>NW_027555514.1:285278623-285878623 GCF_003287225.1 Phascolarctos cinereus
TCTCATCTCTCGAAAGCAGAAGGAATATCTACAAAGTCGCTTGGGCTAATAACCCTGACTTCACATGATGAAGGGATGGGGCCAACTGGGTGGTCAGAAGGGGCAGTGTACAGCAGCAGAAAGTGCTGAATTTGGAGCCAGAGGGTCTGAAGTCAAATCCCAGCTATACCTCTAGGTCACCTACATGACCTTGGACAAGTCACTTTGCCTTTCTGGGCCTCAGTTTCCCCATCTGTAGAATGAGGAAGTTGAACCCAGTGGTCTCCAAGGTCCCAGCCAGCTCTAAATCTGTGTCTCTCCAGGTTGGGCCCCCTCAGGCAAGAGTTTCTCACTGGCCAGACTGTCAGGGGCCCATTTGAACCATTCCAGAGTGGCCCTGAATTATTGCAGCAGCACCCAGGGGAGCCCTAATCCCGGGACAGTAGCTCTTTGTGTGGGCCCACTTGGGACAGTAGCTTTCGGGGATGGACCTGGACATCAAGGCCCAAGACTGAGCTGGACATCCCTGGGGGCTGCATGGAGGCAGCGTTCCAGTGCTTGGCTCAGTTATCTAGCGCGAAGTAGGCCCTTAATCAATAAGCATCTATTAAGTACCCACTGTATGCCAGAGTTGGCATCTTACTCTAGAGACCATGGGCTAAATGGAGGCAGGAACCACTTTCTCCTATAGATTTTCACTCTTCTACAGCCCTAGGAGAGGGCTCCACCACTGAGAAAGGAACGTGTGGTGGGAACTGGAGCCAGTGGACCTGGATTCCAGACCCAGAACTGCTGCTCACTACCCCTGGCTCAGGCCAAGCAGTTGCCTCTGCTGGGATGGGGTCCCAGAACCTGGCACGTAGGAGGCATTCTGGCTGATGGAGGAATCTGACACCAGAAGGGGCTTCAGAGGCTGCCAGTCCAACCCCTTAGTTTTACAGATGAGGAAACTGAGGCCCAGAGAGATGACGCGACTTGCTCAAGGTCACCCAGGCAATAAGTGGCAGAGGCACGATTTGAACCTGGGTCCTGCCACTCCTGAACCAGTGCTGTGGGTCTTCTTGCTGCCAAAGAGGCAACCCCCTGGGCTGGGGAAGCCAATGGGCAGTTGCAAATGTTAGAGGGCATCAGGTCCTTCCCCTATTTCCAGGTCAAGGGGGCTCCTGGGTGGGCTGTCCAAAACCAGAGCGACCCTGCCCTTTGGGGGTGGCTTTCTGTCCAGCAGCTCCGTGTAGACCCTGGACACTGGGTGTCTCCGGTTGGCAGCCCCCGGGTCACAGATAGAGGCCAGCCCAGCACAACGAGGCTGTTCAGAGAGGGTCTGCTCTCACCCTTCTCAACCCCGGGCCTTGGGGGAGCTGACCAGCCAGAGAGGACATGAAGGCTGGCGGCGCGAGCACAGAAACCAGCAGAGCCCGGTGCAGGGCTCCCTCCCTTTTCCCTTCCCCTTCCCCCGGAGCTAGGGAGGGCGTTTGGAGAGTGGAGCTGAACTGAGCTCTTCCAGGGCTGCCGCCAGTCCCCAATGAGTCCCCTGGGCCAGCTGTTCAGCGGGCCTCACTTCCTCTGGGGGAGGTGTCTGGAAATGAAGCTCTCCCACCATGGAGGGTGACAGATGCCCGGGGACAAATAGCCTAGAAAGGCAAGAGCCAGGAAGGGGCTGGCAGGAAGCGGGGGGAGGCAGCTGGGCATCTCCCCCTCCCCCCAGATCCTCGGTATAGGTGGGCCGTCTAGCTGCAGCACAGACTCAGGGCCAAGAGAGGCTGGCAGGTGATCACAGAGGAAACCCCAAGAGCAGCTTCCTGCTGCATCCACGCAGTGCACCAGAGCTTTGGAGGATGCCAGGCCAGTGGCTGCTGACGTTTCTTTCAGTTCCTGGGACTGAGGAGCTGTTCAAATAGTTTCCTGATGCCTCTCCTTCCAGCTCATTCCCCTCCAGACCCAGTCCTCCCGGCGACCATCAGGCAACACCACGGTAGACAGACACATCGACCAGCCCACAATCTTCTGCCCCCTCCAAAGAGCAATCCCCCCACGGGGAGGAGGGGAGGCTGCAAGCCTCCTCCCTCGGCAGGACTTTTCCATCACTCAGAGTTCAGCTTCCTTCCAGTGATCTGCTGGTTTACATGACTACAGAATGGGCCTGTGGCTTGGGTTTCTGCTCTTTTCCGTTTCCATTTGTTTCTACCCATCTTCCCGGGTTTCTCCACATTCCTCAGGGCCCTCATTTCTCAAAATATGACAACATTCTACTACGTTCCTGTTCCCTGGTTTTGGGGCCATTCCCCAATCCAGGGGCACAGTTTGTAATTCTTTGCTACCCCAAAGCACAGCACCATGGATAGTGTACTCTAGGCTGGACCTGACTTCTTGGAGGGTCCAAGTCCAGTTATGGGATTGCTAGGTCATAGGACACAGATCCCTTAATCGCTTTTCTTGCAGAATCCCAAAGTGAATCCCACAATTGTTGGACTTCTCAGCCCCCCTCGAAGCACCTCCAACATTGGCCGCCCCCATCCTTTGGCATCAGTGTTAATTTACCTGGTGCCGGGTGAGGCCCCATTTCTCTCCCCAGTCATCATTTGGAACACATTCTCATGAGCTCATTTCTAGTTCACGAATTTAAAAATTTTTTAAATTTGCTTTCTGAAAATAACAAACATCAAATAAAATGTACCCAGAACAGAGAGAGGGTTGTACATGAAACTGCAGATCCCCATTCTGCCCAGCTCCCTTTTCAAATATGGAATTATCAGATCCTGGAATAAACCAAAGCCTGAGATGAGGAATAAAGCATCTTTAATTGGGATAACAGGGCAACAGATCTGCCAGCCTGGGGGATGGCCAGTGGATTTCCCAACCAAGAGACTCATGAAAAAGTGTTTATATTTTCAGGAGAGAGGGAGGCAGCCGGAGGTAACAAGGCCGAGTCACGAGAGCCCAGCAGCCCTGGGCAATCCAGGCAAGGAAAGCCACTTCCTTCTGGCTGGTTTGCCAATCATGAATCCTAATGGAAGGGGGCAAAGACCAGAGAAGCTGAGATCCAGCTGGGCTTCCCCACAAGGCAAGTTCTCATGATGGGTGGATGGGGGTACGGTTCAGTTCAATCTAACGTCATTATTTGAGGGATAGGAGTGTGAGGACATTACTGGAATTTTGATTTTGTCATGATGATTAGAAGTTTAGGCAGTCCATATTACAATCCAGAGTAACAATTTTGTCATTTCATTAACAATTATATTAAGTTTTGCCAGAACGAAATTCAACGTGTAAGGCCCCAACCGGCCCACTGGTCTGTGATTCCCTCTGGCCTTCTTTCTCTTTTCTTCTGGACACTGATCAAAGTGTGAGAATCTCCTCTTGAAAACCATTCCCTGCCTGGAAAACGTCTCCTTGCTAGGAGCTCTTGAGGTTATGACTATCCCTTCTCTGTGGGCTCGGATGTCAGACTTTTATTGGCAAGATCGGACTGGAACCCTGCCTCCCACCTCTAATGCACCCACACACACTCGTTCTCTGCCTCCAGGATTTCCTTCGTCCTCAGGCCTCCCTCAGAGGCCAGGCCTGGTCCAGCCCTTCGAGACTGACTTTCTCACTCTTTTTAGACTGAAGAAGATGATGGCACTTTTTTTTCCTTTTTGCTCCATAAACTATTAGGTCAGCTGCCATGCAGAACGGGAGGGGTTTTCTGTCAGGGAAATGCGTCCCATGGGCCTGAGGACATCAAGGTCACAGAGCAGGGGGGCTGCAAAGGAGGGGATCAGGCAAGAGGTGGTTTTGTGCTGGTTCATTTTTAATTAAGCCTAATTTCTCAGAGTGACAGCAACATTCAAGATGGCCCAGGGAAGGAAGCAGATTCCCAGGCAGCTCCCCCTGCAGCCGGAACGAGACAGGCCACCAGCCGCCCCACAGAGGTCAGTCTGGACGTGTCCCTGGGGGAGAGCTTGGGTCACGTCTCCTGCGTGGTCAGCTCCAGGGACGGCTTCATCAAGGACAGCAGGTTCAGGGCCGACAGGCCAGGCACATGACCCGCACAGATCTGCAGAATTTGAATGAGGCGCTGGGCCACAGAGGCCCGGAAGCATTCCACCTGGAAGAGAGGACGGAGAACAAGAAACACCGTGGGTGGGGGGAAGGGAGCTGGACCTGTCCTTCCTAAAGCCCAACAGTCATTCATTGAACAAACATGCGGTGGGGGTGGGGGGACAGTGGCTCAGCCTGTCCTCCACCTTCCTCCTCCTCCTCCCAAGAAGCCCTCCCCCCTCCCCACACACAGAGTGCTGGCTCTGGCGAGCCCCCGCCAGATCACCCAAATCTCTATACGCGATGGGTCAGAATTCAGCCTCGACTTTGGCTCACCAAGATTTCAAACTCCAGGGTGCCGCCAGGTCTACCAACCATCTGGGGGAGAGGTTATTAGCATCACAAAGGCCTCTTCCCCCGCAGGGTTCACTTAAACAATGAGCCCCCACGAGCGGATTTAAAATAGGGTTCAATTGACAACAAGCCCGTGACTCACACCTTTCAGGAACAAAGCTGCTCCATTCCTGAAGAGCGCCAGGACAGCTTACAAAGTCAATCTTCAGGCAAAGCAGCCAGCCGACTTCTGATTATACCCACTGACACACGAGGAAACAAAAGCCCCCAAAGGCTAACGGCCTGCCCAAAGCGGCAGGGCTGGTGTGTGTCTGGGTTGGGGCCTGGCCCCTGGCTTTTTCACTGGGATCCAGAGAAACAGAAAGGAGAACTCTGGGAGGCCCCGGCGCTGTCCATGGTCCTTCCCTCTCCACCATCCACTTCAGCCCTGCAGGGTCAGCAGGGTAGGTCCATCCCTCCCAATAACAGATGAGGAAGGGAGGCTAGCAGAGAAGACTGACCGAGGCCAGAGCCCAAGGCTGCCACGCACCTGGGGGCTCACCAAACCCTAATGGGGTCGGGAGCCCTGCCCCGAACCTGCTGGGTCACCTCAGGAAAACGGCTTCCCCTCTCAGGGCCTCTGAATGGGACCCAGACCATGACCCAGACCCTGGCGTGACCGCCACGAATAGAGGCAATGCCCAGGGAGGAGAGATGTGGTTGCTTGGACAGGGCTGGGGAAGGAGGAATGGAAAGCGCTCGGGAGTCAGAGGAGCCGAGTTCAAATCTCCTCTCTTCGGCAGGCCTTGGGTGACCTCCCCAGGCCTCTGTGAAATGAGAGGGCTCCACAGCTGGCCTCCGAGGTCCCTTCACACTCTACACCCAGTGTCCTAGGGGTCTGGGGGAGGACAAGGGGTTTCTTTATCCATCTGTCCCCCTGGGGTGGGGAGCAGCAGGCCAGGGCTTTCTTGGCCTGCCCCGCCACCTAGTGGGCACAGAAAGAATGACTCCTCTTGGGATGGCCCAGCTCAGTGGGAAGCCAGGGAGGGGGTGTGGCCACGCAGGGCCAAAACCGGACCTCAATCCAGCCCCCTCCCACGGCGCCCACTAAGCAGCCCCTCCTTCCTCTGTCCCGTGATTCCAAGTCAGCTCTGGACAGCAGAGCCCAGGGCCCAGGAGCCAGACCCCGTACCCTGGGGGGCTCAGACCACCCAGCTGTGTCTAGGGGGCAGGGGATGGGCAGTGGGGGCAGTTAAGGCCAGTCATAATCCTGAGGGTTGTTATCAATACCCTCCCAACATCCCACAGTCTTGTTAGGGCCTGCAGGGGTACCCTGGGCTGGACCAGTCGAACCCAAGTGCTGAGAGTACCAGCAGAGCTGATGAGGGTCCAAGGCCTGGCCCAGAGACAGCCAGGCCAGCGGGCACTGGGCACTGACCTGGCTGAGTCAGCAGAGGCTGGTGACTGATGGACAATTCACTGACGCCATGCGACCCTGGGTCTCAATGGCCTCCCAGGCCCTTCCAGCTCTCATGACCGTTAATGGTGGCACCTAACACGTGCCAGGCACCAGGAGGGCAGAGACAAGAGCAGAACAGCCCCTGCCCTGCAGGAGCCTCCAGCACAGTCGAGGAGACAATGTGCTTGGACGGGATGACCACACGCATCTCTTGGGGACCTCAAGATGTCCCAGCGGCCATTCTTCTACCAGAGCCTCACAGCCACCGCCGAGATCACAGGCTGGCACCAGTTCAGAGAAAGAAGCTGAGAGCCAGGATCACGGAGCTAGGACGATGCCCAGTCTCGACCTCTGCCCTCTAAGCCAGCCAGCCTCAGAACCAAAGGCAGGATGTGGTCAGGGTCAGACCCAGAGCACCTGGGTCTGAGCCACCACACTCCCCTCCCCCAAGGGGGGGAGGGCCAGGGCCAGGCACTTCCTCTCCTCACATCATTTCCTCCCCTGTAAAAGGCGGGGAGGGTCAGACTAGACATCAATGGAGGAAGGACGGGCCTTGTGGACCCCAGGGCAGACTCAGGAGTCTAGGGTAGAAGTGGCAGTAAAGGCCAATTTAGGAAAAACCTGCCCCAAGGTCCAAGTGGCCCCCAGGGGAAGGGACTGGGGGGGGGGGTCCTCTCTGGAGCAGAGGCTCCCCTGGGGGCAGGCCAGAGGCTGGACTGAAGTCCTTCCACCACGCCCTCCCCTCGGGTGGCTTCCTGCTTCCTCAGACCCATCACCTGTGGGCTCCTGAGGAAGCGGAGGCCTTTGTCTTTCTTAGTAACCCCAGCACTTGGCATGAGCCTGGCCCAGGGAAGGCTGACCCACTGCCTCAGGGGAGCACAGGAGAGGCTGCCTCCCCCCAGGGATACCAGGGATGGTCAGAGGAAGTAGATGCCAAGCCACACCCTAACCAAAGGGGCAGCGCTGAGGAGGGCCACAAGGGAGAAGGGGCAGCCCCACCTGCGGCCTCTGCCCAGGCCACGCCCTGAACAAGAAGGACCATGTCAGGGCTCAGCCCCAGCCCCTCCCCGAAAACCCATCCTGCGCCTGGCTGATGAAGGCGGGAGGAAGTGCCCATGCGGCCTCTTGGGAACCACTGGATGGATGAGGTCACAGAGGCTTGGGGACTGCAGGGGCTTGCCCAGGGAGCCCCAGGCACCGACCCCATCTCTGTCGGAGAAGATGCCTCGGCCCCCAGGTGGAGAGTTGGCGGCCTATCAGAGGGGTGAGGGGTGCAAGGGAGGCTCCCTGGGCTTTGGTGCCAGATCCCACGTCTGCCCCGCTCCTGCGGGCTCACCTGACTTCCCTGGCACTTGTCCAGTGTGCCAACACATGTGTGGGTAGAAGGCACCCCCCGCTGTCAAGGCCCCAGCTCCTCCCCCCTCCCTTCTCGATGGCGTGCCTGGCAGACGCTCATCTGAGCCCAAGCCTGGGCCATGGGACGCCGGGGGTCCTCACCTCGAGGTCACCGAATAGGAGAGGGCTGTGGTAGGTGGTGGCCATTTTCCTGACAGTGTCCATGTGGATGCTGGCGTTTGGCTCTTGTCTGACTAGAAAGGGCAGACAGGATGTGGTCAGCGCGGAGAGCAGCCAACCCACCCCCATCAGCCGGGGGAGGGGCAGGAGGGGCATGGGCACCGTTGGTAGCAGGGCCTGGAGAAGCTGGGAAAGCCTCATCTGAACGGAGCCAGGGCAGACGATTCACACCATGACCCCAATAATGCAATGAAGCCAGTACAGAGAGGCCCTAGACTTTAGGGGGGCTGGCCTGGAACATCTAGAACCCCTCAACAGAGGTGGGAGATGGGAAGCAAATAGATGAAGGGAGGAAGGGTGGTACAGTGGAAAGGGCCCTAGCCCTGGAGTTCCAGGCTCTGGGTTCAAATCCCCTCCTCTGACACTTGCTGCCTGTGCTATCATGACTAAGCCACTCCCCGAGCCCCCCTGTAAAAGGAGGGTCAGCCTAACTGCTCTCTGGGGTCCCTCCCAGCCCAACACAGCACCGCTTACCTCCAGTGACCAGGAAGCACACCTTCCCCAGGAAGAAGCTAGCGTCCACATGAGGCAGGGATGCCTCCACGGTCCTCAGACTGGGATGGGCAGAGAAAGGGAGAGCACGGTTAGGAGACCTAGAAGCCACTGTCACCCAGGCTCTTACCCAGGCCCTCCCCCAGGCTGCTCCAGGAGGGGCCACAGGACAAGGGCCCGAGATGGCAGGAAGGGCCAGAAGCCAGCAGGCGGTAATCACTGGCTCCTCCTTCCTCTGCAGAGTGAGGGGGTCGACCCGGGGACTACGAGAACACAATTACAAAACGCTTTTCACACAAAGAAAGTCAGATCTAAATAAGTGGAAGAACATCTGCTGCTCATGGGTAGGCCGAGCTAATGTGACAAAAATGACAATCCTACCTAAGCTAATTTACTTATTCAGCACCACACCAATCAGACTACCAAGAACTTATGTTATGGAGCCAGAAAAAATAATAACAAGATTCACTTGGAAGAACAAAAGGTACAGAATATCAAGGGAACTAATGAAAAGAAATGCAGGGGAAGGGGACCTCGCCATTCCTGATCTTTATATATTATAAAGCAGCTGGGTACTGGCTAAGAAATAGAGTGGTGGTGGTGGTGATGGTGGGGCAGCTAGGTGGTGCAGTGGATAGAGCACCAGCCCTGGAGTCAGGAGGACCTGAGTTCAAATGTGGCCTCAGACCAAACACTTGACACTTACTAGCTGTGTGACCCTGGGCAAGTCATTTAACCCCAATTGCCAAAAAAAAAAAAAAAGACATAGAGTGGTGGATCAGTGGAATAGGTCAGGTATGCAAGCCACAGTAGTCAGTGACTGTAGTGATCTGCTATGTGATCAACCCAAAGAGCCCAGCTTCTGGGATAAGACCTCACTATTTAACAAGAACTGCTGGGAAAACTGGGAAAGAGCAAGGCAGGAACCAGGCACAGACCAGAATCTTATACCATGTACCAAAATAGAGTCAAAATGGGTACATGATTTAGATGTAAAGACTGACGCTATAAGCAAACTGGGAAAGCAAGGAATAGTTCACCTGTCAGACTCATGGAGAACAGAAGAATTCATGACCAAACAGGAGATAGAGAACATTATGAAATGCAAGACGGGTAACTTTGATGACATTAAACTGGAAAGTTTCTGCACAAATAAAGCCAATGAAACCAAGATTAGGAGGGAAGCAGAAAACTGGGAAAGAATTTTTACAACCAGTGTCTCTGATAAGGGCCTCATTTCCAAAATATATAGAGAACTAAGTCATTCCCCAATTGATAAATGATCAAAGGATATGAACAGGCAGTTCTCAGATGAAGAAATTAAAGCCATCTATAGTCATATGAAAAATGCTCTAAATCACTATTGATTAGAGAAATGCAAATCAAAACAACTCTGAGGTACCATATCACACCTATCAGACTGGCCAACATGACAAAACAGGATGATAAATGTTAGAGAAGATATGGGAAAATATGGACACTAATGCATTGTTGGTGGAGTTGTGAACTGATCCAACCATTTTGGAGAGCAATTTGGAACTATGCCCAAAGGGCTATAAAAATGTGCATACCCTCTGACCCAGCAATAGCACTTCTAGGGCTGTATCCCAAAGAGCTCAAACAAATGGGAAAAAGACCCACATGTACAAAAGTATTCATAGCAGCTCTGTGGTGGCAAAGAACTGGAAATTGAGGGGATGCCCATCCATTGGGGAATGGCTGAACAAGTTGTGGTATATGAATAGAATGGAACACTATTGTGCTGTAAGAAATGATGAGCAGGCAGATTTCAGAAAAACCTGGAAAGACTTGTACGGTCTGATGCTGAGTGAAGTGAGCAGAACCAGGAGAGCATTGTACACAGTAACAGCCATGTTGTGTGATGACTAACGTTGACAGACTCAGCCCTTCTCAGCAACACAAGGATCTAAGACATCTCCAAAGGTCTCATGATGGAAAGTGCTGTCCACATCCAGAGAAAGAACCATGGAGTTTGAATGCAGATTGAAGCAGACTATTTGCACTTTTTTTTCCCTGTTGTTTTGTTTCCTCTTTCTGGTGGTTCCTCCTATTGGTTCTAATTCGTACAACATGACTTACGTGAAAATATGTTTAATAGGAACGTATATGTAGAGCCTGTATCAGATTGTGTGCCGTCTTGAGGAGAGAGGTGGGGAGGGGGAGAAAAATTTAAAACTCAAAAGCTTACAGAAGTGATTGTTGAAAATTAAAAATTAATTAATTTTTAAAAAGAAAAAAAAGAAAAAAAAGCTAGGTGGGGCAGTGGATAGAGCACCGGCCCTGGATTCAGGAGGACCTGAGTTCAAATCCAGCCTCAGACACATAACACTTACTAGCTGTGTGACCTTGGGCAAGTCACTTAACCCCACTGCCTAGCCAAAAAAAAGAAAAAAGAAAACAAAAAAAAAAAGAATGAGGGGGTTGGAGCAGATGGTCAATCAATCAGTGAGCACTGATTAAGTGCCACTCTGTACCAGGCACAGGGCACACACAGCCAAAAATGGAAGGGCCCCTGCCCTCAAGGAGCTTAGTCACGCCCTTCCATCGGGGAGATGACTTATGGACATCTAACAACATGCCAAAGAAAGAGAAAGTAATTTTTTTTGGGGGGGGTCCACGTCCTCATGGAGAACATTGCCCTTGAGCGAGGCTTCGGTGGAAGTGAGGGATTCCAAGGAGCACAGGTGAGGAGGGAGGGCATGCCAGGCATGGGGGACAGCGTGGGCAAAGGCATGGTGATGGGAGATGGAATGTGCGGTGCAGGGAGATGAAGTACATGGGAAAGGTTCAAAGGGCTCTGCACATTCCGAGGACGCTGAGGTCACTGCTAGCTGGCGGGAAGGAGGGAGGCTTCCCAGGAGCCTCTGAGTGTGGCCTTAAACAGCTAGAGACCAAAGGGTAGGCACCTGGGAGAAGAGGAGGAACTGCTGGACATCGCTGAGGAACTGGACGACAGCGATGCTGGATATGACAGGGCAGGGAAGGCTTCCAGCACAGGAGATGGACTACCTGTGCTGAACTCCTAGAAGGGCCCACCTTGAGCCCCTCAGACCGGCAGGTGTCCTCAAAGGGCCTCGAATGCCAAAGTCACAGCTCTCCTGGCCCAGGGCACGGCGCCGTACAGACATTCCTTTCACCTGACCCTCCCCAGGGGCACAGTGACCTGTGGGGCAGGAGCATCACCCTACAGGCCTAGCGAGGCCATGTCAGGTGCCCAAGGTGCCAGGGTGGAGGCGTTTGGACGCCGCAGCGTGGCTTCTCGGGGCTATGCCTCCTCTCCACAATGGGAGCCCCTGCAGATTTTCTAGCCTGGGCTGCCTTGTGGGAAGGAGGCCTTCGTGGTGGTTGGGGCTGGTGGCACACGAGCAGGTCTCGGAGCTCAGGGGACTTCTGGAGATGGCTCAAAGGAGAAGCACCCAAAGCCTGGCTGTCCCCCTGCAATGGGAGGAAGCAGGGGAATGGGGCCATGGAGGCCCGGAAGGGTCACGCCTGGGGATGAGGCCCGCATGGGGCAGACCACCACCACAGCGGCTGATGTGGAGCCAGCCTCACTCCGGTACGGAGCACAGGGCAGGGGAGACCAAAGCTGGGCAGAGTCACCCCAAGCCACAGCTCCCCGCGAGGCTCTCACCCAGCTCCCAGAGAAGGTCCCCGGGACCCCGTCGGCCAAGGGCCTGAAGCCCCCCGCCCCCTGTTCTTACCTGTACTTGCTGCGGAGGCTGAGTACGAAGACGATGAGGTCAATGCGGGGCCGGAAGCATTCCCTGTCGGTGGGCAGAGGGAGACAGGAGGCCACGTGCCTGGCAGTGAAACAAGCGACAAGCAGGTCAGCTCGGGCGCGAGCCGGGCACCAGCCACCGCCCCCTCCGCAGAGGGGACAACGGCTCAGGGTCCGAGCCGGCCACACAAAGACGGTCCTTCCTCTGTTCCTGGCCAGCCAGTCAACAACCGAAAATGACACGCATCCATCATCGGCGATGACAGAAAGAGGAGGCCTGACCATCGGCTTTGCCCTGGCACGCGTCCATCTGACTGGCCGCTGGACCCCGAGGGCAGGCGCTCAGCACGGTACTCTACGCAGGGCTGGTGCTTCATAAACACTTTACTCATTCCTTCACTGCCTACAGAGGGTGAGCTATGTAGAGCAGCCACGCGGAGGAAGATGGCAGAGGCAGGCGGCATCCTGAAGGACCGGCACAACAGCGAGGCCGACTTGGCCCAAGGCCAGCGGACGCTGGGAGAACAGCCAAGCGCCCCAGAGTGGGCCGGGTTTCCACCCCCTTTCACAGGAAGTTCCCAAGCCCCCCAGACTCTGTCTTCAGGGCCAAGGAAGGAGATGACCGTCAGAAAGAAAGCCAGGAAAAGGACCAGGCCAAGGTCGCGCTGCAGGGGGCTGGGCCGCGGCCTTCCTTCACATGCGGCGAGAGGGGTGGCAGAGCCCCCAGGACCCCCAGCCCTGTCACCCCAACCCCCTAGCCTGCTGCTCACCTCCCCCCTTCCCCAACAGCCCATGGAAGTCCTCAAAAACCCCTTCGCTTCCCCTTCCTGGCCAACTTACACTTGGACCTTGGCACTGCCCTCACATGCCTTGATGATGGCCACGCCCAGCTGCTCCAGAAGCGTCTCCTCAGCACCTAACAGCTGACCAGAGAGAAGAGGAACCTGCTCAGGCCCTGGGCACAGCCTCCCTGGGCCAGGTGACCCTGGCCGGGTCCCTTCCCTTCCCATCAAACAAATGAGGGAGGCCACCTCCCCTACCCCCAGCCTCGTAAGGACTGAGGATGCCAGAGTCGTGACTCAGGCCAATGAGAGGCTCTCCGAAGCTGGCCAGCCTACCCAGCACAGGTCTGGGCCCAAGTTCTGGCTTGTCTGAGCATCTTCTACGAGGGGCCTGGGGCTTGGCTTAGAATCCTAGCCTTTTCACTATCTACGTGATCCTGGCCACTTCCCCAGGCAGGGTGTCTCAGTTTCCCCATCTGTAAAAGGAGGGCAGTTGGCCTCTTAGGTCCCTTCCAGATCTAGCCCTCGGATCCTAGGATCCTAAGCTACCTTTCCCCCCTGGGCCTCAGTTTCCCCAATCAGTAAAATGAGGAGCAGGTGAGATGGCTCTGGAGCTGGGACCCCATGACCTTCACCCAATGGGGGTTGGAAAGGAAGCATGTGCAAACAGCAAAGAGCCTGGTGCTGTAGGAAACGCAAAGCCCACGGGGCCAGGAGCCTCCTGGGCTGTGTGACCCTGGGCAAGTCCGTGCCCTGCTCTGGGGGCCAGACTAGATAAGGCTCTAGCTGCGGATCCCACACTATACACAAAAGGAATTCCAGGCCCGGCCTTTGGGGGGAGAACCTGCTGATGCCTGGCAGGCCTGGCGGGCGGTGCCATGGTCCAGGAGGCTGAGGTCCCCAGAGCTGTGGTTGCCCATTCCCCTCCCCCATGACCCCATCCTTCAGTACTCTGACCGCACCCTTCCCTCACCTTCACACTTTCCCACCCTGTGGCAGCTGGGTACACTGATAGACCTGACCCCATTTGGGGTTTTCTCGGCAAAGACACTGGAGTGGTTTGCCATTTTCTGTTCCAGCTCATTTTACAGATGAGGAAACTGAGGCAAGCAGGGTTAAATGACTCGCCCAGGGTCACACAGCTAAGTGTCTGAGGCAGGATTTGAACTCAGGTCTCCCTGACTCCAGACTCAGCACTCTATCCACTGTGCCACCTAGTTCAGCCCCCTTCTATGTGATTCTATTGGCGTCTCCCAGGGAACACCTCAAGTGTAGACTGCCCATAGAGAAGCTGGTAGTTTCCCCCAGGAGAATGTGAGTTCCCTGAGGGCAGGACCGACTTCCCCCCCTTGGACTTTGTAACCAGAGACTAGCACAATAGTGGCATACAGTAGGAGCTTAATAAATGCCTGCTGCCTGAATAAGGGCAGGGACTGTTTTATGAGTTGTCTTTGTATCCCCAGCGCTTACTTGCTAGGACTGGATGGGTCCCAAACCTCCACTTTACAGAGAGGGAAACTGAGGCCCAGAGGAAGTAAGGGGCTTGCCCGGGGTCACATCAGTACCCGAGGGCTCTCGTTAACAGAGCCAGGGGTAATTAACCCACGTTTCCCTTCTCCCCCCAGCCGTGCCCAACTGGATTCGTCCAGAGGCTTCCGAGATGCACGCCCCACCCCCGCCCGGGAGCGACCACGTCCACGAAAGTGGGGGGAACGAGGGTGGGAAAGAAACAATGAGATTTCATCTCGACCGCCAATCAGAAAGCAGGAACGGCTCCTCTGTGCCAATTGGCGGGTGGCTCAGTAGGAGGCTCCTATGATTGGCCTAGAGTCAGTTATTCCCGCCCCCACACCGCCAACTCATCCAATGAGCATGTTGCCCCCCCACCCCGCTCGGCTCGCCAGAGAGACGCCGCCGAACTAAGCGGGACTGTCAGTGGATGAATGGGGCGATTGAGGGTTGAGGGGGCAGTCTAAGAAAAGGACCTGGGGCCTCCCGGACTTACCAGGATGGTGGCTACATCCAGGGTCGGCAGCTTGTCCAGGGGTCGCAGCAGCGCCATCTTCACGCCAATCCGAGCCTATCAGTAGGATAGAGGTGCGAGTGCGCATGTGCACCCCGCTTTTAAACAGCGCTTTGGCGGTTTTTCTGTCTTTGATGACGTCACTTCCGGCTTCCATGACCCCCCCCCCCGAGGAGCACGGGGGCGGGGAAGTCTCTTTCCCATTACATCACCTTCTGGTGGGGCGGGGCTGCGGAGTCTGGGCTTTAAAGAGGCCGTTACCTGGTTTCTAAAAGTGCGCCCTCCTGGGGCATCCCCGTCCTGCGGTCAATAGGAAGAATCAGTAGTTCAACAAGCATTTATTGAGCACCTGCTGTGTGCCAGGCACTGTGCCAAGATGTAAGACAAACAAAACTATATCTAATATGTGTTATAGATAAACATATACACACATTAAAAAAGTGCAGAAGACCAGGGCTCTGAATTGCTCCTAACCCTTCATACCTCTGGGACCTCTCCCTGAGCCTCAGTTTCCTCATTTGTTACAAGGAGATGGTCTTGATACCACCTGACATACCCAGGTGGTTTCAATTCAACAAACATTTAGTAAGCAACTGCTGTCCTCAGGGCCCTGGGGAAGATCAAGTCAAATCAAACAGCATTAATGAAGTGCCTACTGTGTGCCAAGCACTGTGCTAATGAGGTAGGCCCAGAGAATGCAAACGGTGTTTGGTAAGAAAAGTACTTTGTGTATGCAGTTATCCCTTCTACATTGCAGGGGTTGGGAGTGGGGGAGGTAGAGGCAGGGCATTCCCCCCCACTTGGAAAATCCATATAAAATTTTTTGGCTATCCCTTTGTACCAGAGCAGAAGTCTGAATTTTGTCTTTTTCTTCTATGGGGTGTTTACAGGACCTTGTTGTAAAATTTGGGTTAAGTGTTTGGTCATAGGCCTGTGGCTTCTGCTAAGCTCCCCAAAAATTACCATTGAATTTCTTAAGCTGATTCATGATGTATTGAAGCCGTAATGGAGAAAGGTGAGTCACAGTGTGGAAGAGATAACTGTACGGTACCATGAAGCGCTCTTATTGGGAGCTCTAGCTACCTCTGAGACCTTGGCCACATCCTTTCCTCTCTGGGCTAAAGCATGGTGCCATGGAAAGAGGGCTGGCCTTGGATTCAGAAGGACCTGGGTTTGAAACCTGCCTCTCCCTCATCGCTGCCTATGTGACCTTGGGCAAGTGACTTCTCCCTGGGTCTCATCTATGAAAGGAGGGAGTTACCAGGGCCTTCTCCAGCCCTCAGAACAGAACGGTGAACCTTCACCATTCCAAAGCTCTACTGCATGGGGCCTTCCTCCAAAGGCACTGCATGGATGAGGCTGCTTTGGGATGGACAGGCCACCAGGTGCTGCTGAGCAGACTGCTTCTTGGAGCCTCTGAGCCCTCTCCAGCTCAGTGCCAGAGCACAACCTTCAAGAACCCTGAGGACATTATCCAAAAAGCATTTATTAAGTAACATGTGGGGGCTCTGTTGCCTGGCTGGGGTGATAGGAAGCAAAAAAATGAAGCAATCCTCGACCCCCGGAACTTGTGCTCTAGCTGGGGAGACTCAAGATCATCACTCAGGGCTCTGCTCAGGAGCAGCTTCTCATTCCCAGTCAGGTGGCAGTGCTAGCCCCCTCCTCAGGGTGTTTACTGGCCCATCTCAGAGTCTCCCCTATTAGAATCCTCCTGTTCTTTATTCTGTCTTTACGTGCCCACTGTTACAGAGAGTGCCCTCCACATGGATGAATCCCCAACCCACCACATGAAGGTGTTAAGCCAGGGGATCTGTCTATGGTCCTGATCCCACCTGGGCTGTGAATTTGCCAGGTTAATTCCCTCCCTCTAAGCCTCAGTTTCCTCATCTCTAAAATGAGCTCCTACCAAATGGTAGGAGACAGGAGGCCTCTGAGACTTGGGAGCTCAGGCCTGGCTGCTGCTGTCCTTCCAGATCTGACAGTCCCAGGGGCCAGGGCCCTGACAGAACAGAATCTCGGGATAATAACATTGCTAGTGCTAGCTAGCGTAGGGCAGACGCAAGAAACGTTTGTTGAATAAATGAATGAGTGAATGAACAAGGGAGCCCACCTCTGAACAGGAATTTCCTCTGTAACTTCTAAGGTAAAGTGGTCTTCCAGCCTCCACTTAGAGACCTCCAGTGAAGGGGGACCAACGCACTTCCTGCTAAGTGGCCCATTCCACTTGGGCTAGCTCAAATTGCTTGGAAGGTTGGGGTTTCCCTCCCATTGCTGCTTAGCTCTGAGGCCAAGAGGAGTGCATTGGACCCTCTTCCCCAGGCAGCCCTTGGGATCCCTGATACTGTCCTGTCCAGCCCAGGCCCTTCCAGACTGTATTTGATGCAATGAAAACCACCCCCTCATCTGATCCTCCTCTGGCCTGGCTGGCCTCTTCCTCTTTCTCAATGGCCTTGCTAGAAAGTGGCCTCCAGAGCTGAACACCACGTTGCCATCATTCACTGGAGGGAGAGCGACAGAGAGCCCCAGCTTCCTTGGCTCTGCACACAATCCTTCACCGAGATCATCAGCTCGGAGCTGCAAGGGAACTCAGAGGCATCCGAGCCAGTCCGGATAAGGAACCAGACCCAAGGGGAAGAGTGATTTGCCCAAAGGGCGAGAGTCAGAGCAGGGCTTAGATGCCGGTCTTCTGGCTCCAAACTCGACACTTTTCACTTAACCACACTGCCTCCCAGGCTCCCTCTCCCTCCCCAGATTCCCTCCTATGCTTCCTTCCTTCTCACTCCAGCTGCCTCGACTGGGTTCCTTCCTGGTAGAGACTTGCCGCTGTCAGGTGACCTCCAGTCAAATGTTAATGGCACCTTGGGGGCTGAGGGGACCAGCCCTGGCTTTGGAGTCAGGAGGCCGGCTTGGATCCCAGCTCTTCCACTTACAGTTGTGTGGGAAGGGGCTTGGAGATCATCTTACCCAAGCCTCCCAATTGGCGCATGAGGAAGCTGGCACCAGAGACTTGCCACACAGCCCTTAAGTTGCAAAAATGAGATTTGAATCCAGGTCCTCTGACTCTCTGAACTCACACGCTGTCAGTGGCAGTAAGACCCAGTTCTCCTGAGGCCCAAGGCTCTACCTTCCTTGATCCTGTGAGCTCCAGAGCTTGAGTCCCTTGACCCTCCTGACAAATAGGATGAGTACTGTACATGGTCATACCTAGCCCCACATGAACTGCGGGGGTCTCAGCCCAAGGGTCCCTGCCAGCCTAATCCAGCCCCTCCCTCCCCTGAAGACAGAGCTGCTCCCCCTCTCCTCACCATGTGACACCTCCCCTCCTTTCTCCCCATCACAAGCTCTGTACCACGTACATAAATGAGCCAAGGTTGGTTTCCCCGGCAACTGTGGATGAAGCCCTTAATCTACCCCAGCCTGCTGATTGGTGGAGGTAGATCCCGCCTCCTTCCATCCTGAGATAGGGAGAGAAGGGAGCTGACCAGGGCGCTAGAGCCTGGATGTGCTGGTGGACCAGTGAAGTGGATCTCTCTCAGATCTGACTGAGCCCTGGAGCTCCATCCTTCAGGACGGGCATCCATCTCGGCATTTCTTCCCATAGCCCCAGCCCCCCGGTGTCTCTTGCAAATGGTGGTATCTCCAAGGAGTGCCCCTAGGCCACGGCTAAGCCAAGAGCTAAGCCTGGATCAGGGACTGAGCATACCCACAGCTTGAGGTGAGTCAGGGGCAGGGGTGGGAAGAGCTCTGGTGGGCAGGGAGAGATGCCAGCTGGGGCTTGCCTGCCCAGGGGCCAGACTGAATCAGGGAGGTTCATTTCTAGGGGCTCTGCAGAACAAAGGGACCAGAGATGCCAGCTAGTGCCACCTGAACCCCAAGAAGCTAGGAGAAGATGCAGTGGGGGGAGGTGGTACCCCCTCTCCCGGGAATGTGACCTTCCTCCCATATCCCAAGGGTTGAAGAGGCAGCCAGGTATAGTGAAAACAACCAGGGTGCACTTAGAGACCTGGATGCCATTTCTGGCCGGACTATACCTGCTGTGTGACCTTGGACCAATCACTTTACCTCTGAAAAGTATGATGGGGTTCACCATCCCTGATGTGCCTGGGCCCCACGGCTGAAGAGAGTGGTTTGTTACTCCTATTCTGTCTGCATGGGAATTGTTGTTTTGAGGATAAACCGTCAAACACGTGGTGAATCTCCTCAGCCTGAGGAGCCCCAGGCACTGAAGGACTGGCAGGAGGGTTCCCAAGGTCTGTCCAGCAAAATCCAACCCACAGCGCCCTGAGAATGACCCCCCCCTTGTCTCCTCCAAAACTCCCCACTGTCCAGCTTGGGGGTGGCTGGACAGGAATGACCTCGGAGCACCTGCTGGGTTCCTTCCAGGAAGTATAGGAGGCATGTTTGGAATCTGTGTTTGGCCCTCTAGGGAGACTGTTGGTCTGTGGAGAATGCGTGAAGGGAGGGCCAGGGCACCTGGACCCCTGTTCCCCAGGGCTGCCCCCTGATTCTAGGCAACCACCCCTCCGGGTCTTAGCTTTATCCCTGGGGAAAGGGAGCTCTGGGAACGGCTGTGTAGAGCCTGGCGATCTTCGGAGAGGGAAACAAGCCGTGAGCTCCCCACTGGGGATGGGGCGGGCGGAAGAGCCCTGACCTTTTCCCACCAAGTCCAGGATGTTCGAGACAAAGTCCTTTTCTTCCCTACTGGCCAAAGAGATTCTTGGGGTCAAGACACCGGCCCCTCCCTTTCAGTGGGCCACGCTCAAGTTCTCACAAACACTGGCTCTCTTTCCCTCAGGGCTTTCAGGTTACAAAGCACTTTCTCACAACTCAGAGGTAGGTTGTGCAAGAATTGTTACTCCCATTTTATAGATGAGAAGGCTGAGGCTTAGAAAGGTTGACTTTGGTCACCAGCTGGGTAAGCGACAAAGGCAGGCTCTGTACCTAGCCTTGTGGACTCCAAGGACTCCTGACTAAGCATCTCAGGAAATCAGTGAGGTCAGTGATCTCCCCCTCCCCCCTCCCCCACGCCCCCACCCTGGCGTCCTCTGGCCCAGAGCCCTGAGTGGATCCTCTCGCTTCCTCCTCCGCAGTTTGGCGATGGTCCTCACCCAGGGTCGCCGTCAGCCCCAGCTGGCTGGAGTCCTCTCTCTGCCGCCCCCGCCCCGCCCCCCACCCCCACCCCCCAGCACTCTCCTGTAGCAGGAACCTTAGGACCTCAGCGCTATCAGGTTGTGGCTCGATCCCTGCCTGAGCAGGAAGTCTGTCCCCAGCAGACCAAGTCCTGCCCCCAGTGAGAGGCCCCTGGGGATCAGTTGGCAGGACCACAGAGGCCTATGTCTACACAGTGGATGGGAGCTTGCCTGGTAAAAGGCCCAGTGGGATGAATGTGCCTGAGCGGGGAATAAGAGTGCCAGACCTGGCTTTGAATCCCGCCTCTGACGCGCACTGGCTGCCCCCTCTGAGCCGCAGTTTCTTCAGCAGCAAATGGACGAGATAAGGCTTTTCGGACTGTGTGAGGAGTGGTTATGTACAATGGTAACTTGTAAATGTGCGTTAACGGTGTGATTCCTCCCTCTGTCCTCAGTGGCAGCAGCAGAGGCCAGGGCCATGCCGCATTTTCTGGACTGGTTTGTGCCCGTCTATCTCATGATCTCCATCCTCATCCTGGTTGGTTTCGGGGCCTGTATCTACTACTTCGAGCCCGGTTTGCGGGAAGCCCACAAGTGGCGAACACAGAGACCCCTGCTGGACCGGAACTTTCGCAAGACCCTGATGATCCAGGACAACCTGGCATTTGGGAGCCCCGATGTCTGATGGGTCTGGGGCCGAGACAGATGGGGGGACAGGGATCCCTGCCTCGGGGTCTGGTCCTGTGCTAGCAGCCTCTAAAGCCACACCCTTGCCGGTCCTGCTCCCAGCTCCCTGCCTCTGCCTCAGTGACCCTTTCTAATCGCAGGAGTGAGGTTTGGCCTTCAATCGGTCACTTACTCCCCTGGATGCTGCAGCATCGGCCACCCAGCTAAGGCCCCGCACTCTTTGCCAGCCCAGGATCCCCCCAGAGCGGGAGGCAAACTGCCAGCCCCACTCTGAGGCCTGAGGTCCCCAGGCTTGGCCAGAGCTGCCGTTTCTTCTCCTCTCTGTCTCTTCTTGCTAGCTCAAGCCAAGAAGCCTCAGGAGGGGAGAAGCAGACGGGCAGGCTGGGGTCCCTCGTGTCCACTCCTCCTCCACTCCCAGAGTCCCACAAGAGGGGGCGACTTCTGGGGAACAAGGACAAGCCCTGCATCTGCCTTTCGTGCCAACCGAGTGCTGCTGCTGGTTCATTCTCAAGTATCTGAGCATCCCCCACCTCTCGTGCCAATAGCTTACTCCTCAAATGTGAGTCATTCCCCTCTGCCACAGCGGGCAAGCAGCCAGCCACTGCCCATCAGCCGTCACTCTCCCCGCATTCTGTGTGGGGCGGGGTGGGGTGTGAGGGGCCCCGGACACTGCCATTTCTATTTGCTGTGAGCCACGGCTTCCCGGTTAGGGAACATCTCCCCTGTCCCCAGACACACTCAGCATATGAGGCGATCCCTGCCTTGGGGTAGTGCCCCAGCCACGCAGCAGGCCCAGGAAGGGGACACAGACTCCCTATAGTCCGTGTAGGCACAAGCTGGGGGTAGGGGGTCAGAAGCCTGGGATGTTGGCAGCCCTATCCAGGCTGGGGAGAGGGCATTCCCAAGATGGGTATTCTTGGTTCCTGGGTACGTAGCCCTGGCTTTTAGGAGGTCTCAGGGGCTCTGAGAACCTTCCTCCCAACCCAGCAATGCCTCCTTCCCCAGGGGAGAGAGGGTTCGGGCTTGGAATAGAGAAAGGAAGAACTTGGAGGGGAGGCCAGGCCATCCCCATCACCCTTTTAAGGGTGGACATGGTCTGGAGAATGGAGGAACCTTCCTTCTTCTTCCCTGGGACCTGGCCTCTGACCTCAATTTGTCCCTCCTCTATACTGGGCTTTAGGTCGTGTGAAAGGGTCTTGTTGCCGCACGGGCTGGGGTCAGTGTGGGGACGGAGGTACCTCTGGTCTAGCGGATGTGTGTGAGTAGTAGGGCTTGTGGGTAGGTGCATGTGCCCTATAGCTATCAGGGTGAGTGTGATCCCATGTGGGTGTGAGTGCATGGGAAGCATCAACAGAGGGACCTGAAAGGGTGCGTGCGTGTATGTGTGTGTGTGTGTGTGTGTGTGTGTGTGTGTGCTCGTGGGTAAATCCGGACATACATGTGTGTGACTTGGAGAGTATGCAGTGGGTGTTTATACAGAAGAGGATAAGAGGTATGTGCAGGTATGTCTAGGAGAATATGGCTATGAGTGTAAGTGAGAGGTGTAAGTGAGACTGGAGGGAGTGGGGGGGTGGTGTTGATGAGGGCAGACTGGGCCCTAGGGCATGCTCAAAGTTGTTCTGCTCTGGGAGGAGGCCTAGAGGCCTGATGGGTCTCCTCAGGCCATAGAGGTGAGATGTGAAAGGTGGGTCTTCATCCCAGGAAGGAATGGGGGCCTGGGGAAGAAGCACGTTCTGGCCTCTCCAGATGCCCCAGGCTCTTCTATGAGCCCCTTCCAATCCAACCCTGAAGCTGAGGACCTAGTCCAAGGCTGAAGCCCCCGGTCAGTCGATGCCTCACTGCCAGGGTCCTGTGCTGCCCTGTCTGAACCATACCTGGGTCCACATCTCCAGCACCACAGCTCTGCTCACCTGCACTACCACCGACCCCCAGCCCTGCTGCTGCCTCTTGTGGAGAGACTTCAGTCGTGAATGTGAAATGTGGCTATGCAACTTGTCTCCCCTCTCCCTCCCTCCCTCCTCTGTCTGTCTGTCTCTCTCTTTCATTGTCTGTTAAAAGACGTTAATAAATGCCTTCTGGTCCCTCCACTCAGCCGTCTCAATATTACCTAAAACCTCCGAGTCACATCCCTACCCTCCTCTGCTCCTCATGTCAAACTGGGGAGGTGAGCAGGGCAGCTGAAATCAGCCTTGTGTGACAGATGAGGAAACTGAGGCAGAGGTCAGAAGAGACCTACCCAGAACAAGTAGCAATCAGGGACAGGGCAGGGATTAGAACCCCGGGCTCCTGATTCCCAAACAAGGGTCTTTACACCCCAAGCACTGATGTAAATGTGTGCTAGGGGACAGGGGAGGGAGACCCAACGATATGGATGACGGTGATAATGAGTCTCCTGATTCCCTCTGCCCTTCAAGTGTGTGAAGTGCTCCCCTCTAGAGAGCCCGGTGAGGCGACAGTCATGTTTGCTCATCCCCATTTGACTGAGGAGGAGATGGAGGCTGAGAGCAGGCAGGGCCTTTCCCAAGGGCCTCCAACAAGGAAGGGTCCCAGGTGGGATGGGAGCCGAGTCTCCTGACTCTCTCCACCCCCCAGGCCAGGGAGAGAGGGGAGTTCAGCCGACAAAGGAAAGGGGGGAGGAGAGAAGAGAGGAGAGGGGGAAGCCGGAGGCGCCTGGGGCCAGACCCAGGGGAGAGGGATTCCAGGGTCTCCCCTCTTGTTATTGGGGTCAGCTGCCTGTGCAGGGAATCCTGCAGGCCAGCAGGGAGGGAGGGAGAGGAGGGGATGGGCCAGAGTGGGGAGGCACGGAAGGAGACAGAAGAGGAGGGAGAAGTCCGGGGGCCACTATCATCTGACCTTGTGGCTGAAGCCAGGGCCAGGGCCCATGACCAGCACTGCCCGGCTCTGATGCGGCAGAGAGGACATGACCCTCTCTGGGTGGCAGCTCTCGGGGGACCCAGCCCAGCCATTCCCACAGCCCCATGGGCAGCTGAGGAGGCAGACTCTGTCAAAGCCCCCAGCCCACCCAGCAATGCCTTCCCCAGGGAAGTCAGTTTGGAAGGAGCCTGGGGCCCACTCTCTACATTTACTGAAGTGTCACGAAACAGAACCCACAGACCTAACAGCAAGGGTTTGGGGGTGGGGGGAAGCACACGTATTGACTCAGGAATCCAAGGTCTGGGTTCAAATCCTGGCTCTTCCACTTACTGTGTGACCTTGGATGAGTTCCTTGAGCTGTCTGGGCCTCAGTTTCCCCATATTAAAAAGGGGAGGGGGAGCAGACCATATGATTTCTAAGATCTCTTCTTGCTCTAACCCATGATCTCATGAAGGCCAGATCAAGCGTTTCCCTTTAGCAAGACCCTACCCCAGACGTAGGGGGATGGCTGGGCTGTCTCAGCACAGACAGCTGCCTTGTCCCTGGCTTCCTCCCTGGCCCTCCCCCAGCCAGCAGCCTGGCCTTTGGCTCAGGGAGCCAGGATTCTGGTGGATGAGGGCTCTCTTTCATTTGCCTCCCACTCCCTGGGGCTGGCATGCTGTGGGGTGGGGTGCAGGAGCCTGGGGCCTTGTTGTGAAGCCACAAGGAAACAGAGGCCCAGGCCCGGGCCTCTGCTACTTACCGCCTGGGGGCCCTGGGGCAGAGGGGGTCACTGAGCTGGCACCCAGTGGCCCCAAGGAGAGCCTAGCTGTGCCCCAGTTTAGACCCACATGCCCCCAGCAGCTCCTAGCAGCCCTTGGCCCAGCCCTCCTCAGTGCAAGGTAAGTATTAAGGGCTGCGGATGGAAGCTTGGTCAGGGGCTTGGGGGCTTAGGGGTCAGGGCTTTGTCTAGCAGGACCAGAGCTTCCTAGATTTAGATCTGAGGGGACCTAAGCAGCTGTGGAGTCCACCCTTATTTTATAGATGAGGGGATTCAGGCACAGAGACAGTCAGGGATTTCTGCAGGGCTCAGAGAGAGGGGCTTGGGACAAGAACATGGCACGCTAAAACACGGCCCAGTGGATGCTCCCTAGAAGCAGCCCACCAGCCCAAACCAAGGAGTAGGGGAGGGCTGGTGGATAAAATCTTGGGGAGGGGGAGAGAGGCAGATAAGGAAGACTTCCTGGAGGAGGCGACAAGGTTTGAAGGATGGAGCCTAGATCTAGAGCTAGCGATCTCTGAGGTCATCTCTTCCAGGTTCCTCATTTTTCACATGGGGACCCGGAGCCCACAGACGTTAAATGACTTGTCCAAGGTCGCACAGACAGCAAGTAGCAGAGATGAGATTCAAACCCAGGTCTCTGGCTCCAAAGCCTCTTCCCACTTTTACTGTATTGCCGAATGGGCAGGATTTCAACTGACGAAAGGGGTGAAGGAAGGCCTTCTGGGAACAGGGGGTGTATGGGAGCTAGATCGCTCAAGCAACAGCATCGATCAGACCGGGTCCCAAGGCTCTCTGCTCAGCACAAGGAAGAACAAAGCCAAGTCCCTGCCCTCCAGGAGCTTACATTCTATCGTCAGAGAGGAGGAGTACTGAGATAACTGTATACTGAGTCTTTACACAGTGAATGCAAGCTACTCTGGTGGGTTTGGTGGAAGCGAGGAAGTGATCCTACTATGTGCCAGGCTCTGTGCTGAGTGCTGGGATACAAAATGAGGCAAAAGTCGAGTCCCTGCCCTCCAGGAGCTTACACACACACACACTCATGCACACATGGACACACTCACACACAGAGTACAAAGTTCACAGAGGGCAGTAACGTGAGATAAGGTTGGAAGGGCTGGGCGGCCGCCATATTGAACACTGACCAAGGATGGTGAGCTGGACTGGGTAGGTAATGGGCAGTTGCACAACCAGAGCCGTCAGAGTCTTCTGAGAGTGTGAAGGATGGCTTGGAAGGGGAGAAGGTGGAGGCAGAGGCTGCGACAGTGGACCGGGGAGGGCAAAGAGGGCCTTTTACTGGTGTTGAGAAGGCCAGGCTAGGGAAGGAAGGGGATTCCATGAGACCCAGCAAGGGACTGGACGCTGGGAAAGGAGAGCTGAGAGTTATCCCCTACACTGTGGCTTACAGGGGTGATGGGTCCAAGGTCAGAAACAGTGAAGTCCCAGGGAGGAGCAGGTTTGGGGGAAGACAATAAACTTGTTCTTGGTATTAAAACAACATCTTGTAATGTGGAGGTGTTTTGCATGACTTCACACATATAATAGGTGTCATGCTGCTTGCCCTCTCAATGGGTGGGGAGAAGCTACAGGGATGGAGAGAATTTGGAACTCAGAAAAAAAGGGGAGGAGGAAACCACACTGTTTGTTCTCCAGGACTACTGCAGTGGGGGCCTTGGGTCAGAAAGTCCCGGGTTCCAATTCTGCCTCTGACGCTTAGTAGCCATATGATTCTGGGCAAGTCCCCTAACTTCTCAGAGCCTCAGTTTCCTCATTTGTAAAATGAGAGAAGTCCCTTCCAGCACTAAATCTTTGAGTGATTGTTAGTGAGACTTTACAATGGAGGTGAAGGGCTCGGCTCACATAGCAAATATCAGTAGAGAAATTTGAATCCCGGACACAAGCTCCTTTGATAAGATTTAGGACTGGAAGAGACCTTAAAGATCCCATAGTCCAGGCCCCTTATTTTACAGAGGAGGAAACTGAGGCCCAGAGAGGTGAAGGGTCTTGTCCAAGGTCACACAGCAATGCTGGGCGTAAAACCCGGGTCCCCAGAGTCCTAGGTCTGTGCTACCTTCTGTACCTCAGGGGCACTGGTAGCTCCTGGCATTGGCTGCTGGAGGGTAGAGTCGGGGGAACCCCTCCCTCCCAGCCCAGGGTGCCTTTGCTGTTATGGGAGACCTGACCACTAAAGGAGGAGATGGCACTTCCTAGTGTGTCCCACGCTGCCTCCTTGGTGACTACCCACCTGGCCCACGCCTAGTCCTGGCAGTGGAGATAGAAGCTTGAGATCTCCACCTCTGGGTTTAAGCAAATCATTGCCCTTCTGGGAACCTCAGTTTCCTTCTCTGTAAAATGGGGACAATTGCACTCCCTCCATCACTGTACCGTGGAATGGAAAATGCTTTGTCAAATTTAAAGCCCCTTGGGGCCGCTAGGTGGCACAGTGGATAAAGCATCAGCCCTGGAGTCAGAAGGACCTGAGTTCAAATCTGGTCTCAGATCAGACCCTTGACACTAGCTGTGTGACCCTGGGCAAGCCACTTAACCCCAATTGCCTCACACATACACACACAAAAAAATTTTAAGCCCCAGAAAAAGTTATCAGTGATATGGGGTGTCAGGTTGCAAGTGGAGGAAGCTAGGCTGCAGAGTCACAGAAGAGATGCATGTGCGTGTGGGGGTATTAAGCTGACATGCCCTGTTCTCAGGCCCCTCCCACCTCTGACATTCCCTGTTCTCAGGCCCCTCCCAGCCTTGACATTCCCTGTTCTTAGGTCCCTCCCACCTCTAACATTCCCTGTTCTCAGGCCCCTCCCAGCCTTGACATTCCCTGTTCTAAGCTCCCTCCCACCTCTGATATTCCTTGTTCTTAGGTCCCTCCCAGCTCTGACATTCCCTGTTCTAAGTTCCCTTCCAGCCCTGCCATTCCATGGTCTAAGGCCCTCCTAGCCCTGATATTCTCTGTTCTAAGTTCTTTCCCAGTTCTGACATTGTGTTCTAAACTCTCTCCCAGTTCTGACACTCCTTGTTCTAAGCTCCCTCCCAGCTCTGACATCCCCTGTTCTCAGGGCCCTCCCAGCTCTGAGCTTCCCTGTTCTGAGGCCCCTCCCAGCTCTGATATTCTCTGTTCTAAGTTCCCTTCCAGCCCTGACATTCTCTGTTCTAAGCTCTTTCCCAGTTCTGACATTGTGTTCTAAGCTCCCTCCCAGCTCTGACATTCCCTGTTCTCAAGCCCTTCCCAGCCCTGACGCTCTCCGTCGGGGGCCCCTGCCCTGGAAGGTTTTGAGGTGCAGGAGGGATCCAGCAGCCGCCCCGCTGTGGTTTCTGGGAAGCTCCCTGTCTTTACAGGCAGGGTTGCTAAGGCTGGGGAGGGGGCGGGGCTCTGGCAGAGGAGGCCCCGCCCCAGGAGGAGGGGCCTGAGCGACTGCAGAGCCTGAGGTGCCCAGTAGGGGGCGGCGGCTGTGGAGGCGCGAGGCCCAGGGAGCAGGTGGGCCAGGCCTAGGGAGGCTGGGGGAGGGGCAGGGCTGGGGGCTGGGGGCTGGGCCCACCCGAGACCCCCTCCCAAGCAGAGAGAGAGAGAGACTTGGGGGGGGTAGAAATGGGGCGGGGGACAGAGACGGGGGAGGGACTAAAGGGGGTAGAATGGGGCAGGGGGACAGAGACGGGTAGGGGTTAAGGGGGGTAGAAATAGAGCGGGGAGGGGCAGAGATGGGGGAGGGGCAAGGGAGTAGAAATGGGCAGAGATGGGGAGGGGCTAAAGGGGGCAGAAATGGAGGGCTGGCAGAAAGATCTCAGGAAGTGGGGGACAGAGAGAGACCTTGGGACTCAAAGGGGGATGGGTCAGAAATGGGGCGGCTGGCCCTTGAAGCCCAGGCACCAGGTGGTGGTGCCTTAGTGTCTGCTCCCTTCTTGCCTCAGTTTCCCCAGTCAGGAGCCTCTGGAAGAGCCCCACGTGGGTCATCCCGTGGACGCCTGCTGTGCCTGGGAGGACCAGGAGTCCAGGAGGTCAGGGGGCCCGGGAGGAGGCAGGTAGAGGGAGTTGCCCCCCATTGGTGGGAGCAGATGGCCAGGATCCGGGTCACTGGGAAGAGGGGCCCCTCTAGGTGGGGGGCAGTCAGGAATAGGGGGCTTCCCATGGGGGAGGGTGTAGGATCCCAAGTCTGAGCCTGGAAGGGCCATCAGAGGCCCAGGGAGGGGAAGGCTGGACCCAGGGTCGCCCAGCATCTAAGTGGCAGAGCTGGCAGCACTTGAACCCGTGGCCTCTTGGGCCCACCCCCAGCCCACTGGCCTCCCCGGCGCTAAGGGGCTGAGCAGGGTCGTGGCCAGCGTGAGCAAAGGACGCCTCAGAAGTTGGCGGTTAGCATCCATGGTTTGTTTGGTGGATTTCTAGCCTGGAGAAAGTGATGGGGAAATGCTGATGATGCAGATTGAGCAGAAAAGTCTCCTCCTTCCCCCTTAAACAGCAGCACCCTCCTGGGTGTAGCTGTGGGGGGCTGGGGTTCCTGTAGCGCTGGGCATCCGCCTCAGTTAGGATCACAGATCACAGAGTTAGAGTTCAAGGGGCCTTGGGGGTCGGCTAGGTCGACCCCCACCACCCCCTCCCCATTTTACCAATGAGGAAACTGAGGCTCACGTGAAGTGACTTGCCAGAGTCATGCAGATAGAAGCGGAAAAGTCAGGATTTGAACCGACGTCTTCTGCCTCTGAATCTTGATAAGTCCATCAGACCAGCTGCAACTGGCAGAGCCTTCCAGAGGCCTGGTCACCTCCATACCTGCCAAAGCTTCAGGGGAGGGCCTTGTGGTGCTTAACAGATCAAACTCTTGACCCTGCATCAGGAAGAGGACTTGGGTTTGAATCCTAGCTTAAGCATGGGTTAGCTAGGTGGCCTTGACCTAGTCACCTCACTCAGCACCCTGGCCTCAGTTTCCTTATCTGCAAAATGGGGATAATAACAATCCTTCCATACTCCTTCCCTCACAGAGTGGCTGAAAGAAAAGCAACTTAGAAACCTTTAGTTTGCTAAAGGTTTTTAAAATGGGAGTTCTCTGGGTGGCGAGGACAAACCTGTGTGTGTGTTAGGGGTAGATGTGGGTGTCAGGTGTTTTTAGGTATCTGTGCTGAGATTAGAATGGAAACTCTTTGAGAGCAGGCACTCCAGCCTTTCTCCCCGAAATGGCAAAGCCAATTTACAATTATTTAAGCTAGTTAGTGCAATGGAAACACTAATTAGACTTCCACTTCTCACTCCTAGCAATCAAGCTTTATTAATCAAATGCATGTAAACATTAGTTTATATAATCATAGCATATAGATCATATATATTACATTATGTCATTGATTCAAAATAATAATGACAGCTCACCTCTCCATAGTGCTTTGAGGTAAGGAGCCAGACCTGAGGAGAATACAGTTATCTCTTCCCCATGGTGACTTTCCCCATCGAGGTTTTGATATATCGCATATCGGCATAATAAATTAAATGGGAGTTTTGGGGGAGTTTTGTGGAAGCCTCAGATGACACAGGAAAAGTTTAGAAACTCAGAAATCCATAAAATAGATGTATGGTATTGTATAGTATCAGCATCTTTTATCTTTTAATCCCATCATAATTCAGACTTCTTCTGTGGTGCCACGGGAAGGCCAAAACATTTTACGCAGATTGTCCAGACTGCGGTAGCTCTGTGTTCCCACTGTCAGCCCTCACCGTAGGCCCCAGACCAAGGTCCCAGCCCACCCTGGCCCCCCAGCGCAGCTTCTAAAACTTCTTTGTGGTCATCTTGGTCTTTGGGGCTGTGCTCTTCCTGCCCTTCAGCTCACAGGACCTTGACGCCCTCAGGCATTGGCCTTTGCCTGGTCTCCTGGAGAGAGGCAGTGAGGTCACCTGGGAAGAGCACCACCCTGCTCCGGAGACAGAGGTCCTAGGTGTCCCTGGCACTGGCCTTTACTGCCTTTGTACCTTTGGGCAAGTTCACTTAACCTGTAGGCCTTAGTGGCCTTCTCTATTAAAAAAAAATGAGAGGGATTGGCCTGAGGTTCCTTCAGGCTCTAAATCTGTCATTCAGTAGATCCGTAATCTTATCCAAATGCATGGTCTTACACAAAGGTACAAGATGGCAGCCCATCTTGGCCTCATCCATGCAGTCTTGAGGATCGTCCATACACATTCTACCCAATGCCCTGGAGGCCTGCCTCCAGATTAAAAAAAAAACGATGAAAGTATCCTCTTTCTTTCTTTTTTTTTAAATAAGTAATTAATTTATTTTTAGTTTTCAACATTCACTTCCATAAGATTTTGAGTTTTTAATCTTCTTCCCCTCCCTCTCCTCTCCCTTCCCCAAAATGGCGTGCAATCTGATGTAGGCTCTACTTATACACTCATATGAAACATATTTTTCCATTAGTCATGATGTAAAGGACAATTAGAACTAATGGGAGGAACCATGAGAGTGGAGCAGTGAAACAAAACAACAACAAAAAAGGAGAGCAAATAGTGCCTCCACCTGCATTCAGACTCCATGGTTCTCTCTCTGGATGTGGTTAGTATTTTCCATCACGAGGCCTCTGGAGATGTCTTGGATCCTTGCATTGCTCAGAAGGGCTGAGTCTATCAACGTTAGTCATCGCACAACATGGCTGTTACTGTGTACGACGTTCTCCTGGTTCTGCTCACTTCACTCTGCATCAGACCATACAAGTCTTCCCAGGTTTTTCTGAAGTCAGCCTGCTCATCATTTCTTACAGCACGATGGTATTCCATTACATTCATATACCACAACTTGTTCAGCCGTTCTCCAATGGATGGGCATCCCCTCAAGTTCCAATTCTTTGCTCTTTTACAAAAAGAGCTGCTATCAATATTTTTGTCCATGTGAGTCCTCTATTTTTAAAATTTTAAATAAAAGATTGTTTTTACATCCCCTTCATTTCCAAATATGCCTCCCCCAGGGATACATCCCTTAACAAAGAATAAAAAAGAGGAAAAAATATTGATTCAGCATCCCACTGAATCTGCTCAGCTGACACGTTGGCTGAGTCTGATAGGTTATAAAATGTCCTGCACCCATAGTACCTCACCTCTGCAAAGAAACCCGCCAGATATTTTATTTTTAAGAATTTTATCATATTAGTTTTCCCAATGAACAAGTTTTATTTTCTCTCCCACCCCCTATCCCTATTGAACAAAAAGAAAAACAGAAAAAGAGAGTCACCCCCACTCTCCCATGATGCATAGTCAAGGGAAACAGTTCCAGCATTGGCCATGTCTCAGAATGGAGGTCTCCTTCTGCACTTGAATCCGTCTGCTAGGAGGCGGGCAGCCTCCTTCAGCAGGGTCCTCTGGGGTCATAGTCAATACTTGCGTTGGTCAGAGCCTGCCGTGTTTTGTTATCTTGTTCTCTTTGTATAAATGGTTTTCCTGGTTCCGCTCCTTCCCTCTGCATCGGTTCAAGCCAGTCTTCCCAGTTTTCTCCGAAACGGTCCTCTTCCTCGTTTTCTTATAGGACAACCGTCTTCATCACATTCGCACACCTTCCTTGTTCAGCCAGCCCCGAGTGAAGGGCATCCCCTCAGCTCCCTCTTTGCTACTGTGACAAGAGCTGCTGTCAGCAGTTTTGAGCACGTGGGCCCTCTTCCTCTCCCTCTGACGTCTTTGGGGTCTGGGCCCAGCAGGGCTATCTCTGGGTCAGAGGGAACGCACACTTTGTTGGGTGGAGCTCAACGTGTCTGTTTCTGCACAGCGCCGCTGACATTCATCATTTCCTCTTTCGTCATCATGTGTGTGAGGCGGGACCTGAAAGTTGCTTTAATTTTCATCCTCTAATCTTGTTGGCATTTTGGTTATTTTCTCTTCCACAGAGCATTTTTCCATATGGGTGCTGATCACCTGAATTTCTGTCCTTGAGAACTGCCTCTTCGTATCCTCTGACCGTCATCGGGGAATCCTCCTGGTCTCTTAACATTCTGTGGGCACCCATTCGGCCTTCCCCTCACTCTCACAACCCATTTTCCACTTTATTTTCAAATTACACTTTTTTCTGATTGATCTTTGTGTTTGCCTTTTCAAAATCCGAGCTGGCCTGTGAGCTCCCTGTGCAGCCACATTGGTCTCTTTTCTGAATCCTTTATGTTTTTAGCATTAACATTTCATGCTTGAGAGCCTCCTGTGCCCTTTGGGCTGACCTTTCCTGTAGATTCTTAGTAGGATCCTACTTGTCCTTCCTGGAAAGGCTTTGGAATCTGATCTCAAGAACTGGCTGCCAAAAAAGCCAACTTCCCCTTCCTTATCTATCATCAAGACCAGTTGACAATCATTTATTAAGTGGCAGAATGGGGGGGGGGGAATGGTAGTGCCTGCCTCCCAAAGTTGTTGTGACCTTCAAATGAGATGATGATTGTAAAGGGCTGCCCACCTGGCACTTAGTCTGCTCTCTGTAATGTTAACTATTATTATTATTTATTATTATTATTATTATTATTACTATGCTCTGAAAGCCACAGGGGATCCACAGAAAGGCAAGAAGTGGGCCCTGCCCTCAAGGAGCTCACCCTCTAATGGACAGAGGACAAGCAAACAGATACAAACAAGTGATATTCAGATTAAATAGGAAATAATGACTAGAGGGAAGGCTCTGGAATGAAGAGGGCCCTGGAGAGATTTCCTGTAGAGGGTAGGATCTTAGTTGGGACTTGAAGGAAGATAAGGAGGGAGAAACCTTCACAGCTGGGGACAGTCAGATAAAATATCTGGATGCCAGTGATGGAGGGTCTTGTCTGTGGACCAACCGGAAGGCCGGAGTCACTGTGTCAGGGGGAGTGCAGGCCAAGAAGACTGGGAGGGAAGGAGGGGGCTGTTACGAAGAGCTTGGATGCCAAACAGAGCACTTTGTGTTTGCCCTGGAGGTGATAGGGAGCCTCTGGAGTTTATTGGGGGTGGAAGGGGATGGGGAACATGGTCAGACGTGGGCTTTAGGACAGTCGCTTTGGTGGCTGGAGGATGGACTGAAGGGGAGGGAGCCTTGAGGTAGCCAGATGCCCCTATGCTCACCCCGGTAGCTGCTGAAGTAGTTCAGGCATGAGGTGGCCAGGGCCTGCACTAGGGTGGGGACAATGTCAAAGGAGAGAAGGGAATGGATTTGAGAGATGCTGCAATGATGAACTCGGCAGGCCTTGGCACCATGTGGGGTCTGGGGGTGAGAGAGAGTGAGGAGTCCTGGATGACTCCAAGGGTGGGAGCCTGAGGGACAGGATGGATGGTGTTGCCCTCTACAGTAATAGGGATGGTAGAAGGAGGGGAGGGTTTAGGGAAAGATATTGAGTTTGTTTTGGACATGTTCAGCTGAAGATGTCTCCTGGACATTCAGTTTGCCACATCTGAAAGGCCTCTGAAGATGTGAGATTAGAAATCAGGAGGGAGAATGGGGCAAGAAAGGTAGATTTGAGAATCTTCAGCATAAGATCACCAGGTAGCTGGGGAGGGGGGGCAAACAGAGCCCTGAGGGACACCTGTGGTTAAAGGAGGCAGAGGAAGAGCACTCAGAGAGGTAGGAGGAGGCCAGGGGAGAAGGGGTCCCAAAAACCTAGAGAAGAAAGGGAACCAAGGCAGAAAGAGTGATCCAGTGTTAGGGGCTGCAGAGAGGGCTGAGAGAAGGCCATGGTCTCTGCAATCTGGGCTTGGCAGACCACTTTCAGTGACTCGTGAACCCTAAGACAATGCGGTCAACTCTCAGCGCCCATCATTTCTAGCTTGGCAAACAGCTCCTCTGTTATACTCCCCAAATAGGAACAGGCCAACATTTGTCAGGAATTATAACAAATAGGAATAATTCACTTTTTATATAGAACTTTAAAGTTTGCAAAGCCCCTCACAGACAGGGCTTCATTTTATCCTCTGAGGCATGTACTACAGATGAGAAAACTGAGGCTAAGACAAAAAAGATTCCCAACTCCTCAAGTCCCCGGCCAAGAGCTCTCTGTCTTAGGGGAGGGATTCGCCCTCAGGGCGTCTCTGTGTACCCCAGAATAATTTGGCCTCTTTGGACTTCATAAGGAAATGAAGCCTTGTATGTGGTGGCCTGCTGAGGACCCTGGCCTCCCTCACTGAGGCCCTCCTACGGAGAGAGATTGAGCCTCGGCAGGAGGCCATCTGCCGTGGAGAGCACGCTGAAGCTGGCATCCCCGAACTAGAGATAGTTGGGTGGCCCTCCCTGCTGAGCCTGGGGGGAGGGAGACCTGAGCTCAAATCCAGCCTCAGACATGCACCAGCTGTGGACCCTGGGCAAGTGACTTCACCGCTACCTGCCTCAGTTTCCCCATCTGTTAACTGTGTAAAATGATAACCCTCCCAACGTGGTTGTAGAGGATCAGATAATAACATTCAATGGTCTTTTATAAGTAAATTCTAAATGAGATTGAATGACAATGTGCTTTGCAGACCTTACTGCCCTGCACAAAACCTGGCTGCCTCACCATGGCTGGCTCCCTGTGTGGCTCTTGGATGGGTCACCCCCAAGCCCCTCGTGCAGCAGGCCAGTCCTTCACTTAATGTTTCCCAAATAGCGTTTTCAGGTTTGCAGAGTGCTGTAGGGACAGGACCTCATCTGATCTTCTGATTCTGCATCCCTGAGTGAGCTCTGGGTGTGAGTGCCAGAGGGGCACACCTCCCTGACAGCTGCCCATCCACCTTCTACTTGAATACTTTCAGCGATGGGCTGCTCACTCCCTTGCAGGGCAGCTCTGGTTGTTTTCTTTGGCTCATCTGGGGAGGGGGCAGATAAGTCTAGGCCTGTGGCTGTCAAGACAAACTCCGTAGTTCCTTCTCTCCCTTCTCATTCTAAAATGAAGATCAGTAGGAATGTGTATGTGGTGGTGAGTAGACAGGTGAGAGGTTGGAGGTCTGGAATGAAGAATGCAATCAGGAGCAAGGTTGACTTTGGGCAAATCACGCTTCCACTCTGTGCCTCAGTTTCCCCATCTGTAAAATGAGGGGTTTGGCTAGGTGGACCTAGATCTGCACTCCTGTGATTCTGTGACCCTGAGAAGGCGGGGCTGGGGGGTGGAGGCAGCCTGGAACAGAACTGGAATGTCCACTCAGTTCACATCCCTCAAGCTTGGCCTTCTCTGCAGCAGCCACAGGCATGGGCAGGAAGACAAGAGGGGAGCCAGGGCAGGCTGGGCAGACTCCCTGGTCATGGCCACAACCCCCTTTTCCTCAGGGAGAAGCTTGAGGAGCCGGGATGGACCGAGGCCGACCTCCTTCCCCTCCTGGGGACCAGCAGCCAGGCGAGGCCCCTCCTCACCCCAGCCGTCCCTCGGGGATCCCTGTGGTCTCACCTCCCCTCAGCCCCGGGGCCAAGAAGACCTTGAGCCTTGGCTGCATCTCCAGTCACATTCCTCTCCCCCTGAACCAGTCTGGGCCCAGAGTTAGGCCCCTGGTCCTTGACCCCCAGGGATCCGGCCACTGCCAGGGGGGCCATCCTTCGCCCTACTGGCAGCCCTGTGCCCAGGAAGCTCAGCTCTCTCTCCTTTACCCTCCACCACCACAGCCACCAGGAGGCTGCCTCTGTCCCGGGATCTTCCCCTCGGCAGGAGGCAACTGTTAGAGATAGGAAAGGGGTTGCCCAGGCAAAAGGGGAGTCTCCCATCCTGGACCCACCCCCTGCATCTCTGTTGCCCATCATCAGGGCACGTTCCGCGAGTCCTGGAAACCCCAATCCCATTGGGCCCCCAGGGGCCTCCGTTTTGGAGAAGCCCCTGCTGACCTCGCATCTGGCCCTTTCTTTCCAGCCACGCTCAGCTCAGAGCCCATCAGCCCCGCCCAGCATAGGGCTCCCATTCCGATATACTTCCCGGACACCCAGCCCAGGCTCCCCAGGGAGGGTGGGGACCCAGCACGTGGGCATCCCCAGGCTCCGGCTGCCGTCTGGAAGGGGCATCCCGGTCCGGGGGCTGCTCAAGTCGGGAAGGATCACATTGGCCAGGTCAGAGAGGGCTGAAAACCCAGTTGCCACCCCAGGCACGACCGCCGATCCAGCCCCAGCACATTAGGTACCACCATGGATCCGGCCAGGCCAGAGATAGTCACAGGCTCATCCAGGTCAGGTGTAGGCCCAGGCCCAACGGAATCCGAAGCAGCCACTGCAGGTGTGTCCGCAGCCACGGGCCAGCTACCCTACCCACAGCCAGGGCTGAAGAGGACAGGGCCTCGTCAAGGAAGAGTGTAGCATTCTTCCAAGTCACCAACCTGGAGAAACAGGGCACTATGGGGCACCGACCCAGGCCAGTGCCAGCCCCCAACCCAGCCACAGACCTTGCCCTGCACGTCCCGCATGTGCACGCAGCCAGGGTCGTGGCCACCTCAGGCACAGGGAAAGGCTCACCAGTCTCCACTTTCACAGCCCTGGTCTTGCCTCTGTCCAGCGGCACCACAGTGCTGGCCGCCGCAGAGCCAGGCAGGGTTCTGTCTCCACCAGGGCCACTCCCAGGCCCGGCCCAAGCAGACCCAGCCAGCACCATCCTCATGCTAGACAAAAGCACCAGCACCAGTGCCAGCCTGGCAGCCCCAGCAGACCGGGCTGCGCCGTGTACTGCGATGGTCCTAGCCTCGTCCCACACAACCAGGAGCCTGGCCTCCAAAGACACCAAGGTCTTCTTTACTGTGCCAGGCATAGACGCGTCCCCAGCCTTGCCAGGCACAACCATGGGTCTGCCTGTGTCCAGACGAGCCCAGCCATGCACAGCCATGGTCTTGGTCACACCCCAGAAAACCACCCCACACAGAGCTACGGTCGCCCGCCTCGCAGAGAGCGGCACATCCCCAGCCACCCCAGGGGAGGCCTTTGAGCCCCCCGTGCCGGCTGTCGTCCCGATCGTGGCAGATATAGGCTCTGTCCTAGGCACGCCAGACCACACCTCAGAGCCAGGCACCCCAGAGTCAGAGGAGGAAGAAGCTGCAGCTGCCCCCCAGGCCTTGGCTGCCAAAAGAGCCGCTGACCTGGATGCCCTGGACCTGGCGGTGGCTCACAAAGGTAAATAAATGAGAGTCCGGCAGTTTGGGGTTGGGCTGGCTTGGGAACATAAGTGTCCGAGGCTGGGGAGAATCCCAGAGGCTCGGGGGCCAGACCCAGAGAGAGAGCGGGGTTCAGAGGAGCTTAGCTCCAGGGGCCATGACATCTTTATGGCCCCCGCCTCGAACTGAAATGTAGCATTTCCTGCGATGCCCTAAAAAGAGCTTGCTGAGAAGGGTCCAAGACACACAGACGGTAGAAGACCCCTGGTATCTCTAGAGGGTGGCTCACCTCTCTCCCTCAAAGTTAGAGAGAAAGGGCTGGTGGGAGGAAGGAGGGGCGAAGTGAGCATTTCCACCCTCCCCTCCCCAGCCAAGGCAAGTCACTAAGCAGTTATTGAGCACCTACTGTGTGCATCGAGTGCCTACTGTGTGCTAAGAGACGTGAAAGGCAGTGACCGCCCCCCAGGAGCCCCCGGTGCAGGGGGAGACAGCGTGTAAACAAGCTAGCCCGGTCGATTGGGGATAATGCACAGAGGGAAGGCCCTTTGTGCGGAAGGTGAGATTGTCCCTGGGATTGGAAACACTAGAGCAAGTGAAGAGGGAAAGACTTCCAGGCCTGGAGGATGGCCAGTGCAAATGTCCCGAGGCTGGAGATGAAGGTCTTGTCTGATGCCCAGCCAGGAGGGCGGAGTCCCTGAAGGCTGGAGGGCATGGAGGTGAAGCAGGTGCAAGAAGCCTGCAAAGAGGTAGGGAAGGGGGGTTCGACAGCCCTGGGGGGCCGGGACTGGGGTACCTGGGGCTAGGGCCCTGCTTCACACAAACCCAGGAGGTAACCATCTGACTTCACAACCATTGCTGTTGCAGGAAAGGATCCACTTTGTGAAAAGGCACAGCTGAGTCCCTCCGAGGCTGGCTCCTGTTGAGCCTTTCTATGATCTGATTTTTCAGAGTTTCGACCACTGAGATCTAACTGGCCTGTGAAGATGGAAGGATTCTCTTGGAAGTTCAGACGAGGTAAGTTTAGGACCGACCTCGGGGGTCCTAGTTAGAATGCCTGTGAGGAAGTGAGCTCCCTGTCCTTGGAGCTATTCAGGCCAGGGCCATGTGGCCTCCTGCCTTTGAGGCTGCAGAGTGCAGCCCCGTACTGGGGAGATGAGATGGCTGCCGGACTTAGGGGATTGTTGAGGTCACTCAGGTGGAGCTCTGACTCCACTCCTGTGTTCCTTAGGGCCTTCTCCACAAGCCTCCTTAACTTTGGAAGCCGTATCCCGGGAGAAGGGGAGTCAGGGAAACCTGGGTGGTCTTGGGGCCGGCTTCTGACCTTGGAGGTGATGCCCAGGCCCTCAGAGGCTCGGATTGCTCCAGAGGGTGGGCCTTGCTAAGCCTCTCTGCTCCCCTGCCTTCATGCCCAGAGCCTGTCCCAGACACAGGGGACAGGATATTGTGGAAGGAGCTGCCTCAGGCCATACCACAAGTTCATTCCAGAGCCTCAGCACAAGCTCTGGCCTCTGGGCCCTCTGCAGGGCAGGGCAGGGCAGGGCTAGAAGGGACTTTGGGCCCCTCATTTTGCAGATGAAGAATCCTCCTGCCAAGCCCAGGTATGTCCATCTGAGCCTCACAGAGAACTTGGGGGGAGGCAGTGCTGAGACCCTTGGCCCTATTTGACAGATGAGCAGACTGAGGCCTGCCAGGGGAAGGCTTCCTGGCTCTGGTACTGAACACACTGTGACCTGAGGGCAAGTCCCTTCCCCTTGCTTGGCCTCAGTTTCCCTGGCTGTAAGATGAGGGGCTCGGACGAGCTGGTTTCTGGGTTGTCTTTCAGCTCTGACACTCTCCGACTTGGCCAAGGCCTTGTGAGTTACTGGGACTTCCCTGCCTGATTTCTCTTTTGCTCCCTCTGCCCCTTCCCTCCATCCAGGGCTGGTTCCTAAGGAGGGCGGCCCCTGGTGCATGAACACACATGTGCAAGCATGTCCCCTCCTTCCCAGGCACTGATCCCCCTCCTGGGAGGCTGGAAGGGCCCTGGTTTTGAATCCCTGCTTTGCCACTGGTCACCGGCCTGATCGTGGGCAAGTCTCTTCTGGAGTTTTCTCTAAAGTGATGGAATTGGGATGCCTTAAGGCAGAGTTGGCAAGGAGCTGAGCGCCCCCCATTTTGAGGCTGAAATTTAATAACGATGGCCTCTTAGTGTACAGCTTTGTGAGGCAGGTAGGGAACAGACCCGTGGTCCCATTTTACAGATGTGGAAGGTGAGGCTCAGAGAGGTCAGTGGACTTGGTGCTCGTTAACAATTACTAATAGTAACAGTAGAGATTTCGATTGTTCGGCGTCCTATTGTTGCTTGTTCTGAGAGAAGGTGCCTTGGGAGGGTCTCCCAGCTGCTGTCAGAGGGGCACTGGGGCCCCCGGGGCTCGGACCCCCCCCCGAAATGCCTCTTCTCCCCAGGGATGGGTGAGTTGGGAGCAGAAGCTGGGGGGCACCTGCCTCCCCTTGTCCCAGCTCCCCCTTTCCCAGGGCAGAGGGGGAAAGGGGGCGGGGTTCCCCATGGGGGGGATGGGCATGGGCACGGGGAGGAGGGGGGAGGATTCACGGGGATGGTTAACATGCGCGTCACGTGGTGCGGGTGGCAGATCCCAATAGTGACGGCGGCGGCGGCAGCATCCTTCCCTCTTTCCTTCTCTGCCTGCCCGCCTCCCTCTCTTCCCATCTGCTCCTGGCTGCTCCGGGCCAAGAGGGGAGGCGAGCAGAGGAGGGAGGGAGGCCAGGGCCAGGGCTGGGCCCCCCCCCCTTGTCTGAGTGGGGACCCAGAGCCACCAGCCCTGCGCACCCAGCGCCCGGCCCCCCCACCCCGAGAGCATCTCCAAAGACAAAGAAGGATTCATGTCCAAAGGTAGGGGCCGGGCGAGGTGGAACTGGGCCAGGAGGGGAAGGAACAGGGCGGGGGTCTGCCTGCCACCACCAAGGCCACGCTGCGGCCACAGCAGCCACCGCCCGGCCCTGCCCCCAGAGACGGTGGGAGGGCTGCTGTGTGGATGTGCTGGGCGCAGACACACACACACACACACACACACACACACACACGCACACTGACATAGCAAGATGCACACATGAAGAGACAAATGAGAGGGGTAGGGGAAGAAGGGAGAGGGACCCTTCCCCTTTCATTCTCATCCCTCCTCACCCCCACCCCTCAGGCACCTACATGTAAAGACGGGCTTGATGACTCCGGGCGCCAGAGCTCACACTCACACACACACTCATACATACACACATAGGCTGCCACAGGAGCCCACAGTGACACTGGTCCACCCTGACATGGATGTGTTCATACCAGGCACAGCTCAAGGACATGCTCACACACAGGACACACACAGATGATCCCACAGCTGCTACACACACACACACACACACACATCACACACTCACACCCCACGGTGCAGAGGGCTACCCAGCCCCAAACCCCTGGCCCAGAGCCCCACAGGCTTCCACACTCACGTGGCCAGTGGGGAAGGTACCTGGAATGGCCTCCCTGGGAGGGGAGAGGGGTAGGAGGTGACAGTTCCTTTCTATATGGAGATCCCGGGCTGGGGTGGACTCCAGGATGTGGGAGCTGGGCAGCAGAAGGCCTGCAAGGGGACTGACCTGCGTGTCCCCCTAGCCCCAAGAGGAGAGGGAGGGTGGGAGGTGAAGCCCAGCTTGCCCCCAGAGAGGGGGGAGGGGATCTCTGCCTGTAGAGGCCAGCCCCCAGCCTCCATGGGGAAGGGGAAGGGGGAGGAGGGAGCCAGGTGACAGGCAGGAAGAAGAGGGGAGAACAAAAGGGGGTGGGGGGCTTCCCGGGGCCTGGAGGGACACGAGCCAAGACCAGAGGCCCAGAGATGGGGCAGGTGAGCCTGTGAGCAGCCCTCTCCCGTGGAGGAGACAGAACTAGACAAAGACAAGCCCGTTTTCCTGAGCAGCTCCCAGATTCTCAGCTTCATTTGCCTTTGGGCAGTCTGGGCAGGGGTGAGGGGTGGGAGTGAGGCAGGAAGAAGCTGCTTCTCAGGGGCGGCTCGATCCCCCTCCAAAGCCCAGAGCCGAGGGATCTGGCTCCATGAACACTACTGTGTACATGCGGGGGAGGAAATGCAGCAAAGGGCAGTGGAAAGAGCCCTGGGGGGCCTGGGTTCAAATCCTGCATGGGCTACACTGGCCATGTGCAAGTCCCTTCTGTACCATGGGCCTCAGTCTTCCCATCTGTAAAGCAAGTGGGTTGGATGAGATCACCCAGTCACTCCAGAAGCCACTAGCTTGTGCTGGGCTCACCAGGAGTGAGCGCCCCACGGGAGTCAGCAGGCTGGCTGGGACACTCACTACCCAGGGGACGCTGGGCAGTCCCCTTCCCCAGCTGGGCCTCAGTCTGCTCATCTGCAAAATGGCGACCTTGAAGGCCTTCCCTGAGGGCAGCTGATGCTCTCTGGGAGTATGACCCAGAGCAGAGCCTGAGGGGTGTCAGGCTGAAGCCAGGCCAGCACACAGTGGGCCCGGGCAGTCCTCTCCAGGCTCGGGAGGCACCTCCCTCGGTCATTCCAGTGTTCATCCCTGTGCCCAAATGGCCTCAGGATCCATAGGGAGGCAGGGCGTCCCCTCTGACGAAGGGCAGTGAACGTTCCCAATCCATCCTTCACCCAGCCCCAAATGGGGAGGAGGCCAGCGTGAGAGGGGCAGCAGACCAGGACCAGGGAAGAGAGGCTGAGAGCCGCCCGGCTCGGTCTGTCCACAGTGGAACGAGCGGCCTGGGAGGCGGGGATGTCAGCATCGCGGCAAAGGCTGGGCGACCAGGCGTTGGGAAGGGGGTGCTGTGGAGCTGAGACGTTGGGCTGGGGCCCTGTGTTCTAGTCCTGGCTGTCTGGCACTTACTTGCTGGGCGGCTTTGGGCAAGTGGTGTCCCCTCTCTGGGCCTCTCCCAGGCCTCAGAGCCCCCTCCCAGCTGTCCACCTGTGCTCCAAGGAGCCCTTCCTGTTTTGGGATTGTAATTCTGTCATGGGAGGCTTTCAGGGCGGGATGGACCTTATAGAATGGAGGGTCTGGGAAGGCAGAGAAGAGCAAGGTGTTACAGGAGACAGGCGAGGCACCAAGGGAGGTGGGAAGAACACTGATGTGTTTGCAGTGAATTCGCTCGTTCGCTGCTCCCGGCCCAGTGGCTAGGGTGCAGGCGTGGAGTCAGGAGGACTGAGTTCAAATCCAGCTGTGGGACCCTGGGCACCTCACTTCACGCCTGCCTGCCTCAGTTTTCTCATCTGTGGAATGGGGCTCATAATAGTTAAATGAGGTTGTACGTTGCAGACCTTAAAATGATCTAGATGGCTAGCTGTCCTGTCAAAGGGAGGAAGGCCATTGCCTTGGCTGGTGGCAATCTCCACTTGGCCTCTGCTGCTCCCCGGTGCTCTTGGCGGGCACTGGCTTGTTGGGAACCTGGGAGCAGCCACCCAGCGCTCAGGGGAGTGGCCCACCAGGTCATCACACACTCATGGTGACAGAGAGAGCAATTTTCCACCAAGAGGCAGGCCACAGCCAGAAAAGGGGGGTACCCAGGCCAGGGGCAGGGAATGCCAAGATCGGTCATCAGACTCACCAGCCTTCACTTCCCAGCCCTGGGCTGGGGAAGAGGAGGTGTGTAGAACATGGAAATCAAAGCTGGGAGGGAGCTTAGGACAGGGGATGTCAGAGCTGGGAGGGGCCTGAGAACATAGAAGGTCAGAGCTGGGAGGGAGCTCAGAACATGGAATGTCATGGGAGGGAGCTTGGGGCAGGGGATATCAGGGCTGGGAGGGGCATCAGACACTATCTCATATAGAAAGCAAGGCCTCTGGAGGACAGACAGGGCCTGCCTTAGATCAGCCCAGTGAGTGGTAGAAGCTGAGTCTCCAGCCTTCTAGGCCAGCAGAGCTCTTGCTCCCTCAGACTCTGGGTGTCATGGCCCCATATTCACTCCACAAGTAGTTGTTAACTCCCTCTTGCATGCCAGGCCTGGAGACACAGAAGTAACTCTGATAGAGCCCCTTCCATCAGATGGCCCGGACACAGGGGAGAGTGACAGGGATGAAGAGGCCTGTGGGGGATCTGAGGGGAGAGAGGCCACTTTTCTCTTGGGGAAGGGGCAGCCCCTGAGCTGAGTCTCCAAGAAAGCCAGGGTCTTCTGGAGGAGCCTGTTCCAGCCATGGGGAAAGGTCTGAGCCAATGGGAGCAGGGTGGGAAGGGGATGACAGAGCAGGGATGGAAGCTGTCTGGTCGGGCCAGAAGGTAGACTGTATGATGGGGAGGAATGGGGCATCAATCTGGAAAGACAGGCTGGAGGCAAAGCGGGAAAGGGCCTTGAATGCCAGAATCAAGAGTTTGCTTTTGGGGGTAGACAGTGGGGAGCTCCTGAAAGCTTTTGAGTAAATGAGAGTGGTTAGACAGAGGAGAGAGGCTGGAGGCAGGGAGGTGGGGAGGCCAGGCAGGGGTGCTTAAACTAGGCTGGTCTAGGTGAGATGAGGACTGTAGATCATACGTTTCTTACAAGTAGGGGCTATTCCATTCTTTACCTTTATAATATCCCAGCTCCCAGCATAGCAGAGGCACTTATGGGATACCTGTTTATTGGCTTAGCTGAAGAAAAAGAATTACAGCAGGAATTAGGAGGAGGAAATGGGGTGAGAAGGAGTCTCCAGGTTTGGCAGCTGGCAGCATGGTTACAGAGGCCATGTTCGAACTTGGGTCCTCCACCTCTGAGGTCAGGAGCCTGGGGAGCTAGAGAGATGGGGGTGCCATTCACAGATACGGGGAGGCCTGGAGGAGAGACACGTTGTAGGGGAGGGAGAAAGGGTGAGCGCCATCGTGGACGCAGAGGGTCTGAGGGGTGGGTGGGTCATTCAGTGGGCAGTCAGCTGCCTGTCCTGGAGCTCTGGACAGAGGTGGGGGCTGAGCCAGGCCCCAGAGTCGTCTGCCTGAGAGGTGATAACTGAAACTACAGGAGTCGATGAGATCACCAAGGGGGGGGAGAGGAGGTACCCAAGGACAGAGACCTGTAGGGCACCCACCTTTAAGGGATGTGTGGAAGAGGGGCCAGAGATAGGAGAGCCAGGAGAGGAAGAGGTATGGAAGCCAAGGGAGGGGACAGGATCCAGGAGGGGGTGGTCCCCAAGGTCACATGGTAGTTTGAGGACAGAAAGAGATCAAATCATGACCTTGGCAGAAGCCTGTTCGGAAGAGGCCTCAGGACAGAAGACAGTTTACAAAGGCCTAAGGCCCAAGTGGGTCAGGAGGCGAGATGGCAGTACCGAGATACCCGTCTGTTCTAGTGGCTGAGTCCAAAGATCTCAGTTCATACCCCAGCTACATTTATTGCTGATTGTGCGACCTGGGAGAGGAGGCTGGGGGGATCTTCTGCTCAGGATGGACCGTTCTGCAGTTTCTGCTAAGTTGTGAATGAAGCTGGCTGGGGGTGCTTCGTGTGCCCCCAGAGACCAGTTGTCAGTCCCTTTGTCTTTCCATCACAGGGTATGGAAGAAGGAGGGAGGGGACCAAGTGGAGGTTGTCCTTGGCCAATGGGAGAGGAGGCAGTCTGGAGCTGGGGGGGAGGGGGGGGGGGAGAGACCTCTTCCTGAAGTGAGGGAGCCCCAGGAGGTCCAGCCAAGCCTTTGTCTCCGTGCCTGAGGAAGGCCAGGCTCAGTCACAGAGCAGGCAGAACCCCCTCATCAGAAAGAAACTGAGGCTCCTTCCCCCTCTCACTGGGGTTGGGAATGTGGCCAAAAGAGACAGTCATTCTTCTTGGCCTCTTCAATAGTATTTTCTAACATTCCACACTCTCTAAGGCCCTTCCCAGCTCTGACATTCCATGTTCTAAGCTCCCTCCTAGCCCTGACCTTCCCTGTTCTGAGGCCCCTCCCAGCCCTGACCTTGTCTGTTCTAAGGGCCCTCCAAGCAAAGTCTATACCATTAAAAGTATAGTATCTTACAAACCCTGCCCAGAAGTGGTAGGTTGCACACTGAGGGGAGGTGGGTTCAGTAGGACAGACTAATCAGGACAGACTTCTTGGAGGTGAGGGTCACAGTCCTTGAGGGACGCAGCGGCTTTGGGTGGGCTTGAGTTTCCTCCTGTGGTGGGCTTGGGGCTGGTCAGCCTCATGGCTCCATGGCCTCCTCCCCGCCTCATCTGCAGGCTTTGCAGAGAACAGGACTGACGTGACCATGTCGGAGCTGGTGGCTGAGCCCAGGCCCAAGCCGGCGGTGCCCATGAAGCCCCTTGGCATCAGCTCCAACCTCCTGGGCTACATTGGCATTGACACCATCATTGAGCAGATGCGGAAGAAAACCATGAAGACGGGCTTTGACTTCAACATCATGGTTGTGGGTAAGAGCGGAGGCTGGCAAGCAATGGCCTCTCAGAGCAGGCCACCTGGGGCTTCTGCAGGGGATCTCGACCCAGGGCTGCTGAGGCCGTGGGACCCAGGCATCCCTGCACCTTTGGGGCACCTGGGTGGCCTTTTAATCTCTGTCATTTGGAAAAATTGTTGGTGTCCTCCTACCCACCTCCTGGGAGGGGGGTGGGCCCAGAAGGGGGCTGTTTATTTGGAAATAAAGTCCTAAAAGCAAATTGACTTGGGGTCAGAGGACCCTGGGTTCAAATCCTGCCCCTGGGCTTCATCCTCTTCCTTCGCTCCCCATCCAGGTCAGAGTGGGCTGGGCAAGTCGACCCTCATCAACACCCTCTTCAAATCCCAAGTGAGTCGGAAGTCGGCAAGTTGGAATCGGGAGGAGAAGATCCCCAAGACGGTGGAGATCAAGGCCATTGGGCACGGTGAGTGTCTGAGAGCGGGTCTCCGTTCCAGCTGAATGGACTCAGAAAGGCCAGGTGTGACCTGTCATAGCCAGGGAGCATCTTGAGGCTGGATTTGAACCCGGTTCTTCCTAACTCTAAGGCCTCTGTTCTAGCCACATGGCTGCCCTGCCTCTCAGCCATCAGAAGAGCTTCCCTCCAGCCTGTTCCTCCCAGTCTGCTACACCCCTCCCAAGGGTCTTGGAGCCCACTGAAAGCTGCCTGGGCCTTGGGGGGCGGGGGCACAGGGCCAATGGCCAATCAGAGGCAGCTTCTCTGTAACATCATTGTCACTTCCAGCGGGGGTAGGTAAGGTCTGCTGGGGTACAGCCTCACTCCAGCCCCGCCAGGGGGTCTTGAGAAGATTATCATTGGAGCTATGAAGATGAATGTTCCACTTTGGAGATGAGAAAGTGGCTCTGAGCGGGCTTTGGCTACGGACAGCTCCTGGCCTCCCTGGACACTTCCTTGCTGGGCACAGCTTGCTGTCCATGGCAGGCGAGACCCAGATTTGGGATGGCATTCCCAGAGAGGCCCCGGCCCCTCCCCGGCCCCGTTGGTCCCCAGCGGCAACCCATCACCGACATAATTAACTTCCTCAAAATTAATCTTGAGACTCGCCCCTGCCTCAGCTAGAGCTGGGTCGATTTCCCCCAGGACAGTTTGGTTTTAGTGGGAAGGATATTGAGGTATTTCCCTGCAGCAGCGGGAGGCCGAAAGGCCAGGATCTATCTCACCTCACTCCCCTTGGGGTTGGCGGCTCTCAGCTTCAGGTGACCATGGCTTGGGTCGGAGAGCTGACGACTGTGAGCCAGGGCCTGATTGGACCGTGTAGGCATTGTCCAGTCCTGACTCCAGCGACTGGCTCCCTCCTCCCGCCGGGGCCCGGAGGCTGGCCGAGGTCTCCCAGCAGTCCTGGGACTCAGCCCCTGCTCCTCTGATGACTGACACAGGGCTCTTTCTGCTGCTTAAGCCTCGGTTTTCCCTCCCTGTAAAATGGGGATAATACCACCTACCTCTCAGGGCTGTTGGAAGGCAGGACTTTGCCGACCTTAAAGCACCCTCCAAATGTCGGCTCTGATTATTGTTACTACTGTTATTATTATTCATGTTTATATTATTCCGACACCCCAGGTGTGCTTTGGTAGACAGCCATTCCTCTGTGCCCAGACCTGTGCAGGGGCATCCTTCCAAGCCCAGCTGGGGTCGCTGCCTTCTCAGAGCCTTGCCTGGTTGTTCTGGCTAGTAGAACCCCCTCCCCAAGAATTACCTTTGTATTCACTTTGTGTGTAAACACATGGATGAGTTGTGCTTGGCCCAGGGAGCAGAACCAGGAGCTTGGGGTGGGGAGTTGCAGCAAGACAGCTTTAGACTGGACATCACAAAGGCTTCCTAACTCTTGGGGCTATCCAGAAATGGACTGGGCCACCTTGGGAGGTAGTGAGCTCCCTGTCACTGGAGGTGTTCAAGTGGAGGCTCGGTAACCACTTGTTGGACGCGTTTAGAGGGGTGCCGTATAAACGCTTATCATCTCCCACCCCTTCCCCCCAGTCTATGGCTCTGCCAGGAACGTGGCCCGTCTGTTAGGAGGGAGACAGTTGGGTGTGGAGCTGGGTGCCTGTTCTTGCCTACTCATCATCAAGGAAGGAGATCGTTGTAGCCTGGAAGGCGGGGGTGGCTAGGATTTGGAGAGGCAGGGAGGAGTGGATGGCACTCCAGGCAGGGGAGCCGCATGAGCAAAGGTTTAGAGGGGGACCTTTGGGAAGGGAGGGGGGTCAGACAAGATGGCGGCGCAGCGGCGGGGAGCCGGGCTGCTGGGCGGCCTTGAAGGCGCCGCTCCCGGCCGGAGGTTCGCGGTCCTTCAGATTGGATGCAGAGGGTGGGGGGTCGGCGTGGAGCAGGCGTCACCCTCGTCCTGTCTGTCATCCCAGTGATAGAAGAAGGCGGAGTCAAGATGAAGCTGACGGTCATCGACACCCCAGGCTTTGGAGACCAGATCAACAATGAAAACTGGTACGTGCGTGGATCCCTCCCCCCGTCCGGGTTGCCGCAGCTCCCTCCGGCCTGGGCCGGGCTGAGTCCTAGGTCTACAGCGGCAGGGGACCCAAGGGGCCCTCTAGCCCGCCCGCGTTTGGCACATGGGGAGACTGAGGCCCGGAGAGGCCGTCGCTTGTCCTGGGTCACACCGCTCGTGAGGAGCAGAGCTGGGTGTTGGGGCACCAGGGATTCAGATGGTGAAGCCAAGGATGGCAGATCCACTGGGGAAGTCCAGAATCCACGCTGTGGAGGGGCGGATCCCCGGATAACCCAGTACACAGAAGGGGCTCCGTAAATGCTTCTGGACTGAGCAGCATGCTGCATGAGGGCTGGTTGAACCTGGGGAACAGCAGACACAGGGTGGGGTGTGGTGGGGTCACCATCTTCAGGGGGTTGGTTGGGCTCTGCTTGGCCCCCCGGGAGCTGAGAGCGGCTGAGAGATGAGCTCAGGCTCGAGGGGGCCAAACAGACCCTCGTGATGAGAGCGGGCCGAAAAGGAACGGGCTAGGTGGGGTGGTAGTGAGATCCCCCTCCCTGGGGGGATTCTGGAGGTCCCTTCTGACCCGGGCGTCCGTGATCCCACGAGGTCTGTCAGGTCCCATGTCCTGCCCCCTCCCAGGCTGTGGAGGGCAGCTGGCTCACCTCAGTCTACCCGTGTCTGTCCTCCTCAGCTGGGAGCCCATCGAGAAGTACATCAATGAACAGTACGAGAAATTCCTGAAGGAGGAAGTGAACATCGCGAGAAAGAAGCGGATTCCGGACACGCGGGTCCATTGCTGCCTCTACTTCATCTCTCCCACGGGACACTCGTGAGTGCCTGATGCCCCTCCCCTGGTCCCATAGAAAGCACACAGCAAGATCTTTGCCACTGTGTCCTGACTCCGAGCCTTTGCTCTAGCGGTGCCACATGGCTGATGTGCTCTCAGCCTCCTGCCTTCCTTCAAGTCTCAGATCCCATTCCTGCTTCCGGGGTAGGCCTGTCCCCTCCCCCTCTCCCCCGGCTAGTAGTCCCTTCCCCCCGTTGTGTCTGTGTCTTGCGTGTATCTAGTGATCGGCAGGCTGTCCCCCGTCAGAGTGGGCACCCCTTGGGCAGAGAGACTGTCTTTCGCCTTTCTTTGTATGTCCAGCACTTAGCCCAGTTCCCAGCACACAGTAGGTGCATAATAAATGCTGGTTGCTGAGCTCTAGCTCTACAGAACCAGCCAGGGTGGATTGTCCATCTGGGCAGGATGGGGCGCAGGCTCTAGGGGCCCCCACTTACCTCCTGGCTTTTCTGCCAAGAGCCCTCCTCAGCACAAAGGAAGGGCGAGCTGACCAGCGGCAGCCACTGTGCCACCCAGGGCGGTGCCCACGGGGCTCACAGGGCTAAGAACAGAGCTTCAGAGCCGGCAGGAGTCTCAGAGGCCACGGAGTCCAACGCCTTTACCTTACAGAGGAAGAAACTGAGGCCTGGGGAGGAGGGGCTAGAGTGATTTGCCCAAGGTTACAGGCAGCAAGTGGCAACGTCAAGATTTGAACCCGGGTCCTCTCCTGCCTTGAAGCATGGTTGCTGGTTAGGAGGCACCCACCTGCCTCACCTTCTGTCATTTGTTCATTCATTCAACAAACCTGTTGTGAGGCCGACCGGTGTCCCCTCGGGCCCAGAGTCCCTCTGGAAGAGGCCACAGCGGTCATTTGGTCTGAGGATGGCCTGGAGGAGGCCACTGGAACAGGGACTGAGCTGTTTCCCCACAGCCCCTGGATGTGGCTGAGGCAGGCATACCTCCGAGGGCACAGGGGGCTGAGAGCCAGCCAGCCAGCCTGCTAGAGGGTAGAGGAGAGAGGGGGCTGGGCCTGGAAGACCCGAGTTCAAATCCAGCCTCAGACCCTTAGTGGCTATGGGATCCTGGGCAAGGCACTTCATCTCCGCCTGCCTCAATTTCCTCATCTGTAAAATGGGGATGATAGCATCACCTGCCTTGTAGGGCTTCTGTGATAACTGGAGAATGCTCAGCACAGTGTAGGCACGTAGTAGGGGCTGTTATCGTTATCATTATTCTACCGCCTCAGACACCTGGAGCCATGCACCCCCGGGCCTCAGTCTCCTCCCAGGGGCTCTCCTGGGGGCCGGGCTGGGTGGTGGAGGGTGCGGACCACAGGCCTCTCACTCGCTCCTTCTCCAGCCTGAGACCCCTGGATCTGGAGTTCATGAAGCATCTCAGCAAAGTGGTGAACATCGTCCCCATCATCGCCAAAGCCGACACCATGACCTTGGAGGAGAAGATGGAATTCAAACAGAGGGTGAGCTCATCCCTGACCTTTGTCCCCTTGTCGGGGTGCCAGCCGCTCTGCTCGGCCTCCTCTTTCTCCTTTCGGGGTTCCACGTTCCCTGGACACTGGGCTCCCACCTCTCCGTCCCCCCATGCTCCCCCTCACCTCTCGTCTCCTTGCTTTTCCCTAGGCTGTTTCCCACACCAGGCATGCCCTCCCACCCCATTTCCACCTGTGGAAATCCGCCACTTCCCACAAGAAGCCTTCCCTGATTTGCTCCCCCTCCCCACCAGTGTATGAGAGTGATCGCCTGTCCGCCAGCGTTCCTGAAGTCTGGCTTTAGAGCCAGAAGGCACCTCCTGGTTCATCCCTGGCACACTCTTCCTGGTGCCATCTTTATCTCTGTACACATCAGACCTCCCTTGTAACCTGGGAGTTCTCTGAGGGCAGAGCGCGTCACTTTTTGTCCCTGTATTCCCAGCCCTAAGCTCCATGTTCAGAAGATAAATATTCAAGTTGCATTGAGTAGAATTGGGGACCCATATTCTGCCCCTAACTACTCGGATGACCTTGGGTAAATCACCTCCCCTGCCTGGGCCTCGGTTTTCCCAACTGTAAAATGAGGGAGTAAGACAAGATGACCTCAGAGGTCCCTTCCAGCCTGAATGAATGAGCACCGTCCCCTCTTAGATCCTTGGTTTCCTCCTCTGTAAAATGAGGAAAGACAAGCCCAGAGGTCCCTTCTGATCCTCGGTCTCAGCATCTCTGACCCCAGGCTGACTCTCCCACCCCCAGGTCCGGAAGGAGCTCGAGGTGAATGGCATCGAGTTTTACCCGCAGAAGGAGTTTGACGAGGACCTGGAAGACAAGACGGAGAATGACAAGATCAGGGTAGGAGGCGGAGGGCCGAGACAAGCTGGAGTGGCCCCCCTGAGGCTGGGGACCAACTTGGCATTCTGGCTCTGTTCCCAGCGTGGAGGGTGGCATGCAGTAGGTGCTTTAAAAATGTTTGCGGCACTGCGTGGGATAGGGAGTGGACTTAGTGTCTCAGGTCCTGGGTTCCAATGCCAGCTTGGCCACTCAGCACCTGTAAGCGACTCGACCTTGGGCAGGTCATGTCGCCTCTCTATGCCTCAGTTTCCTCTTTTGCAAAATGGGGGAGCTGGATTAAGTAACCCCTGCTGAAGTAGGAGTGGGGAGACCTGGGCTCTATAGAGGGAAGTGAGTCAGGATAACCGAGCCCAGGCTGAGGGACAGACCCGCCCGCACAAGGGCCCAAGACTTGTCCAGGGACTTACTGACCCAGCTGTGGGATTTGAATCCAGACCCCTGGACCCCAGACCCAGGACCCTGTCCACTGTGCAGGGGAAGACTTCCTGGGGCCGGAGGAGAATGGCCTCAAGCCCCTGGCGGTGTCTGTGTGTGTCCCCTCCAGCAGGAGAGCATGCCCTTCGCCGTGGTTGGAAGCGACAAGGAGTATCAGGTCAATGGCAAGAGAGTCCTCGGTAGAAAAACCCCCTGGGGAATCATTGAAGGTAAGGCACTGACTTTCCCGCTGATTCTCGTTGGGCGCCTGCCATGTGCCCAGTGCTGGGCTGGGTGCCGTGCAGGAGACGCGGCTCCCGTGATGGACCGTCTGGCCTGAACTTTGTGATCCCCCAGTGCCGAGCAAAAGGCTCTGCATACAGTGGGCGCTAAAGGCACGTGCGAATGAATGAATGAACGAGGCAGAGGAGCGCTTGAAGCTCTGGTTGGGATGACACCTGTCAGCCAGTCAGTCAGCAGGTTTTCATGAAGGGAGCTGCCAGTCTAGAGGCCGTGGACAAACACACTAGAGAAAAAGTCACCTGGAAGGCCAGGGCTGGGGAGGGACAGATCTCAAGTGGGCAGGGATGTTAGAAGCCGTCCAGCCTACCCCTTATTTTACAGATGAGGAAACTGAGGCCTCCCGAGGTTAAGTGACTTGTGCAAGGCTGTATAGGCAAACACCAGAATAAGGAGTAGAACCCAGGTCTCCTGACTTTAACATCTGTGCTCTCTCCCCTGGGCCGTGGTTGTCCCTCCCAAAATCTAGCACTAATCCGGGCATGACCCAACCAAGGTGGAAGAAAGCAAGGCCACCTGTCTGTCATCTCTTGATCTAAACACAAAGGGCTGCCATGTCACACCCATGTTGAGCTTATGGTCAACTAGGGCCCACAGCTCTTTTTCAGCTGAATTGCTCTCTAGCCACATTTCCCCCTCCTGTATTTGCACAGCTGGTTTTTAGCCAAACAGCCAGAGGAGATCTGGAACCTTAAGAGGCAGGATGGGTGGCCAAGGGTCTAGTTGCAAAAGTGTGTCAGGGGACATGAGTTCCAATCTTGACTTTGTTATTGGCTGATGGAATGACAAATAGTGGTTAAATCATTTAGCTTTTTGGTGTCCAGGTTCCTCCATCTCTAAAAGAAAATAGTCCAAGCATCCCTGCTTGTCAGGGAGGCTATGTGTCAAGTGCTTAGAGATAACAAGAAAAGAGCCCAAGGGGTTTTTTTCAGGGTTTTCTTTACCCAAATGATCCTTGTGGGAGAGTGTGGAGTTTAAAATTGTCCAACCTACAATAAGAGAAACTGAGGCAGAGCACTGAGCCAATGGTACTATATTAAAGGATCCATGGTCCCTTCTAATGAAGTGGACCTCAGAGCTCTTTCATGGTCCAAGGTGCTCCTGGTCCCCAGGACCTTGTTTTTGTAGGGTTTGCTACCCAAATATGCAAAAGAGGCATGGTGAGATCCAGAACCTCATTGGTTGATAGATCTTGCTCCTGAGGGCCTAAAATTAAGATGGGCCAGGCAAGTGTCATCTCCAGTGACCAAGTGGTCATAAGATGGTTGGACAAGAGAGGGTGGTCCGGAGGTCCAAAGATAAGCTGGGAGACGTTTCAAAGCATCAGAGCATCCCAGCCACACTGGCTTTGGACGTGGACTTTGAGTTAAACGGGATAGAGATATCTTTAGCAGCTTTCTTGGGTTGCATAAATGAGCCTCACAACTGGTAAACAAGTAGTGAGTATGATGTTAAAGTTTGAGGCCTGCTGTGAAAACCTGTCCTATCTGATTTATGTAAAAATATCAAGCGATTGACACTGATTGGAATAGAAGAGGGGTCCAAATGAATCATTCCTTACAAGAGAAGGGAATGGCTTCTTCCTGCCAACCTTGGAGATGCTCAGCCAGGGAGAGGGGAGGCAGGAGAGAAAATGGCACCCCAGAGCCTGCGGCACAGCCCACGTGTGTGCCCAGTTTCCCGCCTTTCCAGCATGGCTTCAGGCCTGAAGGAATCTAGAAACACATCCAGGTGCTTCTTTCCCAGACCCTCCCTTGCAGATGACTTCTCCCTGGGGCTGCGGCTTAGTCCAGGTAGGGAGACACATTACCCATCTCTGGGTCTCTGGACCACTGGGCCTTTCCTAGACTTGGTTTTCTTACCCATGACTTTGAGGGGAAGGCACTCTCTGAGGCTGACAGTGACTTGGGGGCCTGGGGGTGCTTGGCAGTCCTGTGGGCTTTGGCAGGGGGACTTGGGCCTGGCTTTTTCCTGTCCTGTCCTGAAGGAAGCCATACTTCTCCATCCCAATGTCCAGGGCTCCTTTTTTTTTTCTTTTCTTTTTATTTTTTGGCTAGGCAATAGGGTTAAGTGACTTGTCCAGGGTCATACAGCTAGTTAATGTTATGTGTCTGAGGTCAAATTTGAACTCAGGCCCTCCTGACTCCAGGGCCAATACTCTATCCACTGCACCACCTAGTTGCCTTTGTTTTTTTGCTAAGCAGTGGGGTTAAGTGACTTGCTCAGGGTCACACAGCTAGGAAGTCTCAAGTGTCTGAGGTCAGATTTGGACTCAGGTCCTCCTGACTGCAGGACTAATGCTCTATCCACTGTGCCACCTGGCTGGACCCCGCCCCACAGGGCTCCTTCTGCCCCAAGTACTGGGCAACACTGTTACTTCTGAGCCTCTGGGGAATTACAGCTGGATCTTACCTATTATTTTTTCTTGGAATATATATTTCCAAATCATCCGGGGGAGCAGGAATTCTGAAGACACCTGCTACTTTGAAAGCAATTTTTGAAACACAAGGGGATGGCCTGCCCATGTTTCTTCACTTGACCAAGTCATTTTCACAGGTCCTGAGCACATTCTTGGGTGGAGGAGACGTCTCCTACCACCGGGTATGACGGCTGGGCCACTGCCTATGTGGCAAAATACAGAAAAAGCAGGGATTTTCCCCAACCTGTGTTCTTCGATAGAAGGAACCGGCGTGCATGGAAGTTTCAGAGAGGAGAACTGAATCCATTCTCTCTACCTGGAGTGAAGGGATGAAGGATGGTGCTGTTCCATGGGTTGCAATCTCAATTTGGCATCATTAGATGGCACCTCAAGCAATGAGGTCACTGTGGTACCTTGCCTTTGTAAAGTACCGGCCTACAATAGATGCTTGCTGATTGGCCAAGATCAAAGTAGTTGGCAAAGAACTTTCCCATCCATTAACTCATCCAATCCTCCCAATAGCCTTGTGAGGAAGTGCAAATATGATTACCCCATTTTACAGATAAGGAAATTGAAGCTCAAAAGGGAAAGTAGTTTTCTGAAGATCAGATAGCTCCTATCCAAGAAATAACCCATGTGTCAGTTGGGTCCTAGGCCTCGCCATAATAGACCTGGGTTTAATTTTGGAGGGTCTCTCTCAAGACCTCTCAGGCTAATTGCCATCAGCATTAGCTAATTGGAATGTTAGTATCTGGCTTGTTTCTCTCAGAAGTGAAAAATCTCTGGTTCAAACTTCCACCCAGAGAAACACCAGTATCTGACTCACTTTGTTTCCCCTCAAAAGATTCCCCCGCAAGCACTCAGGCTAATGAGACATAAGCTATAGGGCAGATTATATTTAACCTGACAAAAATGCAGATTCACAATGGACCCCCTGAATTGTCAGGAAATGTCTGTTTTTCTAGGGGTCCTGAAACAACGCTGCCCTTGGGTGAATCTCACCTTTCCCTGCTGACTCATGGCATTAGTGAAGGGAGTCAGCGGTGCTTCTCAGTGGGAAGGATACAAGTGAAAGGGTCCTAGACACAGCCGGGCTGGTACCTCCAGGCGAATAGCACTAACCACTTTGGTCAGGTTGGGTAAAGTGTATTTGGCTGAAACAGTCGGTTTCAGAACCTGGCTGACAGCAGGTGTCACGTAAGGAGGGCCTAGCTGAGTTCTGCTTGGCCCCAGTAGGCAGAACAGGAAGCAGTGGATGGGGGATGTGGGGAGCAGATGTGAGCTCCACGCCTCACTGTTAAACTAACCAAGGGTGGAATGGTGCCATGGGAGGTAGTGAGTACCCCATTAGTGGGAGTCTCCAAGCTGGATGACCACTCACTTGTCAGGAATTTCATATAAAGGGGGGGTCCTGTTCCAGGCACCAAGTTTGTTATCTCCCCATTACTCTGAGTGTAAGGACTGTCATTGGCCTTTCTTTGTACAGGGCCTGCTGACTGACCAGATGATCTCAGAGTCTCATCTTGCTGAGAGATTCTGGGATACTGGGAGTTCTTGTCAGCCTTGTGAAGACTTCCTTGCCCATTCCTTCACTTCTGGGAACTAGAGCTCACCCCAGGCTTTGGATATCTACTTCCTGGGACATCTCCTTTCCTAAGGGAGGAGGGTGGGGACCGTATCCTCATTCCTGTGCTAAGCTCCCCGAGGGCAGGATCTATAGCTTAAAATCTGCTTCTTTCTTTTCCATCCCTGGCACTAAATCCATTGTCAGCTTAGCAAACAATGGGCTGATGAATGAATGAGTGAATTAATGAATGACTAAATTTGTGTTCTGTAGGCCTCTGATTGCCATCTAGCTCATGAGTGGGTTGTTGTACAGTAATGTGCTTTTAAGAAGTCCCTAGAGCCGCCCTATGACTGCTCAGTACTAGCATAAAGTAACTTGTCTCTTTTGGATTTTCAGTGGAAAACCTCACCCATTGTGAGTTTGCCTTGCTCAGAGACTTTGTTATCAGGTAAGGCCCTCCCTGTAGTATGGACCCAGTTTAGTCAGGAGGGGCCCCTGAAGCCCACCTCCAGGACTTCCTGGCCTCAGCCCTCTCCTCTCCCAATTCCTCTGGTTGGAAGGCATCCCAGAGAGCAGGCCCTCTCCATCCAGAGAGCCTTCTGTTGAATGGCCAAGACTCGCCTGGAGATGGAGAGTCCCCAGAGAGGTTGGTAAGAGCCTGGCTGATACCGGCTGCCTGCCTCCCTGAGGCCAAGGGCCTCCCCTTGCCGGTGACAGCAGTGACTGTGACCGGACGCTCACAAGGGGATTGGGAACAAGCATTTCTTAGGTGCCTAGGAGGCACTGGGCACTGCTGCCATCTGGGAGGTAGATGCAGTCATGCTCCCCCTTTTACAGTCAAGGGAACGCAGGCAGGCGGCGGTGAAGTGACTTGTACAGGGTCCCACAGCTTCTTAGTGCCCGTGGATGGATTTGTGTTTCTCTTCCACCTGGGCCCTCAATGCCAGCGGGCTGCTGCCTGCCCTTGGGGAAGCCTCCCTCCTTCTCCTCCCCTTCACCCACGGCGCAGCAGAAACATCACAGCGGGCCAGCTGGGTGGCACAGGGCACAGAGCACCAGCCCCACAGGCAGGCCCCCTGAGATTCCTGGCGGGGTGCCCTTGGGCAAGTCACTCACCACGCCTCTCCTACTCAGCAGGGCTCTGCGGACCAGCTGAGATCATGTCTGTAAAGCACTTAGCACAGTGCCTGGCCACGTTAGCTTCCTTTCCCTGCTAGGACCCTAGGTCTAGGGCTGGAAGGGACCCAGAGGCCTTCTGGTCTGACCACCCCTCATTTTACAGAAGAGGAAACTGAGGCCCAGAGAAGTCAGGGTTGGGGTGGAGGTGGAGCTGGGGGGCCTCAGGGGTCTGCCGGGTGGCCACTTGTTAGATGGCACCAGGCGGGCAGTATCTGCCTCGGGCCCCGCTCCCAGCCCCGGCCCACAGCGGGGCAAGTCTTTGGCCGGCCTTCGGGGCCTGTGAGTGCGTCCCCTTTGGTCGGCCCACCATTGGAAGCCGACTGCTTTGCTTTCCCCTCTCCCGCTTGTTCAGGACCCACCTCCAGGACCTTAAGGAAGTCACCCACAACATCCACTACGAGACCTACCGGGCCCGGCGGCTCAATGACAACGGCGGCCTGCCCCGGTGAGCGCGGCCACGATGGCCACGCGGGACAGTGACCTGTGACCTGCCCTCCCCCTCCTCCCCTATCATCCAGCGGCGCCCCCACAGCCTTTGTCGGTCCCTTGGGCCCACAGGCCCGGGCCCGGTGTTTGTGGAGCATCGTCTGTCTCATTCCGTGCAGGGGTGGGGCGTTTTCTGCCCTCCCTCCCTAGAAGGCTCTTCTCCCTCCCTGGCCCTGCTCTTGGTCCTAAGCTTCAGGCCTTCCCTGCCAAGTCTGGCGAGGCCCCCTTAGATCCAACCAAGCCGCTCAGACGCCTGTGCTGGGGCCAAAGAAAGACCTCCGAGGACAGGCCCCAGCGCTGGTCTGTGGGGGGCGGTTGGGGATGTGGGCAGGGGCCAGACGGGAGGCAACAGCACCAGCAGGGAGAGCTTCCGGCCTGTGAGGCCCCGGGCAAGAAGTCGGCATCTAGGGAGGGCGGGAAGAGAACGCCACCACCACCAGAGCCTGTGTCCTGTCCACGGTCCATCAGCCGCCATCTGTCACGAAGCTGCCTGCTGCTTCCCCCGCCGGCCAGTGCCTGCTCACCTCCTCCTCTGGCCTCTTGCCCTTTCCTGCTCCTCTCTCTCTCTCTCTCTCTCTCTCTCTCTCTCTCTCTCTCTCTCTCTCTCTCTCTCTCTCCCTCCCTCCCTCCCTCTCTCCTTCCTTGTTTTCTCTTCTGTTTCTCTATTTCTGTCCTCTTCCCTCCCTCTCCCTCTTTGTCTCCCTCCTTCTTTCTCCTTTCCTCTCTCCTCCTTCCCTCTCTCTCTCTCTCTCTCTCTCTCCCCCTCTCCTCTCTCCCTCTCTCTTTCTCCCTTTCTCTTTCTCTCCCTCTTTCTTTCCTCCCTCCCTCTTCTTTCCCTCCCTCTCTCTCTCTCTCTCTCTCTCTCTCTCTCTCTTCTCTCTCTCTCTCTCTCTCTCTCCCTCCCTCCCTCCCTCTCTCCTTCCTTGTTTTCTCTTCTGTTTCTCTATTTCTGTCCTCTTCCCTCCCTCTCCCTCTTTGTCTCCCTCCTTCTTTCTCCTTTCCTCTTCTCTTTCCCTCCACTCTTTCTCCCTCTTTCTCTCCTTTCCTCTCTCCTCCTTCCCTCTCTCTCTCTCTCTCTCTCTCTCCCTCTCCTCTCTCCCTCTCTCTTTCTCCCTTTCTCTTTCTCTCCCTCTTCTTTCCTCCCTCCCTCTTCTTTCCCTCCTCTCTCCTCTCTCTCTCTCTCTCTCTCTCTCTCTCTCTCTCTCTCTCTCTCTCTCTCCCCTCCCTCCCTCTCTCCTTCCTTGTTTTCTCTTCTGTTTCTCTATTTCTGTCCTCTTCCCTCCCTCTCCCTCTTTGTCTCCCTCCTTCTTTCTCCTTTCCTCTTCTCTTTCCCTCCCACTCTTTCTCCCTCTTTCTCTCCTTTCCTCTCTCCTCCTTCCCTCTCTCTCTCTCTCTCTCTCTCTCTCCCCTCTCCTCTCTCCCTCTCTCTTTCTCCCTTTCTCTTTCTCTCCCTCTTTCTTTCCTCCCTCCCTCTTCTTTCCCTCCCTCTCTCTCTCCTCTCCCTTCTTTCCCTTTCTCCTTCTCTCCCTCCCTCTCTCCTTCCTTCTTTCTCCTCCCCCCCTCCATCCTTCTTGCCATCCTGTCGCCCTTTCGCCTCTTCACCAGTACTGCCTTCTCCTCCACACTGTCTGCATGGTAGGGAGCCAGCCATGTATAACACAGAGCATTCTGGACTTAGAATTCAGGAGACCAAGGTAAAGTCCAGGTTCTGACAGCTGGGTGACCCTCTCTGTGCCTCAGGCTCCTGCTCTGGACAGTGGGTACAGTACCCTCCTCTGGGCCTCCCTGCCAGGGCTGGGGCAAGGAAACGCTACCTGAACCCTAGCCCAAGCCGGAGGGCAGACTGAGGGCTCCCTTCTCTCTCTCCTCTCTCGTTCTGTCTCTTCCACCCCCCTCCTGCCTGCCTGGTCCTTCTGGGCCCTGGCCCAGGCTTCTGCCTGTCCCTGTCCCTTGGGCTGCCCAGGGAGGTCCCTCTTCTGCCCTTGGGCCCCTGAGGCTCCTGGGGCTGGGGATGCAGCAAGACCACGAAGGAGCCACAGGAGAGAGGCCAGTGGTATTTGTGACCTCTTTCTCCTGGTCCATTCCATAGGCACCTCCTCCATCAAATCTCACCTCCTTCAAGGGCTTGGAAAAATAAAGCCCGGAGACGCTAGAGTGAGCAGGTCAGTGGGAAGCGGGCCAGAGCAGTGGGACGCAGAGCCTAGGGTGTCTGGCCCCGCTGCCCATTCGCCCTCTCCCCTTGGGTCTCTGGCCAGAGACCCCCCTTGCAGGTAAGCTCCTGCCAAGAGAAAGGAGCAGCCGGGCCTCAGCCTGGACAGGGCTGCATCCCTGGTGCTGATAGTGACCAGACCTCAGGCCTCAGGCCCCAGCTCTAGAGTGAAGGAGAGCTGGGGCTGGGTGAGGGGGGCAACAGCGATGGGGGGAAGGGAGGCGGGCACTCCGCAGGCCCTCACCTACTCTCCTCCCCCCTGCAGGGAGAAGGTGTCCTTCCACCAGCGCCAGCATCCCCCTGCCCCGCCACCACCTCCGAGTGAAGGTCATTTCCAGGCTGCTCCTCCTCCCCCTACTGTCCCCCCACCCCAGCTGCTCACCCTTCCGGGACAAGGTCTCTTTAGTGTTCTGCTCGTCCAGCCAGCTGTCCGCCTGACACGCTCTGCCCACAGCGAGAGGGAGAAGGGGGGTGAGCACCATCCTGCCTCCCCGCGAAGGTCCCTCTGGTGACCTAGCTCTTGGTCTAGCCACCTGTCCTGGGCCAACACCCTCACCTGCTCCCTCTCCAGCTTCTGCAAACCCATAGCCAACCACTCATCATCTCCTCTAGGGGAAATGGCACCAAAGCCCCCTCCTCCCCCAGGCTTCATGGGCTGCTCTTCTGGACCCCGTGAGCCAGGAGAGCATCACTTCTGGCTTGTCACATCCAGGTGTGAGCCCCAGCATGGGGGGGGGGGCGCGGAACAACCGAGACCTCACCCACCTTGGTCATCACGGGGCTGGAAGGTATGTCAGGCTTGGCTGGCCCAGAGTGTGTGAACACCCTCCCCCTCCCCATCCTCCCTCCCATGATGAGAAGTCCAGGAGGAGATGAGTGACCCGAAAGGGCATTTCTGAAGTTGATTTTTCTCTTTATCCTTAACTCAAAAAAAAAAAGTTTAGGAAGCCCGTGAGATGTGAAGTCTAAGATAAAGCTTTCCCCAGCCCCATCTCCGTCCCTTAGCAATAAGAGGAGATGTCATCTGTCCATCCCTTTTTGCCGCACCCTGAGCCCCTGTTAATGTGAGTAATGAATCTGCTTGGCCGCAGATGGGCCGCAGGCCTATAGCAGTCTGAGGCCCGATGCATGAATGTTGTGTGTGAATGTTGGCTGACACTGCCGTCCATACTGGGTCTGCAGCTGGGCACGGCCCGGACCGCTGAACACTGGGGACCCAGACAGAGGCCTGAGCCCAGGCCCCCTTCCGGCTGTCCCCTGTCTTGGCCACCTGGCGGTGACGGGAGAGAAGAATCTCCTTCCACGGGCACCAGCCCTGAGCCAAGACAAGCCACCGAACACACACCGGGTGTAGACTTTAACTTTCTATGTATTGTTTAATTCAACAAGACTTTGCTGTTTGAACAAGAGTGGCCTGGCTTGTTCTTTCATCGCCTCTGCCCGTGGCCCCGGGCTGCACACTCCCCTCACCTCTGCTGGGTTTGCCAGAGATCCAGGGCTTCTTCATGGTGTAACCCTCCCAGAGCCTGTCTACACCTGGCATCAGATTTGACCCAGAATCCCCCTTCTCTGGGTGTTTTCTGAGCCTTGCCCCAACAGTCCCCATACCTGGGGCAAGATGCCTCAGCAAGAGGCACTGGAATTACTAATGTTTGACCTGCCCTTGTTTTTGCAGAGAAATCCATGAAAGGGCCATTTAAATCCACTGCAAGTAAGCCCCTTTCCACAGACACTGATTCAAGGCCTCCCCTACAGGCTCCACACCCCTGAGGGCGAGGACTGCTCTTCATTCCCCCCCCCCAACTCAATAAGCACTCATTAAGCATCTCTCCTGTTAGTCCTGAGGGTGAGCTTGGTAAGCCCTGCCCCCCACTGTGCTGAGTGAGGATCTGTGACCTTGGCTTTTCCAAGATAGTTTGATAATGATTGGTTTTCTTTGTCATCTTCTCACTCCACGAAGGCTCCATAGGCTTCACCAGACCGCCAGCAGGGTCCAGGAGCCCTGTACTGGCCCAGAGAAGTGAGCACAAAGTACTGGGGGAGGGCTAGCAGTGACAGGCAAAGGGGCCAGGTCAGCTAAGCCCTGAACGAAGCCCAGGCACCCTGAGAGTCAAAGGTGTGGAGGACAGCCTGGGCAACCGTCTTTGTATTAGACTGTAAGATCCTTGAAAAGGGGCCCATGTTGGCATCCCCAGAGCCTGGTCCATAAGAAGGGTCCTTGGCCCTGGCCGATAAAAGGGTGAGCAGCTTTGAGACACAGTTCTTGGATCAGAACTGGCCGGTGGCAGAAGGGCAGATGATGGCTCTGTCCTTGGTGCTAGACAGACATGAAATGCCTGTGTTGACCTTGGATGGAGCAGGGCAGGGTCCTATAGGTCCATAGTCCGGGCTGTGCTGGAGTGAGGCAAAGGCCGTGAGCACCAGCTCTGCCTTTGCCTTGAGTCTGGGCCTCCCTGGTAAGATGGCAGCTCCTACAGCCTGGTGCAGTGGGAAAAGCCTTGGACCTGGAGTCCAAGACAATCAGACGCTGCCACTGACCACTTGCGCACCTTGGGCAAGTCACTTCCCAGGAGAGAACTGGAGAGCTGGAGGAGACTTAAGGACTGCCTCATCTGACCCCTCCCCTACAAATCTTGCCTGGAGACCCCGAAGGAGGGGTCCACCACCTCGAAGGACACCTTTCCAAACTGGGACAGCTCAAAGCCCTAACATGAAGCCTAAATCTGCTTCTTTTCAGCTTGTTCCCGCTTCCGCTCTCAGGGCCAAGCCAGGGATTGTCACGTGCCCCCCCCCATGTCTCTCGTCCACAGTAAGCATCGCCAGCTCCTCTGACCAACCCCTAAATGGTGCCTACAGACTCCAGGTCTCAAGCCAGCCTGGTCATCCTCCTCTGGACACTCCCCAACCACAGTGCCCAGAATCACGCCCAGCATTCACGATGAGGTTCTCTGAGGGTAGAGGATGGACGGGGACACTCTCACCTCCCTCTTCCTCCAACTTAAACCCTCATCATGCAGCCCCACATCAGCTCTTCTGGCTGCCAATTCACAACTGCTGCTGACCCCAAAGGCACCTGGGGTCCACTGGAACTCCCAGATCATTTTCAGAACCACCACCTCTAATCAAGGCCTCCCTTGTGAATTTTCATTTCTCTTCCCAAAGGCAAGTCTTTATGCACTTCTTGTTGAAAAGGAAAGATTAATACCATACACCACTTTCTAGGCACAAATCTCACAATTTAATTTTATATTAATCTACTGTCCAAGCTGCTTCTGGATGAGAGAAAGAGAGACAGAGAGAGAGGAGGGAATGACCCAACACAAACATAGAAAATTAAATGCAAATTGAGCCAAGCATTTTACATATTTTAATAATAGCTAATCTGTATAGAGATGTTTTAATCGTAACAAGCATTTATGTGACACCGATTGTGTACCAGGTGCTTTACCAATATGATCTCATCTGATCCTCACCACACCCCTGGGAAGAAGATGCTAGGATCCCTCACTTTACAGCTGTTGAATTGGAGTCAGGCAGGGGTGAAGTGACTTGCCCAGAGCCACTCAGCTAGTGAGTGTGTGGACTTGAACTTGGGTCTTGAGGCCTTCAGGCCCAGTGCTCTAATTACCATAGCTCTTTATCCTATCATAAAGCCACAGATCTGGAGCTAGAAGAGACCTGAGGCCATCGAATTCAATCCCTTCATTTTACAGAGGAGGAAACTGAGGCAATGAGGTGAAGGAACTTCAAGGGATTACTGAGCTACAAAGTGTCTGAGCTGGGATTTGAACCCAGAGCTTTTTGAATCCAAGGCCACCTTACCCCAACCCTCTGGAAAGGAGGGGGTGGGCTGAGAAGGGAATAAGCATGCATTATGAGCCTACTGTGTGCCAGGCATTGTGGTAGTCCCTGCCCTCATGGAGTTCACAGTCTAATGGGGGAGAGAACCAATTTGTACCTTTGTACAGGATAAACAGGACAGTCTCAGAGAGAAGGCCCTATCATTGAGGGGGAGTAGGAAAGGTATTATTAGACCCATTTTACAGATAAGGACTCTGGAGTCCTGAGAGGTTGCAGGGTTTTTCCAAGGTCACACAGCCAGAGGCTGAATTCGAACCCACGACTCGACAGTTAACCGGCCCTTAGGTTAAACCTTTATCTCGCACAAACAACGAGGGGCGGGGCCCAGGAAAGGTCGGATTCGGAGGCCAACGGCCCGGCGGCTCGCTCTCCCTCCCTCCCCATCATTTGCATTGTCTCTCTCGGCCCGTCCCTTTCCCCACCCAGGGGGGGGGCGTGTCCGGATCAGGCTCCGCCTAGAAGACCCACGTGACGGAGCAGCCTCACCCTATCGCTTTCTCGCTCTCTCCCCGCGCCTGCGCCATAATCTCTCCGGCCCCGGGAACCCTGCCCCTCGCGGAGCAGACTCCGCCCCCCCTCCCCCCTTTCCTCTCCCCTCCCCTCTCCCCTCTCCCTTCCTCCTTTCCCCTTCTCTCCCCAGTCCCCGGCCAGGGGCGGCCCGCCCCGGAAGGGCGAAGATGGCGGTGAACCAGCACCACATAGAAGAACGCCGCGGCTTCGCCATCATCCCGCCGGGCGAGAGGTGCGGGGCGGGAGCGAGCGAACGGGGGGGCGGGGCCTGCAGGGAGGGAAGAACAGCCTCTGAGCCTGCCCCTCCCCTCGCAGGCGGGTCAACGCGGCAGGCCACACCTCTTCCGCCCATGGAGAGGCGCATGGAGCGCGCGCCCCCTCTGGTGGGGAGGGGAAGGGGAGGCATTCCGGAGAGGGGCCGTCTCCGGCTTTGCCTGCCCCTTTCAGTGTCCCCGGCCTTCCCCATCCCACCAGCCCCTTCCTTTCCTCCTCAGAGTGCCTTTCCACGTACCAGCCTAGGGGTTAATGTGGCCCCTCCTCGAGGGCAGGAGACCCTGCCCTGGCTTTTCCTCGCATCCCCGGCACTTAGCGCGGCAAGTGCCTGGCGCACAGAGTGTTTTGCCGGCTGGTTGTTGAATGAGAGCACCGAGAGGCAGAAGAGGAGAAGGGCCCGGGACAGAACGAGGGGAGGAGGAGAACCAGGAGGCGGTGATTTCTGGCAGGGCAGCAGGGAGGGGTGAGAGTCTCAGAAGAGATCCGGGAGGATCGGGAAGGAAGAAGCCCGCCTTGGCCTTGTACCGCAGGCTGAGGACGCGGAGACGCGGCCAGCCCTGTGTGTCGCTTGTGCATGTGATACCGACAAGCGCATTAGAAGTTCATCAGGGAACTTGCAGCTGCAGTCGTATGTGACTGAGGAAAACTCCTGAGTGGCATCTGGAAGGACCGACCATCTCCACACTGGCTTAAATCATGGCCCTCCCTTTGTCCCCTTGTTATTATTTTTGGGGCTCATCTACCCTCCTGGGGATGTATTATTTCGTTAGGGTAAGCCCCCAGGGCATTCGGTTATTTAAAGGTGACCGTTTATTGAATATTCCATCATAAAGGACATTCGTCATATTCATCAAACTAAAGCAACTAAAACTTAGCTGAGTCAGACCTCAGCCTCAGTCACCTACTAGCTATGTGGCCCTGAAGGAGTCACTTAACCTCTGGGGAGGTCTAACTAGATTTGGGAGTATCTCCTGAAGACCTCTGTGGAGGGTTTGCAGTCACTAGGCAGGGTTCCCAGACGGGCCGCTAGCTCCGGTTCTGCCCCCTTGCGCTTGAGAGCCTCTCACACACTTAAGTCGGGCATCACATCCTCACTCCCCATCCCATCCTCCTCTTCCCACAGCTCCCAGGACAGCAGCTCCGCCTGCCTTTTGTCTTCCCCGGCTGCCCCTCCTCTTCATTAATTTGGGCTTCCCCAGACTGGGCGCCATGTGTCTTTGGTGACTCGGTTACGTGCCTACCTTGAGCCGTAACCAGCAGCTAGGTGGAGGAGCAGGGACGCTGGGCTTGGTCGGGAAGACCCTAGCTCAGATCCTGCCGCCAGCACGTTCCGGCTCTGTGACCCTTAACCTCACTCAGCCTGGGTTTCCACATCGATGCCATGGGCATGATAACAGCGCCTGGAAGGGGGATACCTGAGCCCGGACCTCCCTCAGTGAATGATTCTGAAGAACTGCTCAGTGTGACATCATAATGTCAGAAGAGTGAGGGCCTTTGTGGCTTGGGGCTGCCACGTTTGTTTGGAGAAAGAGCGGCTGAGCCTCCCGAGACCCTCCGAGCCTGGCAGGGCAGCCCCCCGGCCCCCGAGTGACCCCGAGCCTAGCCGCCCCTCTCGTGTAAAGGCAGGGCCTTGGTGCCCGAGGGGGCCGCCGTTAGCGGGTGCCGCTTTGCCGGGTCGTTTATTCTTGGGCGATTCACATTTAGTTTCCCACTGACGCAGACTGTGAGCTCTTCTAGCCGGACTGGGCGTGAGGTGCTTTGCTCTAATGCTTGCTATAGTACTGAATGAAATCCACAAGCATTTATTAAGTGCCTACTGTGTGGATCCATCAGTCGGAACTATCCCGAAGCGGAATGGGGGGAGGTCTTTAAGCCCCATTGTCAGGCTGACGGAGAGGGGATTCCTGGGCCGGTTGGGGTACCGTGAACAGTGCAAGGCACCCACACTGGAGGAGGGGCAATCGTTGCCCCAAGGGCTCGAGTGAAAACATGAATGACTGTTAGTTATTATTAGTTCTTGTTAGTTGTCATTCACTCCTTCATGCCTCCATTCATTCGTGCAGTCAGGCCATCAGACCCCAGTGCTATTTGTACTTTGAACATCCTGTCCGTACCCAAGCCACTTGGACGGAATTTCCCAGAGAGCTCCAGTAGGACGTTGTCAGGTGATGAACTGGCCGTTTTTCACTTGTGGTGCTCTGTTTGGGGTCGTATTTGGGCACCGGCTTTGCCTCCCACCCCCCTGCCCTCTGTCCTGCAGTGAAATCCTTTCCAAGACGGTGCCTGGGTGCCCGCTCACCAGGGCAGGGCTCTACTGGTCTAGGTTTTTGTTCCATTTTAAAGTCATCACGTGGAAGAGGGATCAGCTTTGTTCTGCCTGTGCCTGGGGAGGAGAACTGGGCAGATTTAAAAAGGAGAAGACTCCAGCTCAACATGAAGACCTTCTTAACAACTGAGCTGCCTCGGGGAGAAAACGGCTCCAAGACTCCAGCTTTGAAAATTCATCCACCTTTAGCCCTGTGACATCGGCTTCCAGATTTAGCTCCCGAGGAGGTGAAGGCTCACATGGATTTGGGGCTTCGTGGGTTACTTCTAAGTGTTTCCCTCCCAACAAGTCTGTGAAATAAGTACCACAATGCCCATTTTACAGATGAGGACACCGAGGCTAAAGAGGGGAATGACTTGCCCACAGTCTTGTGGCCATTGAAACGAGGTGCTGTGATGCAAACCGAGGTCTCAAGACCCCAGATTCAGGTTCTTTCCCCTGTACGTGAGCTCAGGGTGGAATGTTCCCGCTCTTGGTGGCAAGAGGGAGGGAATTACTCCCTTTTGATGGGCACTGCCTGTTTTAGGCACCCTCTGGGACCTTTTACTAGTGCTGAATGGTACCTGTGGAGTGGCCTCAAAGAGGTTCTGAAAGGACATTCTCAGGTGGAGCCAGGCCCAGTGTGGATGGGGTGCCTGCCAGCCTGACCTGGAAGGGGCCGTGATGAGGTGGCTGTTGTCATCCCACCTCTGTGGGCAGGGACACACCACGCCCTGGCCTGGGCAGGTCCTTGGCCTTGCCTTCCTGTGACCTCTTCCTCATCTTAGGCAAATGCCTAGGAGAAGCCATCTGTGCTGATTGCCCCCACTCCCTCTTTCCCCTCTCTTCCAGAGGCCAGTTTCCAGCCTCAGCACCCAACTGAAACTTCTCTCTCCAAAGTGACTGGCAGTCTCCTAACTGCGGCCTCATCAGGAGTCTTCTCTCGGGCCTTGGCCTTCTTGGCCCCTCTGCCCCTCGCTTGGGGCACTCCCCAGGGTGTTGTCCTAGACACCCTTCTCTTTTCTCTATTTTTCTCCCTCATCAGCTTAATGAGTACCTCTCTGCAGGTGTCTCAGCCCTGGCCTCTCCCCCTAGCTCCAGTTGCACATCTCCAGCTGCCCAGGGGGTGCTTAAAACAGACTGTCCCTTAGTGGGTCAGCAAGCACTTATTCAGCACATGCTGTGTGCCAAGGACTGTCTAGGACGCTAAGCTCTAGGGACACAAAGCAATCCTGCTTTTAAGAAGCTCACACGTCCTGTGGAGGGGTCGGTAGCGAACATCTCTATATGAACAAGGGAGATCATCTCAGAGGGAATGTGGATAACCAGGAAGGAGATTTCTAAGGTGGAGTCCTAGCAGGAAGCTCCCTCTCCTGTTCCGGCTGCCCAGTGGGCGCTCCCCTCTTCCCAACTGTCCAGTTCTAAGCTCAGTTTGCAGCCTGGAAGTTCTGGGTTCAGATCCTGCCTCTGACCCATCCTGGCTGTGTGATCCTGAGTGAGGCCCTCACCCCTTGGAGACACCAGCTGCTGGCAGCTGGCCTCCCTCCCACGGACGTGTCCCCCTTCCATTTGTTCTCCTTGCGTTCCGACCACCCAGATGCTAGGTTGGGCAGGTCCCGCCATAGCGGCGCCCTCATTGTCCCTTCTGTCTTGTGCGTACCTAGTTGTGTTGTCACGGTCCCCTCCCCACTAGAGTGTAAGCTTCTTGAGGGCAGGAACGACTTCATGTCAGTTTATTTTGTATCTCTAAGGAGTGGCACCCGGCAGGTGCCTCGATGGCGACCCTAATGTCCAGCTTTGACCACATCCCGCCGCTGCCTGCAGGATAAAATCTAAACTCCTTAGCTGGGGATGGGCACTGGCTCTTTCCAAGTGAGGAAACTCTCTCTCCCAGTGCAGGTCAGCCCCTCCTCTGCATCCCAGAGAACTGAGAGGTCAAGGACTTACCCAGGGTCACACGGCCAGGATGGGTCAGAGGCTGCAAGACCAGCTCACTTCTGTAGGGAGTAGGCCCAATCCTTGTTGGAGTGGAGAGAGCTCTGGACCGAGAGTCAGCAGACCTGGGTTCGAATCCCAGCTCTGCTTTTTTTTTTTAAGGCAATTGGGATTAAGTGACTTGCCCAGAGTCACACAGCTAGTAAGTGTCAAGTGTTTGGTCTGAGACCAGATTTGAACTCAGGTCCTCCTGACTTCACGGCCAGTACTCTATCCACTGCACCACCTAGCTGCCCCCCAGCTCTGCTTCTGACTAGCTGTGTGGCCGTGAGCTGCCTCAGTTTCCTCCCTTCCCACTCCTAATCTAGGGCCCCCATTTCCAGCATTCCTTTACCCACATCTTACAAAGCGTTACAAAGGTCAAGCTGGAGTCTGACTACACCCCACCTGCCCGGGAGGCCTTCTCACCTCTATCTCTGCCCAGCCCAAGGCTCCCTGGTCCTCCAGACCTCGTTCAGTGCCATGTGTTTCACAGTCATTGAAAAGAGACCTTGGCAGCCACCCAGCCAGTGTTCTTGACCCTCCACACCATGTCTGACACGCTGGACAAGTGGTCATTGCACAGGGATGGGCCCTGTGCCAGCCACCCAGTTTGGGACATGTTTGATCACTGGCAGGGTTCTCCAGACCCCGGAGCCAACATCCCTGCCTCTCTTTGTGGCTAACAGTCTGGGGCCCCCCGCTCTTTCCCATAGCACTCCCTCAGACCCTCAGTGATGGCTCTTGCATCTTCCAAGGGTCCCTTCTGCCCCTACTCGGTCAGGAAGCGACAGCATTCTCAGGTCCTTTACTGTCTCTCCTCCGGACCCTCCCCAGCTAGTCGGCGCTTTCCCAGCCCCCAGAACTGAACGTGGAGCTCCGGCATGGGCAGTGACACAGTCCCCTTCCTCCTTCTGGATCCACTGATGTTGTCCTCAACACAGCCCAAGATTTCATGAGTGAGGGGACTCCCAGATAAGGAACATCCCTCTACTGTTGCAGGCCAGAAACTCTTCTGTGGCATCTGTTCTGAGAGGGGCACCTGGGGCCCTAAGAGAGGCCTGAAGCCTGGGCTTGCTGAATCCAAGGCCGGCTCTTCATCTGCTTTGCCACACTGCCTCTGGGCTTAAGGTGGCATGAGATTTGGGGGCTCTTTGGCCGTTCATATCTTACTAACTTGCAGTCCACTGAGACTCCCAGAGCTTTTTCACAGGACCGATTGCCTACCCAGGCTTCTCCTTTCTCTGCTTGGCAGAGGCCTGTTTTTCAAAACCCCGATGTGGGATTTTACATTCATCCTCATTAACTTTCATATGATTAGAGTCATGCCAGTATGTTGACCTACTGAGTGCATTTTGGCGGCTAATTCTGTCTTCAACTTGCTCAGTCAGCGAGCATTTTTATTAAGCACCAGCTTTGTGCAAGGCGCTATCTTACCTGCTGTGTTAGTTCTCTCTCCTAGGTGCGCATGACCTGAAAATCTGGTTTTTTAAACAGGCCATTTATGCTTTTAGCCTACTCACTAATCATGACTGTGTTGAACAGCTCAGGGCCGAGGGCAGATCCCTGGGGCCCTCCAACAGAGACCTCTGTCATTAATCACTCCTCTTTGGACCTACCGCTCCACCTCGTGCTGGAACGACCCAATTATACTCCTATCTCTCCTGTATTCAGAAGGATCATGGGAGAAACTTGGTCAAATATTTGCTTAGAAATCAGGCATAGATGGAGATGACCACATTCAGTGATTCACCAGCCCGGTGGCTGATTACAGAAGGAAGCGGGATTATCAGAACACCCCCAGCTCATGCTGGCTTCCCCTTCCAAACCGGTTCCTTTTCTCCGGCTAACAGACACTCTTTTTAATAGCAAAGTCTAGAATTGGCCTAGAACCCAAGCTAAGCTCACCGTTTTTAATCTCAAGAATCAGCCACCCTATTCACTTTCCAGAAAGTCAGGCCCTTTGACCATAGCCAAGCCTGTGGAAATGGACGTGGTCTTCCCTGGTTTCCGCATGAAGAAATATCCCCTTCAGTACTTTCTGCTTTTGCTGTTCGGTAGTTTCAGTTGTGTCTGACTCACTCACTTGGAGTTTTCTTGGCAGAGATACTGGAGTGGTGGGCTGTTTCCTTCTCCAGCTCATTTTACAGATGAGGAAACTGAGGCAAACAGGGTAAAGTGACTTGCCCAAGGTCATGCAGCTAGTGTCTGAGGCAGGATTTGAACTCAGGTCTTCCTGATTCCAGGCTGGTGCTCTCTCCACTGCACCACCCGGCCAGAAAAATCGCAGAAGAAACCCTGAAGCAGCGTTTCTTGTCTCCTGACTCACCTCTGTGTCTTCTGCCCTGTGGATTCCCCAAACGCAGTTTCTTTCGCTTCCTCCTTCCTCTCCAGTCCTGGGCCCCTCCCATTTTTCTCCCACATCCTGTCCCAAGCAGAGGTACCAGTGCGTTCGCTGGACAGTCTGGCCACCAGGCAGTTTTCATTCATTTGCCGGATTGTCAGACTGCTCTGTTTTGAGTCATTGTGGTTCTCTGTTGTGTCTGACGATGTGATGTCCTTAACTTGGGCATCTTCTGCCAACAGGAGCGCCTTGGAGGGGGCTTCGCTGTGGTCTGGGGGGAAGGCACTGGATTGGGAGTTGGGGGACCTCAGCTGCCGGGGCGGGGGCAGGGGTGGTCTTTTGCCTTTTTGTACCTTGGTGCCTGGAACATAGTAGGTGCTTAATAAATGGGCGTTGACTGTCTAATCTTGCCTCCTTGGCATCTTTCTGTCACTCGGGTGACTGGTCTGCAGTAGAGGGGTGTCTGCAGAAGCGCTCCTGGTTCTTTCTCAGATTCTCCTCATGGCCATCATTGGGGTCGGTTGTTCTCAGAAAGGTGGAGGGGTGTAGGGTGGGCACAAGGCACCAGCGAGGGATGGAAAAGTGTACAGGATGCGTGTGATGGGTCCTGTGGTGGGGGTGGGCAATAAGAGCTAGGCAGCCCCAGTGCCTGTGGGCACCACTGGGTTGGTGGGGGCAGCTTCTGAAGGATGGGTCACTGTCTGCCTCAGGGCAGTGAGCCTTTGGGAGCTAGAAACAATAGGATGTGCTGCTAAACAGACAAGAGAAAGAGGGCAGTGAGCTCACTGGGGTCAAGGGAGGGTTAGGGTTAGGGCTGGACAGCAGAGATGACCTCGCACCCTCCGGCGTCCTCCTCTTTCCCTACAGTCTTCTGATGCGCTGTGAAAACGTGGAACTCTCCTTCTCCAACATGTCTCAACTGTCCCCCCTCTTCAAGAACCCCAAGAAGGGGAAGGTGTACCTCACTCCATACCGGGTAACGGAGCCCTCAGCTCAGGGCCTTGTCCTTGGGCGTCTCTAAGCCTCCCGTGGGGCTTCCCGGCATGGGGGGTAGGAGGGCTGTCCCTGGGGTCCATCCAGTGTTCCCTTCCTCGGGACCAGCTCCTGAGGCAGACGGCTTGGATTTCTGTTTTCCAGATGGGGCTTTGGATGCCGAGAGCCAGGGGCATGTGGGCTCGAGTCTTGCCTCTGACCCTGAGCCCTCCTGGCTCCTGGCAAGGTGTGGGGCCCTTGGAGGGGGGAGCCACCTGCCCATGTAAGTGTCCGTGTGGGGCAGCGGTAGAGACACGTCCGCTGCTAGCTCCCAGGTTGGCTGCTGGCGGAGACAGCTTTGTCCTTTCCTCCTCAGTCTCCTGGTCCCAGGCACTGTTTCTTACCCGACCTTCCCTCCCCTTCCTTCCCGCCCTCCCTGCACCCGGCCTCCTAGGTGATCTTTGTGGCCTCTTACCCTACCAAGGACTCTGTCATGTCCTTCATGATTCCCTTCAATCGAATGAGGGATTGTACAGTTGAGCAGCCCACCTTTGGCGCTAACTACTTGAAAGGGGTCGTCTCCGCTGCGCCAGATGGTGAGTACCACCCTTGGCACATGAGCTGGGGGGGGTCCCAGTGGGCATCCCTGAGCCCGAGCCACGTGCCACCCAAGGCCTCGGCTCAGCCTCTCCCCCTCCCCCGTGTGCCACCCTGTGCCCCTCCGCTTCCCCATGTGCCACCCAAGGCCTCGGCTCAGCCTCTCCCCCTCCCCCATGTGTCACCCTGTGCCCCTCCCCCTCCCCACATGCCACCCAAGGTCCCAGCTCAGCCCCTCGCCCTTCCCCACATGCCACCCAAGGTCCCGGCTCAGCTCCTCACCCTCCCCTGCATGCCCATGATGCCAAGCTCATCAGGTCTGTGCTCTTTCACCCACCAGGGGGCTGGGAAGGAGAGGCCACCTTCAGGCTGACCTTCCGGAGTGGAGGCGCCATTGAGTTTGGCCGGCTGATGATGGCATGTGCCTCCAATGGTGAGTGGCACCATCTGAGGTGTCCGGAGGCGCCTGATAAATCCTCGATGGTGGGATCATGGGGGCTGTGGCCCCTCTGTGAGCTTCCCTTGGAACCCCTCTTGCTTTTCAGCTGCTAAAGGGCTCCCACCACCAGTGACGCTCTTTGGCTTCAGCCCCGAGGCCACCATTTTCTTCACCGCAAACCTACCGAGGGTCCCATTGGGCGCCACCCAGCTCATCTACGTGATGCCCAACAACTGTCCCTACATGCCAACCCCCCCAGGTGAGGTGCAGCCTGGCCAGGCCCAGGGGGTCTCTGGATAGCAGCCTGGGCCAGGGCAGATGGTGGGGAGGCCACGGTTTCTCCAGGGAAGGAGTCCAGCCATCAGGCGAGGGGGTCCCCTCATCCCTTCCATCTCTGCTGTGCATCCCCCTTTAGACCCCCCAGGACAAGTGTCTCTCCATGGTCATTCCACTCCGTGGTCTGTGTGCCTGTGCCAGTATGGACTAGCTGCCCCAGAAGGGGCTGGGGTTTGCAGACAGAGACGCAGGCTCCTCCTTTCTGTCATGCATCCCAGTGATGAGCTCACTTGGGCCCCATCTCTGAGGGCCTCTCAGCCCACCAGCATCTCTGATGCCACACGTCAAAAGCTGAGCTCCTTCCTTGCCCTCCCCACAACCGGCCCTTCCTTCTGGCCTTCCCCTGTGTACCTGGGGCCTGTCTGTTCCACACCATCGTCGGAAGCCTGTGGTCCTGTAGGACACCTCCCAAATAACTGTCATCCCAATAGTAGACATGACAAATCCCTAGGCAGAGTACAGGCCGAGCCATATGGGAAATTCAGGGGCAGGGGGTGGGGGGAATGGGGCAGGAGGAAGATTGGGGAGCGTGGATTTGGGTTCAAATCCTGGCTTTACTGCTTGCTACCTATGTGCCCTATGGCAGGCCCCCCTCCCCACCCTTAGGCTCCGTTTCCTCCTCTGTAGTCAGAGAAGGCTGGACGAGGGCCCCTGATCCTGGACCTCTCAAGATCAGTCCCTTGAATATGGCCATGCCACACCTCACATCTCTCCCCACCCGTGTCCACAGCTTCTTTACCCCCTGCCTGGGTGATATTTATCATGGAAGAATCCCTCCCCACTGCTGTTCCTTCCCTCCGAGACCCCCTCTACTTGCTTCTGCAGAGATCTGGCCATCCTCAGAACCCTTCTCTGCTCCAAAGCCTCCAGTGAATCCCTACTACCTGCCTAGTAAAGCACCGTGTTCTTGGCCCCTTTTCTAGATATGTTAACTCTGTACCCCCGTTCCCCAGGCCTGGGGCCCAGCCAGACTGCTGCTGCCTTCGGGCCCTTAGTACCCTCCCTGTTTTCCTACACTGTTGCTTGTGCCTGAAACCCCATCTCTCTTCTGTCCCCAGCTTCAGCCGGCCTCCCTCCTTGGGGTTCTGGGGCCCCTTTCTCCATGACGCATCCCCTGATTCTGCTGAGTCAGTGGGCTTGCCCCCGTCTTGGGTACTTGGCACCTGTGTCCCGTTGGATGATGAGTATGGCAGGTCCCAGAGGCCTGGGCAGGAGTCTCCCCCAAGCTAGCCCAATGCTGAGCGCCATGTAAGTCACACGCAACACACTGTTTTTCCTCTTTGTTGTCTAGGGTATCAGATGGCTACTACCTTGGCCGCTGGGGTCGGGATTCCTCTCCCTGGATTTGAACCCCCTCCCCCTGGATACGGACCTCCTCCCCGTGGTCTTATTCCCCCTCCCCCTGGATATATCCCTGGATACGTGCACCTTCCCCCTGGATACGGAGCCCCTCCTCCTGAATACAGAACCCCGGCATTTTCCAGTGCAGGGCAGCCTCCTGCCCGGGCCACAAACAGTGACCCTTCTGGCCCCCAAACCCCTACCAGCCAATCAGAACCCAGAAGCCCAGGTAAGAAAAAGGCGTTTAGAAAGATGGGCCCAAAGGCTTATCTAGCTGTCCAGGGGGTTGTGCGTGGGAAGGGAGAGAGCCTAACCATGGGGAAGGGGGCCTTCTAAGCCTGAGTCTAGACTTCACCAGGAAACTCTGTCTTTGACCAGCTGCGTGGGGCAGCTGAGTACTTTAGGGCTTGGCTTTGAAGGCCGATGTTTGGGTGGGCCAGGAGGGGCTGCCCTTCTGGGCTTCATCCCTCTCCTTGCTCTGGCCACAAGGAGGCTGAAGCTGGCCTTGAGGGGTTGGACTCAGGGATGCTGGAGAACCCCTCCCCTCCACCCTGACCATCTGTGCTCCGAGGTCATCACAAATCAGTCAGAGAATCCAGTAGCTTCTTCACAGACCAGGACAGGTCCAAAAAGGAGGGCTGTCCTCAAGGAGCTTGTCGGAGAGCTAGCAGACCCAAGGCCAGAGGGTGACCCCATGGGGGACTGCCAGGGACGTGCAGGAGCAGCAGGTTAGAGCCCCTGACCCTGGGGTGAGATCAGCCATTGAAGGAGAAGGCCAAAGGAGGAAAAGGGCAAGCATGGTGTGGGGTGGGGGGCAGCCCTCGCCCTTCACAGGAGCTTTGGCCTTATCCTAGAGGACCCAGGATTCCCTGGCAGAAATGAAGTTCCACACATTGGTTAGGAAGCGGGCCCCAAAGACTAAGGTGACGGTCTGAGCATCCCAAGGAGAAAAGTCTCATGCAGAGCCATCACGGGAAGCCACGCAGAAAGCCGCCAGGACCCTTCCCCTAAATCCAAAGGGGCTCAACTGATGGGAGAGGCGAGCTGGGCAAGTTTGAAGAATCCACTAAATATAAGAAATTGGAGGGGGGAAGGGAAATGGTAGAACTGCCCTGTTCACAAGGAGAGCCCTTCCCTTCCCCTCCCCTCATGCAAACATGTCAGGAACAGGTAGGGCAGGAACCCGGAACGAGAGATTGGATCACCCACCCAAAGGGAGGCTCCAGTCGTCAAAGGGGAATCCAAGCATCGAATCTTGTACTTGGGTGCGAGAGACCAGCTTCACAAGTGTAAGATGGGGTCTTAGTGGACCACAAACTAAATACAGCTCAGCAGTTGTGATGCAGCAGCCAGAAGAAGTAAGGAGACCTTGGGATCCAGTTTCCAGGTGTGGGGAGGGGAAAGTTACCCTCCTCCTTTCCTCTGCCCTCATCTGAAGCGACGTTGTGCTTTGCTCTGGGCACCGAGGTTTAAGATGGACGTTGATAAGTTAGAGAGTGTCCAGAGGAGGGCAGCCAGGGTAGTGAAAGGCCTGGAATGCCATAACAGTCGTGTGTGTGTGTGTGTGTGTGTGTGTGTGTGTGTGTGTGTGTGTTGGATTTTGTAAGAATCATCTGGTCCTGCCACCTCATTTTATAGAGTGAGAAACAGGCTCAGGGGAGTGAATGACTTGCTCAGGGTCACACAGGTAGTAAAGATCAGAGGCTGAATGTGAATCTGCTTGCTCTGGCTCTAGGGCTCTTCCCATTGCCCCACATTGCTTCCTGTAGGAGGCTGAAGTAAAGGAACAGGACCTGTCTATCCTGACTCGGAGAGGACGTGAGAGCTGCTTCTGAGCATGTGTGGGCAGTTGTGTGGGAGCAGTGAGCGAAGGCTTGGCTGGGACTGCCGTGGGGCTGGGAGCACATGCCAAGGGCTAGCTTCTGCTCCAGACTCGGCCTCCAAGCTCCCTTCCCACCCTCAGTTTGAGGGGCTCTGGGCAGGGGGAGCAAGTCTCTCAGACAGCCATGGACGCCACAAGGGCAGTCTGCTCAGTCTTGTCATCAGAGGCTGATCGCTTGTGACTCGATGACAGATGGGGCCCTGTTGCTGTCACAGAGAATCTGGGAGGCAAAGACCCGGGTGCCAGCCTTGCCTCTGACCAGCTGTAGGAGAGGCTGAGCAGTCAGAATCTCTCTGAGCCCTGTTTGGGCCTCGGTAAAGCGAGGCCAGACCAGTCACATTTGTATCACCTGCCTCACAGCTTTGTGAGTCAGGGGCTGTGCTGGGGAAGCCTTAGGGCCCTAGAGTAGTGGGAGAGAGCCTCCTCACGCCCAAAGGACACAGTCTGACTCCCGCTTCCCCAGGAATTCTGGGAACTGGGGATTGAGGACAGCGGACCTCATTTCCTTCCTTGTAAATGAGGAGGTTGTGCAATACCTCACCTCCCCAGCACTGAGCACTAGGCTGTCTGAGACAGGGAGATTGTCTCTTTTTTTTTTTAATTGATGCCCTTTATTGTATCCTATTCATTTCTGAATATATCCCTCCTCCCCAGAGAGTCAATGCTTAAATATATATATATATTCATTTATTTAAAAAGAAAAAATGTTCAGCAAAACCAGTTAATGTGTCTGCCTGGCAGTGTATGCAACATTCTGTACCCATCGCCCCCCCCCCACCCTATCCCCAGGCAAGGAAGGAGGAGCCTTTTCTCCACTTTGGGAGGTCAAGCTTGGTGGTCATGCATTAGATTTCGGCTGACTGTTTTGTTCCTCTAGGACTTGGAGTAAATCCTTTACCTGGTGCCACATGCTTCCTCTCTGTCTTCCCACAAGTACTGGTCTTTTCTTACAGAGCAATAGCCTATCACATTCACTTGTACTGTTCAGTGGGCAATGACTTTCTCCCCAGCTCTTTGCCACCACAAAAAAGGCTGTTGTGGATACTTCAACATGTGTGTGGGCTTTCTTTTTGGTCTCCTTGGGGTGTTTGCCCAGCAGCAGAATCTGGGAGTCAAAGGGTATGGACATTTTAGTCACTTTTCCCAGAGGTTAAGTGACTTGCCCAAGGTCACCTAGCTAGTAAATGTCTGAGGCCAGATTTGAACTCAGGTCTTCCTGACTCCCGGCCCGTCGCTCTAGCCTGGGCCACCCTAGCTGCCTCCTTGCAAACCTTAAGGTGTATCAAAGTCCTAGCTATTATGATTAATTATTAAAAATCTTTCTTATGGCTGTTAATAGTTTGCAGCTCTTCTCTTGAGAGCTGTTCATATCTTTTGACCTTTTGTCTACTGGGAATGACTCTTGGTTTTGTATATCTGATGAAAAATTATTTGATGCAAAGATTTTCCCTCCAATTTTGACCCCTAGTTTTAGTGAAAATAAGGTTTCCCAGGGCAGCTAGGTAGCGCAGTGGATAGAACACTGGCCCTGAAGTCAGGAGGACCTGAGTTCAAATCCAGTCTCAGACCAAACACTTGACACTTACTAGCTGTGTGACCCTGAAAAAGTCACTTAACCTCAATTGCCTAAAAATAAAAAAGAAAAAGAGAATAAGGTTTCCCCAAAGTAGGTGATAGGGTTTCTACTCTGACCATCAATTGGGAGGTGGGGGAGGTGAGGATGGGATGGGGCAGTTTTCTAAATTTCTTGGAACCTCGATAGGAAAGGGGAGCCAGTTGATGTTGGGGTAGTATTCTAAAGAGTAGAAATCATCCTGGAGTGTCTTGAGACACTGCCGTGTGCTGCTGCTGAAGCTGTGGTCTGATCCAGCCATTCTGGAAAGTGGTTTGGAAGGACCCAGAGATTCCCCATTGCTAGGCTGATGCCCCAAGGCTCTTACGCCTCACCACTGATAGCAGCAAAGAGCTGGCGATAGAGTAGATGCCCATCACTCGGGGTTCACGAACATGGCGGGCTGTCAGTGTGTGTAAGAAATGCTGAATGGAGAAGCCCTGGAAGATGCCTGTGAGCTGATGCAGAGGGAAGGAAGCAGACCCAGGGAAACAGCACCAGGCTTACACGGGAAGGTCAACAAGATAGCCCCAGGAGTGCGAATATTGTGCAGTTACGATGACCAGGCGGGGCCCAAAGGAGGGATGAGAAAATGCCCCTCCCTCCCTCTCTGCAGAGGCGGTGGGCTGTGGATGTGGAACGCTGCATACACTGTTGCAGTAGCTGACGATAGGTTGATTTGTTTTACTGGATGGCTTGTTTTTCTTCCTTTTTTTCTTACGATATTGTGTTCTTATAATGATAAGACAGGAGAGGGGGAACGTTTATTTGGAAATGAAGGTGATATAAAAATAAAAGAATGATACAACTTGTCTTAAAAAAAAATCAACTAACCTGCCTTAATTATTGTGGCTGCTGTCCTTCCTGATAGAATGATGATGGCGCGAAGACTTCGTAAGCGGTCCACCGCTCTGGTCCTTCGTGTGGGGGCAGGAGCCTCGCTGGGCTGAGGGGACAGCCCCCCAGATGTAACAGGCATGATGCTGTCTCGTCCCCTGCGGCTCTGGCCCACGTGTCCGGCCGACAACCCAGCCTTGCAAAGCATCTGGACCCAGGTGAGCGGGAGCTGGGATTGTAGGAGGTGGGGCGTGGGGGGCGTGGGGGGCTTCTGGGAGCAATGAAGGACAGAGAGCAAGCCCTCTGTTTGTCTCTGATGGTTGTGATGGGGGTGTGTATGTATGTGTGTGCGTGTGCGCACATGTATGTTTGGTGGTGTGGCATGTGTATGTGTGTACATGCACGTGTGTGTATGTACAGGGCATGCTCTGGATTGGGGGGCACTCTCCTCACCCTCATTTCACAGACCATCAGCCCTTGCTTGCAGGCAGGCAGTTTTCCCAACAAGGTGTGGCCGAGGCAGTGCCAGCCTGGCCCCTCCCAGACTGTCCTCAGGAGAGGCCCCGGGCAGGCTGAGATGCCTTCTGGGTTTGTCTTAAAGGGCCCTAGGAAGGCCTGAAGAGGCTCTGCCTAAGGTGGGCGTCAGCAGGCTCGGCTCACAGCTCACCTGAGGTATTGTTTCTAGGAGCTTGTCTCTGTATTTTCCAGAACTTAGATGTAATTAGTACTTTAGACACGCTAAATAACAAGACTGGTCATAAGCTGGTTGTAGAATTAGCAGCTAGATAGCTGTGAATATTCAGCACAGCTAACGAGCCAGGCCTGTGGCAGAGAGGGAGGAGCCGCGTTTTGTGCGCCATGTACACACACCCACCCACACCCACACACACACACAGAGACACACACACGCACACACACACACACACACACACAGACACAGAGACACACACACACAGAGACACACACACACACACAGACACAGAGACACCCACCCACACCCACACACACACACAGAGACACACACACGCACACACACACACACACACACAGACACAGAGACACACACACAGAGACACACACACACACACAGACACAGAGACACCCACCCACACACACACACACACACACAGAGACACACACACGCACACACACACACACACAGACACAGAGACACACACACACAGAGACACACACACACACACACAGAGACACCCACCCACACACCCACACACACCCAGACACACACACACACAGAGACACACACACACACACCCACACACACACACCAAGACACAGAGACACACACACACACAGAGACACACACACACACACACACACACACACACAGACACACACACACAGAGACACACACACACACACCCACACCCACACACACACACACACACACACACACACACACCCACACACACAGAGACACCCACACACACACCCACACACACTCACACAGAGACACAGAGACACACACACACAGAGACACACACACACAGAGACACACACACAGAGACACACACACACACAGAGACACACACACACAGAGACACACACACCCACACCCACACCCACAGACACACACACACACACACAGAGACACACCCACCCACCCACCCACCCACACACACACACACACACAGAGACACCCACACACACACCCACAGAGACACAGACACACACCCACACCCACACACACACAGAGACACACACACAGAGACACACACACACAGAGACACACACACCCACACCCACACACACACACAGAGACACACACCCACACACCCACAGACACACACACACACACACACAGACACACACACACACACACACATACACAGCTCAGTCAACATTATCACAGGACAGAGTCACAGACTGTAAGGACTTCTTCACAAAGGAGTCCTGAGGATGAGGAGCACGGTAGCGCTAAGCACTTTCCAAATATTGTCTCATTCACAACCGCCCTGGGAGGGAGGTGCTGTTCTTAACAGAGGCAAACAGAGGGTACGTGACTTGCCCAGGGTCACGCAGCTAATAAGCATGCAAGGCTGGACTTGAACTCCACTCTTCCTGATTCCAGGCCCAGGGCTCTATCTGCTGCGCTATTCTGTCCCGTTGAGTTCGGCTGGGCTGACAATTGGTCATATTCCTAGGGGTTTTAAATGGCTAAGCCCTAGACACAGCCAGCAGGCTATGGTAGTCCAAGAGCTGGAGGCAGAAAGCAGTCCCAGCAGCCAGGGGAAAACCCAGCTCTCATCTCTTGGGGATCTGAGGGCCCTCTCAATCTTAGTCACTGTGTCTGTCAGCAGAAAGAAATCCCCAATTCAGTTTGAGAGTCTTTTTTTTTTTTGGTGAGGCAATTGGGGTTAAGTGACTTGCCCAGGGTCACACAGCTAGTAAGTGTTATGTGTCTGAGGTCAGATTTGAACTCAGGTCCTCCTGACTCCAGGGCCAGTGCTCTATCCACTGCACCACCTAGCTGCCCTTGAAAGTCATTTTTGAGAGAGATCAAGGAAGCAGAGAAACACACTCAAGACAGACACGGACACAGAATGAGAGGGTGGTCACTGGGGAGAGGAAGCAGCTTGGAGGAATGAGAGCTTTGCAGCAGAGAAAAGAGCCATCTATGAACTTGAGAGAGAGGCAGCTCTGGCAGTGAAGAAGAGAGCTTTCTTAGACTCCCTTGGGAAAGAAAGGACTTTGAGAGGCACATTCTGGAGTTGGGAGCAGCGAGGGCCACATATGTTCCCTACACGTGAGCTGTCATTGTAGTCTGTTCCCACCCTTCCCATGCACGCTCTGTGTATTGATGGGGAATGTGGAGGGCAGGCTGGGAGGAGGATATCCCTGACTGTTGAGAAGTTTCCGGGGAGGATGGAGTAGAGAGGAGCATGGCCGGACCTCCCCATAGCAGGTCGGCGGAGGGAAAGGGTGCAGCCCTCAGGGCAGCAGCTGAATCAGTCCTATGTCATGTTCTTAAAGGACAGTACGATTCCATTTCTTTGAAAAGCCACAGTTTTTCTGGCCTGCCCTCGGTTGGTGGGCACCCATTTATTCCCCATTGCCCCTCCCCATCTCTGCCCTCCTTGACACCTGTGCCCAGACATGGCATCTGAGTCAGAGGCCACCGACCGTTGCATCACCGGATCCAGATTGCTTCTAGAATGGCGAGTGTGACCTCCCAGTGCCCAGTGAACATCACCATTCCATAGTAGGTGAAATCCGGGGCGCCGAGAGAAGGCTTCCCTGGGGAAGAGAAGAAGCTGCTGACCAACGTCCCCCCTTCTATCTATCCCACAGACACCGCGAGCATCGGGGCCCTTTTCTGGGTGACCGCTTCCTCCTTTGCCACTGGGCACTTAGCTGCGTTCTCTGGGTCCTCACTGGATCAGGAGTGAGCAAAGAAGAAACAGACTCAGCAGGGCCCGTGGAGAAGGAGAGCAGGCCTGCTCTTCCTGAGGTCCACGGGGTACAGATCTGGGAGCAGCAGGAAGGAGTCACCTTCACTGAAGCCAGGCAGGCTGAAGGGCCTAGTCCTCAGGACCTGCCCCTTTGGGGAGGCACCAGGCTGGTGGCCACGGGGGCCAAGGGGAAAGGGAGGGGAGGGGCTGGAGAGCAGGAGGAGGTTCCAGGTCCTGGGTCCCTGATTGAAGGGACTCCCTTTCCCTGGGGGAAGGGGCCCCTGAGAACCCGGCGTCCCAGGCCAGGCCCGTGCCCGGCCGTGGACTTATCGCTGTGTTCTCTCCTAAGGGCAGCCCACCTTTCTCACCACTTCCTGAGGAGATGGAGAAGGGGTATCAGACAACTCTCCTGTTTTCGCACAGACCCAGCGGCCTGCCCTCCCGTTCTCTCCTCTCCCAGGCACCATACGAACACGGAGCAAGGCGGCTGAGGGCCACCAGGTCCCGATGTGGCTGTCACACTTCAGGAGAAGCCTGGGCCCTTGGTGGGGTTAATAAAGTGAAGTGAGAGGCGCTAGGCTGACTGGCCCTTTCCTTGCCTGGGTTCTGCAAACACATGACACCTCTGTGAGGACTCTAGGTGACACCGTGGACAGGGTGCTGGGCCTGGCATCAGGAAGACCTGAGTTCAAATCCAGCCTCAGACGTTTACTAACTGCTTGACCCTGGGCAAGTCACTTAACCTGTCTGCCTCAGTTCCCTTAACTGGTAAAATGAGAATTGTATAATAGCATCTCCCTCCCAGGGTTGTTATGAAGAACTGCTTAGCACAGTGCCAGGCACACAGTACGCACTTTATAGATGTTAGTTATTATTATACTCTCTGGAAAACATCAGCGCCAGGCCAGCGGCTGGGAGTCCTGCGTGGAGTCAGGGCTGCCTTCCACGCCATTGGCCTTTGGGGCGCTTGGCTCAGGGTGGGAGCCCGCATGGAAATCCTCAGCCCCTCCTCAGTGAACCAAGGAATTGACAGGCAGGGAGGAGCCCTGGGAGCCCCTCTGGCTCTGAGGTCACAGACCTGGGTCCGAGCCAGAGCCTCCTACAGATAGGACCTTGGGATAGTCATTGCCCACCTCTAGGCATGTCCCTGGCCTGTAGGGCCAGAAGGAGGCAGAGAGGACTAGTGTGTGGCCTGCTGTCACAAGAGATGGAGAATTAAAATGGCCTGTGCTCAGAGGGCAGCTTCTGTGCAGACAGGTCACACCAGATGGCCGGCAGCCCCCCACGAACCGAGTGAGGAAGCCTCCACTCCAGACACCAAGGTCACAGACCTTGGGGTACCTGGTCTGCCCAGTCCATTTCGTGGGTGAGGAAGCCAAGGCCCCCCAAAGGGCAGTGCCCTGCCGAGGCAGGACCAGAAGCTGTGTCCTCTGCCCACATGCCCTGCCCCCTGCCACAGCCTGATCTCACTTGGGCATTTTCTGTTTCGAAACTGAGGAAGTGGAGATCCCCTAGTAGGGGCCTGGGAGCAGGTTTTTCCAGGAAGACCTGCAGAAGCCAGCACAGATTTGTTTTCCTGTGTGGTCAGCGCTGGAGAAGGCATGGTGTGCGGGTGGGGGAATGTCCCCGGGCCAGCTTGGCCATCCTGAGGCCGCATTCCCAAGCCAAGGGATGCCCAGAGTTGGGCACTGTGGGCAGGCTTCATTCTGGGTCAGCCTCAAAAAGAAAAAAAAAGAAAAAGGGCAGCTAGGTGGCACAGTGGATAAAGTTCTGGCCTTAAAATCAGGAGGACCTGAGTTCAAATCCGGCATCAGACAGTTGACACTTACTAGCTGTGTGACCTTGAGTAAGTCACTTGACCTCAACTGCCTCACCAAAAAACCAAAACAAAACCATTCTGGGCAGCCTCCCCAGGATCTTAGCCAGAAAGGGAGATGCTTTCCTAGGAGTGAAGGAAGCTGGCTCACTCTGGGCAAGTCAGTGTGCCCTCTGGGTCTGTAGTCATTCTCCTGCCTCTGTCCCAGAGGGTTGTTGGGACTCCTTAAAGGGCTCTAAGTGTGTTCTGCCTACAGCTCTGTTGTTAGAGTCAGGCCGTGACTGCCCTGCCCTGAGGGGCACTGAGGCCTGTAGCAGGAAGGCAGCTGTGCCCTCTGGACCCCCCAGCCTACTCCTTTGCTCTGGTCTTCCAGCTAACAGGCCCAGGCTGCGGGGCCCATGAGCACAGGATGGGAAGAGGGCAGACCCTAACAGCAGGCCCAGTAGCACCCCCTTACCCCGGTCCAGCTGCTGCACCCAGAGGTGCCCCCTGCCACAAATCAGTGCTCTGGGCTGCAGCCCAGTGACCAATGTTACCGTTAAAGAGTAGCTTTATTAGGGTCTAGGGGGCGGTCAGGGGCAGAGCTGGGAGAACTTTCCTTCTGTCCCCCTTGCTCCCCTCCACTCCTCCCTCTCTGCCCAGAAGGGAGGCAGATAATCTTCAGAATCACCAGAGCTCCTGCTGAAAGCCCAAGGACCAACTTTCAGACCCAAAGATCGCCCAGCCCAGCTTAGTAGGCAAGGTGGGGCCTAGGCCTGGGCCTGGGCCCTTGGGGGTGCCCCAAGTCCAGGGAGTCAGGCCGGGAGCAGAGGAGGGAGGGCCAGTGTGGACACTCCTAGGCACGCCAAGAATCCTGAGGCATTCTGGCTCCAGCTGGTAGGAGACGGGCCAAGCCCTGATGATGCCCAGCAGAGGCAAGCTGAAAGCACAGACCCCACCCACACCCCCACTGGCCCCTTCCCTGAGTCCTGGCAGTTGAGGCTGAAAGTTGGAATCCAATGAGGTTTCACAACCTGAGGAACTTCTTACTGGCCAGGGGGTTCTCCAAGCCTGAGATGGGGTACAGGTACCACATGACGACGCCTGATGGGTTGATAACCACGGTGAACTTGGTGTCTACCGTGAGGCCGCTGACGACGTTTTCTGTGTAGACGTCCTGGGCCTGGAAGAGGAGATGAGGCGAGCGTCAGGACCCAGTGGAGGGTCGGCGGGACCTACCCCAGGGGCCAGAGGTGGCAAGGCTGGGGTCCTCGACGCTGAGGCCCAGAGCAGGTGGGCGCTTTCCTGGGCAGCGTCTCCGGCCGTGACTCACCTCATACAACGGCGAGTCTGTGAAGTTGAGGGACCTGAGCGTGGTGTGATAGCGGTAGGGCATGTCCGTCCTGCGGCTGAAGAAGACGATGGCGCTGGCCTTCCTGGACAGCGGGCGCACATACACCTCGATGGCGTCCTCGGTCTGAGGCAGAGAAGCGGGAAGCAGCTCAGTCCCATCTGCCGCCTCAGGGCCCCCCTCAGCCCAGCTCACCCAGGCCCGTGGGGGCTGCCTCTCAGGCCTGGGAGGGACCATCCCCAAGAAGAGGCCTCTCAAATCTGTCCTTTCTGTCTGTTCTGGTTCCGCCCTCTAGGGCTGAGCTGAACAAGGCTAAGCCCTGAGTGTGCACGTGGGTGTGGGCCTTTACTTCCCAGCGGAGCCAGGCACCTGCCCTGTCTACCATCCATGGGCAGCAGGAGGCGGCCCCCAGGGCATCACTCCCAGCCTGCCTTCTCTCCCTGGCTCTCCTCCTCCCCTCAGCCACACCCCGCCTCATACCCTGAGGATTTTGCGTCCTTGGATACCCAAGGGATCCTGGTTGATCTCAATCATGAGTTTGTTCTGCAGAATGTCGGCGTTCTGGGCTGAGATGGTGCGAAGGTCCGTGGACATGAAGAGGGGGGCCGCGAAGATCGTCCAGAGGGCCATCTGCGACTTGGCCTGCTCGAAGCTCAGCCCGTAGTTCCCGATGAGCAGCTGGAGGGAAGGGAAAGGACAGACACTGAGTCAGACCTGATCTTCCTGGAGGGTGAACGCCCCGGCCAGCGTGAACCTGGCCGGTATGAACGCCCTGGCCGGTGTGAACGCCCCAGCCGGTGTGAATGCCGCCATCCCCTCCCCCACCCCGGGCCACCTAGCTCGGTACCATGTCTGGGTCGTTCCAGTGGCCGGGGCCCGCCACGGGCTGCAACACTTCCTGGTGCTTCGTGAACCAGTCCACGATGGTGAGGACGCTTTGCCACGAGTCTTGGATGTCATCGTAATTACGCCAGAGGTTGCAGATGTCCATCAGGAGGGTGTAGTTCACCTAGAAACCAGCAGCCAGGTGGGTCAGGTCATCCCTCCCACCCCCAGGAATGGACCCACCAGACCCCCTGCCCTCGGAGGGGCCTCAGGCCGGCCTTGTCCCGCCCACACGTGGATCGGGAGAACCCATTCTCATCCTGGTGCAGTGACCTCACTTGGTGATGGGCCTCAGGCTCCTCATGGGTAGAATGGTCAGGCTGGACTAGACCAGGGCTGGCCCCGAGGCCACAGGTCCCCCACCCTTGCTTTAGACCCTCCAAGGTCCTTTCAGCCCTAAGATTCCAAATGCCTCCTCTTGACCTCTGTCATGCTGAGGGCTCACAGAGGGGGCAAGGAGGGGCTCACCTCAGGAGGGAGACCCCCGTCGTAGGCTGGCCAGCTGCAGGAGTAGGCGATGGGGCGGCCTGTGGCATTCAGGGCTTTTGACATACTAGGGTATCCTGAAAAGGGACGAACACCCACCTGTCAAGGAAGGTCCAAGGATGGGGACTGGGGAGATCCCGTGTGATCACTGATGACCACCACGGCTGGAAAAGCATCCCACCTTGGATCTCCTTATCTGATTCCCAAAGGGAAGGAAACGGAGGCCTGCTCCAGCACTTCCGTCAGCCCTGCCCCTCTCTTGTTCCCTCAGCCTCCCCTGGCCCAGGGTCATCACTTCCACCAGCCTGGGCACTGCCCGTCCACCACCCAGTGGCCCAGTGCTGGGCCTGGATGCCTCCCAGAGGCTTTCCCTCGGGCCCGGACAGACAGCACAGGACACCCAGGAATGTCCGGTGGCACACGGACGCTCAGACTCACACACCCTGAGCACGGTCCTCGGGGTTCGAGTAACAGCTGTCCAGCTTCAGCATGTCCACATCCCAGCTGGCAAAGGTCTGGGCATCCAGGACCACCTTGTCCAGCGTGGTGCCAGGGTAACCCATGCAGGTCCTGTTACCCATGTCTCCATAGATGCCCAGCTTCAGGCCCCGGGAGTGAACCTAGCAGTGAGGGAGAGAAGGCACTCAGGACGGAGGGAGCGCGGAGGCCCATCCCCCTGGCAGGAGGGAGGCCCTGCCCACAGCTCACATAGTCGGCCAGGTACTTGATGCCGTGGGGGAATCTCTCAGGGTCAGCCACCAGCAGCCCGTTCTCGTCCCGCTCTGGTGTCATCCAGCAGTCATCGATGTTGATGTAGTTGTAGCCCAGGTCCCTCCAGCCATCCTCCGCCAGTCGGTCCGCCACATCCATGAACAGGCGCTCGCTGCCGCATGGGAACGGGAGAAGGGAACACATGTTTAGGCCCTCAGGGAGGTGGGAGAAGCTCACTCCACTCCCTGGGCCGGAGCCTTGCCCTGGCCTGGGTAGGCTGCAGTGCCTTCCCCCTGTCTGGAATCCCAGCCCAGCCTGCATCCTTGGACCCAGGCCGGTTCCTCAAGCTGCACAGACAAGACTCAGCCTTTAAGCTGGCGCCAGAGCCCGGGCTCCTGGGTCCTATTTTCAGCTCCAATGTTGACTTGTCCAAGCTGCCTCTAGGCAGGAGTCCCCACTGGGCCTGGGGCCCCAGCTCTATCCAGAAGGCCCTCGCCCAAGACTCTAGGGGTAGTGGGTGCCTGCACCAACCTGATGCAATTGTCAGGGTCCTCCTTACAGTCGATGTTACAGCGGTACCGTTCCCAGGCCAGCCAGCCCATGGGCGGTGTCCGCATCAGTCCATTTTCCAGAGAGAACACTTGGACCACCAGGGCCAGCACGGTCACCAGCAGCTTCATGACTGCGACCTGGGGGGAGGGGAAGGGGCTTGAACAGGAGCCCCGAGGCTGGCAGCTTCTCCCCTGCCAGGCCCCCAAAGTAAGAGCAGCCATCCCCCAACCTCAGAGGGAAGAATAAGCTCTCTGACTTTGTCCCAATTTGGAAACGGAATGAGTGCCTACAACTCCCAGGGCCCTGGACCTGGGAGGGAACGGGCAGCGCCTGCCTGCCAGGAGTCTACAGTCTGCAAGGGACGGACACACACCGAGAGCAGGGGATGGTGGTGAATGGGGGGGGGCTCAGTCAGCCCAGAACACCCCCTTCCCTTAGGCCCTGCCCTCGGGGGAATGAGCCCAGCAGCATTAAGCAGGGTGGCAGGATGGGCAGTGCCAGCTCCCTGGGAAGGTCACTGCCCATCCTGGAACTCCAGGCCACACAGGGAGTGCCGAAGCTGCTGAGCCAAATTCGGAGCCAGTGCCTCTTCTGCGGTGCCACCCTGACTTTGTGCCGTCCCTCGAGACCCAACTTCTGAGCTCAGACCATGGCCCTTTGGAGTGGGAGACCTCCTCCTCCAGGAAGCCTGCCAGACACCCCCCCCCACCCCCACCTTAGGGGGTGTCCTGGGGACTTGCAGGGCAACTCAGCCTGATGGGGGTGGGGCTCTGTCCAGGGAGCCAGCTGGCCACTCTCAGGTTTCCTCTTTAATAATAGTAGTAGTAGTAGTACCTGCGTTATATCATTTGTTTCCTATTAACCTGAACCTCCCCCTCCCCTCCCCTCCAGCAGCAAAGCCAAACCGGAGCTCCCCTCCAGAAAGCTCTATGACTCCCAAAGCCTTTTCTAGGTCATCATGCCCATTTTATAGAGGAGAAAACTGAGGCTCAGAGTCTGCAAGGCTCTTCCAGACCCACACAGCCAGAAAAGGAGAGAGGATGGACTTTCCCGGGGTTCTCCCCAGAGGGCTGGACAGGTGGGGAAGGTGGACTTGGAGGCTGGACTCGTCCAGCCCCCTCATTTTACAGAAGGGTAAGCTGAGGCCCAGGGAGGCATGCTTTCGGCCGGCCGCGGGAATCTTCAGCCTTCTCCCCGGCCACCCCAAGCGCCCCGGGGGCTCCCCGCCTCTGCCCCACAACTCCGCGCGGTCCCCTCGGTCACTCGGGGTTACTCTGCCTTAGACTAGGCTTGAACTCACGGTGCAAGTGTAGACCGACCAGCATCCCTGGAAGGAGGTCAAGGACTCAGCCGGTCGGTCCTCAGACCTCCTCGAGTCTCGCCTCCTCGTCCTCCACATGAGGAAACTGAGGCACTCTTCCCAAGAGGAAATAACGTGTAATAGGAGCTCCCGGGACTAGAGCGGGGGAAGGGAGGACGGTCTGAGAGGTCAGCGAGACCGATCCTCTCATTTTACTGGAAGGGAAACCGGGGCCCAGTGCCACCCAATAAGGAGGGCCGTGCCCAGAGTCCCGCCCGGGCGCCCCCAGCCCTGCGCGGTTCACTTACCCCGACAGGTTCGGCCAAGCCCGCCTCGCTCTGCCCCTCCAAGGCCGGTGCCAGAGGCTGGGGAACTCCACTCTCTGTCCGGCGCCCACGTGACCCGCCGCCACCACCCACCAACCATAGGGGCCGAGCCGAGGGGCGGGGTCGAGCGGCGTCACCTAAACAGCCCTGCCCTCCGGGAGTCCCGCCCCGCGAACCTTCAGTTGGCGAACTTCCTCCAAGCCCCGCCCCTCTCCTGACCTGGCCCGGAGGTCCGGCCTCCGGCGCCTAAGCTGTGCTTGCAGATTGTGGTAGTAAGACCGGCCCTCTCCACCTGGGTTTAAGACCCACCTCCGACGGTCTAACCGAGGGGTTCTGAAGCCGGGGTCCACAAACTTGTTTTTGGACAACTGTATTTCAGTATAAAAGGTTTCCTGTGTAATGCTATGTATTTGGTTTTATGCATTTAATAACATTCTGGAAAGGGGTCTGGGACTTCTTTGCCAGAATGTCCTAGCACCCAAGGGCAATGAAGATAAACCTTCGATCTAGCCCATATCGACCTGGAGGCAAGCTCTGCTTTTTGTACCACTAGGCTTTTAGACCTGATCAGGCCAGACGCCTCCCAGTTCTGACATTGCGTTTTCTGAGCCCCTAAGTCCCCACATTCCCTGTTCCAAGCTCCCTCGCAGCGCTGACATTCCTTGTTCTAAGGGCTCAAATCAGTCAACAAATATGAAGTACCTACTCTGGGCACTGGGGCTACGGGAAAGGCACCAAGACAGTTCCTACCCTCAAGGTGCTTACAGTCTGGCGGGGGACCATGTACGAACAAGGTAGAGACTTAAGGGCAGAGGGAAGGCTCTGGCCTGAAGGAGGGCCAAGCGAGGTGTCTTGCACCTGGTAGGTGTGAGCTGAGAGTGCAGGGAAACCAGCAGGTGGGTCCTAAGAGGGAGCTCAGTCTAGGCACTAGGGGCAGCCAGTAACAATGCAGAGCAGCAGAAGCCAGAGCATTCTTTGTGCCAGGGATCGCAAGATGGCCAGGGGAAGTGGCTTACAGAGTAGGGGGAGGGGTTTCAGGTGGCAGAAGAGTGGAAAGGCTGGGGCGGGGAGAGGTTGCGAAGCGCTTGGATACTCAATAGGGAATTTAATATTTGAGCCCGGAGGTAATAGGGAGCAAAGAGGGCGTTGGGAGGAGTGGGGCAGAAACTTGACTTGCAGAGCTCCCAGCTCTACCTTTCTGTGTTCTTGGTTCTCAAGTGTCCCCCCCCCCCCGCCCCGATCTGACATTCTTTGTTCCAAGCTCCCTCCCGGCCCTGACATTCTCTGTTCCAAGCTCCCTCCTGGCCCTGACATTCTCTCCATCCCATCTTCTCGGCATCTGTGGCTTTCCAGGGTCCCTTCCCCCTTCCCCATTCTGGGCCTCTCCATTTCGTGGGAGGGGCCCTCCTTTCGGCTCAGCCTGCCTCCCTCCCTTCCTCCCCCTCGATCCAGCTGCAGAGCAAACCCCGGGCATTTTGGCTCTGCCCAAATCAGGCAGGGCCGCCTTAGCCCTTCCCCTCCCTTCCCCTCTGCTGCTGCCTTCTTTCCTGCCCTCTTTTCTTGCCGCCTTCTCTACCGCCTAGGGATGGGGGGCTGGAGGAGCCAGATCTAAGGTCCAAAGTCAAGGTAATGCCCCATGCCCCCCTCTGCAGCTCCTTGGGAGCCAAGTTTAAGTTAGGGATCCTAGTCATTGAGCAGTCCTGGATAGTGGGGAGTGGAGGGGTGCTGCCACGTGGCTCCCTGGAGGATCCAGAGCCTGGGCTCCTCGTCCCCCTCCCCTTCCCCCATCTGCCCATTTTGCTCCTGGGGTGGTTGGGGAGGAGCAGCTTGCTGGGCCCCATTCCCCAGAAGGCAGTCCCAGATCCCGGGGGGGGGGGGACCAGAGGGGAGGGAGGGAGGGACAAGGAAGGAGTGGCAGTGCCTTGAGCATACAAGAACCTGGGGCCAATGAGGACTTGAAGAATCCGGGAGTTAGGAGGGACCTTGGGCTTCAGCTGGGCTCTGCCACTCACTTACCTACTCCCCCTCTCTGCGCATGCATCCTCCCCTGTAGAAGGTCGGGGGCTGGGCTGGGCGTCTCTGGAGCTCCCTCGAGTTCTAAATCGGCCAACCTATAATCCAGTCCATCCCAACCTTGGTGTGGTCGAGGGAGTGCAGAAGAGCCAGGTTCCAATCCCCCCTCCTCAGACACTTAACAGCTGTGTGACCCCTGGCAGTGAGTCACTGCACCTCTCTCTGGGCCTCTGTTTCCTCGTGTGTAAAAATGAGGGGCTTGGACCTGCTTCTAATGTCACTGAGCATTCACAAGCATGGATGTGGGGCCAGTTATGGGGAGCAGCAGATGTGCTGCCCTGCCCCCTTCCCGGGCTGCTACCAGCCCCTGCCTGGTTCAGGGTGAGGCTGGCTGAACCCCTCTGCCCTCCCTCCTCCCGACCAGCTGAGGGAAAGGAAGGAGGCCCCAGCAGTCAGACCAGGGTGTGACTCAGCTGCAGGTCATGGGAACATTCTGGGGAAAGAAATAGAAAACGTGAGTGGTCATCAAGCCCCAGGACCTGACAGGCCTCTGACTGCTTGTCTCCCTGTTAGACGGGAAGCTTCTTGAGGGCAGGGACTGGATTCGTCTTTCTTGGCATCCCCAGCCTTTAGTGTGGAGCTTGGCTTCAGGGAGACCCTGAAATACCCGGGCACATCCCGGTGGATGGTCCCGGCCTTTGTCCAGGCCAGCCGCAGTGCCATGGAAGATGGCCAGGGAGATAAAGGAATGTTCCCGCCCCACCTCCAGAATGCCTAGAATGTGCATGAGATAAGAATGTCCTAACTGGAATGTCCTTGCAAGGGAGGGATTCCCTTGTTCTTCATCTCCCTACCTTCAGCCCGGGAGCTGATGGATTCAGTTTTTATGGCCTCAGCCCTGTTCCCTAAAGGGCATAGAATGAAGGAGTCCAGGTAGTCAGAGCTGGAGGAATCCTGCGCAATCTCATTTTACAGACAGGGAAGTCGGGGCTGCCAGGCCTCCTGCTCCTGGGAGATGCGAGACCAGAGGATGCTGGCCTGAGAGCTTTGCGGGGCCAGGGAAGGCATCAAGTCCACTCCCCTCACTCATGAGTGAAGATCTGGCCCGTGGTCAGAGAGCAGCCAGCATTCAAACCCAGCTCCCATGACTCCGACCCTTGTAGAGGTAGAGTCATTAGGATTTTTTGTGAGGGGAAGGGAGAGTCAAAGGTCACAGGACCCTGGAAGTCACCTGGCCCAATCCTCTCATTTGACAGATGAGGAAACTGAGGCCCAGAGAGGTCTGAGGACCTAAGGCCAGGCAGGGGTAATTGGCAGAGCCAGGATTTGAACCCAAGTCACCCGCCTCCAAATCCAGGGCTCTTTCCAGTGTTCTGCACTGCCTCATTTGGGACAAGAGCCTTGGGTTCAAATGAAGCTCACCTTGGGGGGTGGGGGGCGGGGGGCAGAGACAAGCTTTAGGAGCTGAGTACATCCAGGAGCAAGGAGAGGGATGTTGGCAAAGCAAAGGAGGCTGCCCACGAGAGGGGGTTTGGGGCCACTGAGGTGGGTGTCCAAGGATGGAAGGAGCCGAGCTGGGGAGTGTGAGATATTCTGGGCCCTCTGGAGCTCGGGGTCTTGCCTGGGAGCGGCCCCAGGGCTTAAATGCTCCCTCATTTGACAGAAGAGGAAGAGGCACAGGCTGCCCGGGGGCAGATCAGGAGTGGACTGGACAGCTGGGGAACCAGCGGTAGCCACTGAGTCCAAACCAGTTCTGACCTAAGCAGGTATGCCCTAGGGTAAGGCAAGATAAGAGCCATCAGTCCTGAATGCTCTGAATATGGGCTATGGCTCCCCCACATCCCTCTCTCCCTCTGCCCTCCTTCCCTCTCCGGAACGCTCACTGGACTTCTAGTACTGACTAATGCTCGCTTCCCGGCTCAGGCCCCAGTTTCTCCATCTGTGAAATAAGGAGCTTGGCCTTGATTTTTTTAAATAAGATTTTACTGACACCTTTCATTTTTACGTTCTCCAAATTTCTCTCATATCTCTTCCCCTGGCCCCTCCAAGAGAGCTATCCCTGATAACAAAGAGTGTTTAAGCTGTATTAGAACACCACCAGCTGGGACAATTGCTGCATCAAAGAACGGCCTTTAGTTTCAAAGACACAGGCTTCATCCCCTGAGTGACAGGCGGTGGGGGGAGCGGGGAAGGTCAGGGTAAATCTGACATTTACACAAAAGGGCTCTAGGAGAGTTTAATGGGGGGAGGGGGCTCCACGGAGACCTCACCCTCACTGCATTGGGGGACCAAATGTTTGCTTGAATGAACCAGAGACGTCACCAAAAGTGTGACATTCGCAGAATCCCCACTGGAAGGGGCTTCGGGGGTTATCCAAGCCTACTGGCGCGTGACTAGTCTAAGGTCATGGAACCTGGACTGGAGCCCAGGCCCTAAGGGCCCAGAACATCCCACCTCCCCCAGCTCGGCTCCTTCCATCCTCGGACACCTGCCTCAGGTGCCTACGAGCCAGAGCCTATGGCCATTCCAGGCAGGGCCAGGGTTTGTCAGCAAGGCTCCCGCAGGTCAGGGGATGGTCCCTGGGGTCCTCCCCTCCCTTCTGCTGCTCGGACACATCTACCGGGTGCCCTCTCTTCAGCCTCTCAGCTTCCCCTCCCTCCGCAGGGCCCGGGCAGTCGGTGCCATGAAGCTGAATGAACACAGCGTGGCCCACTACGCCGTGAGCGGCTCTCCCGCCGACCATGAGGGCTTCCTGCGCCGCTGCAGCAGCCCGGGAGCCCGCCAGCCATCGGCTGGGGCCGGGGGGCTCCTGCCCACGCTGCTGGTTCGTCCTCAAGGGGAATCTGCTCTTCTACTTCGAGGGGCGGGAGAGCCGGCCCCCCCTGGGCCTCATCGTGCTGGAGGGCTGCACCGTGGAGCTGTGCGAGGCCCCCCAGGAGTTCGCCTTCGCCATCCGCTTCGATGCCCCTGGGCTGCGGCCCTACGTGCTGGCAGCCGAGGGGCCCGAGGCCCAGGAGGCCTGGGTGAAGGTGCTCTCCAGGGCCAGCTTTGGCTACATGCGGCTGCTGGTGCAGGAACTGGAAAGGCAGCTCTGCGACATGCAGGTGGGCCTCGCCTCCCGCCACCCCGGCGCCCGCCACCCGCCCCACAGGGCCACCCGCCCTCCGGACCGGCCACCCCCCCAACCCGAAGACGAGCTCAGGGAGGGCAGCCCCTCGGCAGATACAGAAGGGGAGGAGGTGGCCACAAGGCTCCCTGCTCCTGTTGGCCGACGGCGCCTGGCGGAGAACTGTCCCTGGGGCCCGGCCGGCCTGCCCCTGAATGGGGGGGACAGCCCAGTGTCCCCAGAGACCTCCTGCTTCCCCAAGCTGCATGACTGGTACGGCCAAGAGATCATGGATCTCCGGAGGGAGTGGTTGCAAGCCAGGGGCCTGGGTGGTGGGCTGTGAGGGGAGAGCAGGGGGACATGGGGCTCCTGACCCCCCCCCCCAAGCGGTCTGGCTTTTCACCCTCCACACTGCCCGTGGGGGCCCAGATCAGCTCCAGGGAAGAAGCTGCCTGGTCACTCTCCTCGCCCAGGCCCCAGCCCCCTCCTCCTTTCCTATCTTTGTTAAGACCCCTGGATGCCCACTGCGGCCATCGTCTGAAGGGAGGTAGTACACCCTTCTTCTTTCCTTTCCCTAATTGCTCAGGACACAGGGTTGAGTCCTCAGGAGAAAGTCAGAAAGGAAAGATGGCTACTGAATGACCGGGTGACCTGAGGGGAGTCAGTGAGCAGCTCTGAGCCTCAGTTTCTCCATTTATAATAATAACCAGGAAGGGGATCTCTAACGGCTCTGACATACCAAGAAAAAGGATAATGATGAGACAGTGTAGCCTAATGGATAGAGCTGGCCTCAAGGGCAGGCATCGTGACCCCCATTTTACAGATGAGGAGGCTGAGGCCCGGGGGGGGGGAGGGCTGAGCCTGGGCCTTTCCCTGTTTTGCTCTTGCACCACATGAGCTTCAAACGGATGTCAGCGGACCAACCCTTGGGGGCGTTGTGGAGGGATTCCTTTTGGGCTGGGATTAGGTGATTTCTGGTTGCAGGTTCCGGGAGTCTGTTAAAGCCAGAAAGAAAATAGCCTTGTGGGGAAAAGGCCCACAGGCGATTCCTAGTCTTTCATCCCCCTTCATCCCCGAGGGAGAGTAGGAAGGAGATAAGGACTCTAACTGCCTCCAAGCCTGGCTCTGGAGGTCAGCAGACTGAGAGCTGCAAGGGCAGTGCAGGTGTCATCTGGTCCACCCTCATCCTTTTACAGATGAGGAAACTGAGGCCCAGAGGGACTAGGGAGTTCGAGGCAGGACACAGAGCTGCCCAAGCCCCTGGTTCCTGAGGGAGGTCTGAGAAGTGGTGGTGGTGGGGGGAGGGTTCCTCCCTCCTGGCTCTGATGTGAATGCTCAGAACCCGGAGCAGAACATCTGAGTCAGACAGACGCCTAGAGTCCACTGGTCCGCCTTCTACCTCTGTCACAGGGGTTGTGCTGCCCGTCAGAGCTGACTAGAACCTGGGACCACCGGCTAGCTGGCTGCCACCCCACTGAGGCAGGTGCCCGGGCGTGGGGCAGTCCTGGCTTTGACCCCTGCCTCCCTGGGCCCTGCACAGGAATGCGCACACAGGACCGCAGGACCCTCAAAACAGCCTCTGTTGTCCCCATTGGGTCCAGGGACTAGTTCTGGGAAACGCCCCCCACCCCAGTCAGCATGGCCTCAAGGAAGCCCCTAACACCACAGGTGGGGGGGCAGCCAAGCTCCCCCCACTCAAGTTCTCTGGAGGCAGCTGGTGACAAATCCAGCCTCCCACACTGTGTGGCGCTGGGCAGGTCACATCCCCTCTGCCTGCCTCAGTTTCCCCAACTGTAAAATATGCTCATAGTACCTCACTCCCCAAGGCTGTTGTGACCATCAAATAAGATCTGTAAAGCACTTAGCAGGTGCTATATAAATGCTTCTTCCCTTCTCTGTGTCTCTGGATTGACTCCAGCCTGGGTCAGAAGGGGCTTCATAGCTTTTGCCACGGCTTTGTGGAGTGGAGGGCTTCTTAGCCAAAGTTCACGGACCCCCTGGACTTGAGGGGGGGCCATGAACTTGGATGGGGAGAAGTGAGGTCCTTCTCCTCTCTAGCCTCCCATAGTGAGCATTTCCCTCCATTATGAATGGGGCGTTTTAGGCACGGAAGGGGCCTTCTCAATGGGCAGGGAGGGGAGAATTTGGAACTCTGGCTGGGTAGCAAACACTGAGCGCTCAATAATTGCTACTGGTCCTGCTCCCCAGGGTGTCATCCGCCAGAGCACAGGGGCTCCCACGGGGTGGGGGTGCTGTGCCCATGTGCTCGATGGGTTTGGGGATCTTGAAGCTGGGCGGGGGAGATGGGGATGGGGGCAGCCTCGTGCCAGGGGCAATACGGGGTCATAGCAATCCATCCTGGGGCCAAGGAGAGAGGGGGGCCACAAGAAGAGGGGTGGGTGGGGGCGGGGCAGAGTCCTCATTTTTGGAGTGAGGCTCACAGCGGCCTCAACGACACCCCAGAGGTCGGTGTCACTTTTATCGCCACCGTTTTACGGATGAGGAAACTGAGGCACGGAGAGGTGAAGTGACCCTGGCTCCTTCTGCAAAATAAGGGGGTCTCCTTCAAGCGCTAAGTGCACAGCCGCCCTGCACCTCCCGCGCGTCGGTTTCTTCATCTGTCAAACGAGGCCCCCTGGGGCCCTCCCGGCTCCAGCGGGCCGGACACGCGGCCTCCCAGCCTTCTGGGCCAAGTCACAAGGACTCTCAGAGCCTCGATCTACTCCCTTGTAAAATGGGGGCAGGGGTCGTGGCCCAGCCTCCCTACCCCGGATTCACTCGCAGAAGCCGCCTCAGGACAGCCCCGGGGCGGGGCACGGCACTAGATGACGTCACCACGCAGCCCGGCGCTCGTCGCCCCCATCCTCCCCCTCTGCCAGGAGCGCCGCTCCTCGGTCGCGCGCAGGGGCAAGGTCCGGGAATCTCGCTCGGGGCTATCGCGAGAGCGGTGGGCGGGCGTGTCCGCCCAGGCCACTGGACGTCACCGGTCTGTCCGCGAGGTCGGAGACAAGATGTCGCTGGGAGCGGCTCGCTGGCTGGCGGCGGCGGCGGCCGCTCGAAGCGGGACTCTAGGGACTGGGGCGGCCGCGCGGAAGGCCGGAAGCGGCCTGGGGCAGGGCCCGGTCCCTTCGCGATCGCTCATCGCTACCCGCAGCGGAGCCATCTTGCCCAAGCCGGCTAAAGTAAGTGAGGGGGTGGGGCGAGGTGGGGCTCCGGCCAATCAGCGCTCGGGGCCGCCGTGGGCGGGCCAATCCTCGCGGCCGGCTGCGCTGACGGGCGGAGGCCCGGGGGCCGGCCCGGAAGCGGCTGAAGGCGTGGCCAGAGGGGGGGGTGGCTGGGGGCCGCGGGTGGCGGCCCTCGGCTCAGGCCCTGCTTTGCTTGGGGGCTGGAACGTCCCCTGGAGGGCCTCGAGGCCAGGGGGGCACCCCTTCCTCCCCCCCACCCCGCCATGCTTCCAACCCAGAGTCAGGACGGGGCGCTCCTGGCGCCCAGGACGCCCTTAGATATTAGAGGAGACCACGGTGGGGAGCCAGTGAAGGACCACTCCCCACTTTTGCGGGTGTTTTCACTTGGAGCCAGCGGTTTTAACGCGTCGTGTCGGGCACTGAGCAGGGGCAGCGGGTGGGGTGCGGACTCTTCACTGGTAGCGAGTCCCTTCATCTCGCGACAGCCCCGACCTCCCGGGCTAGCGGCCAGGATCACGAGAGAATAACTGTCACTTGGTTACGGCGCGTGGCGCGTGGTAGGTGACCTGTCAGCGTTAGCTGTCCAGGGAGGGGCCTGACCCTCCAGGAGGGTCGGAAGGGCACTGAGGAAGGACTGAGTGGGCCCGGGGGGGGGCCTCCTCTGGACGGGGTGTGTATGTGGGGGGGGCTGCCCACCAGACAAAGCTCCATCCCCTGCTTTCTGATGGGGCACTGGGCGGCTTGGGAGGTGGGGTCAGCCCTGGGGGTCCCAGGACTAGGCAGACCCTTACAGGCCTGTTGCTGGGCCGTGGTTTCCCTTGGTGCCTGTCTCTAACATCCTACAGATGTCCTTCGGCCTTCTCCGGGTCTTCTCCATCGTGATTCCCTTCTTGTACTTTGGAACACTCATTAGCAAGAATTTTGCTGCCCTCTTGGAAGAACATGACATTTTTGTCCCAGAGGATGATGACGATGACGACTAGTAGGTAAGACTCGATTTCTCCCTGCCTGTATTCCTGAAGCACAGGACAGCTCAGCAGAGCCTTAGCTGGCACGGTCCTGGCCTGGCAGTCAGGGGGTCTGGGTTCAAATCCTGTCTGCAGATCCTGGGCAGATGGCTTCACTTCGGTCACCTCAGCAGTTTCCTTACGTACCTCCCTTTCCAGGTGGTTGTGAGGCCCAAACAAGGGATTCTGTGTAGAGTGCTTTGTAGACCTTCGGAGAGCCATGGAAAGGGGAGCAGTGTTGTCCCGGATCGTCTGGAGACACACAGCTCAGGGGGGCCCAGGCAGAGCCTCGAGAGCACCAGAGCTCCCTGAGGCCAGGACCTGACACATAGTAGGCACTTGTTCGGTGTGGATGGATGATGAACTAAGCTAGCCCCTGGTGGTCCTCATTTTCTTACTTCACCAACTTCCCTGTGCATTCTATGCCCTCCCCCTACAGAGCAGCCTCATTTCAGCATAGAAACAGCCTCTTTGGGTGTTGTTGCAAAGGGGAACCTGCCCCCGACAGTGCAGGCAGGGCACCTTCTGGAAAAGGAAGAAGCCCCAGCACTTCCAGCCTTGTTCAGGCCAGATATTCAAACAGATAGTGGCACACTCCTCCCTCTGGGGGTGTCCTTTTCCTCGTTGCCTCCCTTCAAAGGTTAACCTGGTAGCAGCATGAGGAAGGTAGGAGGCAGATTTCAGCTCCCAACTACCAGAGGCTTGCCAAGGTGTCCCTGGTCCTGGGGGGGGGGGTGCCTAAGTGGAGGCTGATGTAGATGAAGGGATTCCTTTTGAGGAATCTGCCTTTGCATCGATTTACTTTGCTTTGATCTGTGCAGGGCAGAGGTGGAACTCCCGTCACAGATACAATGAAGGGGAGAAGGATGAGCTGGAGGTTGTTGGCCTCTGAGATGATCCAGCCCATTGAGGCCAGAACTAGAGCAGTGGACCTGCCTCTAGTCCCATCCTGTGCCCCTGAGGGCAACCTTCTTTAAAATAAAGGCCATGCAGGGGCAGCTAGGTGGCGCAGAGGATAGAGCACTGGCCCTGAAGTCAGGAGTACCTGAGTTCAAATCCAGCCTCCCACACTGTGTGACCCTGGGCAAGTCACTTAACCCCAACTGCCTAAAATTAAATAAATAAATAAATAAATGGAATAAAATAGAGGCCATGGGGCATCCCGCAGCAGAGAGGCCTTTGAGGAGCAGATCCTAATGCCCATTTCTGTAGTGCCTGAAGGTTTACAAAACACTGTTTCCAGAACCCCAGGAGGTAGAGGTCAAGCACACTTGTCCATATTTTACATGTGAGTTACAATGGCCTGCCGGAATCACAGGGCTACAAGAGGGAAGTATCAACCGCAGTCTTTTCCAGTTCCAAACCTAGAGCTTTCCCTGTTCTTCCCCACCATCTCCTGGCCGTCTAGTCCAGCCTTCTTCCAAAGACAGCAGTGGGCACTGATGACGTATTATTAGAGGTTACAGAGTGCCTCCTTCACCACAACCTTCTGAGGTACCTGCTACGAGTGGTCTCTGGCCCATTTTATAGATGAGTAAACTAAGGTGCAGGGAAATTAAAGAGCTTCCTCACTGTCACATGACTGATAATTGGAAGCCAGGACTCCGGTCCTGAGGATTCCCCAATTTAATGGTTTTTAAATTATTCCAAAGAAAATAAACCAATGAACTCCTCCCCGAGAAGGACACAGGCTGGAGATACTGGAGGTCATCCAGCAGGACTGGACCTGGGGAGGGGAACGAGGTTGGGAAAGGATCCCAAGGTGCCTCCTGAGCACAGGCACTTCTTTGGCCTGCGGCGTGCCCCTGCCCCACTCTAGGGGCCCCAGAGCCCTCGGTGGAGGTTGGCGTGTTGGTTATGGCCACCAGGTGGTAGGAGGGCACAGAGCTGGCCTGAACCTTCTCCTCTGAGCGCAGCTCTGCTTTCTACTGCAGGGTGCGCTGGCCACCCACAGGGCACAGCCGGCCCTCTCCTGACACTGAAGCCTCTGTAGCCGTCGTGTTCCTTCTCCAGCAGCCTCGGCCCTCCACCACCATGACCAGCGTTCCCCCCGCATGGCGCAGGGGGTGTGATGTATAGAACATAGCCTGTTAGCCCGAGCTCCCTTGCCCTCTGTGAAGGCCGGGCTACAGCCCCAGATCACTTGAACTATGAATAAAAAGCACTTTGCAGCTGAGGCCAGGGCAGGACTGCCCGTGTCTGTGCGTGCATGGTGTCTTGGGTGATGCATGGGAGAGCCAGCTGCTGGCTGCTGACGTGAGGCCTAGGCAGGCCGCAGGTCTGGCACGTAATCCTGACACACCAGAGCACGGAGATGAGGGTGATGCAGCCGCCTGCCTGGAAGGAAGCAGCAGGTGGGAGCCAGTCCTGGACTGGTATTCCCCTGATCTACAGAACGAGGAGGTGGGGCCCCATCTGCTCCAGGCCACAATCCCCGGGTGGTTGTTTTTAGCACGGCTGCAGCCAGGCGGAAGGGAGGAAAGCACCCAAAGCAGGGCACAGGCCCCACTGTCCCTACCAGGAGGAAAGCTGTCTTGGTTCTCCTTTTTTCCCTCTAGCCCTAGGGATCAAGGCCACATGGGGAGGGGCTACCTTCTTTCTTTGGCGGCTCTTTTGGGGCTCGTTTGGTTTCTTTCTCTGGGGCTGTTTTGTCTCCATTTCTCGTTCTGTTAATTTGTATAGTTTCTGTTTTTGTAAGCGTCTGCCCATCTCACCAATCACTTCTGTTGGCGCAGAATCAGACCAAATGGTTTCTGACAATTTCCTGTATTCCCACTTCATCTCCTGTCCTGTCTCTGTCATTTCTGAGGGACATTTGAAAACCACAACCGTGAGTGGGCACTTAAAGGCCAAACGTTTCATGGGCTCTTAGGGATTGGTAGGGAGGCTGGTTTCCTCCAGCGCCTTGCTGGCTTATGGAGCACTTGGTCTCCCATTGTTTGAGGCCGCCTTGGTCACTGGGAAGGGCTCATCAGCAAGGGGTTAAACATTCAGGGACTCGTTATTTTTGGCCACAGCAACTTGGGAAAACTGTCCAAGTCAGGAGGGAGCTTCTGCCTCAGTGAATCCTGCACTGAAGCGGGTCAAGTTTCACAAGAAAGTTCAAAGCCCATGATGACCAGGAACACAGCAGGGACCTCTGCAACCTTGCTCAGTGCACAGAAAAGCCTTGAGGGTCTTTTTTTTTTTAAACCTTAAAATTCACTTGATTTATTGAGATCTTACATAAAAGTGAGTAGATTTCCAATATACAATTCATTTAATCATAGATCTGAGAAGACATGTAACCAAGCTGCTCCGCTCTGTAAAAATGCTCTTTGTAGGATCCTTGATAGGCAATCAGCCTGCACCCTTACACTGCTCATAATCGTCTTTAAAAAAATCTTGTTCTTCTTTTGCCCATAGATCATCATGTCTTTCTACGTTACCCTCCATGTCACAGTTTGATTCTTCAGAGATTGTGGTAAAGCCTTGAGGGTCTTAACTGACCCTCCTGGGGGAAGGAGCGAGGGACGCCGTTTTTCAAAAGAGGCCCCAGCTTTTTAAAGCTAATATTTCATGTCAGAAGCAGCAGGTAGACATTACAGAGACAGGGCCGGGAAGGGACTTTGATCAGAGGCAGGCTGCCCACTATGGGGAATGCTGACAAGGGGGGGCCTTCTGAGGCCTGGGTTGGACCAGGGCCCTCTGAGCTTCCTTCCCTCTCTGATTTGAGGCCCCTCACAGCCACTACGGAGTCTGCTGGGAGGAGCTGGCTGTACTCCAGCCAGCTGACCCAGCACAAATCTGTGCTGCAGGGAGAGGGGATGGCAGGCCTGCTGGGCCAGGCCCGGCCCATCCAGGGAATGCCAGCACACAAAGGTTCCACCATAGAGTTTATTTGCAGTATTAGAATTAAATACCAAGGCGCCCCTTTCCAGAGGCGCATCATGGGTCGTGACCAGCATAGAATCTGGAGAGGAAATCTTTGGGTCGGGGGGCTTCTGTTTCATGGAAGAATCGCATGATATGGGTCCGCTGCTTCCAGACTTTAATTGTCTCCTCCAATTCCATCTTCCCCTGCGCAGAGAGGAAAGGTGTTCGGTCACCCGGCCCTCCCAGGTGAACCCAGGAGCCCCGAAAGGGGAATGCTTTCCCAACACCTGGCCCAGACGGGTCTGCCTAACCCGGCTCAGTCTGTGGACCGAGGCTCACCCCGAGGTTCTGCTTCCAAGCCCTTCAGGACAAGGAGGAGAGATGCTGGGCCCCGGAGGGTGGTCCCAAAGGGAACAAGAATCGGCCTCACAGAGGCAGCAGCTGGGAAGGCAGGGTTCTCCTAGCCCCCGCCCACGGCCCCTTTCCTCTTGAATGCTCATCACAAGATCTCAGACTGTCCTGGACACACCTCCAACTCAACATGCATCTGCTACCTCTATCCATCCGCTATCTCTCCCTGCAGACTCCCCTTTCCCTTTTCCCACTGAGGAGAGCTCTAACGTACACGAGTGCAGCGACTTCGTCAGGGGCGCCAGCTTGCCTTCCCCACAGCTGCCAAAGTGGGTCTCCCTAAGAGGGAGGGGACCAAGGCCCTCTTTCCTGCTCCCCCCCACCCAGGTCTTCTTCTAGGGCTTGGATCAAACCCAGAGGCCTCCTCTGCTTGAGGTGACGTCAGACCAGCTGGATGGGCCTTCTCTGGGACTAGCACGAGACCCTCCCCCTGCCTCCATGAGTTTGTAATGGCTGTCTTCCCCTGTGCAGCTGTCCTGGACAGCTCTACCTGCCCTGCTAGCACCCTCCCTTCAAATGAGTTTGTATTTCTCCCGATGTTGTTTTTGTATACTCTGTTCCATGTCTGGGCCCTGGTCCTGGAGTCAGTAAGACTTGAGTTCAAATGTGACCCTTGGCAAGTCACACAACTGCTATCTGCCTCAGTTTCCTCATCTGTAAAATGGGAGCAATAACAGTACCTGTTCTCCCAGGGTTGTGGTGAGGCTACGACATAATATTTATAAAGTGCCTGGCAACGTGGTGACTAATAAATGCTTGGCGATTGACTGGTAACCTGAAAAACGAAGGAATGAAAAAATGCCAAGTGCCGGCGAGCCGGCCAGACAGAGCGGGCTCCCCTGCTACCAGCTGTCTGTCCACCAACAGCCTTCCAGGAGCCCGCGGGGGGGGGGGGGGGGCGGGGAGACCCAGACGGCCCAGGTACCTTAATGACCAGGAGATCCACCACCCGAGGGTCTGTAACGTGGGCGTTCTTCATGAACATTTCTCGGACTTTGTCCCGGCCCTGCTTCACAGAGATGTCCAGCTGGAAAAGGTGCACTGGGGAGAAAGGAGGTCAGCAGTCAGGGCGGCCCTCGTCCCCAGCTTCTGTTCACCCATCCTGTTCCACCAGGGTCGTGTTCCAGAGCACGGGCCCGATGGGCTGGACGGGGGTGTCTGAGGAGGGGCACACAGACCCCAGCGCGAGGTGCCCGCACGCACACGCCCCCCCTTGAGGGCAAGGCCCCGGCTGGATGCTGGGAGGGGCCCGCAAAGAACCAGCAGTCTGAGGGGTCAGCGGGCACCTCCGTGTCCAGCCTCCCTTCCCCCTGCCCTGGGCACAGGCTGGAACCCCGGGCCCGAGCTGCTGCTGACCCTCAGTATGGGGGACCCGGACCCACCCGCATCAATTATGCGCCGCTAGAACTGGAGAAATGGGACCCGGGCCCCGCCTAGGCCCCCACCCAGCGCCCCTAATCCCACCCGGACCCTCCACGTCCTCTGTACGGGAGCATCGGAGACTCGAGCGCCAGGGTCGGGAGCCCACCCCCCAGCACACGCTGGAAGGAGTCCCGGGGCTCCGGGCACCTGGGACCTGCCTCGTCCCCTCCCTGTGACTCAGTTTCCTATTCTGCAAAACAGCGCCTGCATGACACCCTCCCGACTGCAAATCTGCGACCTCGTTAGTGGGGGGGCAGAGGCCTTGAACGCCAGGCTCAAGGGTGTGGTGGAAGCGGCAGGGGGCCCAACGGTTCGAACGCCACCTGTGCTACAACTGCCTGCGTGACCTCGGACTCGTGCTTCCCTTCCCTGTGACTCGCTGGGCACTAGCGCCAGGGATCGCGCCTCAGTTTCCCCTCCATGAAAGGGGCGTCCCCGCCGGCCCACTCGGGATACACTCACGGGGCTGTCCCTTTAAGAGCGGCGGGGATCGCGACCTTGACCCTGAGCGCCCGCTCCGCCCCCCCCGCCCGCCGGGCGGCCCCTCACCGGTAGTGGGCACCTCGCGGTACCAGGCCCGGTACAGCTCCCGCACCCGCCGCTTGGCCTCGTTCAGGTCCCGGCTGAAGATGGGCTTCACCGCCGTGCCCACGGCCCCCGACGCCACAGACGCCGCCCGGCCCACACCGCTAGCCGCCATCTTGGCGCAGCCGCCGCCGGTCCCGCCCCCGAAGGCGGGGAAACGTTCGTCCCGGCTCGGCCATTGGCCGCCGCGGGCGCGAGGGCGGAAGGAAGGACGGAAAGAAAGTCGGCCTCCGGGCTCTCTGATTGGCGATTGGCAGGGGGCGGGGACGCTCTCTCGGCCGCGGGGACGGGGGGGGGGTGGAGCGAAGGAAAGCCCGCTGGGCCTCGGAGTTCTCCGATTGGTTCACGGACCCGGGCCGGGGGGAGAGAGAGAAAGAGAGCGCGCGCGCGCGCGCGCGCGCGAGCTGGTGAGACGGAGCGCGCATGCGCCTAGGCGTGACGCTACGAAAGGGGCGTTGGGGTGTGATTGTGTGTTCTGGGCGCCCGGTGGGAGGGGCCGCTCTGGGTGGGGGTGGAGCGCCGCGCGTGGGAGCGCAGGGTGGGGGCTTCACCCTTCCTGCACGTGTGCCTGGACAAGTCCCTTGGCCCCCCAAGCCTTCAGTGGTTCCCCATTGCTCCTGTGATAACGGCCAAACTCCCTGGCATCGGAGCCCCTCGAGAGTCCAAGCCCAACTCCGACCTGTCACCGTGTGTCAGCCAAAGGTCCGCGATGAGATTCCATCCGGAGTGTTTTGTTCGGTTTTATGGGCGCTGTGTTTCAGGAAGGACACCCAAAGCGGAGGGAGTGGGTGCAGGAACGGGGGCACGTAGCTTTGAAGAGGGAGGATGGGAAGCCCACGAGAGCCGTCTTCTGCTCTTCTCCTGCCTGACCCCCCTGGCTGGGACCTCCGTTTTATGAAAGGCCCCGGCTGTGGTCGCTTCCCTCTCAGCTCAACCCTCCCCTCTGGACTGCTTGCCCTCCTGGCTAATAGACACCCCCAAGCCCCCTTACCTCTCTGTTTCCAAGGCTGCCCTTTGATTTCGTCCTCATACATTAAAAGGTAACCTCGATAAGGGACCATCTTGTTTGCTCATTGTTGCATTGCCAGGGCTCATCACTGCACCTGGCACATCACAAGTGCTTCATAAATATTGTAGGTAGGTATGTTATCTATCTATCTGTCTACCCATCTATCCATCTAGCTACCCAGCTATCTTCTTATCTATATTTTGGAATGTTCAGGGAGAACCAGCACCTCTGGTGTGAGGGCCTCTCGGGCCTCCTCATCCTCCTTTGGGGTCCACCTGTCACCTAACTCTCTCCTGTGGCTCCAAGAAGCTCTCGCATGTGCAGCAGTCACACCCTGGTCAAACTGGCTTGGCAGGCAGTAAACCAAGTTGGGGATAACCGAGGGCTCTCAAACCTGTCGGGGGGGGGGCATCTACCCCAAGCATGTGAAGACTTTCCCCGGTGGAATGGGCAGATGAGAACAATTTGTTCCAATGGCCACGAAGGTGGCTGAAGCAGGCGCTGTGAAGCACTTGGTCAGACATTAAAGACACCAAGGTCATCTACCGTCATCGCCAGTCTTCTTGACTTTGTCACCATTGGACTTTGACCTCTCTGGAAGAGAAAGAGGCTGACAGCTTTGTGCAGCTCTGCCTCCCTGAAACCCAGCTCATCTCTGTCCTCTGAAAAATGAAGGGTGAACATCGACTCATCTGTCTACCTCTCCATTGAACAATCTGTCTGCCTGTCTGCCTGTGTCTCTTCCCTGTCTCCCACCTGCTGTCTGTCTCTCTTTGTCTCTGTCTCTCCTTTTTCTCCTCTCTATCTCTCCCTGTTCTCCTCTCTCCTCTCTCTCTCCCTCTCTCTCTGTCTCTCCCCCTCTCCCCCTCTCTCCCTCTCTCTACCTCTCCCCCTCTCCCTCTCTCTCTCTCCTCTCTCTCTCTCCCTCTCTCTCTATCTCTCCCTGTTCTCCTCTCTCCTCTCTCTCTCTCCTCTCTCTTTCTCCTCTCTCTCTCCCTCTCTCTCTGTCTCTCCCCCTCTCTCCCTCTCTCTGTCTCTCCCCCTCTCCCCCCCCTCTCTCTCTCCTCTCTCTCTCTCTCTCTCTCCATCTCTCCCCTTTACCTCTTTCCCCTTACACACACAGACCCACACACACCCCAGGAGCTGGCCCACAGTCCTCCTCAGCCCCTTCCAGCAGCAGCCCCATGTCTTCCACCTGCTTTCCCACCCCTGCCCCCATCAAAAGGCTTTGGGGTTCAGGTCAGATAGGCTGTGGTGGTCTTGCTCTTCTGTCACACTCGTTCGTCTTTCCTTTGGTGCCCCTCATTTGCTAGTTGCGGTGAGCTCTCATCCCTCTCTTGCCGTGAATGTGTAATGCATCCTTGTCTCCCCACTAGGCCACCATCTCCATCCCTATGCAGACGACTCCCCGAGCTATAGATCCAGCCTTGATTCTCTCTCCTGAACTCCAGGCCCACCCTCCTGCAGCCTGCTGGATGGCTTCTCCTGGACGGCCCATAGGTGCCTGAAGTTCAACACACCCCAGAAGAAACTCTCTCATGATCTCCCCCTCCCCCATGGCCCTAACCCCCCCTTCCTAGAGAAACGTCACAGTTTCTTTGAGTTTAAATTTTTCTTTTTAATTTTTCTCCCCCTCCCTCTCCCCCTTCCTCCCCAATATGGCGTGCAATCTGATGTAGGCTCTACATATACATTTCTATTAAACATAGTTTCACCTTAGTCATGTTGTAAGGAAGAATTAGAACCAATAGGAGGAACCATAAAAAAGAAGAAACACAACTCAACATAAGAAAAAAAAAAGAGCAAATAGTCTGCTTTGATCTGCATTCAGACTCCATGGTTCTTTCTCTGGATGTGGATAGCATTTTCCATCATGTCTTTTGGAGTCGTCTTGGATCCTTGCATTGACGAGGAGGGCTAAGTCTATCAATGTTCATCATCTTACGACGTGGCTGTTACTGTGTACAACGTTCTCCTGGTTCTGCTCCCTTCACTCAGCATCAGTCCATACAAGGCTTTCCAGGTTTTTCTGAAGTCTGCCTGCTCATCATTTCTTATAGACAATAGTATTCCATTGCATTCCTATACCACAACTTGCTCAGCCATTCCTCAGTTGATGGGCATCCTTTCAATTTCCAGTTCCTTGCCACCACAGAAAGAGGTGCTATAAATATTTTGTGCATGTGGGTCCTTTTCCCGTTTTTATGATCTCTTTGGGATACAGCTCTAGAGAAACTTCTCTAGAGGACCCCGTTGTCTTCCAGTCCCCCAGGACTACACCCTCTTCTGTCCCTGGACCCCCTATTCATGTGTACCAAAGCTCTCACCATTTCTGCCTGGTCAGTAACCCTGGCATCCATCCCCTTCCCTCCTCCCCCACCAGCCCACCTAGTGCAAGCGTGCTGTAGGTCTGTCCTTCAGGGCTCTCCTCTCCATCTCATAGCTTTTGAGCCGTCATCCCCTTGGGCCAATCAAGTCTTGGGGATGACTTCCTTTCCAGAACAAAGCAAACCCCAGAGGGGAGGGGGTGGAGGGGGCAGGGCAGGCCCCTGGTAGACACAGATCCTGTCTCAGGTGCTGTAGAACCCGAGTTTGAACCTTACTTAGCATTGGTTCTTACTGGCTGTATGACCTTGGTCAAGTCACTTAATTGAGCCCCCCAGGTTTCACTTCGTCTACGAAATGAGACATTTGGATGACCTGACCTCTGGTGACCAGCTGCTGAGCTTTAGAGAGTCCAAGCGCCGCTTTCCAGACAGACAGACGTGCCTGGTGACTCTGCCCGGAGGTCACCTCCCAAACAGGGGTCAGTGACTGAGCCGGACCCTTTGTGTGGGGCCTTCTGAGGCCCCCCCCCCAGACCTCCGGCGTCGCCCTCTCCACTCTAGCCCCAAGTGGGCATCTCCGTTGACACAGGGGGTCACAAGGGGACGATGGAGCACGAAGGGGGGGGGGTCTTCTCTTTTAACATCAATCTGTGATCGCTTCACCCGGTGCCGTTCAACGCTGCCCTGCCTTGCCTGGCGATCCTGTCTCAGCCCCTGGCTTTCCGCCTTCTGTCTCAGTCCCTTGGAGTTTGTCGTACCCAGCCTTAGCCTCTAGCCTGGAGAACTTGGAGACTCCTTTGGAGAATATGGACTTGGAGCCTGGGGACCTAGGTTCAAATCTTGACCCTGCTACTTATTGACCAGTTGAGGACACAGCTTGGCACAGGGAAAAGAACGCTGGCTCAGGAGCTGCATGATCTTGAACAAGTCATTTCTCTGTGTCTCAGTGTCCTCATCTGAAAAAGGAAAGTGTTGGAACTTTGGTCTCTAAAGTTCCTTCCAGCTCTGTCCAGGCTCCTTGCCCTTCTCATCTACAAGACGAGGGAGGGTCCGGCTCTGAATCTAATTCTGTGTCGGTTATCACGTGCGTGATTGAAGCCATGGGCATTGTGACCAGGGACGGGTGCCCGCCCCGATGGCCTGGGCTCCTTGCCCCCTCCGGGCTTCCCTGACTTCTCTCAAGGCCCGGCTGAGGCCTCCCCCCTTCTACGAGGAGCCTTCCCCTATTGCACTCTGCAGAGAGCCCCGATTTGTCCAGTCTGTGGCATTTGTACACAATGGGGAACTGTGTTGTTTCCTTTTAGACTGTCAGCTCCCTGAGGGCAGGGGTGTAACTTTCTGTCCCCCAGCGCTTAGCACAGAGCCTGGCCCACAGGAGGCTCTTAATGGATGAATGCCACGGACCTCGTGGGCTAAGTAGGGACTCTCTGGCCGTGGTGGCCGCATCCCTAGCCTGAGCCTGGCACCCCGATCCCTTCCCGCTGGGCACTAAGGCTAGGATGCATCGGGGCCTCCCCCTGCCCGAGGCTGGTGATGATCGGGCCCTGTCACAAAGCCCCCCTTGATGTGATGTCACACTCGGGCCCAAGGCCCCTCCTGGGAAAGGCAGCATCAGCAGAGCAGACTCCAAAGGGCCGGTGGAGGGCTGGCCACAAGGGTCTCTCATCGGGGGGGCTTGCGTTTGGATTATGACCCTGCCCCACGTGGGTGGGCAGGCCACCTGGGACTAGAGCCTGAGAGGAGGGGAGGGGAGGGGGCGGTCAGTGTGGCCACTGACACGATCGAGGGACAGACTGCAGGCTCCGAGATCTCCGAGATCCCAGCTCAGGGTAAGAAGCCCTGGAAAAGCAGCCAGGCCAGCGTGGGCCACTTTCCCCCTCTGGGGGGAAATCTTACTCCAGCCTAGCGTACCCTAGCCAGCTCTGCAGAAAGAGCTCATTCGCCCTCCAGGGAAAATCCCTGATAATATGATGATGTGCTTTTTCCCTTGGGGATCAGGAGGAAAGAGAGGATTTCTGTTTTAGCAGGGCACCCAACTTTGTCATTAACTAAAGGAATGAAGCTCTCACAGTGAAATTCCAGGCATTAGCCAGCTGCAGTGGGAGGCAGAGAGAACCTTGAGGATGGTGGCAGGGGACTTGGCTTGAAACGGAGACCGTGTGGCCAGTGGAGCCTGGAATCCCAGGCCTGGGGTTCTGGCTGGACAAGGGTCCTTCCCCTCTGGGCCTGTTTCCCCATCCGAGCAGTGAGGGTGGTTGGACAAGCCAGCTGGGAGGTCCCTAGGAAAGCATTCCCCGGGGTGGGCAGTTTCCATCCAGATTTATGTAGAGGCCCATGGGTGATACAGAGGAAAGAGGCCTTTGGGCCTGGAGTCCCAGGTTCTGACATTAGCTCCCATGGATAAAGTAACTTCCCCCAGCCTTAGTTTACTCATCCGTAAAATGAGGGGAATAATTTTAAAGTAATTTGCAAACCCTAAGGTGTTATATGTGTGTTTTATTATTATTGTTGTTATTATTTCTGTGGCCCTTTGAGACCCTCCTTAACCCTGAGACCATAGTAGGAGCTCTGTGAGGTCAAAACTATTTTAGAATTTCTAACATGGTACATATCTATAGCTATCACCCAAGTTTACAGGCTCTTGGGCAACTGTCCTCAGTCTTTGTAGGGGGAAGCAATTGGGGTGAAGTGACTTGCCCAGGGTCACACAGCTAGTAAGTGGATGAGGCCAGATTTGAACTCAGGTCCTCCTGAGTCCAGGGCCAGAGCTCTGTGCACTGCCCCACCTGGCTGCCCCAGTCCTCAATCGGTTTTTAAGTGTTAAGGGACCACCCTGAAACCCAAAAGTTGAGAATCATTGGACTAGAGTAGGTCCCAGGACCAGAACCCAGACCCTCTGAGAAACCCACCCTATGCTGGCCCCTGGTGTTGACGTCCTCTCCTTTCCTTCCCAGGCTGGAGATGGCGCTGATGTGGTGTTGCACACGAGAAAGGTACATACAGTATGTGGTAGACCCCGGTTCCACCTTCCAGACGAGGGTGGGAGGCTGCCCAATGTACCGCCCACTGGAAGATGAGACAGTGGGTTTGAATCCTGCCTAAAACGCTTAGTAGCTGTGTGACCCTGGGCCAGTCACCTAACCATCTTGAGTCTCAGTTTCCTCATCTATAAAATGGGAATACTTCTCGGGATTGTTGTGAGGAGCCAGTGAGATGACCCCGATGTCAGATGCTGTGCTGGAAATGTGGGTTGGGATGAGGATTCCTGCCCTCTCACTGCTCTGGGCCCCTCCAGCCTGATGCTGCTGAGAGCGTGGAGGCCCATGGAAAAGGCTTTGAAGTCAGAGGACTCTGCCCCTTGATGGGAAACCCGGAGAAAACCACTTTCTCTGTCTCAGCCTCAGTTTCCTCAACTGTAAAATAAGGGAATTGGACTCAATGACCGCTCCAGATCTTTGAGTCTTAGGCTGTGCGAAGAGGCGGCCCAGGCCAAGTCGTGTGGCCTGAGCCAAGTGGGGAGAGGGTCAGGACCCAGCAAGAGTCCTCATCAGTGCTGGCGTGGGACTAGGTCTGGGGCTGGGGCTGGGAGAGACGTCCAGGAATGGTGGGGGAAGGGGCCCCATGCTTCTGACCCTTATCCCACGTGTAGCCATTAGCAAGGCCCTATCTTTTCTGAGCCTCAGTGTGTCTGTCTGTAAAATGGGAGTGATGACACAGACACTAATCCTCACCTCCCATTATGAAGTGCTTTGTAAACCTTAAAATGCTCCTAAAAAGGAGACACGGACACTGATGGCGCCTCCCTCAGCCCTCCCCAGTGCCCCCTAAGCCAAGGCAGGCAGAAGGAAAGGATAGTGGTAGGAGGTAACACCATGCTGGCACAAAGGGCTTTACCGGAGGAGAGGTGCCATTATTAGCCACTTACTGTATGCCTCGCCCTGCCACCAGAGATGCCCTCGTCCAAACCCACCATTTTTACAGAGGAGGCAGCTTGAGGCGAAGAGAGGGGAAGAAGGGGCATGCCCCAGGTCACTGAGTCGGGGCTCTGACCCAAGCTCCCTGACTCTCAGCTAGGCAGCCTTTCACACCATCCCAGCTTGTCCTCCCTCCCAGTGCCCTTGAGTCTCCAAACAAAAGTGTTTAGGGGTCATTCCAAACTGGACCCTGGGGCCTTAAAGAGCCCCAGGGCAGTCAAGCTGGGGCCAACTGCATGACCCACAAGGCCCTTGGGCAGAGCTGATTAGGGCTTGACAGGCTTTCTGGGGATGGGAGAGGTGAGGAGGCCACTCCCAATGCCTGAGCTCCTTCCCAGGCTACTCAGGGGGTCTCCAGAGCTCCAGCCTCTCCTCCCACCTCCTCTACCAGCCCAGTACCTGGCACTGAAGGGGGGGGGTCACCTGCATCCCTCCCCAGGGTGATGGGGCTATCCAGAGTGGAAAGGCATTTGGGGTACCCAGCCAAAAAGAGGAGACATTTGGGATCTGAGGACCAGCCTCCACATGCCCCACTCGTCACCATCTGTGTCACTCCCCTCGGCTCCTCACTGGAGAACGAGAAGGCTGCTTCTCGACCTGGGGGATATGGGGAGCAGATTCTGGTTGGGGGGGGGTGGTGGCTTGGACAGAGTGCCTTTTTTGCTCCAGGCTTCTGGACTGGGGGCGGGGGAGGGGGGAGGGAGGCTCAGCCTCTTGGCCTCAGCTGTTTCTTGACCTTTTTCTCTTTTCCAGAGTTTCCAAGTGCCTGTATGTGATGCAGCTTTTCATTCTAGCAGGTGAGGATGCCCCACAGCCCCTGGCCCAGGGCCTCTCACTGTGGCTTGGGCAGAGTCGTGGAGGGTAGGCATGATTGGGGGGGGGGCAGGAAGGTCTGGGACCCGTCCTAATCAGCTGCCTGAGAAATGAGGGCTCTGGTCAAATGACCTGATTTCACAGAGAAGGAAACTGAGGCCCAGAGAGATTTGTCCAAGGTCACGAGGGTAGTAAATATGAGCAGAGTCGGGGTTTGAACGGTCAAGTCCTAGAACAAATCAGAGCTGTGAGTTGGGGAATAAAGCATCTTTAACTGAGATAACAGGGCAGCAGATCTGCCGGCCTGGGGGATGGCCAGTGGATTTCCCAACCAAAGAGAGCCATGAGAAAGTGTTTATTGTTTTGGGGGGGGGGAGCAGAAACAAGGCCGGGTCATGAGAGCCCAGCGGCCCTGGGCAATCCGGGCAAGGAAAGCCACTTCATTCTGGCTGGTTTACCCAGCACAAATCCCAGTGGAAGGGGACAAGGCTGGGAGAAGCTGAGATCCAGCTGGGCTCCCCAGTGAGGCAAGATCTCAGGATCAGCAGCCTGGGCTGCCTGCTAATGAAAGCCCTATGTAACCTCGTAACAGATACCCGCTGAAAAGGAAGCTTCTGCAGGGCAGGAACTCTGACTTTTGTCTTTGTCTCTCCTGGCTTAGCACAGTGCCTGGCACATGGTGGGCACTGATTGGGTGGAGCTGGGCAGCCTGTGGGGAGCTTCAGTTTCCTGGATGTGAATGAAAGCCTTCAGGCTTTCATTAGCAAAGAGTTTTCCCTTTGTGACTGTAGGCAGGCAGGCCTGTCCCTTTCCCACAGCTCTGCCTTCCTTAGCAGCTCTCTGTGGGACTGACGCCTGGCCCAGGCTGGCTTTTGGGCAATCACTGGTTGGTGAGCCCTCCGGCATCCCCCGTGGGGATGCCCAAGCAATGCCTGGCTTCTCTCTCTTTGCCCTGGCTGCAGGCATGGTCTATTACTTCTTCCATGGAAGACCTGTGAGATCCTCTGAGGATGACGTTGGCATTCTGGAGGTCCCAAAGGTAGGGGCATCGCTCTGCTTGGGCAGCTGGGTGAGGCTGGCACCAGATTGACGGGAGGGTCCCACTGCAGTATTATTATCCCTGCACTCTGAAGGGTGCGGAGCACTCTCTCCAGAGAACCAGCCCTGCCTGAGTTACTACCCCATTATGCAGAGGAGAAGACCTAGGCAATGGTTGTAAGGTCTCCCATGTTTCTGAGGCTCTTTATGGGTCAGCAGCCTCTACGAGGCTAGGCCGGCCAGAAGGAGGTGGAGCGGTTTTCCCCCTCTCACTATCCCATCTACCTGGAACTGTCCTTCTCTTCCTCCTCAGCGCGTAGGGGAGACCTTACGGCCTGTGTGGGGGCCGGCAGATAAGTGCTATCCAGTGACCCAGGTGAGAGACCCCTGTAGTATCCCCTGTACCCCGCCCAGGCCCGCCCCAGACCCTGAGAGCCTCGGCTTCCCTGCCCTGAGCCTTGGGGAGGGGAGGCGAGGGATCAGGGAACCAGGCAGGGTGTTCCCCAGGCACGTCATCCCAGGCGCCAAGGGCTTTAATTGTGAGGGTGGCAGACGGAGTGGGCAGGGGGCTGTGCCTGACTGTTGCCCTGGGCACTTCTGCCCCTCCTCTCTTCTCTCCTTCCCTTGCTGCCTCCACAGAACCGTGGAACAGAGAACCGGAAATGGCAAGCAAGGCTGGTGAGCTGGGTGTGGGGCCTGCTGCTGGTAGGGGCCAGAGACTGTTTGCTTGGACCCCTCCCCATTTTACAGATGGGGAAACTGAGGCTCGGAGAAACATTAAGCGACTGCCCAGGGTCACACACATTAGTAAATCGCAGACCTGAGTCTTCCAGGCTCCAAATCTAGCTTTAATCCCAATCAGCAAACATGTATTAAACACCTGCTGTATTTAGGGTTCCTTACCAGTTGCCAGGGTTACTGAGATATGAAACAGACACAGTCCCTGGGGGCCCCCATGCTTATCATTAGCCAGGGGGAGAGAAGACAGCAGTTGGGGAGACCTTGGAGCAGTCTTCAGTTCTTGGAAAGGACTGAAAAAGAGGGATTAGCTTCCTTCTGCCTGGCCCCGGGTCATAGAACAAGGGGCAAGGCAGGGCTAAGAGGGAGGTGAAGGAGGGGGTCCCAGAAAGGAGGAGGAGGAAGGCTGGCCACAGCCTGGCTGCTCTGCGGTGGAGGTGAGTGAGGAGCAGCACTCCCCAGCAGGGGAGCAACAGGCATTTATTAAGCACCTACTGTTTACCAGGGGTTGTGCCATCACCTGCTCAGTGATGAGAGGTTGCACCCACTCGCACCCACTCACACTCCCATCCCCACACTTACACTCATATACACTCACTCACAGACACATTCATTCACATACACTCACACACAGAGACACTCAGACCCACACATACACTCGCGTTCACACACAAACTTAGTCACTCACACATTCTCATGCACTCACATTCACAGTCACACACCCCCACGCACATTCATCCACCCCCACACATACACTCACGCACATTAACCCACACTCACACTGCCATGCTCACACACTCATGCACTTACACTCACACACAGACACACACATGCACACACACACACTCACACACACACACACACACACACACACACACACACACACACACACACTCTGACACAGTAGAAGTGGAAGTAGGAGAGATGCGTGGTGACAAAAGGCAGCCTGGCCATCCTCCGCTCCTCCCATGTGGCTCACACCCAGCTCCTCTTCCCACACGTGAGAGCTGTTCCACAGACCGGGAGGCCTCGCAAGCCTTCAGCCCCTCGGAGACTCAGTGGCTCCCTTCCCACAGTGCCAGGCTGCCCATTGGAGCTAGAGAGAGATGAGAGATAGACGCACAGAGAGAGACCAGGAGACCAATGGACAGGCGGGCAGCAGGCAGACGGAAGAACTTTGTGGTGTGGGGATCAAAGTAATGAGTGTAGAATCAGGGGCCCCAAGTTCAAATCCTGGCTCTCTTTACTGGCTGGGTGACCTTGGTCAAGTCCCTTTTCCTCCCTTGGCCTCAGTTTCCCCCTCTGTAAAACAAGGGAGTTGGACAGATGGCCTCTGAGGCCGCTTGTAACTCAAGCTCTGTGAGCCCCTGACGATAACGTTCGGTCCTTCCCCGGAGGCCCCGTCCTCGTGTGATGACCCCATGGGGCCCCAGGAGGCTGAGCCGGACCACTGTGCCTGAGAGGGAGCCTGCTATAGCCTGCCAAAGGGGAGAGGGGCCACCCAGCCTCTGCTGAGAGACCTCTGGAGATGGGAGACTCACTACCTTCTGGGGCTGGCTGTTCCACTTGGGGATGGTTCTGATCTGTGGGCCTTTTATCCTGACGCTGGGGGCGTGGCTCAGCTTGGGGTGGCTGCAGTCAAGCTGGCTGCTCAGGTTGGGAGGAGGGGGAGAGAGGACTGAGCCTCAGAGACTCTGGAGGATTAGTCCTCCTCCCCTCCTCCCTCTTCTTCCTCCCCTCCTCCTCCCCCTCCTCGCTGTCATCTCCCTCTCCTCCCCCTCATCTTCCTCTCCTTCCTCTCCTCCTCCTTCTTCTCCCTCCCCTCCTCCTCCTCCTCCCTCTCCCTCTCCCCTTCCTCCTTCTCCTCCCCTCCTCCCCTTCCTTCCTCTACCTCCTTTCCCTCATCTTCCTCCTCCCTTCCTCCTCCCCCTCCTCGCTCTCATCTCCTTCTCCTCTTCCTCCTCCCCTCCTCCCTCCTCCTCATTGTTTCCCCGCAGCCTTCCCAGAGGACAGCCAAGGTCACAAGCCCGGTGGAAGCTGCTCTGGAGGACCCTGAGGGCCCAGTGGACTTCATGGGCAGAGAGGGGCTGGGCCCGCCCTCCAAGGTGAGGTTTCCTTGTGGTTTGCTCCAGCCCTCTCGGGCCCCTGGGCCCAACAAGTGCCAGCTGCTGCTGCCAACAGCGGTTGAAGGGTCTCCGAGGACTTTCCTTAGCTGACACCACCTCATGTGGGCTGGGACCCAGGGTGCTCGGTCGTGTCCGACTCTCCATGCCCCACCTGGGCTTTTCTTGGCAGAGATCCTGGAGTGGTTTGCCATTGCCTTCTCCAGCTCATTTGACAGATGAGGAAACTGAGGCAAACAGACTTGCCCAGGGTCACCCAGCTAGGAAGTGTCTGAGGCTGGATTTGAACTCAGGCCTTCCCGCCTCTAGGCCTGGCGCTCTATGCTTTATGGTGTCACCAGCTGCACCACCTCGCTTCTGGAGCAAGAAGAGCTGGGATCAGATCCTCACCTTGATGCTTTATTGCCCGTGTGCCCCTGGGCAGCTCCCTTATGCTCTCTGGGCCTCAGTTTGCTTATCTATAAAATGGGTTGCTCTAGACAGCTCCTAAGATCCCTGTGATGTTCTGTCACTGCCTTGCTGTGTGTGTGAGCCTCAGTTTCCCCATCTGTAAAACAAGGGTGTCAGACCACGTGGTGGTTTTGTGCCGGAGAAGAGCATGAACATAAAGCTCTTTCTGGATTTTCTCAGTGCTCTTAGACTTGGCCCTTCCAGGAAGGGCCTGGGGCCTCTCAGGGTTGGGGTGGGGGCCGCGCAGTCTGGGCCCTACCTTCACAGAGCAGGTCCTGCCCCGGCTTGGGACCGGGGGGTCCGAGTCATCGTGGAAGATGGGATGGTGATACGGCGGCTTCTGCCGAGTCCAGGTGGGGCTGTGGACGTTTACCGAGCTTCGTCTGGGGTTTTAAGGTTTCATTTCTGTCTTGGCATCCTAGCACCTCTCACAGGGCCTGGCACACAGCAGGTGCTCAGCAAATGCTCGTGAATGAATGAATGAATGAGTAAATGAACGAATGAGTAAATGAATGAAGCCTACTTGTCCAGAGCCCAGGGCCTTAGCCTTTCCCAAGGAGCCCTGGAGCCCCCATTTCTCTGCCCTTCAAGGTTTACAGAGGGCAGTTCCTCATAACTGGTGAGCCCTGGGTTGTGCTAGGTCAGGAAACTGAGGCTCAGGAAAATTTTGTGTTTTAGGGTCATGGACATTTGAAGCCATTTAGCCTCCCCCCGCCATCGTACAGAGGAAGAAACTGAGGCCAAGAGAGTGGGAGGGACTTGTCCAAGGTCACACAGCTAGGCTAGCACCTGACGCCGGGTTTCTCTGTCCAGGTCTGGCACACTGTTGCCCCTGGCATTGGCAGGGGGAGGGGGAGGCTTCATCCACTCTTTAGAGACAAATCTGTTGGTGTTAGAAGGGACCTCAGAGGTCATCTGAGCAGCTGCAGCATTTACTGGTCTGGAGAAATCAATTAAGCAGTGTGTGTGTGTGTGTGTGTGTGTGTGTGTGTGTGTGTGTGTGTGTGTGTGTGTGTGTGTGTGTGTGTGTGTGTGTTTATAGCAGTCAGGGTTGAATGACTTGCCCAGGGTCACACAGCTAAGTGTTTGAGGCCAGATTTGAACTCAGGTCCTCCCAACTCCAGGGCTCACGCTCTCTCTGTTGCACCACCAGCTGCACATCAGTAAGCATTTTTAAGTCTGTGTCGTGTGCCTGCCTGCACTGTGCCCGGGCACTGAGGATACAGTACAGAGAGTGAAGTTAAGGAGCATGAACCATGTTTGAAAGGAAATCAGAGACTCTGGGAGGCAGAGGTGAGGAAGACAGGGCAGTGCAGAAGCACAGAACTGCAGTCTCACTTTTCTCACCTGCCAAATGGGAACAATATTATGGGTCTAAATGACACGCCCCCTCCTGCACCAGGCTTTCTGAAGAAAGCATCTGGACACCTTCAAGAAATAGGAATAGGTTAGTTTGGAGTATTATCAAGTGTAGCTTCCCCATCTCACAGCTGGGGAAGTCAGGAGCCAGGGAGGGAAGTGACTTATCCAAGGCCATTCAGTGATCTTGTGGCCAAGTCGGGGCTGGGGTCCAAGCTTTACCTTTCTCTACCTCCTCATTTCTTGATCCCACAGGAAAATAAACATGAGCGGAAGGCAGCCGAGGTCTATGGAGAGGGTAAGGCTGGTGGCTGCCGCCCCTACCTCTGAGGACCCCCCCCCCAGTACTGGTCCTTTGGACCTCACCCTGGAGCTGCTTTTGTGGGATGGGTGGGAGGGAAGCCAGGCCTGTGGGGCTTGGAGTCCGGGCTCATGTGAGCTGGGACCCTGGGCCCAAAGCCTCCAGCCCAAGGCTCTTGAGAAGGCCTGTGTCCACTGTGGGGGGGGGGGTATCAAGATGCACTTCTCTTGGCTGCAAAGGAGCAGCTGGGGACGAGAGAGCCCTAGAAGCTGGCCATGGCAGGGGCTTCCGCTGCACCTTAAATCAGTTGCACTCCAGGTCTTTCCCAGACCCCCCTCCCCAGGTCCTCAGAAAGCAGGGGCAGGGCCCAGGAAGGGCATCCCTGCTGACAAGCCCCCATCCCTCCCCTGTTTCAGAACCCCCCACGGACAGAGGACCTAGCTGGGTCACACGGCTCCTCCGAGGGCTCTGGGCAGACTGGTTCTCAGCCCCCAACCTCCCCAAGACTCAGAACCGTTAAAGAAGGAAGGTCCTAATAAAGCCTGGATGGAAATGCCACCATTGGTGTGCACATAGGTACCTGTCTGAGTCTGTCATTGGTCGAGGGCCTGGAAGAGGAGCAGGACCTTGGGGCAGTGAGGGGGCAGGGTAGGTGAGAATAGCCAAATAGCCACAGGCCAAAGTCCTTCAGATTGCCTCAGTGTCCTGCCCTTCCCCACCAGTCCCACCCCAGCCATTGGCTGTGAGGCCATCAGAGCAGCAGACCTGCCTGCCGGGGTCAGTGTCCATGGCCATGCCTGTCAGCATCAGTGCCCATCAGTGCCCATGCCTGCTAGGGTCAGTACCTGTCAGTGCCCATGCCTGCCAGGGTCAGTACCCATCAGTGCCCATGCCTGCCAGGGTCAGTACCTGTCAGTGCCCATGCCTGCCAGGGTCAGTACCCATCAGTGCCCATGCCTGCCAGGGTCAGTGCCCATGGCCATGCCTGTCAGGGTCAGTGACCACCATGGTCAGTACCCAGGTTCTATACTCTTCACTCTGAAGTCTGCTTTTGCCTTATCTTTTAGAAACCTTAAGGTGGAGTGGCCAGTTCTTTTCAAGTGTCCCCATTTCTCCTCCAGCAACTCATCCCTCTGGATGTGAGGGGTCATCATGGCAGCCTAGCTGGATCCCAGGAAGCCCTGGGTTCAAGTCTTGCCTTTGCCTCTTACTGTGCCAGGCGCCCCACCCCGGGCAGCTCTCTAAGACCTACCTGTGTTCTGTCGGCCAGGTGCCATCCTTGTCACCTGTCATGACCCCCAGGTCCCCTTTTCCCTCTGGTTAAACACCCCCAGTTCCTCCTGTGATTGGGTGGCCCCGACTGTCCGTGATACTGCAGACATGGTCCTCCCGGGGCAGAAGACGAGGCCTGCCATTTCCCGCCCTCTCTCGTCACATCTGGAGGCTACACTTTGGTGAAAGGGGCCCCCAAGGCCTGCAGAAATCATGGGGCTGAAGCCTCTGACACTGAGCTCCTAGTTCTGAGCCCCTCCCCTTGCCCAGGCCTGTCCTGTGGGAGCTGCTCCCTGGCTGCCCCTCCCCCATGCTGCACCCATGGAACACACACACACACACACACACACACACACACACACACACAAATCAATATTGAACTTCACTTAATTAGATTAGGCCTATCATTCCAGCTCTATGGTCAGAAATTGTTGTTGTTTAATTGTTTCAGTCCTATCTGACGCTTCGTGATCCCATTTGGGGTTTTCTTGGCAAAGATACTGGAGTGGCTGGCCATTACCTTCTTCAGCTCATTTTACAGATGAGGAAACTGAGGCAAATTGCCCAGGGTCCTACAGGTAGTAAGTGTCTGAGGCCAGATTTGAACTCAAGTCTTCCTGATTCCAGGCCCGGCCTGCCCCAGTGCTCTGGCCACTGCACCACCCAGCTGCCCCAGTCAGAAGACATGGGTTCAAATCCCAATTCTGACATTCCCTAACTGACCTTGGACAAATCACTTAACCTTCCTGGACCTCAGTTTCCTCATTTGTAAATGGAGGGGATTGATTTAGACCCAATTGCCTCTTGGGCATCTCAAAATGGATATCTCAAACTGGACACGTTTAAAGCAAGTCTCATTATCTTTCCCTCAAACCTTCTCCTCTTTGTAACTTCTGCATTCCCATAAGGACACCTCCCCGGTTCCATGGCCCCAGGTTCACAACTGCAGGGGCATCCTTGCCTCTTCACTTGCACTCATGGCACACATCCAACCTCTTAACAAATCTGTGTCTTCCTTCATGCCCCCTGCCCACACTAAGGCCTAGTGAAGGCCCCTTATCACCTCTCCCTCGGACTGTAGCAAAAGCTTTTAATTAGCTTCCTTGTCTCTACCCTCTCAGCTGCCAGTGATCTTCCTGGGCATAGATCTGACCATTGCCAGCCTGCTATCCGACAAACTCCAGTCAGTCCCTGGTCCTGACCAGGGGATGACTTGGCGATGTTGAGGGCTCAATGCTGGCCGCTCTCACAGTTCCACAGGTGGAGGGCCTGTGGGGAATGGCACCTGCTGCCTTTAGGTCTGTTCAATCTGGAAGAGAGGTTTTAGGGATCATTTAGTCTGGCCCCCTTCTTTCACTGAGGAGAAGGCAGGAGCAGAGAGGGGAGGCAGCCTAGCTTGGTGGAAAGAGCACAGGCTTTGGAGGCAGGAGGCACGGCCAGCCCTGGCACTTGCTCTAGCTATAGCAAATCACCTAACCTTTCAGTCTGGAGTCGCCTTCCCTATAAAATGAGGGAGCTGTAACTCAGTGGTCCTCCCACAGGGCTGTTTCCAGCTCTAAATTCACCAGTCCCATGTGCTCTCTTATAACACTGACCTGGCCATGTTCCTCCCCTCAGTGTTCACAAGAGTCAAAGGCAGGAGTTGTGAACTGAGAAGGTAGTGTATTCCCTGTGGTGTTAATGCCATGATCCCTTAGCCCAAGAAGAGGGGGTTATGTGGGTAAAGAAGAGGAGTCAGGTTAGTCAAAGGGGATTGGCAAGGGGTATGGATGGTCAGGACAAGGTGGTTGAGATACTTGGCAGGTACCTCTCCTATCTGGGCATAGCGCAGAGCTGGAAGGGCTGAGGATTTAAGATGAATGAGATGTTGGGCTTGTCACTGGGCAGGGGGTTTCCTGGGGGTAGGACAAAGTTGAAGTCTTGTAGCAGGCTAGTGAAAAAGAGGAACAGTTCCATCTTGGCTAGTGGCTCCCCCAGGCACACCCGGCGGCCTGCATGAGAGAGGCAAGCGAGGATTAGGGGAATGCAAGGCCAGGAAAACCCCAATGCTGTCTTTCCCAGGCCAATGAGATGTCTCAACCACTCTGATTCCCATCTGATTAGATCTCACACAGACTTAGGTGTAGAAGGGGCCTTAGAAGCCATCAAGTCCAAATACCTTCATTTTACAGATGAGGAAACCAAGGCACAGAGAAGTGATGTCACTTGCCCAAGGTCACGCTGTTAGCGTCAGCGCCAAGATCCAGAGTCATAAGATGATAGGTTTGAAGGTAGAAAGGACTTTAGAAGCCAACAAGTCTGACTTTCTAATTTTACAGATGAGGAAATTGAGCCACAGGTAACTAGTTTGTCACACAGATAATAAGTGGAAGAACTAGAATTCCAAGTCACACGAGCTCTTCTATTCTAATCTTCTTATTTTATAAATGAGACGCCTGAGGCCCGGACAACTTCTGTGATTTGTCCAAGGTCACACAGACAGCAAATGACTGATCAAGCATTTGAACCCAGGCCCTCTGATGCTGAATCCAGCGGTCTTTCCATTATACCCATTGCTTCAACACTCTTTCCTGTCCCCGGCCCACCTGCTCTGCACTACAGAGGGGACCTCATTGTATACAACAAAACCAAAACATTGTCGAGAATTTAGTTTTTGCAAACTGAGCCCTATTTAAAGTAGATGGAATGGGGAGGTAGGGAAGCTGGTAATGAAGGCCAGAGTTTTCCAACAGCCTCGTCCTTGGCAAACTTCAAATGGTCCAAGAAACTTCTTGTCAAAGGCCTTATTCTTTTTGTTGTTGTTGTTTTGGCTGGGCAATGGGGTTAAGTGACTTGCCCAGGGTCACCCAGCTAGTAAGTGTTATGTGTCTGAGGCTGGACTTGAACTCAGGTCCTCCTGAATCCAGGGCCAGTGCTCTATCCACTGTGCCACCTAGCTGCCCCTCAAAGTTCTTATTCTTTAAACCCTATAAGCCTAAAGAACACATCCCCCCTAATCTCTTCCTCCTCCTCTTTTTCCTCCTTCTTTCTCCCGCCCTCCCTTTCCTGTTCAGGAATGCCCTGGACAACATGCCTGGAATCCTTCTCCTCCTCAGCCCAGCTCCCTCTTCTCCCTAGTTCTCGCTCTCTCTCCTTGAGCCTCCAGGCTCTAGCTGCAGAGGGCAAGGGCATTCCTATAGGTGATGAATGGAGTGACCAAAGACTGAGAATGGAACTTCAGGTGTCAGACTCACAGACTAGAAAGTCTGGGACCCTGATCCTGTGGCTTAGAGATTCCTTTGAGAAACGCATGGGAATATGGAACAATGGAAGGCATATTGCCTTTGGAGTCAGAGGCCCTGGGTTCAGATCCTGCCTTTTCCACTCCCTACCTGTGTAAGTCACTTGACCGCTCTGTGCCTCAGTTTCCTCTTCTCGAGCTCAATGACTCTGAGGTCCCTCCCAGCTCTAGAACAAGGCTCCTCTCCACCCATTCAGATGCTTCCTACTTCTTCAAGTCCTTCCTTCTCCCCAGCTTCACCTGAGGTCCCCCACCATGAAACCCCAGTACCCCTTTGTTTATGCCACACATTTGTAGCAGAGCCCTAACTAGGGCGGGCCAGCTGAGGCTTGCTTCCAGGCACTCTAGAACAAGGGTACGCCTTTCCCCCCATCACCCTGGAGACCGCTATCCTGTGCATCATGGTCCTCCCCCCAGTTCATGTTCCTCCAGGGGGTCTGGGGGAAGGTGGGCCATAGGAGAGGGCATGGGAACAGAATTTAGGGCCAGAGGGGAGGGGACAGATCACCCCACTTCTGGTCCTGCTGCCCCCACCGTTGCATTGTCTCTGCAGGGCTTGCTGACCCTTGACCCCTCAGCTGAATTTGCCCCAGGCACCAGGATGTCTAGTGACGGCTCTGGTTTCACTTCTGGGTGTCCTGGCTCCCCCCGTTAATGGCCAGAGCTGCCCCCTGGACTCCACTGATGGTCAAAGTCAAGGAGGAAAGGTGGGTACCAATCTTTGGTGCAGAGCGCTCTCTGCTGGGTTAGCTCCTAAGTCCTGTTTCTATAGCACTTTCCTCACAACCCAGAGGGATCAGGTCATCTCCATTGTACAGATGAGAAAACTGAGGCTCGGAGATGTTAGCAGGCGCTCATCACAGGTCTGGCAGCTAGCAAAGGCAAGGCCTGGAATTTGAATGCAAATCTCCTGCCTCTATCGGCTGTGCCTTGGGAGCTCATCCTGGGGCCTCTGGCCCTCCCCCACCTCCTGTCCTGCCCGTACCTGCAGAGAAAGGTATGAAGGCTTCCGGCTTCACAAAGTGGCCTTTGGCATCCAGGAAGTGCTCTGGGTGGAAGCGGTAAGGCTGCTCCCAGCTGGACTCATCCTTCAGCACTGAGCTCAGGTTGGCAATCAGGGTGGTCCCCTAAAGTTCAGGCCCAGGAAAAGTCTGTGGGGACGGTGGAGTCTGGGCCTCCTGGACCCTCTTCCTTCTCCCCAGGTCTGCAACCAGGCCCAGGAACCTCCCTGGCCTCCTCATCCTGGCCTTAATTATGCTCACTGACTTAGAAGGTCAGAACTGGGGGAGGGGCCTTAGAACGGGGCATGTGAGGGCTGGGAGGGGCCTTAGAACAGGGAATGTCAGAGCTGGGAGGGGCCTTAGAACAGGGAATGTCAGAGCTGGGAGGGACCTTAGAACAGGGAACGTCAGGGCTTGGAGGGGCCTTAGAACAGGGAATGTGAGGACTGGGAGGGGCCTTAGAACAGGGAATGTGAGGGCTGGGAGGGGCCTTAGAACAGGGGATGTCAGGGATGGGAGGGCCTTAGAACAGGGGATGTCAGAGCTAGGTAGGTACTCAGAGGTCTTCTAGTCCCATCCCCTCATTTTTCAGACAAAGAACCTGAGGCCCAAATAGGGCAAGGGACTGATCCCAGGTCTCCCATGCAGCCAGGGACAGCCTTGCACTTGGCCTCCCTTCTAGGTCCAGGGCTGGGTCCAGGGGCAGGTGGGCACCTTTGGGATGAAGAAGCCTTGGATTTCCGTGTCCCGGCTTGTCCTGTGTGGGACGCCCAGGGGAATGATATCCGAGAAGCGCTGGACTTCGTGTATCACGGCATTGGTGAACGGCATGTGGGCCTGGTCCTTCACGGTCGGTCTCCGGCTCCGGCCAATCACTCTGTCAACTTCCTCCTGGACCCTGCCTGGAGAGACCAGTGAAGGTGAGGCTGAGAGGGTGGTGGTTGTGGGGCCATCCCAAGAGACGTGGAGTCCTCAGTTGGAGTCCAGCCCTAAGGACCGTGTGAACTTGACCTCTATGGCCTACAAGATGGTCTCTCTAAGACTCTTCCGGCTCAGACATTTGGTCATCTGAGGGTCACGTGGCATGAACCTTCTCAGGACTGTCCCCCATTTCCCTTAAAAAGGAAGTGCATTTCTATCTCCAGCACTTGGAACAGTTCCTGATGCAGAGTAAGCATTTAATGAATGGTTGTTGCTTGCTGCAAGTGACCTGAGAGGCACCTCATCCAAACTGTTCTAGCATGAGGGTCCCCTCTCTTGTGTCAGTTTGGAGATCTCCAGTGATGGGGAACTCACTACCTCCCAAGACACGCCAGTCCTCTTTGGGACAGCTCTAGCCAGGAAGCGTGTTTCCATCAAGTCAAAATCTACCTCTCTGTGACTTCCACACGTCCTGAGGGCACCGTGCACACATGAGGGAGCCGGCAAGAAGCCCCAGGCAAACCTTGGAGCACTACCCAAATATTAGCTAAGAGGGTAAGGCGAGGAGAGGATGTCAGCCCCTCTGTCATGTTGTCAAAGTCCTGGGTGTCGTGCAAATGGAATGGAGCTTCCTTAAGAAGTGGTGAACTCCCCGTCACAGAGAGGGGTTTGCCCTGCTTTTCACCTCCACAACATCTCTCCTACAGGCCCCCTTCAATCCCCTGACACTGCTACCAGTCTAGACCACCGGAGGTAGCACTTTGGAGCAGCTGTTACGGTTAAGAACTGATGATGGTGCTGAGGTCAGATGTAAACTGGCTTCTTTGCAAATTCCCTTCTTCATTCCAGGTTCTGCCCTGTGAGGCCAGTGAGAGCGAGTCCTATCTGCCATCCAGCATAAATGATCCTTGAGTGTGTGTGTGTGTGTGTGTGTGTGTGTGTGTGTGTACACGTGTGAGAGAGAGAGAGCGAGCAAGCGTGTGTGTGTGAGAGAGTGTGTGAGTGTGTGAGAGTGTGTGTATGAGAGAGTGTGAGTGTGTGAGAGTGTGTGAGAGTGTATATGAGTGTGTGTGAGAGATTGTATGTGTGTGTGTGAGACAGTGTGTGTGAGAGATTGTATGTGTGTGTGTGTGAGACAGTGTGTGTGAGAGAGAGTGTGTGTGAGTGTGTGTGTGAGTGTGTATATGAGTGTGTGTGAGTGTGTGTGAGAGAGTGTATGTGTGTGTATGAGACAGTGTGTGTGTGAGAGTGTGTGTGAGAGTGTGTGTGTGTGTGTGTGTGTACCCGCACATGTGTGTGTCAGGGGGCATACCCCAGCAGGCCTTGCGCTGATGGCATTAGAGAAGAATCTCTCCTTGACCCTCCCTGCTCAGGGACCCGTCTCATCTATGGGAGTGGGAATTGGGATGAGGATAAAGGCTACAATTGTTGCTATTTGCCATGTAAAAGGAAGCACGTTATGGTTAATAACCATAGTTTTAGAGTCAGTAGGACCTGGATTCAAGTCCTGTCTCTGACACACACTAGCTGTGTGAGCCTGGGCCAATCACTTGACCTCTGAGAGCTCAAGGTAACTGTCACCTGGAATTTGCTCCGTGACTAAAATCACACTGCCAGACTTACTAGCTGTGTGACCTTGGGTAACTTCCTTCCCTTTCTGAGCCTCAGTTTCTTCATCTGTAAAATGAGGGGCCTGGACTTGATGACCTAGAGGTCTCTCCCATCCTATAGCCTCTGACTCCTCCAAGGTCATTCTGTAAGTCCGAGGCAGCAGCAGGTCTGATTCCTTAGGGAGCCAGCCTGTGAGCTCCCCGAGGTCAGGGGGCTGCCTCTCAGGTTCTATCTCCTCTCTCTCCTCCCGAGGCCCCTGTCCCCAAATCCCCATGGCTAGGAGAGCACTCAGTCCCTGGGGCCCAGAGCAGATGTGTACTCTGCTCAGATGCAGACTTCTCCCTCCCCTTGGGGTGCCCTCCCTCCCTCCCTCGCCTCCTGGGGCTCACGCTGGACACTGGGATGGAGGAGCAGGAGCAACAGTGCCCACTGGAGCGTGGTGGCAGTGGTTGCCATGCCTGCGGTGAACAGGTCTCCTATGACCATGCGGAGGTTTTCAGGGTTGAAACTGGTCCCTGGGATCCCCTTCACCTGGGAGGAGACAGAACAACAGCAAACTTGTGGAGAGGATGGGGCCTGGGAATCCTTTCTGCCATCCTCCCCAGCTCTCTCCTGTGACCCTTTCCTTTGCTGGACCTTCCCTCCTGGGGCGCTGGCAGCCCTCACCTTCTCCATCTCCATCAGGAAGGCGTCAGTGAGGTCCCGAGGGTGAGCTGGGTCCAAGGTCTCCTTGTGTTCTTTTAAGAATTCATCCAGGATATCAAAGAAGGCCCTCTGACCTTGGAAAAGCCATTGGGGCAGCCCCGGGATGGAGAGAAGAACTGGGAACTCATTTACCACCTGGATGGGAAGCTAGAGGTCACAGCCAGCCCTGTCTGCTGGCTAAGGACCCTCACGGGGCTGGGGGAAGGGACATGACTGCAGGTACCTCCCGTATCAGTCCTGTGTCTTCCTTCAGGCTGATCTCCAGAAGGCTCAGTAGCTTCTGCAGCTTCTGGTCATCGTAGCTGAATCGATTCCCGTACGTCAGAGAGGAGATCACATTGGTGACACAGCAGCTCAGGAGATAGCGGGGGTCAAAGGGACGTCCTGAGCGGAGAGGCAAGGTGGAGGAAAGGGAAGAGCGCGACCCTGCTGCCCCATTCCCATCCAGAATATGGAGCACTCTCAGTTTGGGGACTTATCTGCTCCCCTGTGGGGCAGGAGGCAGACTAGGGTAGGTCAGCAGGGCTTTGCTACAAGGCATTGAAATTTAGAGGGTGCGGATAAGACTGATTCTTTAGCAGCTTAGAAGCAAATGAACTCCACCCCAAGTTTGCAAGTACTTTGTTTCCTTTTCCCTGAGGTTACCTCCGGGTGAGCTGCAAGGGCACCCCCATCCCGGTCCCTGAAGATCTGGATTCCTGTCCCACAATCGTCCTTGGGTTCCCACCTCCCTCAACCCCAGCCTAGCCAAAAAGTTGCTCGTTCTGGCTCACCTGGCGGGACACAGACCCACCTTTCTTGGAGGCAAAAGCAGAGCAGAGAAAGGCTGCCTCAGTGGTCACCCACTGCTCCAGGCTCTGCTTTCCTAGTCCAAAGTTCCTCAAGGTGGTCAAGGAGAATCTTCTCTGCTCCTTCCAGGCTTCCCCATACCTGGCCATGATCACACCTGGTGAGGAGAAGTAGCTGAATTGGTCAGTTTACTTTGCACTGACTATGTGTCAGAAACGGTGCCGGGCACTGGAGAAAAAAGAAAGGTAAAAACCATGGCACCTGTTCTCAGGGAGCTTCCATTTTCCTGGGGGAAATGAGATGCAAATACATAATACGAGACTTCTTCCAAATGGATGCGAGCTAACCTCAAGGGGAAAGAGCTAGCAGCTGAGGGGGCTGGGAAGGTGAGATCTGAGTGAGTCTGTAAAGAAGCCAGGGAAGGTGAGGCACAGGGGAGGACAGAGAGCCTTCCAGATAGGGGGGATAGCCCCTTCAAAGGCACAGAGCTGGGAAATGGTGTCCCAGGAACAGCAAGCCAGCTGCTGTCACTGGTCCTAGAGTGACTGAAAGGGAGGAAAGTGTATGAAGCCTGCAAAGTTAGGAAGAGGTCATGTTAGGAAGGGCGGTGAATGCTGCACAGAATTTTGTATTTGATGCTGGAGGCAGGAAGGAGCTGCTGAAGGGACGAGGCAGGAAGACCATTAGGAGACTATTTTGACAGTCTGGGTGACTTGGGTGACTGGGAGGATGGTGGTTCTCTCAACAGCATTTGGGAAGTTGAAGAGGGGGAAGGTTGAAGGGAAAGAGAATGAGTCTTGCTTTGGGCGTGCTGAGTTTGACATGTCTATGGGAGGCTGGTTTGAGATGTGATCCATGTTGGTGAGGTGGGGCTGGAGTTCAGGAGAGAGATTAGGCCTGGAAAGATCAATATGGGAACCATCTGAAACAGAGAAGATGATTGAACCCATGGGATCTGATGACATCACCAAGGGAGAGAGTAAAGGGAAGAGGTCCCAGAACAGGGCCTTAGGAACATCCAGGTTTAGTGGGCATGACCTGGATGAAGATTCAGCAAAAGAGGCTTAGAGTCTTAAAATCTAGCCACTGCTCAGATTCTTATAATCTAACCACTAGTGTTCAGACTGCTTAAGAGTCTGCCCGATATGATGGATGTTCTAATAAACCTTGTCTTTGGCTGAAAGAAGGCTTGGGTAGAATTCTTTCGGACAGTATCTGCGTGTTCTGATTTTGGGATTCCAGCACCCCTAAACCTCATCATTTTGGTGGGCCATACGGGGAAACTACCTTATCTCAAGTTCTTCTCCAGCCAAGAGTGGAAGGTATGTAAGCCTCCCCCTGCCCCTTTTCTTGCTGTGCAGTTGGGGTCACTCTCCAAGCACCAAGGCTTGGAGGTGCTTTTCAGGCAAACAGTTACGAGGCTGTCTTGCACTCTCAGCCTGACGCTTTCAGGCTCTTGGTCCACTGGGTTGGTTCAAGGCCATGGACCTGGGTACATGTTACATAGCACAGAGGACAAGGATGGATGCCCTATCTGGAAGCATATGCCCAATTCTGTCCATTCTCAAGGCACTGGGAATTGGGGAAAACTGCAGTTGCTTTTTGGTTCCCTGAGGCTTACTTACTCCTTTCCCTCTATACCCCTGAATTCTCCTTCATGGAGGTAACAGGGAAAAGTTAGAATAGCTAAAAGTACTCTGGCAGATTCTGGAGGTTTTGTGACTGATCATTAAGGAGTTTCAAAAGTCCTCCTTACAACCCTGGTCACTGTTTTCTCCCACTGCCTTCCCTTGAGTCAAGAGGGTATCTGTTAACCCCTCTCATAGGAGAAAAGAGTTTCACCCTTTACCACTCACCTTTGATTTTGCCCTCCCCCACCTGGGGAAAAGAAGGAGGGGCAGCAGGTACAGGGTGTGCCCCCCTGGCAATGACCTTGGGCCCTAGGGCAACCTTTGCCTGGAAGCATCACCCAGGTTCAGCACATCCTGCTCAAGGTAAAGAAGCTGGCCTCTGAACTTGGGTAAGCACGCTCTTTTAAAGTTGTAGCTTTAACTGTTAATGATGAGATGTTGATTCTCTGTGTAAAGTAATTTGGAAATGCATTTAACAAAATTGAAGTCACCTGATTGGTAATGGGTTTCAAGTTTCAAATTGGTGAACTTTTTCTATCAGTCATGTCAAACAACTTTTCATAATTTGATTACCACTAACATAATTCGGCCATTGTTGGTTATTGTTTTAATGTGTGAACTTGCCAAAAGGCTTGTTTGGGTTCTGTAGGGCTTGCTGAGAATTTGCAAGTATATAGAAATGATCTCTCATGATCGGCTTTTTGCACCAGGACAAATTTAAGTTTGAGATGTAAATACTTGGAAAAGTTTTTCCTAAGTTGTGATTAATGAAACTTGCTGTTTGAGGTAAAAGCTCATAGGATTTTATTTTGAGTTGTCTGATGGGTCATAATCCATCGATAATCAATAATCCACCATCTGAGAGAAATGCCACAAGCTACTCAGAATGTGATACTGGTGGGAAGTCAGCATTGGGAAAAGCTGAGAGGACAATTTTAGCCTCAGTCTAAGATGGGATCCTCCTGGCTCAGTTTCCCCATTATATTCCTTTGAAAAGGAATGTTACCCACCTGGCTATTCCTGAGTCTGGCTATGAGGTGGATTTAATACTGCATGGTTGGAAAACTGAATTATCTGAATCCAAACAGAGCGAAGGATGTTTTATCCTGTCATATCTGGGCCCTGCAGTCTGTTGTGTCAGATTTGTTTCTTCCAGACTACAGGCCATTCACCTACAGTTGGTACAAACAGCGAGTACCAGTCAATGTCCCCCCCCCCCATGGCTCCCTGGACACAGCCTGTGCTCGGTTCCAATCAACCTCCTCTTTGGGAACCCCCGGCAAGGACAGCTCTACGCCCCTTGCCAGCAGGAAGCAGTTTCAGAAGCCAAGACCTTCGCCCCTTATCCCAAAAAGGATTTGGGTCCCCTTTGTTTGAGGAGGGAATGATGGGGTTGGGATCTGGACCCCAGAAAGGAAAAACCCTGGATTTTCCCACATGGCCAAGTCTCTGGCATTTGCCTGAGGCCATATTCTACCCATAATCTAGGCTAGGTTAAGGTTAATAGAGAATTGGGAGATTGGGTGTAGCCACAAAGAAAACTGGCCTTTATTTGTGGCTACACCCAATCTCCCAATTCTCTATTAATCTTAACCTAGCCTAGACCTCTCTATGTCCCCCAGCCACTTCCCACCCTTAATCCTATCTAGGCTCCATTTTCCCTTGGCCACCCCTGGAGTTCTATTACCTCACAGACTACTTGGCCACTCCTAGATCCCTCCCATAGTCTTTCTGTATATAAGGTTTATCTTGTCTCCATTAAGGTGCTCAGATTCTTAGAATCTAGCCAATAGCTCACTAATGTTCAGACTCCTTAAGAGTCTGCCCAATATGACAGATGTTCTAATAAACCTTGTCTTTGGCTGAAAAAAAAATTCAGCAAAAGAAACTGAGAAAGCAACAGGTAAGAGGAGAGCCAGGAGAGAGTGGTGTCCCAAAACCTAGAGAGAAGAGAAGATGGAAGAAGAGGGCAATTGACCATATTAAAGGCTGCAGGGGTCAGGGAGGTGGAGGACTGAGAAAAGGCCACTTGATTTGGCAATTAAGAGATTGTGGGTCACTTTAATTAGGTTGGAAGCCACACTATAGAGAATGAGAGAAGAGGAAGGAGGAAGGGGTGAACTCTCAAGGAGTTCAGCTATGAAAGGAAGCAGAGACATGGGATGACAGCAAGGATGGCTGGATCACTTGAGGGTCTTTCAAGGATGGAAGAGACATGGGAGGGTTTGTAGGCAGCGGGGAAGGAGCGGTAGATAGGGAGATAGTAGTGACGAGGCCAACCATCTGGAGAAGATGGGAGGAGACATGATCAAGAGTTAGGCAAGAAGGGCCATCTCCTCATGAGACACTGGAGGGAAGGACGAAATAGTGCAGGAAGATGTCTGGGAGATGGGAGATGCACAGGAGGGAGACCTCTTGGTGATGCCCTCATTTTTTTCAGTGAAATATGAAGCAAGATTCTCAGCTGAGAGAGTTGGGGAAGGGGGAGGCATGGGAGGCTTGAAGAGAGATGAGTAGGCTTGGAAAAGCCTACTGTGGGGAGTGGGAGAGCTAATCAGTTAGGGAGGGATTCCTCTGTTAGAGGCTGGGGCAAGAGGTGCCAGCCCTGTTGGGGCCAGGCATGACCCTGAGGGGCTCCCATCAAATCAGTCTGAGGTGGTCAGACTCCTGACTTCTCCTGAGGCTAGTAGGTCTGACCCACTGAGCCAGGAGGCACCTCAGAGACCAGCCCTGGGCAGGAGCTGGTTTGTAGCTTGCATTTGCCTTTGGACCAACAGTTGGGCCAAGCCCAGGTCGAGGCAGACCCTCTTCCCTCAGGACTGGCCAGTGGCTTTACTGCCCAATTTCTATTTTACCTTTGCTCAGGCTGCTTCCCAGAACAACTCATGGCTCACTTCTAGACTTGCCCATTCTTCAAGGGACAAGTGAAGCTCTGCCTCCTGCCAGAAGCCCACCTAGACCACTCCAGCCCACACTGAACTCCTTCACTGCTGAGTCTGAGGTGCCCCCCCCCGGATGTGGGGTAAGTGCAGCCTCCCAGAAAGGTAACTACTCTGGGCCTCAGTTTCCTCCTCTGAATGATAAGAAGGTTGAACTTGATGACTTCTGAGTCACCCTCAGACTAAGCATTGCTTTGGAGGACAGTCCTTCAGGAAGTAAGCCTGCCTTAGTGGTGAAGTGACTGACTAGCCCTGGAGGCTGCCCTGGGGCACTGGCTGGGTCAAAGAGCAACTCACCTTCAGCACTGGGCCCAAAGCCCAGGTGATGGTAGACTGGTGAGTATGGCCGGTCAGAAGTATCCTCAGACTTCTGCACCAAGGCCTCCCGGACAGCATCTAGTCCATTCAGCACCACTACAGGGGTCCGGGCCATCTGGAGGCTAAAAACATCGCCAAACGTCTCCCGGAGCTGTGGAGGGAAGGGAGGATATGGGCAGAGGGAGGTGGCAGGGCCAGAGGCTCCCTGCACCTTGCTGACCTGGAGTGTCTACCCCAGGGTTCTGAATCCTGGCCCCAGGCACCTAGGTACTGCCAGGAGAAGGAGCCTCCATGCTGGAGGGAGCAGGAGATGTCCACTATGCCCATCTAGATTAGGGTGATCAGCACCCGCACAGCAACTAGACCCAGGAACACATGCAATGTCATACATGCAGAAGAAGCAGGCTGCATGAGTCATTCCTAGGCTCAGAGAGTCAGAGCTGAAAGGACCTCAGAGGTCATTGAGTTCACCTCATTTTACAGAGGAGGAAACTGAGGCAAAAAGTGACATGTCCAAGGTCCCACAGCTAGAAAGGGCAGACCTGAGATTTGAGCCCAGGCTGTCTGGTTTCAGATCCAGACAGTGGAGGTGGAGCAGAGAAGCAGCAGCAAATCCCAGAAAATGTAGTTAATATGAGTGCTAGAGCTACTACTGCCCCTGCCTTCAAGGAAACCACATGCTATTCGTGCAATCTGGTTGGAGCAGAGGACAGCAGAGAGAGGAGGCTGGAGAGGGGGACTCACAAAGGCTGGGGAGGGTTTCCAGCACCGAGCCAAGGCATTTGGATTTTAGCCTAGACACAGAGGGCTGGAGGCATGGGCACTTTCTGAGCAGGGAGAGGGATGTAGTCAGAGCTGCACTTTAGGGAGAGTCTGGGTGCATCATGGAAGGGCTGGAGAGGGGGGAAGCTGAAAGCAGGGAGACCAGTTGGCAGTCAGTCAGGGGGAGGAGGACCTGAGCCAGGGATGGGGGTGGGGAGGGGAGGTAAAAACAGGTGAGGGAAGTGATAATCCCAGGCCCCGTGGATAGCCAGCAGGACTTCAGAACTGGTGACCTCTGGCATACAGCAGTGGGGAAATCTTTGATTGCAACCCAGAAGCTGGGGTAAGGGGGAAGTGGGAGATGGTTCTAGAGGGGATGGGGCCTTGAAAAGTGACTGGAAAGAGGGCCACGGCTGCACCTTGAGACCTTGATGAACTTTGAAAGGGAGGACTTGTTTCTGAAATCCCCAGGATCAGTTTGTAAGTGGTTTGGGCTAACTTACACCTACCCAACAAGCACTCGGAGCTGGGGGCGGGGATCTCCTGATCTTCACAGGCCCCCAGGGTGGGGGGCCTCTCCCCAGCCCATTCTGTCCCATCTAGGGAACTGTACCTGCGTCTCCTGCCCAGCCCCGCCCCCTTCCGGCCCCATTACCTCTCTGAAGCAGCCGTGGAGATTCTGAAAGTCTACTTGGAGCATGTTTCCCAGCAGGGGTATCCTGGTGGGGCCCGAAGGATAGCGGGGGGACCTCCGCCACTGTTTTGAGAACTCCAGAAGGAACACGAAGACAGTGAGAGCCAGGACCATGGTGGTCAGGGTCTGCCAGCAGAACAGCTGGGCCACGAGTGCCATGACGTTTCCCCTGTCCCTGTCCCACGCTAAAGACCCTGTTCCTCCTCCTCTTCCTCTTCTTTCCTTTCCCTGGAAGTCTGACCCTGACTTTCTATCCAGCTCCTGGGGGTGGAGACCAAGCCTGGGCTCCTCCCCAGATAACAACTCCCCTCCCCCTCTCCCATCCGTAGCCCAGCTCCTCTTAAAGGAGGAGGAGGCCTGGGCAGCTGCAGCTACTGGAAATCTGCCCAGACAGGTGGAGGGATTTACTTCAAACCCCAAAGGACTCTGCACTGGGAGTCAGGGGAGGAACCTTGGTTTGAACCTTGACTCTGACACCTCCTACCCGGGTGCCTCTCGCTGAGACTCCGTGCCCTCATCTGTAAAATAGGGACAGTTCTCTGTACCTCACTTACAGCAGGGTTCTAGGGTCGAAACTCACAAAGCGCCCCCAGCGCCAGAGTGTGGTATTGACTGAGCATCTGTTACGCCTCTTGTGGGCAGCCCGGTACCATGGACAGCGCACCAGGGACTGACTGAATCCCTCAGGCAAGCGGCTTCCCTTCTCGGTCCCAGTCGTCTTTTCAGTAAATTTCTTGCCGACGGCCACTGAGTGAGTTGGTGTCAGAGAGGAGACTCTAGCCAGTCCGGGGTCCTGGTTTCCAGGCCAATGTTTCTTGGCATCACTCTGCCCCTTGACTGGTTAGCTGGAGAGCGTCCAGAGGAGGTAAGCAGGATGGTGAAGGGCATATGAGAACTGGCTTGAAGGAACTTGGGGAAGGGAGTGGGATGAGGAGGAGGAGGGGAAGGGCGTGGTAGCTGTGTGCAAGTGACTGAAGGACTCTCGTGGGGAGGAGGGATTGGGCGGGTTCTATATGGCCCCAGAGGGCAGAAGTGATGGGGGAGGGGGAGACTTCAAAGATTCAATTTATGAAAAAGAAGAGCTGCCCTAAACTGGATTAGCTCACTTTAGGAAGTGGTGGATTCCCCCTCCCTGGAGGTCTCCAAGCTGAGGCTGGACAAAACTCTCGTCAGGTATGTTAAAGAGGGGACTTCTTTTGGGTATGGGTTGGACTATATGGCCCCGATCCCTTCAAACTCTCCCAATCTGTGATTCTGGGGAGTGATTCAGGACTTTTACAGGTTAGAACAGAGACAGATCCCAGCAACTCGCCCTTGCTTAGAGCATAGAACACAAAATGTCAGTTAACACTTCACAGGATCCAAGCTCTGGTTAGCTCCGGTTGAGGGACTGCTTTCTTCTTCTCCCAGATGTCTTTTGCCCTCCAGACCACCCAGGATAGGCCATAAAATCAGGACCTGGGTCCCTGCTTGCTGAGAGATCCTGCCCCTGGCCCCACTTCCTTGTCCAGGCAAGCATCTAACCCAATTCATCCTCTCAGGACTGGTTGACGGGCGGGGTATGTTTAACTTTGAGAAGAAGAGATTTGGAGGAGGGGAGGGGGGAGATGGGATCCTAGATCTGGGGCTGGAAGGACCCTCAGAGGCCTTTGAGTCCAACCCCCTTATTTTACATGTGAGGAAACTGAGGCTCAGAGTGGTTAAGGGACTTGCCTAAGGTCATACAGGTAGTAAATGTCAGAGGTGGAATGGAAAACCAGGTTCCTTGACTCCAGAGCCAGTATTCTTTCTCTTGGACCCCACTAGGACACCCAGGCCCCCTCAGCTAGGCACTGGACCCTGAATACAGGGGGAGGAAGTTTTTTTTTAAGGCAATTGGGGTTAAGTGACTTGCCCAAGGTCACACAGCTAGTAAGTGTCAAGTGTTTGGTCTGAGACCAGATTTGAACTCAGGTCCTCCTGACTTCAGGGCCAGTGCTCTATCCACTGTGCCCACCTGGCTGCCCCCAGAAAGATTTTTATGCATTAAAAGAAAACAACGAATAAGATATAAACCAGGATACAAGATTAGGTCATCTGATTTCTAAGTGGAGGAAAGATTAGGGACTTTTCAAGTTGAGAGGGGAGTCAACAGGAGCAATTCTCTGAAATCAGAAAAAGAGGTGTGCCACTCCTCTCAAGTATCTATATTCAATCAAAGGAACATGGAAACAGTAATGGATTGATCAGTGCTACCTGGGCTGGTTTTCAGACAAGACATATGAGCTGCCTGAGATGTATGACTGCAGGAGAAATCCTTGCATCAGTCTTCAGACCTGGCCTGGTCAGCATGACCTCTGTTCCTGAGTTCACATTAAACAAATCTGGTCTCTAAGCAGAAGTAGAGGTAGTCTGGCTTCTCTGGCACGAAGGGAACGACACAGTAACATTTTCTCTCAGTCCCCATAATTGAATAAGGTCTTCTCTTTTATGTTTTTTTTGGGGGGGTGGCAAGGCAATTGGGGTTAAGTGACTTGCTCAGGGTCACACAGATAGTGAGTATCATGTCTCTGAGGCCAGTTTTGAACTCAGGTCCTCCTGACTCCAGAGCTGATATATCGTCTATCCCCTGCACCACCTAGCTGCCCCTAAAGTTTTCTCACAAGACAGAAATTGGACTAGACCTATAATTGAATAGAGACGGAACTGAGCTAGCTTCAAGACCGAGTTACAAGATGGAGTCAGTGGGGTTCACTCAAGTCCCACAATGCCCACAGTAGGGAGCATAGTGATTATCGTCCAAACCCCAACGCTCAAGCAATATTAATTACAGCTGGCATTTCTATGGCACTTTGAAGTTTGCAAAGTGCTTTGTATGCATCTTCTTACTGAACCCCACGACAACCCTGTGAGGTAGGTACTATGGACATTATTGTGCCCATTTTACAGAGGAGGATACTGAGGATCAGAGAGGTCAAAAACCTTGACCAGGGTCACAGAGTGACTGAGGGTCAGAGACACAACATGAGCCCAGGTTCCTCTGACTTCAAACCCAGGGCTGAACTACTATTCCATACTGCCTCTTCATATGTTGGCTATACTGGTACGGTAGGAACTGGTACATAAGAACTACTACTACTACTACTACTACTACTACTACCACCACTACTACTACTACTACCATTTCCATAGCACTGTAAGGTTTGCAAAAGGCTTTAATTACGTTATCTGATTTCATCCTCACAACCTCCCTGAGAGATCTCCCCATTTTATAAATGGGGATGGGCAGTGTTAAATGTGTTGTCCAAGGTCACACAACTAGTGAGTGTCTGAGTCAGGATTTGAACTCAGGCTTCTAAGCCCAGTGAGATAGTCTAACTGTCTCTGACTAAATGGCAGGACAGGGCAGAGGGGCATTTGGGTGTCCAAACAGGCAGGTGCAGTTGCTCAGGAAGGACTGGTAGGTAGAGGACTCAGCCTGAGCTTGGGGAGAAGGGGCTCAAACCTGGAGGTGTTTGGTAGGTTACAGATATACAGGGAGCTCGGTACGTGGAGTGTCAGAGCTGGGTCCAGCCACAGGGGCTGGAGGGTTCCTGGCTAAAACCTCAGGGAGCTATTGTCACCAGGGAATAATTTCCAGAGCTCTTTCTAGGCTTACAAGGTGCTGAATGAGAAGTTTTAGTGGAAAGACACAGAATTAGGTTTTTGGAGTCTGAAGTCACAAGTTTTAATTCCGGCTTTACTTCTTACTACTTTAGGGGTTTGGACAATTCCTTCTCCTCTCTGAGTCTCAGTTTCCTGAGTTATAAAGAGATTGAACTTGATTTCTGCTATAAATATTTTGGTACGTATGAGATCTTTCTTCTATCTTTGACCTCCTCAGGGTCTCTATGCCCAGCAGTGGGCTCTCTGGGTCAGAGGCTATGCACAATTCCAAATTGCTTTCCCACAGTAGTTGGGCCACTGCTCAGCTCCACCAATCATGCACAGGTGTGCCTGTTTTTCTACAAGCCTGTGAACATAGTTTCCATCTTTTGTCATTTCTGCAAATTTTCTGAGGTGTGAGTGAAGCGAGCGAACTTCCTTGCCTTTCTTTCGTTATTAGTGATTTGGGGCTGGATCGCGCAAGGTTAATAGTTTGGGACTTGACCATCTCACAGGTATTTTTCAATGATAAATCTTATGAAGCCTTGAGAGGTAGGTAGTTCGCGTGATATTTCCATCTTACAGGCTCAGTGGCCAAGTGAATTCAGAGCCATGCAGTGAGGAAGTGTTAGAGTCAGGGTCTGAATCCAAGTTTTCCAGATCCACTACTCTTTCCACCACTCCTTGCTGCTTTAACCCATGAGGTCAAATTGGGGAGTGGGACAGAAGGGCCAAAGCCAAAAGGTTTGCAGAAGTCTACACCAGGGAGAGCTGTGTCTACACAGGCGAGCTGTGGCCCCAGGAGCTGCCCAGGGCTTTGGCTGCCTTTCATACTGATGTTGTCTAGGTCTGTTTACTTGGCCCTGACTCAGAGTCCAAGCTCTTTGATCTTAAAGGGGCAGCCCCTGTTACAACGTGGGGCTACACTTTCCAGACGGACTCCTCTAGGCTCTGGCTTAATGTGTCACCCTCTCCTAGATCTGCATTTTAGAATCAGTTAGCCAACTAAGGATTTATTAAACACCTACTGTGTGCCAGATGCCTAGGCTGTGATAGGTTAGTTAGAATGAGAAGGAAGCTTATAAATCAAATCTAATGCCCTTATTTTAGAGTTGAGGAAACTGAGGCCCAGAAAAGGTGACTTGTCTAAGGTCACACAGCTGGTAAGGATCTGAGACAGGCAGATAGCCCTTGTCTTCAGGGAGCTTACATTCTAATGATCTCATCAACCTAATCTTAGAATCCAAAGGAACCTTACAGACCATCCAGTATTCTGGTCCAATGTCTTCATTTTACAAAAGAGGAGACTGAGGCCCAGAGAGGGGAAGGGACCAAGTCTCCAGCACATTGGTGGTAGAGTGGGAGTGGGATTCTTCTCTGTAGTGTCACCAGCCCATGGCAGCTCTTTTCACTGGCCTGGCCCACTCTGCTGCTACCTTCATGGGAATCAGCAGGCAAGTGTCTGGTTCAGAGCAATCACAGCCTCAATTAAGTGAGCACAGAAACATTTCATTACCACCAGTGCCAAGGAGGTGGCTGGGCACGCCTGGCTCATGTGGCTGATATACATATACTGGTGTCTCTCGTGCCTGGAGCATGTTCCCTCCTCCTTCTCTCTACCTCCCAGAAGCCTGGATTGGAGCTGCCTCCTCCAGGAGGCCTTCCCTGACTCCTTCCCCTCCCTCTTGCTCCCATTCCCCTCTAGCATGAGAGCCTCCTCCTCCTCCAGCAGATCATAAGCTCCTGGAAGGGCGAAACTGCATTGATTTTCTCTCTTGTCTCCAGCACTGAGTGCAGGGCCTGGCACATACTAGTTACTTAATAAATCCTTGTTTGAATTGGACTGAATAGAATCTACATGAGATCACAAATTTAGAGCTGGGAGGAACCCTGGAGTCCAACTCCTTCATTTTATTTTATTTTTTGGTGAGGCAATTGGGGTTAAGTGACTTGCCCAAGGTCACACAGCTAGTAAGTGTCAAGTGTCTGAGGCTGGATTTGAACTCAGGTCCTCCTGACTCCAAGGCCAGAGCTTTATCCACTATGCCACCTAGCTGCTCCTCAACTCCTTCATTTTGTAGAGGAGGTAACTGAGGCTCTTGGCTGGGGGCGGGGGAGGGTGGTAGTGAAGGGGGAAGAATGCTCAGGGTCACCCAGGGAGTAAGTGGCAGATTTGGTAGGATTTGAACCCTGGTCTTCCTGCTTGCAGGAAGGGCAGCTAGGTGGTATAGTGGATAGAGCCCTGGGCCTGGAGTCAGGAAGCCCTGAGTATAAATTCAGCCTCGGACATTCACTCACTGTGTGACCCGGGGCAAGTCACTTCACCCTGTTTGCCTGAGTTTCCTCAGCTGTAAAACGAGCTGGAGACGAAATGGCAAATCTCTCCAATATCTTTGTCAAGGAAACCCCAAGTGGGGTCACGGAGAGTCAGACACGACTGAACTTCGTGCTTGCAGGTCCGAGATGACCATCACCCCGAGCTGCCACCTCCGAGGAGGCTTAGAAACAGACCTGTGGCAGCAGAGGGCTGCGAGAGGGGCTGTGGGAACGGCAGCCTGGGTTCCAGGAAGCACCAGATTCCTAGAGGAGGAGGCTCACAGATGGGCCAAGTAAATAGACCTAGACAACAGAGGGACACACTTGGGAACCTGTGTGCCATTTTTGATCAGACACGGCCATGTGGCGGAGCGGGTGCAGGGACAAAACAGGTCTGATCATCTCTCCAAAATGCCCCACCCAGGCTAGCACTCTGCTTAAAGACCTCTGGTGATGGGGAGCTCACTACCTTCGCCCACAGCCCGATCTCTTTTCTGGGCAGCCTTGCCTTATGGCAAGCCTCCTTCGAAAGTCTCAGCCCAGAGGACTCGCGCGGCAGCCCGCCGCCCACCTCCAGAGCTAATGGACGCGAGGCCGAGGGGGATCATTTGGGGGCGGGACATGGCCAGTGTGGGCGTCTGTTTTTCTTGCTTTCCTTTGTGGGGGGAGAAGGGAGGGAGAGAACAAAGACCTGGAAATAAAGTTGAATTAAAAACCCTACAAGTCTCAATCTGCCTCTGTCGTCCTGCCTCCTGGAGCCAGGCGGCACAAGTCCAGTAGCCCTCCGCATGCTTGAACAGGTAGCGCCTAGCACGAAGCCTGGCACACAGGCGCTTCATAGATGTGTACTGGTTGACTGGCTCCTCCAGACTGAACATCCCCATTGCCTTCCCCTGCTCCTCCCCCGGCACGGTCTCCGCTCTCGGTTCTACCCTGGCTGCCGCCACCCTTCCTCGCCACGTGGGAGCGTTCCCAGGTCTCTGATCAAATACTCAGCCGCGGAGGAAGCCAACCAGGGAAGCTCCTTTATGCGGGTGGGTAGGCTGGTGGTCTCTCGTGCTGCTCCCAGGCAGGGGATGAGTGGTCTGGCACATGCAAGTGAATACTGAGTGACAGGAGGACGCCTTTAGCCTCCCCGGGATGGGCTGAGAGGGCTGGGAACGGGAGTTCGGGCGGCTCTGTGGACAGACAATGGGGAGCCCAGCAAGGAGCCCAGGAGCCCTGAGAGGCGCTGGGAGGTGGGGACATGTGCAGAAAAGGGACCTCTTGGGCGTCCCTGACCGATTTGAGCGCTACCAGCCAATTGCTATTTTCTGTTCAGCGATGTATAAATGCTAGACCCGCCAGGAGGAAATGAGTTTTTAAAAAGAAGGCAGTGTTTCCGAGTGCTTAACTGTTTATAAGCCACTTCCAGCTGTATAGAAACGGTGTGGGAGACAGAGCTAGACTTGGAGTCAGGAAGCCCTGAGTTCAAATTCCGCCTCTGACACGTACTAGCTGTGACTCTGCCGCTCCCAGCTATTTGATAAGCGTGCTGCTTATGGCTTTATCCAAGGCGTTGGTAAAAATGTGGACCAGTAAAAGAGCAAGCCCAGATGCCTGAGGCATCTTAATAATAATACTAACTAGCATTTATATAGTGCCCACTCCGTGCCAGGCGCGGTGTTAAGCGCTTTACGAAGACCATCTCATTTGTTCCTTACGACGACCCTGGCGGGGAGGTGCGATTATTATCTTCATTATACATTTGGGGAAACTGAGGCAGACAGCGGTTCAGTGACTTGCTCGGAGTCCCACAGCTGGCGTCTGAGAATGGATTTGAACTTGGATCTTCCCAGCTCTCTGAGCCACCTCGCTGCCACTAACCCTGCATTATTCATTCAGACACTTCCAAATTCACCTCTCTGTACTGAAGGATAGGGTCGTACTCACGTCCCCAGAACTTAGGAGGGGGCTGTCTATTACGGCTCTGGGAGTACCTGCCAATCACTCCAATCCCCACCAATTCCTTCTCCTTCTAGAAGCAGCCGATCGTTACGGTCACTTAAACCTCAATGGTCATGGTTAAGTAAACAACCTAATTAGATTAACAAAAGCCTGGTTAAATCAAAGCATTAGCGACTGGTATCATAAAATTCAACATTCTAAACATTCCTTTCCCCCTAGCCCCCTCACTTAGGTTGGAGTCCGTTTCCTCTTCTCTCTTCATTCTCCAGAGCTTCGAGAGAGACAATCCTGAAGTTCATTTGCTTAATAAAACCCTCCAATTACCACAGGGGCGGGAGATTATAAGTCATTCATGCCAATTAACTCACAAACAGGTGTACTGGTTAGAAGTCCCTTTCACTCTTTCAGGGCTTGGAATAGTGTGGGCTGACTCAAACCGGTTTTTTTCTCCCGCTGGTCTACACCGCCAGGTCAGGGTTTGGGGCCGCTTGTCTCCCAGGTCCTCTCCCTCCAGGTCCCCCTCCCCCACACCCTGGGTTTGGCTTATTTATGCATGACTCTGAAAGGTCTTGGGGTGCGTGGGCTTTTGTGTTTTACAATATTGGGATAGCTCTTTCAACAGAACTGTTTTCCTTCATAATCCTATGGGGTTTTTTTTGTTTATTTTTTTTACTGTATGCATTAAAAAACCCGATTCGGAGAAGGGTTCCACAGGTTTCACCAGACGTACAAACAAAGGTAGGAACGGCCGCATGGGGGGTTCCTCAGTCTAGCTGGGCTAGCTCAGGGGCGCGGAGATGCTGTCCCCCTGACTACCACTTTGTCTGTGGTCATTTTCGTCCTTTAAACCCTGCCATGGGCACCTCACGTGTAAGCGCCCCAGCGGATCCCTTTCAAATCCTCTTTGCCGCAGTCTGGGAGAGTATTTGCCTACTCAAACAGGTCAGCTCTAAAGCCTATGGGGGATACTGGTTCCTTATGTCATGGACCATTCTCTCCCCATCTTGCCAAAAAATAATAGCAGGAGAGACCTTGTCAAATTCCTTGCTGAAATTTAGATAAGCTGTGTCTACCGCATTCCTTTGATGTACGAGTCTAATAACTCCAACAAAACAAAAGATGTTAGCCTCCTATGGAGCCATGATGTCTTTGTGGAGTCCCCGATGTTTTAAAAAAATTTTTTTTTAGGTAATCAGGGTTAAGTGACTTGCCCAGGGTCACACAGGTAGTAAGTGTCTGCGGCCAAATTTGAACTCAGGTCCTCCTGACTCCAGGGCCAGTATTCTGGCCACTGTGCCCCACCTAGCTTCCTCTTTCTAGATGCTCACAAACTAACCCTTTAATAATGTTTTAGCGCATTGCTAGAAATTAAAATCAAGTTCATTGGTCTATTATTTTTGGACTCCATTCTCCATTTTTAAAAATCAGGACATTTTAACATTTGAATTTTAACCATTTCTGCATCTGCTGTTCTGTTCGATTTCAACTCCACAGAAAGAGCTTATCCCTTCTGATCTTAACCCCATGCTGCTAGCTGGAGCCTTGACTGATACCATCTCCCCCAGCCTCCTCTGCCCTCTGATTGGAGGGCTAGAGGGCGGAGTACTAAACTTCCCGCTGCCTTGCTTTATAGAGGGCAGAAACTGGACTTTTCAACTCGCCCTGCTATGCATCTGCTGCTCCGCTTGGTTCCAACTCCACGGAACAAGATTTTTCCCTGACCTCCACCTCCTTTTGTGTGTCTCCCCCCCCCCCCCCCGATTGCAACCTTCTTGAGGGCAGAGATTCTCTATTAATTGTATTCCCAGCATCAAGCACAGTGCCTGGCACATAATCAATGTTTATTGGATTGGACTGGATGGACATTTGCCCTTCACTAGTCCTATGCTACCTCTCTCTACGAAGTCCATGCACCAACATTTATTGTAAAGGATGGGAAGAGGAGACATGGGTGTAGGAGAGGGTCTCAAAAATAAAAAAAAGTTAAACGTTGTTCAGAAGAAACGAGAGAGAAGCTTCACACTGCTGTGTCCTAAATCTTTGGAGGCACCGGACGTGCTAAGCCCTGAATACTGCCACCAAACAGGACAATAACTCTATTCAGACAGGCAGGAGCTAGTTACCTGAATCTGCTAGCTGCCCATGCACAGCAAAAACAGAACCGAAAATTCACATCAAAATAGAATAGAAATGAGGAAACGTGGTGAGTAATTGTGGCAGCTCCAATCCCACTTATTTAAAGGAGCTGAGGATACTGGGAAATGGACGAAGAACTGATGCCAACCTTACACGTTCACTTTTTTCCTAGTTTATCTCACATGAATCAAGTATGAGGGAGTCCTGCTTTCGGCAGCTTTGCAGGGGAGGGTCGCTGTCGTCGCCCCGGGCAGATTCAGGATTCATTTGGGGCAGCCTCTGCTTCTCCACCACCAGTGAAGAGCAAGGTCACCAATCCCAGACACAACCCCTTTTCCACACAGCTGTCTCCCTGTCCTGGGGACCCCGGGGCCCTAGTTTCTGCCCCAATATGAGGAAGTCAACACGTTCCCTCTTTCTTTGCCATCATACCTGAAGACAGCTCGTCTCAGGTGTTCTTCAGGCTGAACACCCCTACATCTTCCAGTTGGTGTTTATATGGCCCCACATTCAGGGTGCTCATCCTTAGCGCCCTCCTCTGGATGCGCTTCAACTATTAACATCCGTTCTGAAACGTGGCACCATGAACTCTAGTGTGGCTGCACAAACCCATCTTGTGGCTGAGAAAACGGAGGCCCGGGAAAGGTAAGGCACTTGCCCTAAGGCCACAGTCCCTAGCGGCAGAGCCTGGGTCTTCAGACTTCCCACCATGACTCTCCACGTCCTCTGGGGCTCCCTGCTGCGAATCATTAACACAGCCCTGGGAATACGTTAGTTTTTTTGCCTATGTCAGTCACTGTTGCCTGATGTCAAGCTTGGAGTCCGCTAAAGACCCCTTACTCTGCCACATCATTGTCTAGCCACATTTCTGCCAAGGCTCAATATTCCTGAAACTCGGCCCCCGCTCCCTCTAGGTCAGAGGTGTCAGACACAGGGCCCACTCCCAGAATCGGATTAAAAAGCAATCACGGGGGCAGCTAGGTGGTGCAGTGGATAGAGCACTGGCCCTGAAGTCAGGAGGACCAGAGTTCAAATCCAGCCTCAGACCAAACACTTGACACTTACTAGCGGTGTGACTCTGGGCCAGTCACTTAACCCCAATTGCCTTGCTAAAAAAAAAAAATTTAAAAAAATGCAATCAGGAAATACTTAAAACAAAAATATAAAACATAGATTAGCATGATGTTTAAAAACAAAACCAACAGGCTTAGCGGCCTGTGTCTCTTGGAGTCTGAGGCCACAGTTTTGGGGTGCATCACTCTCACCCCTCTTTGGTAGGGATTCCAGCCTCAGGGAGATCTGTGCGGGGTACCCGAAATCAGTGCCCAGGCTAAGCTCTGCAGGTTCATCTTTTGATATTGCACAAAGCTGAATAATGTCAATACACAGTCCAATTCAGAAAGGTTTTCATTTGTATACCTGAAACGTGCATCTGAATGTGACCCTTGACCTGAAACCTGCTACAAGCACCTTTCCTCCAAAGCCAAGCCAAAATGAGAAAGTGACAATTAGGGTGATGTGCCCATTAAAAAAAATTAATCTGCCATTTGCAACCTTAAGTTGATGGCCAGAAAAGAATAACCCATCTATAATTGCTTATTAGCATTGCATAATATTCCTGCCAGTATTTTTTATTCTCATTAATTTTTAAAAATCCATTGTTATTTTCTTATAACCTTTAAAATTAATGTTGATTGGAAATGTGCTTGGCCACCTGGAATTTCAATGCCGTGGTGGTGGTGCTCCGCTGAATCCCCTCCCTCCCACTCCAGGTCTGCACCCCAATCCTAGGAGGGGCACTGAAGCCGCCGGGCACACTCGATTCCCCTCTGGGGTCGGGCGCCCCACCAGGAAGACAGCCCTGCGGATTAACGCACAGAAGGAGGGATGCTCCGAAGGGCTAAAGAGAACAGAGATGAACGCGTGCGTTGATTTTGAACAAGTGGCTGTGGGACCAGAGACAACTTGGGAAGCCCCTTCCCTAGCTTCGCAATTGTGTGCCATCGCGCCCCTCCCCCCTTCTACTGCAGAGGGAGATGCCTTCGGGCTCCATTCCCAACAGAGCCCGGCTGAGCCCTGGCCCAGTGTGGGAGAGAATCCCCTCCAACCCCGAGAGTGGCAGCAGTGCTGCCGGACGAGTGTGGGGGCCTAAGGAAGAAGGGCAAGAGAGACGCACTGTTTTCACGAAACCAAAAGGCAGCAAGGTTAAAATGAAGTTTATTAGTTTTTTTGGTGGTTTTTTCTTTTTTTAAATAAAACTGTTTGTGAAACAGCTATTTGTAATCCCCATGGCAGAGTGACCCCTGAAAGATGCACTAACCCCTTCTTAAGGCCTTAACAAGAATTTTTTTGTAGGTTTTTTCTTTTTTTTAAAACTCATGTTGAAAAATGATACGATTTACAAAACCAAACCAAAAGCAATAGAAGGACTCAGAGTCCGGGGCTCTGACAAGGACGCCCCCCCTTCCTCATAAAAACCAAAGAAAAGAAAGGAAATGCAGCTTAACTGGGTTCTTCCTGGTCAGCTTCACCCCCACCGACTGCATTAGCGTGGAACCTCCCTGGCCCAGCAGGCAGAGAAATCAGGGGGGCCCACACTCCTCTGCTCGGCTTCTCGGAATGTCCTGAGGGTGGAAAGTACTTGCCCTCTGGGAGGCAGGCAGGGGCTCCCCTCCCCCTGCCCCCGTGGAGACAGGACCACCTATGAGCTGCGGCTCCCTCGGGTCTTACCAGTCTGATGAATGACCTGAGGGGCTGCTGTGGGCTCTGGGGCTTCTACCGTGAACTTGTCCCCCAAAATAAAAAAAAAATAAATAAATAGTGTTTCTTGAAATGAAAAAAATCTATTTTTTCCTTGCATGTGTGTGTCTGTGTGTGTTTAAACATCATCCCCCACTCTGGAAAACATGAACTTTCCCTGACCTCCCTGTCCCCCCCCACCCCTCCCACTCGGAGACAAATTCATCACAAAAGGAATGCATCTGGTGGGGTTGGTTTGCTTTTTAATCTTGGGCGTAGTGTTGGTGAGACTGGCGTGGGGCAAGTCTGGGCGGCCTGCCCTGCCCTCTTCCTAAGGAGAGAGCTCTTGGTTTGGGGCCTTCATTTAATTTCATATTTAAATTTCACTGTCCTGGTGACAAATTTGGAATTCTGGATCATTTTAAAATAGAACCAAGTGGATAAAAAGGGATAGCGCACCTTTCATTTAAACAAAGTCTTTCCAGACTAAAAATAGATTTATATATATATATTTTTTTATCCCTCCCTTTTAATTCCCCCCACCCTACTCCCTTCCCCCCTCCCCTGCCCACCCCCCCCACCCTCCCCACATTGTCACTATGAAGACTGCGTCCATGGAAACAGCCATTCGGACTCCTTGGGCATTTCCTGTGGCGTCACCAGTCACGTGGGATGTACGAATTGATGAAGGGGGTGCTGGCATTGGCAGGCACATCAGGGGTGGGGGTGGGGGGTGGGTTGTGGCTGCACAGTGGGACAGATTCCATTCCGTCAGGAGCTTCCACCACCTTCTTATCTCAACAGCCTAACCTGCAAGGGAAGACAGATGAGATGTGAGATGCCCACGTTTTAGCCTCCTGTGACTTGGGAGGGAAGATCCCCCTGGAAGGATTGACCTTGGAGAGGGCCCAGCCCAACCCCTGCACTTACATCCCGTGATGCCCTTCACATGTCCAAGGTCATACAGCCACTTGGCTCCATCAAAGTGACTTCTCTCCCAAAGGCACGTCTCCCAGGACGTACCCTCCCTGCCACGGCTCCAGGGCCCCCATCATTCCAACAGACTGAGGCAGTCCAGGGAGCTGGGGTCAGACGATGTGCTTCAGGATGCCCAGAGGAGCTGGCCGGGCCACCACTCAGCCCGGATCCAGGCTCCCCAGGCCCGCTCTCGCTCTCTGGGGATTCTAAGGGCTCTCCCGTCCAGGCAGACGGGGCCCTCTCTCACTTGCACTGACTTGCCCGTGCCCAGGCAATGGCCATCAATGGCACAAGGACACGTTCTTCTCACTATGCGTCACTCACACGACTGTGCTGGGGACTCACAACCTCACAGAACAAACTTGATCCTGTCAGTGCACATAAGGAAACCCTCTCTGGGACCTGCTGGGTGCACTGGCCACGGGAAGCTGGCACAGATTTTTACTATTATATTCATTCCCCTCATCTTCAAGTTGGGAGCTGGAAAGCGTCCAGGTCCGGCCTGCTGGCTGTAACAGGAGCTGACGATTCTCTCTCCCTGCCGAGAAGCCTGGTGCCTGAAGCCTTCTGACCCCAAATCATCTGGGGCCCACGTGCCCCCAAATGCCTGCTCCTAAGAGATGACGCTGCAAGCAACGGCCAACCACAGCACAGGGCGTGCCCACCATGACCACCTCTCCTCGCTCCCAGCTGTGCCACTCTCCCTCCTGGCGAGGGCAGGGGTGCGAGGCACAGCCCGCCAAACAGGATGGGGAGCACTTAGGCCGGGACGGTTCTCCCACAAAGCCTCAAATAAAGACAGTCAAGTCATTCACAGACAAGCTCCTCGAAGGAACGGGGGAGTTCCAGCCCCTCTATGGTCGATGGACCGCCCCCCTGGTCCCCCAGCTGTCAAGTTCTTGTCCCTGCAGCGCCTCCAAACTTCTCAACAGTGCAGGGTAAACACCAGACCTCACAGCTCCTGAAGCCCACAGACTCTGTCCAGGTTCTGGAATGATTTTTCTTTTTTACAGATGGGGAAACTGAGGCTGAGAGGCTAAGGGACTTGCCCAAGGTCATACAGCCAGCCGGTATCAAGAGGCAGGATTCAAACTTGGGACTTCCTGACTCCAAGTCCCCTCCTCTGGCCACTGGCCACAAGCTGCATACCAAACAGATGAGCTCAGGAAATGGGCCATACCCTGGCATGAAATGCCAGTGATGGGAACAGGGATGAAAGGGACTTCTATTCTGGACCTGATGTTTGCTCGCACGAGGCCTTGGTCCTGGCCCGCCACGTTTACAGGGATCCACGTCAGGTTCCCGTGGGGCCATTCCTGGGCCCAGGATTACAGGTTAGATATCAGCATTCTCTAGACCGACAAGCTCAGTGGTCCTCATCTGGAAAAGGGGACAGCTGATCTGAATCCAGTCAGGACAATCAATTTCCCAGGAGGCAGGGAAGGAAAACTCCTTTTTGCTTTGAAAGTACTATAGAAATGTGGACTATTATTCCCATGATTTCTCTGGGGGTCTTGGTCACTGCAGGCTGGAAATCTTTCCTCTACTGATGCCTGTCTAGTTACAGAAACCCAAAGATGCCTGGAAATGAATTCTTAGTGAGGGCACTTTGTGAAATGGCAAAGGGGCCAAAAAAAGGGGGACGATGCTCCCTCTCCTTCAGCAGCAGAGCACCAAGAGCAGCAATTCTCGGGGCACAAGAGAACCAAACCTTAGAGAGGCGCGAGGCCTCTGCCGACTCAGGGTGGTGTTTTGGCGTTTCTGGGAGAACGGCGGCAAGCTGGAGTAAAATGGTCAGGGACCAAAGACAGACCAGCAGGGATGGAGAGATCACCGGGTACGGAATCCAAGACCCTGGGGGGAGGGATGTGTGTGTGACTGGGTATGTCATCCCCCAAAGAGGGAGGGGACTGGGCTGCCCTGCCCGGCCCCCTGCTGGCCTGGGTCTGCCACGGGTGCTGGCCAGTGTGCCTGGGACACCCCAACCTTCCCCTTTTTCTACAAGGCTTCAAGGATGCTGTTATCTCCACATTCAAGGAGGATCTGCGAAGCTCCCTTGAACCCAAATACCCCTTTGGACAGGAAGCAAATTCCAAGAGCAGATAATGCTTCCTTTTTTTTTTTGCATCTGTACACCCAGCACAGTGCCTGGCTCAATGCTAGAGGTTATTAAAAACAACCCAAAACCCAAGACGACTGAAGGAAGAGGGACAGAGCCCAGCATGAAGAAAAACGAGACATCAGAGAAGTCCAATGACAGGGCCCTGGGAACGAGAAACCCCACTCTGCTGGACAGCTGGGCTGAAGGGCTCTGAAATGACCTGAGTAAAGCCTGCAGGGCTGGGCCTGCCTCCCACCTACTGTAGAAATATGAACACATGCCCTTGCCTGAGCTGAACAGCGCCTGGCCAATACACAGGAACACGGCCAGTCTTTATGAAGCACCGGCTCCGTGTACACCATCACACTACCGGGGCCTCTGACCGCAAGAGCTTAGAGCCTGCTCAGAAATGAGATGCACCACAGACGGCGTCCGAGAACCTGCCTCAGTGTCCTCCTCTCAAGTGAAGGAGCTGACGTTCCCTTCGGCTTGGGCTGCACGCTCCTCTGGGCCCAGCTGTGCAGCGGAGGCTGGCCAAGAGCACCCTGAGAAGCCCCAGGGATATCACTCTATCAGCCTTCTGCCTGGACAGGACGGGGGTGGCGCTCCCCTCCTGCCATCTGTCACCCATTGCTTTAAGAAGGCGAGTGTAAAAGGAAGGCCTCAGGCAGGCCCCCGTGGGCGGCCACCACGTGGCCCTGGCTGAGGCCTTGACCAGACCTCGTGCATTCAGACCAGCGGCTCACGCAAGCTCCCCCCACCCCCGCCGCCTCCTGGTGCTTTTTGGGGTGTGGACCTTTTCTGGACTAGAAAAGTGAATTTAGTGACATGAAATCATTTCCACCTCTCCAAACTCAGGCAAGCACAGGCCCACCACCACAGAAATCCAGATCAAGAGCTGGAAGGGGTCTCAGAGACCACCCAGCCCAACTCCCTCATTTTACAGAGGAGGAAACTGAGGCCTGGAAGGGTGGGGGAGGGGGACTGTGTCATTGCCCCCTATGGGTCCTGTACCGTGCAGGGCCCGGCCGAGGGGGTGAGCAAGGAGGAGGGAAGGAGCTGTGGCTGGTGGTGAAGAGGAGGGCAAGGGAGGGGCAGCTTCCCCGAGCCACCCTGAGTCCGCTCCACAGCGCATGCCAGGCAGGAAAGGAGAGGTGTCTGGAGACACCTGCAACGCCGTGGGAACCTAGCCAGTCACTCACCTCCTATACTCCTAGCACTACTAGGATACTCTTAGTATATTCTAGTACTACTAGAGTACTCCCAGTACTACCTCCCTTCCTCCAAGGGCGGCTGGCAATGAGGAAAATGCTCATCCTCACGATAACCTTGTGAATAAGAGGGCAAGATGGGGCACCGGCAGAGTGGCACGCCAGATGCCCCAATGCCAGCCTGCCCCTCGGCCCCTCCCCCTATAACATGGATTCTGAGCTATCACCACCCCCATGTCAAAGGTCCTGCTGAGTCGGGATCCTGTGGGGGCATCCCCTATGAGGACGAGCAGTAACTCATTTCTACTGGACTTTAGCTTGACAAAGATCAAATCGCCCCAGTGTCTGGGCAGCTGGCACTCCCTGAGGACTGCCGGGCAGAAGCCTCAGAGGTGATCAAGGCCTCCCTAGGGCATGTCAGGGTCAACCTTCCCTTTCCCTGCAGACACTCCTGAGAGCTCAAGGTAAAGTGGAAGCTTCCCTCTGCCCCTCACAAAACCCGATTCTGCTCTTCCAGGTACCTCAGACGGCTGCCAGACAACCCCTCTAGGTCACAGACAGAGAAGCCCCAGAGCCCCACCCTGGGGGGGGGTCACTTGGCATTGGCAGGGGCTGTGACCCACAGACCCCAGGGCAGGGGAAGCCTGGTCTTTCTTATGCATCCTCCAAAGCCTCCCTACTGCCCCCCTGCCAATCTCCTTCACGGAGTGGCCAGCTTAACCTTCCTGAGTAGATCTGACCACTAAGAGATGATAAAATTTCCATCTTTGCTCTGGCATTCAGGTACCTCAGTTATGACACCACTGTTCTCATTAACCCCACTCTCTAGCAACCCTGGACTGCTCCCTGTCCCTCACACTTTGTCACAGACTTCCCCAGTGCCTTAGGATGCCATTCTGGATGGCCCCCTAGGCCATCAAGACCTCCCTGGAGGCACTTCTAAAACTAGAATGGAGGACTGTTTGTGATGAGTCTTCCCAGTGAGAGCCACAGGCACTGAACATTATCAAAACCACCTAATTCTTCAGGCTCTAGGACAACAATCCCAAACCAGCAGCACAAGGGGCCCCCTACGGAGACATGCCAGGGGAGAGGCGACCCATCACCTGTAGAATCGTGAGAATTCCCGGCTGCCCCTGTGGAGCAGTGTGGAGGGCCTCGGTCCCAGAAAGGGGCACATAGGATCATGCCTTGGTGGAAAGTTCGGGCTGGCCCTTTCTTTTTAACCCCATAAGCTCTCAATGCCACCCTGAATATTTAAGTCTAATCAGCCTGACGCCAAGCCTGCCATGGCACATTGCACAGGTTACGTTGTTTACTTCTGGCAAAGCTTCTTGTTTTAGCTCAGAGATGGCTTCTCGGGGTCCCTCAACAACCTGGGGGTGCTGGGGAAAAGGAGGGGAAGCCCAGCAGTAAAGACAGGGCCCCCCTAATCCTGTCTGGAGCGGCAGGCAGAGGCAGCTCCAGCCCAGACCTGACAGTCCCCCCAGCCGGGCGAGGAAGCCAGAGGAAGTCTGGGGCTCTGCAGGGAGGCTGGGCAGCCCCTGGCATACCTGGAAGCTGAGAGGCATGGAAAGTGCTGACCTCAGGGGAGGCCTGCCTCAGGTGGAAGCCCAGGCCCTCCCTGGCTCAGACCCACAGGGCCTTCACCCTGCCCGGTCACAGAAACGCCAAAGGCCTTTCACTCCACCTCTGCCTCAAATCCCAAGCATTCAAGTGACAAATCTTCCTTCCCTAACCTGCAAGAGGACAGACCAGGTGCCCAGGCCTTCCCACCAAGCTGCTGTGGTACCAGGCTCTGTAGGAGGCAAGCCTGTCAGTGTGTCAGCCCTGGGGGTCACGAGAGACACAGAAAGGAAAGGTGGCACCAGGAGGGCCAGGAGAAGCCCCCCCACGCAGGCAGCCCCTTCGTGCCAGGAGAGGGAAGCTGGCTGGGGGGATGGGATGGTGCCCCCGACTCACCTGTGCTTCTTTAATTTCCATTCCCATGGGCACAGTGCCCCCCTCACCCCCGCTCCGACTGCTCTGTGCCGAGGCTGCCTTTCGCCGTCTTGTTCTGCAAGGGGGGGAGAGAGCAGGGCAGGGGAGGCTGACGCCGGCAAGCCGAGAGGAGATGGAGAGAGCAGCAGGAGGCAGACAGGAGGGAAGGACACATGGAAGAGGAGAGAAAAAGACAGTCAGTGCCAGAGGGACCCCCAGGGACTTGTCACACAGGCCAGAGCAGGCTCACTCCGCCGGGGGTCAGCGGGTCCAGCTGGCTGCTCACCCCCTGCCACTGCCCCACAACCGGAGATGGGAGAAATCCCTTCCTTGGAAAGAGGGCCCCTGCCAGAGGCCTAGGGGGCCAAGGAAGGAGAAACACCACTCAAACCTCACACCCCCCCAAGCCCAAAAGAAAGCAAAGTAAAAACACCCTTTACTAAGTTGTCAGCTGACCCCCCTGGGCCAAAGGAGAGAGAATTCCTACAGACACAAACACCTGCTATGAATGACCAGTGCCAGCCAGGGCTCCCTCCCTTCTCTCCCTTCCCCTGGGGCACCCAGGGACCCGGAGGCAGCAAAGAGGCGGAGGTGCCAACCCCCCAAGGTCACGCGGCAGTTAATGACTGAATGGTTCAGAGTTCTCGGGAGATTTCCCCAAGGCCAGGCCGGTGGGTAAAGTCACACCGATAGCCTCAGGAATCCTGTCCAGTCACGCCCTCAGGACGCAGGGAGGACACAGGAATCTATCCAGATGCAGGCAAGGCCCAGAGCAAGCTGGTTTGTCGAGAATCTGAGCAGGTGTTGGGGGAGGGGAGCAGATCTTACCTTGTGCTTGGGGCACCTCACTGAGAAGTTCTCTTCATTTAGTAAACAATCTGGAATACAGAAGAGGTATGTCAGACACACCAAGTCCGTGCCCTCCCACCGATGGCTGCCAGCCCCATGCCCGTGGGTGGGTGGGCCCACTGGCCTGCCCGTAGCATGCTTCGACGCCCCATATCTTTTTATTCTCTGGAGCACAGAGCACAAGTACAATCACTCCCACTTTCCAAGGCAGAAGGGAGAGGCCTGGCTGGTTAGTGAGAGAAGCTAGATCTGAACCCTGGGGCTCCTAGAAGAACACAGTCAGTCCTGAACTGATCTGACACCACATGTGCTCAAGCCAGAATGTAGACCCCTATGAGTCCCTCCGAGGACCTTGTCTTACGAGACCAGAAAGGCCGTCGGGAAAGAGGAAGGGCCCAGTGCTGCCAGGCCTCAGCACGCCAGCTGGGCATCCATGAGCATGAGCCCCACAGCTCGGTCCTCAAAGCCAGCCAGGCTACGAAACCAGGGTCCTGAGCAAGACAAGGCCATTAACGTGTGCAGGATCTACGGGGGTCATGGGTGGGATTCCTGATGTGCCCCCTTTGCCATCCATCCATCCATCCATCTGCCCAATACCCAAGGCTGACCAGGTCCCTGCTGCTCCAAAGCCTTCTGAAGGCTCTCACTGTTTATGGGATAAGAGTTCATGAGGCTGGCATTTAAAGGCCTGCCCTGCCCTGCCTGCCATGGCTCCTAACCCCACATTTCCTTCAGTGCTCTTTTTTTTTTTTTGCTTTTAGCCAATTGGGGTTAAGTGACTTGCCCAGGGTCACACAGCTAGTAAGTGTCAAGTGTTTGGTCTGAGGCTGGATTTGAACTCAGGTCCTCCTGACTTCAGGACCGGTGCTCTATCCACTGTGCCACCCAGCTGCCCCTTCAGTGCTCCTTTCCATAAGGGCCAGCATCCGTGCAATTATGCAGGCTGTCTCTGCCCCCAGGCCCCCTACTCTGTCACCAAGCCTTCCTTCCCGAGGTCACTCTGCCCCTCAGCCCACATGGCCTGCACCCATCAGTGGACGCATCATGCCCAGGGCCCCACACACAGGGGCTTTTCATCTCTGTACAGCAGGAGCCTCTCACACCGGCACCTTGTGTGCGTGTGAACTGAAGGACAGAACACAGAGGGCAAATGAGGTCCTGGCCCTTAGTGACCCAGGCGATGCTGCCAATGACCCACAGCGTGGGCACGGAAAAGGAACGAGAGCCCATGATGCCACCTGCTGGAGCTCAGAGGTCATCTCTCGAGATGAGGCAGCTGCAGGCACAGTGGTGTCAGGAAGACCCAAGTTCAAATTCCGTCTCAGACACTGACTAGCTATGTGACCCTGGGCAAGTCACTTCACTTCTATGTGCCTGTTTTCTCAAGTGTAAAGTGGGAATTACAGCCCCCACATCCCAGGGCTGCTGTGAGGATCAAATATTTGTAAAGCACCAGGCACATGGTAGGTGTTATCTAAACATGCGCTACAATCATTTTTATCATTTCTTTCAGTCTAGGGAATGGAGGCCTGGTGAGGTCCAACCAAGAAGCCCCACAGCAGGATGCAGATCTGAAGACTTTTGGTGAAAGGGAACTGGATGCCCAAAGGGGGAGCCCACTGTCTGCCTCCCGCCCCCAATGTGAGGCTACAACGCACAAGCGTGTCTGGAAGTGGGGCGCCGGGGTGAGAACCACACAAATGGGCACAGAGGTTGGCAACACGCTATGGGCAGAGGCGAGATCGGCGACAGGAGGCGCCTGGAGGAGGGGCCCAAGCGGAGGGGGCGGAGCTCCACCTGTCCCCCCGCTGCCTGGCTCTTGTCCGGCCTCAGAGGGCCGTGTGGGACACCGAGAATCCCTCTTCCCAGGGTCCGATTGCCACTGACAGACACCAAGAAACCTCCGGCTGCGCGTCATCTCGCCTTCTTCTGGACGGCCCGAGCCTGTCGTGTGGTCTCTGACTGCAGGGGAGCGGCCTCCCCTCCCCCTTGGGACTGTCCATCCAGAAGCCGGGGTCCCGCCGGGGCCTGCTCACGCTCTTCTGCCACGGCCCGCTGTCCTTGCCGGTTTACATGTTTAGGGCTGTTGTCCCCAGCTTCATGGCATCTGCGAATTTCATGAGCATCTCCCCGTCTTCACAGCACACTAATAAAAACTTCGAAGGAGATGGGGCCAAGGAGACTCCTACAACATTTCAGGCCAACAGGCCCCCCGGTATTCCTGGCAGCGGCCGGTGATCCAGCTCTAAACACGTCTCACCATCAACCTGCTCACATCTTGCTTCGGTTCCCAAGAACACCAAAAGCGACTGGTCTACAGAATTTCAACGGGGATTCAAAACCAAGCATTTATAACTGAAGGGGACCGAGGCGCTCACATGGCATTTCCCAACTCCACTCCTAGTAATCCTCTCAAAAGAGGAAACAGGGCCAGCCTAGCACTGAGCAATGGGGGCTCTGGAAAGGCTGGAGGCCGGCCTCAGGCCTCCACCGCTGTGTTTTCTCTCCCCTCTTCTGGCTCTGGTAGCCCCAGGCCAGTCACTTCTACCTTGCAGTCCCCTCCCCCTGCTGGCAAATAGCACGGCAGTAAATAACACGTGTTAATTTAAAACCCACAAGTACACAGCAGTGACCATGGTTCCCTGCTGCTCCCAGCTGCCACAAGAGCTTAGAGAACAGCAGGAGACAGACGGCCCAGGCCAGGGGAAGCCTCCTGGCTCTTTTGGGGGCAAGCTGCGGCAGGCAGGAAGAGCCTGGCCGCGGGGCACGTCCCAGGCCGGGAGGAGGCCGATGGAGCACCTCCTCCTTACAGGCAAACCCCCTGGCCTCTGAGCCTCAGTGTGCTTATCTGCTCTTATCTGGGTTGTGGTGAGGCAGAGGGGCTTGGAGTGCAAGCGGTTCTTAAGGTTCCTTCAGGATCAAATAGTCCATGATTCTAAATCAGGAAAATATCCTCAATCAAGATCCCTTCCCCGCCCTGAACAATCACAAAAATGTACAGTAAAGGGTGGGCAGATGGCTCCCGATGCCGAACTGCTGAACTGGATCCTGAAGTCCTCCGACAAATGAGAGAAAGAGGAGGAGAAGAGAGGGAGGAGGGACAGAGAGAGGAGGGAGGAGGGAGAGGAGGAGGAGGGACAGACAGAGGGAGGGAGAAAGGAGAGGGAGGAAGGAGAGAGAGAGGGAGAGAGGGAGGGAGGGAGGAGGGAGAGAGAGAGAGGAGGGACAGACAGAGGGAGGGAGAAAGGAGAGGGAGAGGGAGGGAGGAGGGAGGGAGAGAAAAGGCAGGGAAAGAAATGGGAGAGGGGGAGAATGTTTTTACCAAATCTTCCCTCTGGCAGTCAGGAATCCTGGGCAGCCCAACTCTGACAGGCAGTCACGGGCCTCATCCTAGCGGGCCCACACAGAGCCTGGGAGTCAGGCGAGGGAGATGGTCTGAGTGGACCTAGCCCCCTCCAGCCCATTCCACTCTTCAGCCCCATCTTCTAAAACCCTCTGGGCACAAGAGAGACCAGGCTTCCCCCCCAAGATCGAGCTCTTCTGGGACCCGTGCTCCAGATTCTTCCGGCTTTGAGGCGAGCATTCTCTGGACTCTTGGGGGCCCAGAAGGGACCTTTCTGGCCTTGCCTGCCCTTTTCCTGGCGGTCCCTGCCAAGGCACGCAGCCCCACAACTTCCCCTGGTAAAGAAAGCCTTCATGGGAAGGGCAACACACTGCCTCCTTTCGGCATGGTTGACTCACCCCAAAGCATGCACCTCAAAAATGTTGCAAACAAATTTTTTTGGAGGAAGAGGAGTGGATATTGATCCCAGGGAGAGAAGGAGTTAGAAGAGACTGGGTCTAATCTTCCCTGGGTCACATGGTTTCTCTATTGATCTGAAAGCTCCCTGCCACACCACACCCCTTCCATGGGAAGGATCAGTGGCAGGCAGAGAAGACAGTGAGCTCCCACTAAGAAAGGAAATGATAAGCAGGGAGGAAGCCGGGAATGGCCCTGTGAGGGCCCAGCCCGAGGCTACACCGTGACATCAAAAGCTATGGCCAAAAGGGACACTTTCACATCTTCCTGGAACGGTGGCTGGGCCAAGGAGGGAAAAAGGCAAGATTCCTTACTCCAGCAGAATGACCAATAAGTCACCCTCCTTGTGGACTGAATGCAAGGAGAGAAGGCTCCCAGCTCCCCAGAGCTCAGGTTCAACTCTGATGGGAACCAGCTGGGGTGTCAGAGACCCAGGGCCAGCCCCGGGCCAATGCACCTTCCCAACCAGGAACTGTTTCCATGGAGACATTGGAGGAATTGAAGTTTTCCCTGAGACATCAACTGCTCTTCACTGCAGGGCAGGAGGCGCTCAGCACAGACGAGTCCTTCCCCGTGACTGGTGCTGCAGAAAGACGACCGGTCCTGTGTGCGGTCTCCCCAAACGGGTTCCTGTTCTGATGACACCTGAACCACAGGCGCCTTGTCTGAGTGTGACGGTGCCATCTTTGAAAAAGGCCAGAAGAGATGACGTGGAACGTGACCTGAGCAAGCCTCGGAGCCAAGGAGTCACAAAGGGCAACAGCCCAAAGGACTGCCATCTCCTCACGCTGCTCCTCTGGTGCCAAGCACCTGGGGCTCCATGCAGAGCCAGGTAGTGGCCCCTCTCGGGGACAGGCCTGGCTCCCCTGGGAGAGCTCTAGGCCTCCGAGGCTGAGGCCCGGACACGGCAGACTCTAACTGGGAGGACCGGGAACCGCATAAAACAGCAGCCACTCTTCTGCGTGCCACCTGGATGGGACGTTTTAGGCCCACCTCTCCTTAGGGAAGGGGGAAAGCCCAGCAGGGTCTCTGCTCAGCTCCCCTCTCTGGTTTATAGGGCAGCCCCCGCAGGCTGAGGGCCGCGACACTAACCCAGGCAACCTCAGTCTCAGAGATGGAAGGGACCACTCAGGCAGGCCACGCTTCAGTGGTAGCTCTCGCCCCTGCCTCCAGGGCATTTCCTGGTGCTGGGCACAGCCCATGCCGCTGCTGGCTTCTCTGACACCTCCAGAGCCGACCTCCAGGGCCATCACTTCCCACCAAGGTCTCCTCTCTGGGCTACGCACCCCGTTACTCCCTCCGGCCCTGTCCTCAGCTTGTCCTTGTGGTGGACAGTCCAGAGGGTGCTTTCTTTGGGCAGAGGCCACTAGCAGGACTTGCCCTTCCCTCACTCTGGACACGAATAGCTCTGGGAGCCCACATCAAGTGTGCTTTTCTGCTACCATACACGTTGTGGATTACGGGCTGCCATGCCTTCCCCCCTTGGGGCAGGGGCTTGGGAACTCAAGTGAGGACAGCATGCCCACACACGGACTCATACAAGGTAGATAAACAAAGGCATGTTCATTTCAGTCTGGAGGAGGAGGTATCAGCCGCTTGAGTGGGGATCACCGAAGGCTTCCTGGAGGAGGAGCTCCGAGGAAAGCAGGGGGTCCTGAGATTAGGTGGTGAGGTGGGAGCGCAGGCCAGGTCATACAGTCAGGCCTGGACACAGGCATGTGGAGCCTGAAAGCCAGTCTGAGAGCACCTTGTGAAGAAGGAGGCACTGTGGTTTGATTCCAGAGGCCAGAGGAAGCCCCTGGAGTTTGCAGGTGGCACGTTTAGATTTGTACTAAAGGAAAATCATTTTGTCAGTCCGTGGAGGACTGACCAATGAGGCCACGAGAAAAAGCCAAGGCCAGCGGTGATGGCAGGAGGACCTGAACGAGGGCTGTGTCGATCTGAATGGCGTGCAGGTAGGAATGCAGGCTGGGTGCCTGATTCAGGGCCCTCTCACAGTATTTCTGCTTGCTGCCTCATCCCATGTCTTTTCTCTGCACCTCGAGGTCAGAGCCATGGCCCAGTGCCCTGCCCAAAGTGGGCACTCTAAGTCTTCTGACTGTATCCCCTTTGTGGATTTCCCTGAAAGGAGGAGATGAGACGTCCCTTCTCCAATTTTCCTGGCTCTGTGTTGGAGGACCTCCCCCTTTCCACAGCTCCAAATGGCCACGTTTTCTCTTGTGGTATCTTTACTACTTCATCCATCCCTTTTCTATCCTGGTTTCATGCCCAGCACTCCTGCTGGCATCACGTCAGGTGGCTCTCCTTCGGGCACTTTGGCCTCAGCTCATTTTAATCCACAATGGTCTTTTTCTCTCATCAGAATGTCCACTCGCTTCAGTGACGGTTTTATTCGGAGGGTCACTGGCCGGCATGGCCTGGCCAGCCCTCCCCTGCTCTTAGAACACTCCCGAGCTGGGGGCTTGTCCACCGGGACACAGTGAAGAGCACACAGGTGCAGGGCTGGAAGCCGCCCCTTTTGGGAAAGGCCATACTCCAGAAAGGTCAGCACATTCACTCAGCAAGTGCAGATGACACAGAGATGAACGAGGGCCTGTCCCTGGAGCCCCGTGAGGGGACGCCCGAGCGGCCCCCAGGGAAAGGGCAAGGCCACGCTCTGTCTGCGGACAGCTCGATGAACGGGAGTGATTCGGAGGGATGTTGGGGAGCCATCGCTGGCCTCCCCTGGACCCCCAGGGCTCACCAGAGCCTGCTCTGGAGCTCTGTGCCTCCACTGTGCTGGGCCTGTTTCTTCATCTGTAAAGTGAGGCTGTTGGGCAGCATGGATCCTCTAGATTTCTAGGGCAATGACCGCCCAGACACGGGAGGGTTTGTATGAAAAAATCACAGTCAAGAGACCACGGGAATGACCATGATAACAGCAATAAAAACAACCCCAACAGATCCCGGAATTCAGATCAAACGCCACGACCAGCTGGGGCTCAGGGGACACTCCCTCTGCTCAACAGCCCGGCTGGGACAGCCACCACCAGGGCAGCGCGGCTCAGAGTTAACAGGCGCCCAGGGCACCAGAGGAGTGGGAACCCAAGGAGAAGCTGAAAGCCCCTCCCGCACTGTTTCTGCTCTTTCTACTCCAGGGAACCACAGGAGAAACAGGAAAGAAGAAGAAAAAGAGGTGAGAGCAACAGGGCCCGCCCGCGCTTACCTGCATCGATGGCACATGGGTAATGGTACCGGAAAGAGCAGCCTTTGTTGTAGCAGCCTAAGGTGGCGCCCGGCTCCTGGCAGTGGGAACATTTCTGAAAGGAATGAAGAGGTGAGAGGGGTCAGTTACCTGCCTGAGCACGCTCTCGCCTGCTCGCCTCTCCCCAGCCTCAGCGTGATTGGTGTTACCGCAGCCCCTTCCTGACCGTGATCCACCTGACCTCCACTCTAAACCGATTCTGGACAGACCCCAGCAACCAGGCCAAGAGGCTCGGCAAGCAGAGGGCAGAGGTCACCAGCTTTGGCCAGTGGGGGAGGGTCTCCCCTCGGAGGCTGCCGTGAGGACCAAATGAAAGTGCTCTGTTAGAGAATCACCACACACTCTTCCTGCTCCTCCATGCCTCCACCGCCACCTCCTCTGGACCGCCCCTGGAATTGGAGAACACCCAAATGCGCAAGAGCTCAGCCCAAACCTGCTCTGGGCAGCACCCCTGATGTCCACCTGGCCTTCCCAAGAGCTCCTGCTACTAGTCAGCTTCTGTTGTTAGCAAGTTGGCCTTCAGAGCTTTCTCAATTATTTCTAATGGTAATCGATAAGCATGAGTTAAGTGCCCACTGTGTGCAGGGACACAAAAAAAGGCAACACACAGACTGCGCCCCCAAGAAGCTTATAATCTAACGAGAGAGGCAACGGGCAAACACGTACGTACAAACAACCCACGGGCAAGCTACATTGGAAATAACAGAGAGATGGTCCTAAGACTGAGGGCTGGGAAAGGAAGCCAGGATGGAAGGCAGGAAGTAGAGATGAGGGGCAGGCCAGGCAGGGAACATGGCCAAAGTGTGCAGATGAGGAGCAGCCAGAAGGCAGGTGTCAGTGGGGGAGAGAGGATTAAGTAGAAAGGCGGGAGGGGGCCAGGTTGGGAAGGGGTTTTAAATGACAAACACTGGATTTATTTTTGATCTCAGAAGTAATAGGGAGGCACTGGTACAGCTGTACTTTTACTCTTTGAAAGTTAAAAATAGAATTTTATTTTAAATTCTTATTTTTGATTGGCCAAAATCAGAAGCAGATTTTTCAGCTACTTATCCCAAATCTCTGAAGTCCCTTCCAGCTTCAAATCCTAAGACACACTGGTGCCTCAGTTTCCTCACCTGTAAAATGGAAAAGAACGCTTGCACTCACTTTCTTACAGGGTTATTATGGTGAGGATTCAAATGAGATTCTTCAGCCATAATGTACTAACACACAGGGCAGCTGTTTTCCTAACGGACTGGCTTCTCTGCAGCAAAGTGGACTTCTGTACGTACAAACGTACCAGGGAACAAAGACTGAAGGGAGTCTGACTCTCAAACATGGTAAGATGCAACCCCTCCCCGCCCCAGGTACTGCACAGGCAGATTTTCAGTCAGGGAAGTGAGGAAGCCCCAGAGAAATGGGAAGGCCAGGAACACTGACTGTCCCTCCAATGAGAATGGAATGACATTCAGGTACAACTCAGCAGATGAGACAAACTTATGAAGAAAGATGAGTTCTAACGTTTTGGAGTCTACACAGAAAAGTTAAGCCACCAGCTGTCAACAGCTGGTTTCAAGCCTATGCCTTAGGCATAATCATGAGAATGACAAGAAAAATAAATTAAGACCTTAGGAAGAAAGGTTCTTTTGATAAAAGTGCAGCAGCTCAGTGAACTCCCTCACTGCCTGCCCCAGCGATGGTTCACAAACAGCTTGGTCTTCTAGAGATCCACTGGTGAGGAACTGAGCTGGGAACTAGCCCAGGCCCTTCTAATCTTTCCAGAGGGGAATCCAGCTGAAAAGCCCCACCCACAAAAAGCAGCTTCCTAATTATAACCTTTCTTTTCCAGAGACTCCAAAGCCCTTCTCTATTATTTCCTGGCAGATCGGGCCATACAGACTTACAGTTTGCCTTCAGAACCACCAGCAGGTTATCAGAAATGACTGAATTTACCGACCCAATGGACTCACGCTCACAGGGTCTTCAGCAGACACCCCTGGTGAAGGTCCTTCTCCCTGCCCCAGGAGGGTCTGGGCACGTGTAGAAGATGCTCAGGTTTAGTCAGCCTGGCCCCTTCATGGTACATCTATTCGGGCTCCTCCAAAGGCTTCGCATGCTGCCTACTGAAGGCAGGCCTAAGTCTGGGAGAGTGGACAACCCCTGGCTTTAGGGTCTGAAGAAGCAAACTTGAATCCCTTACTGCTATCTCCTACTCTGGTCAAATCATTTTTCTTCTCTGGGCCTCAGTTTCCTACCCTGTAAAACAAGGAGGGTAAACTAAAGGATCAAGCTCTAGATCCTGTAATCCTGTGGCCAAGTTCCCAGAACCCCAGCCCCCAAAGAGGGGACAGTCACAAAGGCATCATCAAAACCGCTATCACCAATGTCATGATGGTCATTACTTCACCAGAAGCACGAGCCTCTTCCTCCTCCTCCTCAGGGAAGAACGGGAGCCAGTTTTTAGGGTCAGCGGATTTCTAGCTGGCGAAGAGACAAAGGCTCAAAGGTGAAGCTTGATCTGTTTTGTTGATTGTCTAGATGACGAAGAGGAAACCTAGAAGTGTGTTGTGACTACATCCCCCTGGCCCGAGCGATGGTTATTAAATGCACACCAAGATGCTCCTGTTCCTCATCTGCTACAGGGAGAAACTGCTCTACTCCAGAAAACCCTGCCACTTCAGCAAGCCAACGAGCTTCATGCAGCACCTACTACGTGCCAGGCAGTGTGCTGAGTGCTGGGGATGCAGCTGCTATACTCCAGGAGCTCACGGCGTAATGAGGAAAACAACCCATAAACAATCACGTGCAAACGAGATCTAGACAGGATACACTGAAGGGCGCCCGAGAGGCAGCCCGCTAACAGGAAGGAGGATCAGGAAAGGCATCTGGCTGAGACAGGGAGGAAGCCAAGAGGTGGAGGGGAAAAGGCAGGGGGGAAGGCCGGGGAAAATGCCTGGTGTCTGGAGATGGAGTATCTTGTGACGGGGGCAGCCAGGAGGCCAGCGGCACCATTTCTGAGTCACTGCTTACACCCAGCAGCCACTGTCTCTGGCTATCCAGGGAGAGACCCCAGCTGGGCATCCAGCTTCTGCAGGAAGGCCTCCAAGGCGGGGGAGCCCCCGGTACCTGGGGACAACTTGCTCTCTTTGCTCCTCAGGGCCTCCTCCCTCCTGTGTGACAGCCCTTCAAATACATGAATGTAACCAGCCCACTCCTCAGAGTATTTTCTTTCCCAGGCCCATCTTCACTGGCCAAGCCCCTCTTGCCCATCGTGGCTGCCTGCCTGCCTCTGGAGACCTTCCAGCTGGAAGCGTCACGTCCAGGACCAGACATTCTACTGAGTCTGATGGGGTGAGGTCAGCAGAGTGCCCCCCGCCCCAGCCCCTGGCTGATGAAGCCCAGGATCTCCCCATAGCCTTTTTTGGCATTGATATCACAACTGCTAGCTCACACTGGGCTTGCCGGCCAGACCCTGGGCCAGGACCACTGCCATCTACCAATCTTTGTGGAACTGATTTATTTGCACTCAAGTACGAGACTCTACGTGGGTCCCTCCTGAACACCATCTAATTGGATTCAAGGCAACTGCTCTCCCCGGCAGCTTGAAGCTGCCTGCCAACGTGATGGATGAGCCTACCATCTTTGTCATCATCCAAGTCACATCCTGGGCCAAGCAGAGGTCCCTGAGGTGCTTACTCCACACCAGAGACTTGAACCACTTACAAGTCCTGTGGGTCTGGCCACCCACAGGTTCCAAATACAACCGACGGCATCATCATCGAATCCACGACTCTCCCTCCATCTTCACCACCGAACAGGATGAGATGAGAGGCGGTCGACATCTGAGCCAGTTAGCCTCAGAGCGCTCCCATTCTCCTCACTGTCTGGCATGACCTGCTCTTGTGGAAGGCAGGGTGCCTCTTCCTAACCAAGGCCTTGCTTTCCAGATGGTTGCCAACCATCTCTTTAATCCTGTGGAATTTCCCCAGGATCTGAAGTCGAGCTCACTGGCCTAGCAGGCAGATGAAAACGGGAACACTTGCCTTCCTCCATTTCCCATGAGCACACTCAGCGATCCCATCTGCCGCCTCTTTTGGGATGCGGCCCGAGGCCGTGGTCATTCGCCTGGGCCGGGCGCCCCAAACTATCCAGCCCAGCTGAGCGCTCTCTTACGGTTTCCTCGTTCTCCTCAGCGGCCTTACCTTTTCTTGGTCACTGGCTGTCACCAGGTCCTACATCCTTCTTGGAGCCTCCTCTTCCCCCCCCCCCCAGAAGCATTCTGACTCCATGGGGTCCTCCTCCCTGCCTTTTCTGCTTTCCCAAAATGTAGGGCACACATCAGATGGCACCTAGTCTTCCTTTCCTTTGTCATAAACCATAGGTAGGTGCAGTCTTTTGTCCCCAAGGTTTCCAGATTAAGTCCCTGCTAGCAGGGGGGCCAATGACGACTGAGCTGAAGGAGAGCTAACCCTGATGGGGTGTCTGCACTAGGCCAGGCACCAGCAGGGGAGCCCTATAATGGGAGTGTGCAGCCCTGACTGGAAATGGAGCAGGTCCCGAGCTCTGAGCCCAGGACCGCTGATGAAAACTCCAGTGGCCACTGCACTCCCAGCCTGGCCAATACAGGATGACCCACTCTTAGAAAGGTCAGGAGCTCCTTGGCTTCTGGCAGAGTGAGGGAGTGGAAGTTCCCCATCACCACAAAATAGTGACTCAGTGCCCACATCATCATCTCTTTTCCCAACGCGCTGAGTTCTTCCTTCTGTCCAGGCGGTCTGTAATATACTCTAATGGTCCGATGACTTTTCTCCTGTGATTTCCCCCTGGGAAGCATCAGTCTGCTGCTACTACAACCGCGGCTCTCAGGAGGGCCCCTGACTAGACTCTCCTCACCCTCCTCACAAAGCCTGGACTCGGAGAATCACAACTCAAGCCCTGGCAACAACACTCCCTCACTCCGTCAATCGACAAGCATTTACTAACTGCCTGCTACATGCCAGGCACCGCGCTAGGCACTGGGGACTCAAGCGCAGGAGAGGAAGAAGCAACCCCGACTCCTACCGAGAGGAGACGTGTGCTTTTTTATGAGTATATGCAGAGTACATCCAAGGTAGTAAGCAGTGGGGGAGGCAGCCGGGTGGCTTGGTGGATAACACGCTGGGCCTGAAGACCCGAGTTCAAATCTAGCCTCAGATACTCTTCGCTGTGCGATCCTGGGAAAGTCTCAGTTTCCTCATCTGTACGATGTGCTGCTGATATTTTATGAACAAACGCTGCTCCCATTTTATTCTTCACTCACTTTCACAGAAGGCATGTGCACCACTATCTTCCCGTCACATAAAGGAATTCTCTGAGTTTTGATGGTCTTTGATCGCTCTCCTAAGCACAGAGGAGGCCAAGGCTTTGGCAGCAGAGGGTGAAGCGATTTCAAGTGAAGACTGGCCACAAGATTGGGCGCCTGTCATCTGAGGAGTAGCCTGACCCTCAGGTCCTGATCGCCTGTGCTTCTTTCAGATGGAAAGCTCCAAGAGGGGAGGCCAGCATCGGCCACTTCTGAGCTCCAGATTAAATGCACTGTAATTAAGGCAGGTTCTCAAAAAAAGATAAGTGTTCAAGGAACTGTGTTTAACATAGCATTTTCCTTTCATTACTGCCCCGTCTCTAATGCCCTTTTCTTCAGGGAGACAGATGAGGGACTACACTTCCTCCTAGCAAGAGCTAGGAGCCACAGGGAGATGGACCGTGACCCGGTGGGAAGGTCAGATCTGTGCCATGGTGGGCAATGCCACCTTCTCAGGGAGGCCTCTGACTGCCTGGCAAGATCTGACAGTCTCCAGTGACAAAGACCTCACATCCCTTTGGAATGTTTATCTGCAGCCTCGCATCCAAAGCCACAGGGATTTTCAAGGCGTTTAAGCGAAAGGAAAGTAGCCCAGTGTCCACACTAATGGTTTCAACAAACCTTTACCAACTGCCAGGCAGAGAGAAGAGAAGGAAAGTGCCCCAACAAGGAAGGGTGTGCGATGATTTGAGACTGGGCTGGAGCGATTTCCTTTCCCTCTTGGAGGATAATGAGGGGGACTGTACAGCCCTCTTCATTTCTGAAAAGGCCTTTCCATGAAACCCCAAAGGGATCCACTTTCTTGCTCACTTCTGCTTCAGCCAAGTGGCCATAAGAGCCAAGGCCTCTCTATCCCCATATCACTAGAACTTCTTAACCTCAACAAATGCTTCACAGAATCTGAGCTGGGCAGGTCCTCGGAGGGCATCCAGTCTACCCTACACTTCAGAAGGAACTCCCGTGCCCCAATTCCTCGACAGACGGCTACCTGGCTTCCACACCAAGACTTCTAGAAGGGAGAACTGCTTGAATGTGTCCACGCCAATACCAGGCTGATGAAAGGGGCAGGTGCAAGCTACGGGATCACAGCTCCAGCTACTTAAGAAAGCTGATTCCAATGTCAGCACTAGTGGCTCTTGAGCAACAAGGGAAATAAGGCCGAAGAGTCAGGCTGGGGCCCCATTTGAGGTGTTTACTGTGGATTCCGTGGCTGAAAAACGACCTGAAGAAAGAAGGATTCGTGGTTGAAAGAGCCCCAGAGAGAGTTCACTACCTTCTTTTTACAGATGAGGAACCTGGAGCAGGCCAAGACAGGGGACGCAACTCGCCTCTGTGGAGGGAACTGTCTTTCGATATGATGGATGAACTCTGGCATGCTCCAGCCCCCACTGTTCCTACAGCTACATGGTTATCAAATGCCCCTTCTCGTGTGGCCTGAGGAGGGAGATGACAAGAGCTTCTTTCAGATGGAAATGCCAACCACGGTGACCTACCCCTCTGATATGGGACTACCTTGAAGGAACTCGAGAGAAGGGGATTGAGCTTCACAGCCTGGCTAGCACTTTGCTTTGGAGAGAATCCAAGCAAGACAGAAAGGCTTAGCTACGTTGTAGGGCCTTGCTCCCCCAAATTCAGACGCTCGCCTTATGTTCCCTCACGACAACTGGAGATCAGCTGGTGTTTTTTTCTGCTTATGGCTTATCTATTACACACTGGGGAGCTGTTTTAGGCAGCGTGCCTCTGGAATTCCCCGAGCAACATGGCCCTGGAGAGCACCAAAAAAGCCCAGCTACATTTCCGAACTGGGTCAATCCAGCCAAGACGAGGATGAGACAAGGGGACAGCCAATCACTGTTATACTGACTGTGTTTGGTGGTGTTTAAAAAAAAAACACCAAACTTGTACTCTGGAGATGTTCTGGCAAAAAGGCCCAACTTGGCTGCATTAGTTAAGTGAACACGTTAATACCTGACAGCACCACTGATCTCTTGGGGTGCGGGCGGGGTTGCACTTAGGGTCTCTTCCAGCTCTCAACGGGACATGCTGTGCTAGGGTCCAGGCTGGCCGGTCATGACCCCAGGGCGCCCGCTAAGGCAGGCACCCACGTTCACGTGGCTCACTGAAAGATCTGCGCCAAGACTCAAGCTAACGTCGTCTGGTCCGACTCACTGGGTCCCGCTGCTGTTGCCTATCAGGCACCGGGTCGTCATTTCAAGATTAACCTCAGATCCCATGACGACCAACTCCTCTGATGTTCTTCAGCTGTCCTGAATTTTCTGGGCTAATATTCCTTGAAAAAACTTGGGCAGGGCCCAGAAACCTTGTTCTAAAGCTATTTTTCTTCCGTTCATTTATCTGAACAGCACCGGACTTCTAAGGGTGCCAGAAGGGCCTTCAGGGGTCACCTCACCCAACACGTCTTGGACATGGATGGACACATTTGGAACGAGCCGAGCTGCTGCCAGCAAGCTTCCTGACGGCGAGGGCTGGCTCACTTTGGCATCTTCTTCCCCAGGGCCTGTACCCAGCACAAGGCCCGGCACATCGCAGGGGTGTAATGAACATGTGCTGAATTTCTGAAGCTCACTGGGCAGCTCCTAACCCCAGCTTTCTTTTCTCTTTCCCTCTTAATCCTCATCTGTAGCCAGGCCGCCCCTAGTCCGGTCGGGGAAGGGGGCCGGCAGTGACTCTGTGCAGTCCCCATCCCAGAGCTGGGGACTCAAACAGGCCTAAGTCCAGAAAGGTCTGCCCGCCGAGGGGTCCCACGAGTACGTTACCACGTGGCCCCCAGCGGGCACAGCCAGGCACTGCTGAGCCTCCTGCCTGTCGGTCAGCTGCTGATACAGGACGATAAGGGGAATGAATAGGGGTGGGAGGAGCTTGGGAATCAGACGACAGGTTGATCAGCTGTGCCCCCATCGGGCTACGTGGGCTCCTAGGGAGCCCCGACTGATTTTCTGTCTCTTGTGTCATCCCAGTGCTTAGCACAGCCTGACACATGGTAAGTACTTAAAACATGCTGATGCTTCCCACTCCTGGGACTCTGACCTCTACAGTCTTCGCTGGTTCTTGGATCCAGGATTCTATCATCAAGACGAAATGACCTGCCCAAGGTCACACAGAGCTGCGACCACGATCTAATTTCCCGGCTTCCACCTAGGTCTGCACTTTCCCACTAAGCCTCGTCTAGGGCAGAAGGCTCAGGCAGAGTCACGGCCATCCTGAGGAGTCCCCCCCCCGACCCCTGCAGGGTCCCCGAGCTCCTCCACTCCACTTATCCCCCCCAGAGGGCCTTGTCTCTCTAGTTGATTCCCACAGGTAACTCCTGTCCTTCCTCCTGAGGGAAGGAACCAGATGGAATACTCCCCCCCTTCCCCCCCATCCCAACACACCCCATGGGTGTCAGAATACAGCAGAAGCTCAACAAATACCTACTGAATTAATTTCCTTTCCGATGATGCTTTACTTTCCAATAAAGGAAGACATTAATGTTTGCCCAGAGCCTGGACAAAATCCTAAACTATAGAGTAATGTCAGAAGGAAATCTTCCTGTTCTCCCCCAAGCCAGAGACAGGAGGGTGACACCCTGGTCAAGCCCATCCCTGAGGGCATTCTCTGTCTGGAGGGCACCTGGGGAACTGCCCGGGATTGGCCTGCTCCATGATGAAACTGTACAAGTCCTTGGAAGGCTCAGAACCCAAGGCCACAGCCCCATGCAAATGAAAAACTAGCAGAAGCTCAGAACACATGGTTTCAGAAGCATTCCAGATCCTCAAACAGTCTAACCACGGTGAAAAAGAAATGAGAGCAGGCTCATGGATTGTATCTCGAAGAGGTGAGCCGCTTCCCTCTACCCTGGAATACGCAAGGCCCCGATACACACAGATGTCTCCTTAGCAGCATTTCACCAGGGTCACCTGCTGCACGACACCCTCCCGGCCCAGCCCCCCCAGCTTTTCCTTGCCTTAGCACTGCCATCTCACTCCCTCAACTCAGAAATTACCGGCTGCCGCTGTGGGATCCCCTGCTGCCGAGTCGGCCCGAGCCCTGGCAGATGCTGCTGCTTTTTCACAATCACTGAGAGCCTAATGGGCCCATCTTCCCTGCCTCCTGGAACACAGCCATCTCCTTCCCATCAGAAGAGGAATTCGCGCACACACCAAGAGGGTCTCCCCAGCCTTCTTCCCTCTGACCCCAGGTACTCCTCACTGTGGACTGGGTGGCCAGATCCTCACTGGCCTCATTTTCTCAGGAAGGCCTTTGAAATGCCAGCACAGAATCCCATCACTTGGGGCTGGCAGAAGCTCAAGTAGAGGAGACTGTGGGTTACGATGGACAGCAGCTAAGCGGTCTTATTGCACACCTCCGAATGTCCCCAGGACAGGGAGCCAGCCAGCAGCCCAGCTCTCCTTCCTCTGTCATCTCTCAACTACAGAACAATGACTCACTCATTTGAGTGAGCAAACGAAGCTGATCTGGCCCCAGCGATGATCCCTGAGGAATTTCCTGCCCTCAAGTGCCCTCCTGTGACAGCGTTTGACCAGCAGATGGTAGCAGCTGGCCTGGAGCTTACGGCAGAGTCAGGGAGCTCTGAACCTACGTGGCAGAAGAGACGTCCCAACAGTGGCAGAGGGCACTTTGGGGGGATGGGGTGGGGAGGAGAGGTTACTTTTAGAAACACTTTAGTTACCTTGTTTTCTGAATACGCTCCCCTTCCCTACTAACCCCAGGCATCCCTCCTAATAACAAACAGGGGAAAGTTACACCAACCACCACCACCACCAAACACTAACCAGCACTTCAACAGTTGGCAGCAGGACATGCGGGGCTTTACCCACAGCCCCCAACCCGAGGGGGAGGAGAAGCAGCTCCCTCTTCTCTTTTTCTGCCAGGACAAGCTTGGTTGCTCTAACCCGAGTACATTTAGCTCCAGTCCTTGCTCCTTGCCACTAACATGGCAGCCGTCAATGTCTTCTGCTTGGCTTCCTTCACTCTGCATCTGCCCGCCTATGTTCCCCCACATTTCTCTGGGCCCTCTTTTATGCCTAGATCTTTGCCACGACAGAAAGCGCTGTGGTGAGGGGATCTTCTCTTGTCTCAGGTCTTCGGAGCATGGGCTTAGCAGGGCTACGGCTCAGTCAGATGGCACGAACATTCGTTCTCCAGACAAGGAGAGGTTGGGCTATAGGTTGGAACCTGGGAGAACTGGTCACCCCTTGTTTCAGCCAACAGTGAGTGACGAGGCCCACGGAGGAAAGAGAGTTGAGTGAGCCTCAGGCCTTGCCTCAAGGGGCATCCAAGTGGAGTGGGGACCAAATGTTGGGTAAAGTGATTCATTTTAATGCCACAAAAGGAGGCTGGTCTCAAGGAACAGTCGGCGAGGTCTCATGTGCTCACTTCTCTTCTACTAATTCATCTGGAAAGATGTGATTTGTGGTGTCAAGATCACTGGGGTCACAGGATGTTGGCAAAGTCAGAAAAGAAAAGAGCCCCCAACTAACGCCAACCTTCCCTTCCCCGGGCTCTTCACAGAAGTACAGAGTAGAAGTCACTCTACTGGAAATGGGGGTGAAGTGACCCATCCCCCACAGATTATGGCGGCCCAAGTTCTCTCACTGTAGCTGGGTACAAGCAGGGTGGCCTTGCCCCCGTGGCCCTGGACAGAAAGGACAGAAATTCCAAACTTGGGCCGGGCTGAGGGACTTAATTCGGCTTGGTTTTGGACAAAGCCTCATTGGGCCTCAGTTTCCTGAAGTCCCTTTCAGCTCCACATAGTGCCAAGGCCCCATGACCGCTCCTCACGCTTCCCACCACCCCTCCCCTCTCCTTTCAGTCCTCCAGGTTCTAGAAATGCAAACATTTGCCCGTAAGCAGGTAGGGGCCCCAGTCCCACCTCCATGTCCCTGCAGGGCCACGGCCAGTCTAAAGATGGCTCAGCTTGCCCTCAGCCCTGACAGGTGACGGCAGTCTGGGGAATCACAGCTTTGGAATCAGGCCTAACATGGTGGCTGGACTTGGCCTCCTGTCCTTTTTCTATCTTTTTTCATTTGCTCCCTCGGGCCTTCGGAGAGACCTTGAGTCTCAGGTATTAGGAGGACTTTGGAATAAGGTAATGAACAGTACAGAACCAGGAGTCAGGAAGACCTGAGTTTTAGTCTCACCTCAGTTTTAAAATGGATTGTTGTGAGGATCAAATGAGCTAATATATTCAGAACGCTTTGCAAGTCAGCCCGCCGACATTTCTTAAGCACCTACTATGCGCCAGGCCCTGTGCTAAGTTATCAGCACATCACATCCCCTTTGGAAGGAAGGCCTGGAACGCAGAGGTTGGGGAGGGGCCCTCCCTTAAGCTGGGGCAGGCTAGCCGAGCATGTGTCCTCCCTGCCCAAATGACCACACGAGGCCTCGTTTTAAAACCATCCCCACTGGGCTGGACTTGGCCTCAGGAAGCAGTGACCTCCACACAGGAGGGAGGCCTGATTCCAAAGCTATGATTCCCTGGCTGCCGTCACCTGTCAGGGCTGGGGCTAGCTGAGCCCAGCGCCTTTAGACTGCCCTGGCCCCGAGGGGATGTGGAGGGGGGACCTGCCAAGGGTCAGAAAACTGTCTTTCTCAAACAAAAAGGACTGGAACAAGAGGGAGGGGGCAGGGGGCGGTGGGAGGCATGGGGAGTATTCCTGGGACCTCAGCTTCACGTGTAGCTGAAAGGGACTTCAGGTTATCAAGACCAGTGCCTCTGTTTTACCATCAAGGAAACTGAGGCCCAGAGCAGTACAGTGGAAGGAATCCTGGCTCTGGGCATGCCCAGCCTGATCTGGCTTCTCACTGTCTCTGTGACCATGGCAGCCGCTGCCCCTTTTGGGGCCTTGGTTTCCTTATTTATAAAAGGAGGCAGCATTCCTTCCAGCTCTGAATCTGGGGTCCTCTGCAGGACTGGATGACTTCTGCCTCTCTTTGTGTCCCCTGGCGCTCAGTAGGCGTGGGCTGACTGGACTCCCCTGACGTGGATGAGACCGCAGACCGTACGTAAGAAAGGAGGTGGCCCCGCGAGACAAGAGGAAGGGGCAGGGGGCCACGTGAGGTGGCCCACGGGTGGCCTCACTACCGGGGTAGGCGTCCCGCCCTTTGTTCCACTACTCCACAATGCCCCCAAACTCAATATTAAGAAGAGCCCTTGGCAGAAGGCCCCTTGTAGCCACCCTGGATCCAGCCCCAGCTCCAAGAACCCCAAGGTGTCAGTCTCCTGCCCCCTTCTGGCTCCAACATTCTAGGCCTCATCCCACAACTGCTCTCTCAGGCACCAGGCTGCCAAGTCCCCTGACCAAAGGCTTTCATGCCTACCCTTGACCACCGCATGTGACACATGCCTAGTGGCTGGGGTAAGAGGTGAACTGCGGGGGCAAAGCTGTTTGGACATGGAGTCACCCCAAAGCCTCCAACAGCCCAACTCTGCTTTGTGACCCCAGCCACCCTGCACTTAGTTAGGACTCTTCTGCTCTCTTGCAGCACTCGGACCCTCCCAGCCTCGAGGCCTCAGGCGGCTCTGTTCTCTATCCCTTCTGGGTCCTCCATGGACATCTGCAAGATGGTCGAGCTCAGACTCAGGAAGCTGCTGACAGTCACTTGGCTCTCCTTGGACCTTCTGACCCTCCATGGCCTGCGTCCAGTGGCTGAGGCTTCTGTTGCTCCCTCTGCCTCTAGGGGGCTGGCCCTGCCAAGGTCAAAGGCTTCTGCCTGCTCCACGACCTCTCTGCTCTTTTTCACTCTTCTTTAGAATTATGAAGCAAAGGTTGTTCAGTCCTTCTTCATGGCCCCATCTGGGCTTTTCTTGGCGGAGATATTGGAGTGGTTTGCCATTTCCTTCTCCAGCTCATTTTACAGATGAGGAAACTGAGGCAAGCAGGGTGAAATGACTTGCCCAGGGTCACCCAGCCAGGAAGCATCTGAGGCGATGAGTCTTCCTGACTCTAGGCCTGGAGCCCTGTCCACTGTGCTGCTGTACAGGTCACACCACGTGACCCTCAAAGATCGAGCCGTACCCCCATTTTATCAGTGTGCTGTGGTCTTTCTTAGCGCATTTTTAGCTGTATGACATTCCTGGGCTCTTCTACTTACAAACGTTTGGTGGTAAGAGGAAGGCTGAGGGACGGTTCTTTTCAACAAATCTCCCCTCCCCCAATTTAGGTTCTGTTGCTAATCAGAAAAACGCAAAAGTAAACAAACCCTTTCCATGGAAGGATGAACATGAGGAAGTCAGGGGATCCTGGGAAGACAAACATGAACTGATGAAGGGCAAGGAAAGCAGAGCAGATAGCAGGTGGCTTCAAGGGGATCACCCCTGCAAAGCATGCAGCCCAGGGTCTCCACATGCTCCTGCCCTTCCTAGACAATGAGAACGACATGAGTGGAAACTCAAAGAACACCCAGAATGAAACGAAATGCACCGAGGAGGAGGAACCTGGGCACAGACTGCCACTGGAGGAGGGGGCACACCCAGAAATGACTGACTGTGATGGCAAAATGAAAGTCATCCAAAAAACCCAGCCGATCGCGCCCTTCCATCCATCACCCCAAGAGAGAGCCAGGAGACACTTCTGCTCCCCGGGACTGCAGGCCCCAGATTGCTCGTGAGGGATTCAGACAAAGCAGCGCCAGCTGCCTTCCGGCCAGCTAAACCCCTTCCCTGAGGCGCTAACAGATCTGAAGGCTGCTCTCCTCAGGGACAAGGATGGATCGAAGGGGAGGAGCTGAGAGCAGAGACTGCCCATTCTCAGCCACTCAAGGTCTCAAGCTTTAAGCCTTGCCAGCCAGCTTGGTGAGCTGCTCTAGGGGCTATTTTTTTTTTAAGGCAATTGGGGTTAAGTAACTTGCCCAGGGTCACACAGCTAGTAAGTGTCAAGTGTTTGGTCTGAGGCTGGAGTTGAACTCAGGTCCTCCTGACTTCAGGGCCGGTGCTCTATCCGCTGCGCCACCTAGCTGCCCCTTTAAATTTTTTTTTTTGAGGCAATTAAGTGACTTGCCCAGGGTCACACAGCTAGTGTCTCGGGCTGGATTTGAATTCAGGTCCTCCTGACTCCAGGACCAGTGCTGTATCCACTGAGCCACCTAGCTCACCCTCTAGGGGCTATTCTATGAGGTAAGGGGGGCCCCAAAGCTGCCCAAGTTCACTGAAGCCACTTCTGTGGGACAAGAATGAAGAGCAAAGCCTGAAACTGGGCTCAAGTCATGGTGGAAACCCAAGCAAAGCAGCCCACAACCTTCGCTTGTATCTGGTGACTGTTCAAAGAGGTGTTCTGCATAGACCTCCGTTTATATGGGCACATCTCCATCCCCAAAAAAGCAGAGATGTTCACTTCTGTATCTGTATCCCCAGCACCACAGAAGTGCTTAATAAATAGTTAATGACTGATCACTGGAGGTCTATGAATGAAGTGAACAACCCTGCTCTCATACGTGTGCGCGCGTGCACATAGAGAGTGAGCAGCTGGGTGGTGAAGTAACAGAGTACGAGGTCTGGAGAAAGGAACACTCGCCTTCCTGAGTTCAAATCCAGTCTCAGAATCAGCCTAGCGGTGTGACCCTGGGCAAGTCACTGGACCCTATTTGCCTGAGTTTCCTCATCTGTAAAATGAGCTGGAGAAGGAAATGGCAAACCACTCCAACGTCTTTGCCAAGAAAACCCCAAATGGGCTTAAGAAGAGTTGGAAACAACTGAAAAACGACTGAACAACAAATTCAGAACCAGGTGGCCTCCAACAAAATGCATCCCAGCCCTGATCTTGTCTGACAGATGAGGAAACTGATGAGACAGATGCCAAGGAGTGTCTGGCTCATTCACTGTTCCTTCCATCCTACCACACACTGGACGCATTCCTTCTCCGTGGACTGTCTGCCTATCCTAGGCTGTCAGTGACAGCTGGGCCAGGAAGGGCCTGTGTCCCCAACACAGGTTTGGGGAAAAGAGATCCTGCTCTTCCCCAAATCCTCAAGTGTAAAATGTGAATAGTAACAGCACCTTCCTCTCAGGGCTGCTCTGAGAATCCAGTGAGACAACAGTTGTAATATTCTGTAATAGTTTAATTAATAAATCGATATTTTACATGCATTTTTGTACCGCCAGCACCTAGTCAGTCTCAGGCAGCCAGCAGGCACTTAATGCTTTGACTGATGTCTGGTCACAGCCCTGAATCCAGGCCTCTTCACTTCCCCCAGCTGTTGTAACGGGTCATGAGAGGCCATAGGACCTTAACTTGGAATTGGTTCCAAGGCCACCTCCTCCACTCCCCAGACCTTCTAAGATCTCATAGCTCCACCCACGCGGGCTCCGTTCCATGAGACCCTGGCTAGGGTCTGAGAACTCAAGAGCTCTCCATGCTCCGGTCTCCGAAGGCTGAGAAACACAGTTTCCCCAAAGGACGGGCAGGAGTAAAGAGGTCCTCTGATATGGAATCCCTCCCAAGGACAGTGATTTCTCAAAGTGCCTGCATCCACAGGGAACCTTTCAGGAAGAAGGAATTAAGCAGAAGCTGGAAAACACCAGATCAGCCATCACAGCTACAACGAAACAGAGAAACAGACTGGCGCTGAATGCTATGCAGCTGTGATGCCCAAACTGTCAGGGCCTGCCTCTGGTATCTGGAGAGGTGGGGGCTGGCCAACAGCGGTGATATCACGTCCCCCAGTGGAATCCAAGTTCCTTAAGAGCCGGCCCTGTTTTTGCTTTTTTTCTTTGTGTCTCCAGAGCTTAGCTCAGGGCCAGGTATTCAGGAAGCACTTAACAAATGCATGTTGCCACATACAGCATCACAATTTTTGAAATGGTTCATTTTGCAGAATCTTTTTTTTTTAAATAATTACAATGGGTGGCTCTGTAGGAGAGGGTAAGAGATTTCAATAATCTATTTTTTGAAAAGACAAAGGACCTCCAATCACACAGCTATCCCATACCATACGCTCCCTTCACATTTGGCCTCTGATAGAAGCTGCCACCATTACCAGGAAAGGTCAGTCTGAGAAGACAGTCCTGGTGAAAACTTCCTCTGATCCAAAGTGAGTGTGTGCGGGTGTGTGCACACAAGTATGCCCACAAATGCTGACGTGGTATAGTGAGGCTCCTGACACCTGGCACGGTGAAAGCGCTTCCTTCCTCTGTGTAGTGGGTGGTTGAGGGAACTCAAGTATTAGAAGTCACATCTTTTGGCTGGGGCGAGTAGAACACTAACAACAGACATCATGGGGAGTAGAGAAGGTCTGATTAAGAAATTATAATATCAGGGGCAGCTCGGTGGCACAGTGGATAGAGCACCAGCCCTGAAGTCAGGAGGACCTGAGTTCAAATCTGGCCTCAGACCAAACACTTGACACTTACTAGCTGTGTGACCCTGGGCAAGTCACTTAACTCCAATTGCCTTAAAAAAAAAACCAACACCAGAAATTATAACATTAGGAGCAGCTAGGTGTCACAGTGGATAGAGCTCCGGCCTTGGAGTCAAGAGGACCCTGAGTTCGAATCTGGCCTCAGACATTTGACACTTACTAGCTATGTGACCCTGGGCAAGTCACTTAACCCCAATCACCTCACCAAAAAACAAACAAAAAGAGAAATTATAAAATCTCCTCAGTTGGTATTCTGGCTAACAGGACAGCTAGAAAAATCACTGGACTTGGAATCAGAGACCCTGGGCTCTGTTCCCAGCCAGACCACCCCTTTCCTACCTGGGTGAACATTTTGAACACCCTCCATCTCATAGGAAGAACACGAAAGCACCACAGAAACTCCAGCCACTCGCACAGCCGGCTGCAAATCTGCCCTTCCAGAAGAAATCCCCAAGAGTCCCTTCTAACGAGGGTGGGGCACGAGATCCGCTCCCAGCCCTATGCTTGTGAAGTAGGCTGTCCAGTGGTTTCTGTCTGCATTGCCAGTACTGTGGGTGGATTGTAGGGGGTCCCTGAACACAGGCGGGGAAATGTACATTTTTATTGCTGCTAACTTTCATTAGAAACACTGTTCTTGAGGGGATGCAGCCAGCCTGGGGAAGCCACAACATGTAAAAAGGCCAAGAACGTGAGCCTCAGAATCAGATCAACAGGCGCCACACAGGGGGAGAATAATCTGCTCTCTACCCCTTATTCATTTAGAAAAAAAATCTGATTATAGGCTATACAGCTGGGAAGACATGCCAGTGATCTAGTCCAGAGGAGAAAATGGAGGCCCGGGGAGGGAAGCAACCTGTCACCGAGGTAGAGGGGGAGGGGAGGGGAGGAACACTGGGCTAAGCGCCTCACAAAGACAATCTCATCTGCCTATCACAACAGCCCAGCTCTTCTGATGGGGCCAAGCTGACAAATCTTTTTAAGGTTCCAAATTGCTTTTTTTTCCATGTCTGTTTTCTCCTTTCCATTTATGATGGGAAGGTTTGCTTTTTTAAACTCTTAGGTTAAGGTGATAGGGAAAAACCTTTAATTGTGTGGGTTAACGCTGTGGGAGTTCTCCCAGTGGTCAGGGGCCCCAGGCTTCCTTCTATAAACCAGGCTCACCATCAGTCACAGGAGCTGGAGTAAGAGGACCACGGGGAAGGAGGCCTTGGGGTCGGCACCTGTTCCAACTAAGGCTGCCTTCCCTCACTGGCCACACAAGTGAAGCGCATTCATGATTCCCAGTGTGCTGGTCTACCTGGGAAGCATCCTTGTTCAGTTTCCTGGAAAGACTACCCCCAGAAACATGTTTCCTTATGTTAAGAAACATGGTTTGTGCTCAGCAGATGTTCTGCTGGACAAGGGACACTGAGGCAACCATGCCCAGGTAGGCAAATGTGAACATGAGACAGTCTCACATCATACATGTATGTGACCAAGTCCTCACAGCCCCCCCCCCCCCGCTGCTTCTCCATTGGGTGAAAGCCTTTCTCTCACTCATGGTCGCTGGGCTCAGTGACGCCACCTTAAAGTTGTTGGTTATGTAGATGCTCAGAGATATGGACCAGAAAGATAAGGCCACAGTCTGGGGGTTTTTTCCTTCAAGCTCTGGGCAGCAGAGTTAAGACCTGCCCCTACAACTTGGATGGACTTCCAGAGCTGGGACCCTGAACAAGTGAGCTAAGCTGTCTGCTAATTCATACCCCTGGGCACTCTCTATTCCTGATACTGGTTTGGGAATAACACTGGAGAAGTCCAATCCAAAGCATTTGGCTATGAGGCAATGATGGTGCCACAACTCATTACATGTAAGGGGTATTTAGTGAACAGGTCTGAATCCTCTGGAACCAATCTCTAAGGTCCCCTCTAGTGCTATTATGTGAACTCTTCCCTAAGCTGCGGGCCTCTGGCTTTGAGGAGCCCTCGTCAAGATAGGAGAATGACAACTGTCCCTTTACAGCGTAGAGTCTGGGAGTCAGAAGGAGGCTCAGCGCCTGCTCGCCTCTAGATACCACAAGGCAGCATTCAGGCCACACCTGTAGTCCTCCTGGCCAGCTTAGCTGTAGTCAAATGCTATCATCATTTCTGCTTTACAGATGAGGAGCCACAGGCTCAGCGACTGCCCAAGGTCACCGGGCTAGGAGACAGAAGAGAGAGAGCTGGGACTGAGGCTTTCTGTCTCTGATGCTGGGGCCTTTCCCACCAAGCTGCAGCTCCACTCATGTGAGAAGCCTTGATTCAAAGACAAAGGAAAGGGCAGAGACACCCCACACAAAGACAGGCTTCCTACCAATGAGAGCCTTCCAAAGTTCTGAGTCTTCCCATTCAGCTACGTGCTAGACTGGATGACCTCTGAGGTCTTGCCCATGTCTGAGATTAAAGATAATTTAAAAAATCTACTTGCTAGCACAGGGAGGCAGCTAGGTGGTGCAAGACAAGCCACTTCACCTGTCTCAGTTTTTTCATCTGTAAAATGGGGATAATAATAACAGCACCTACCTCCCGAGGTCATTGTGAGGATGAAATGGGATGTTTATAAAGCACTTAGCTAATAGAAGATACTTAATCAATGCTCATTCCATCCACTCATCTCAGTCCAAGGATAGAGCTGAAAAGTACCCTAAGCCTTTTCACTCAGTCCAAGTTCATCCTTACTTGATTAGGAAATGGAGACCTAGAGAAACTGCTTAAATGACTTCTCTCAGGTCACACACGGAGTACTGAGTAGGGGGAGGGGAGGGGGAGGTCTGCACCCAAATCCTCCGCCTCCAAATCTGGTGATCTTGGTATCACACCACAAGTCTATTTTGAGGTCTTCTTTCTGGAGGCATTTGATCTTTGCTGGTTTTGGCGAAGAATGATTCTTTAGGGCTCCTCCTTGTACCACTAATGCCCCAGATGGGTTGGGCATTAGAGCCGCCTGACAGTAGGTATAACTGAGCTGTAGAGTGGCGACCGCTTCGCACAGAGTTACTGGCAAGGAGCCCTCGGGCCCAAGTGACAGAGATCAAACAGCCAGGTAGTGATGACACAACACTGGGGGTGGGCCAGGCAATAGATATGTGGAAGTAAGCCAAGAGGCCAGCCTTCACCCTCTCCCATGGGCAATGGCATGTGCCGGCATATGCATACATCTCGCGTAATCTCCAAGTTTCCTTCCAACCAAGTACGATGCTGTGAGCCCTCCAACTTTTGACTCATCTTCTGTACTCCATTTAACAAACATTTTTAGACAAACAAAATACTCCTTAGAACTTGAAGGCAGCCTAATGTAATGAAGAACGCTGAATTTGGGTTCAAATCCTATCTCAGATACTGACTAGTAGTAGGATTATAGATAAATCACCATTTCTCAGAGCCAATACTTCCTCATCTTTAGAATGGGGATCATATTTTGCATTAATCCTACCATCCTCACAGACTTGTTATGAAAATCAGCCTTAAAGTGCTATGGGCTGAACATGAGCTAAATGCTGTAGTGGAGAATCCGAGATAAGCAAGTGATTCTGAGGTCCTTGTTTTCTGAGAATCTATAACGGGGGAGAAATGGGGACAAATATATTCAATCTATTAATAAATTAATATATATTAATTAATATAACCATTAATCAGTTAAGCTTTTTAAAATGCTCTCCCACCCCAAGTCTATTCACCTAAAGAGCCATAAGACAAAGGCTGATCCTAAGGGTCCCAAGAAAAGTACAGAAGTCTATGAAAAGTCGAAGGCAGGAGAAGTGCTTCTGCCTCAGGCAGCAGGAAGAACAAAGAAGGCTTCAGGAGGAAACATGTGAGTGCGGTCTAGAAAAGATTTCAACAGGCAGCACGTGGGAAGTGGAGAACATTCTAAATCAGGGAAATCAGACACTGAAAAGCCCAGGATGAGACAATTCAGAAGGGCGAGCTGTCTACTGTCAGCAGGCATTACAGGTATTAATGTTCATTTTCCATCAGGGTGGATAAAAACCAATAGTTTAAAGATCACATAAAAAAGTTAATGGAGAGTTTTTGTAGTCAAAGGACTTTGATTTAAGAGTTAATCTGAGACACAGCAAAGCTCTCACTAGTGAAGAGGGATTATGACTTTGAATTATTTAATACTGGAGTACTTGATTCACATAATCTCTTTAGAAAAGCTTCGCAGATGAAGAAGGGAATGGTTTCAGAAAAACCTGGAAGACTTCTACAAGCTGATGCAAAGTGAAGTGAGCAGAACCAGCGGAACAGTGTATGAAGTAACAGCAATATTGTAACGATGAGCAATTGTGAATGACTTAGCTACTAGGATCAATACATGATCCCCCACAATTCCAAACAACCCATGATGAAACATGCTATCCACTTCCAGACAAAGAACTGATGGATTCAGTGCAGACTGAAGCATATTTTTTTTCATGACTACTACTACTACTACTACTACTACTACTACTACTACTACTACTACTACTACTTCTTGCAACATAGGTAATATGGAAATATGTTTTGCATGACTTCATATGTATAACTGGCATCATATTTCTTGCCTACTCAATGGGTGGGGAGAGGGAAAGAATTTGGAAAATTAAATTTTAAAAAAGTTTGACAAACAGATCATAAGAGACTCCTACATCATTTCCAGCTCATTTTATTACACACTATGCCTATACTTAGTAATGGAAGTAGGGAAAACAGATCTTCTATCACTGACTCTAAGGGCCAGTCGATGCTGGGCTTCTCCAGATGTGTTCTCTCTTACCTGCTCTTTCCCTCTATCTCTGCTAAATGCTTCTAAGTTTCATTTGCCAAAAGTTAAATGAGCAAATAATACACCTCTACTCTGAAATGAAAATATATTTCTCCGGATGGTATGCACCCTCTTCCTAGAGGAGCCAAGAAAATCTTCTAGTTATCCAGGTTGAATTAAAGCATCCAAATGAAATTAACTTTGCAAGTTCATAGATAGAAGAGCTATAAAGCACCTTAGAGGCCTCGGTCCAACTCCCTCATTTGACAGATGAGGAAACTGAGGCTAGGGGACTACCCAAAGACATACAGGCAGTCAATAGGAAGTAATAATGGTGATGGAAAATGCTATTCACATCCAAAGAAAGAATTATGGAGTTTGAATGCAGATTGAAGCATACTACTTGCTATTTTTTCCTTCTGTTTTTGTTTTGTTTCCTCTTTCTGGTGGTTCCTTCCTATTGGTTCTAATTTTTCCTTACCACGTGACTAACGTGAAAATATGTTTAATAGGCATGTATATGTAGAGCCCATATCAGATTGTGTGCTGTCTTGGGGAAGGGCGGGGGGAGGGAGAGAAAAATTTAAAACTCAAAAGCTTATGGAAGCAATTGTTGATAAATCAAAATAAACTAATGAAAAAATTTAAAAAGTAAAAAAAAAAGAAGTAATGACAGGATTCCAACCCAGGTGCTTCAAATCCCAGAGCTCTTTCTATTGCACCAAACCGCCTAGTAAAATGACTAGATCACTCCAATTTATGATACAATTTCAAGTTTAGTTTGAAAAACCAAAATTCCACGAGAATTCCTCATCATGGAGTGCAGGTGACCTTGGCATTATGGTGGTTGTGAGCATGATTCCAGGGATGGAAGTCCACCTATTACCTGCAGACAGGATGGCCCTCCCTCCCCCTAACAATATGAACCAGTTCCTCTCTGGAGTGGGCCATCAGGAACAGTTTTAAAAGCACAGAGACTGGCAGAGTTATGGTCTGTGACAGGAAGGAAGGGCCCACACAAACAATCCTGAGAGTTTATTTAGCAGATGATTTCTAAAAATGAATCTTTGGATTTAAAAAAAAATGTATTTTTAAAGAGAAAAACAAAGAAAATCTTAAGAGAGAGATTGGTCCAAAATCTGCCTAGACGAAGCCTTCCCAACTCATGTGCTACGTTGGTTTAATTTAAATCTAGCCCACCCAACTTTGCCAAGGGTTAAGTTGGGGCCAGCAAATTCCTCAAGAATCTAATTGCCCACTTGTTCTCCCATTCTGCCAAGCAGAAGCTGCTCTGGGAGCCTGGAGCCCCACACAAACATTACCAGGAAGGCTCCACTGGGCAAGTTATCGTGGCAGGCAAGCAAGTGAGGAGACATCTCCAAACAGGGAGCGACGCCAGGAGCAGCTCTGGGATGCTGGGACATCAACTCTGGCCACAGGCTTCAAGTGGGGTTTCTACACTCCAGCTGAGTCAGAAGCTCCTTCCTGCTGACTCTGCAGTCTACACTGGGTCGTGAGGGCCTGGCGAGTTCCTTTTCCATCAGACCATGACTTGTGGCCAAGTGTTGCCAAAACAGCACAAATAAGTCATGGCTTTCAGACAGAGCTAGCCAAAAACGTTCTGGTGTTGCTCATCTGTGAGTTCCTAAATTTAAGACCTTTCTTTTAGCTCTGTCGCCTGCCATTTCCTGCTCCTACCACAATCACACAGAGAGGTTAAACTTCATGATTTCTAAGCTCTCTTCCCACCCTAACGCCACTGGGCTTTGGAGGTGGCTAGGATTAACTTAGAGAAGTCCGTAGACGCTGTCCTCAAGACTGAGAGGGTGATATTTTGTGGAACTTTCCCTTCCCCATCTTCCTCTTTTAAAAATTCCTTTATTATAAGGGACAGCTTTTTTGTTTTTATGGAGGACGTAAGACTATCAATAAAATTTAAACAAAATTAAACAGGCAGGTGTCCTCAACTTTTCTCCACAGCAGGCTGCAAAACTGATGTTAAAGAACAAGGAACACAGCATTTACTACTTAACATTCCTTTTGGCAGAACAAAAAGTGTGCTCTCAAGGGCTAGAGTAGTATTGGAATGCTGACCTAGACCAGGCTGTGGGGCTGCTGTCCAAGGTCAAGTTCACCCATGTTCAGAGAGGCATTCTACTCTGGATGGGGCAGCACTGGCACTTGGGAATGGGCAGCCTGGCCTGCACACCACTCTACTTGCATGGCTCCTGTCCACAACTCTTCCCCAGTTCACAGGCAGCACTCAGCCGAGCCCAGCCAGTATGCTGGATGGGGCCAGGTACTGGCTGCACTGGGCAACCTGACCCAGAATATTCCTCTCTCCTAGGGATCCCCACACAGTGCTGCAATGATAGTGGCAGGATGGTAGAAGAAGGGATGGACGGTGCTGAGAATCAAACAGGTGGTTTGTAGACAGTTGGAAAACATTAACTCGGCTATCACCAGCAACACAAATAAATGGCAACTTCTGGAACATCAGGTGCTCCTATCTTTTGAAGAAGGTTTGGAGACAAAAGGCGTGGGTGGATTGTAGCTTATGCTGTTGAAGGGAGCACACAAGTGATATTTTATGGATAAGGATTTCATAAGCAGGGAGTAGGAGAGAGAATCAGAAATACCTGGGTTCAAATCTCACCCCTGACACCTACCTTCAAGTAGGTATAACTTCAGGTGAGCCCTCTACCCTCTCTTTGCCTCAGCACTTCATCTATAAAATGGAGATAATATCTGTACTACCTCCCTCATAGGATTGTCATGACATAATAATGTCTATAATGCACACTGCAAACTTTAAAATACTCCGTAAGTACCAGTTATAATAATCACGTCGGACACCATTTAGTATCCCAGCATTTAGCACAGTGCCTGGCACATAGCAAGCACTTGATGTTTACTGATTCGTAGTACTGCAGCACTGACGCAAAAATATTAAATAAAATATTAATAATGTATAGACATATATTTTAAAAAGTAATTCACTATGACCAGTTACATGAGAGAAATACAAGAATAATTAAACAGTAGGAAAATTAAATCACACTAATAACAAAAAATAAGAATCACACAATTCTGTCAATGGATGTAGAAAAGACCTTTGACAAGGCACACCACTCTTTTAAATGTTCAAATCATTATAACAAAAGGTTTTTAGCTCAATAAGGTCAAAAACACCCATCTAAACCAAGATCGAGCGCTGTCACAGATAGTGGAAGCTTTCCCAGTAAGAACACGGTAAAGCAAGGATGCTTGTCGGCTTGGCCAACGTATCAAAAGTGCCAGCTCTCACAAAGGAAGAATAAGAAACAGGGAATAAGCACAAGCAAAGAGGCAGAACTATCTCTATTTGCAGATGATACGACGGTTACTTAGAGAACCCCAGAGAATCAATGATAATATTTATCAAGATAATTAATAGCTTCTGTAAAGCAGCTGGTTAGTAAACACATCTACAAAACCCAGTTGCCTTTCTGTAGAATACTAACGAAACCCAGGAGGAAGAACTGGGAAGAAAAATTACATGCAGGATCACAACAAAATGCCTTAACTACCTAAGAGTTAACCCACCAACACATGCAACACTTACACAAATACAATATAAGACAACGTTTGCAGACATAAACCACCTAAACTATTGAAGCGTTGTATTCAAGTCCATGCCTGGGCCAGGCCAGAACGGTGAACGTGACAACACTTCCCAAAACAGTCTACAGATTAGTTTCACACCCTTATGATACCAAACAAAACAGTAAAATTGATTTAGAGAAATGAAAGATCAAGAATGCTAAGGAATGTGATGGAAAAAAGCAGGAAATCTGGGGGGGGAAGGGAGAGGGGTGATGCTACCAGAGCTGAAACTATACCATAAATCAGTAATTATCACAATTTATGGTATCAGATTTAAAAAAAAATAAATCAGAAAACTAGACCAGACAAGAAAGATCTAGAATACTATAAAATAAATTGTAAAACATAAAATGACTAGGGAAAGGGACTATTCATTCAATAAGAACTACTAGAAAAACTAGAAAGTATTCTGGTTAAAAAAACAACAACAAACTGGTTTAGACAAACATCTTGCACCTTATACTATAATTTCCAAATGAATTAAGTATATTAAGTAGAAAAGTATAACACCAAAAATAATTAGGAGAATTAAAGGTTATAGCTTTCATGAGGGAAATTCCTAACCAGAAAAAGGCAAGGCAGCTTATAGAAGACAAAACAGATTTACTGTATAAAATTCAAAGATATCAAATGTTATATGGTGTTGACTGATAATAAGAATCAAGAGCTATTCCCCAATAGGCAAATGGTCAAAGGATATCTCTTTTCAAAAAGAAAAAACTACAAAAAATTTACCTGAACAATGTTCAGGATCACTGATCATATAAATGCAAATTAAAAGAACCCTGAGGTGACTCTCACCAAACTAGCAAAGAAACTAGAAGACAAGAAAACATCACTAATGATGCTACAGGGCAGACAGAACACTCATTCCCTACCAATACCAATGTGAATTTGTTCAACCATTCTGTGAATCAATTTGGAATTTTACAGAAAACTCACTAAATTCTTCATAACTTCTGACAAGAGAACTCCATTCCTGGGGCTCTATATCCCAAGGAAGCTGAGTGCAAGAAAAGACCCACAGTACCTGACAGTTCATAGCTGAATTCTGCATGAAAACACCAGTCATGAACCAGCTATGTGTCTATCCAATCGATGGGTGGAGGCTAGACAATTTATGGCACAGAGATTTAACATTCCTTCACTAAAGTGGATGGTGAATAAGAGTTCAAATAAATGTGTGGAAGTCTAAACGAAGTGATAAGAGCAAGAGAGCAGAACCAAAGAGTCATTCCTATTCACTGCCACAAGGTCCAATCAAAAAGGCTGAGCCTGCCCAGGTCCAAGGTGCAAGGTGACAGACAACCCCTCCTTTCCCTCAGTTGTCTGGAGGGGGTTGGGAAGTGTCTCATGCCCAAACAAGGAACATCTATAAAGTCACTAATGCAGACAATGGCCAGTCTTCTGTTCTCAGGCTGACCCTTCCATGCAGAGGCAAGTCTCTTCTGTCTAGGAGCCTGGACCAGGCGACCATCTCTAAATCATACCAGGTTATTACGGCCCCATTTCATATTGAATAAAGCCAAGGTTGTGTGCAATGGTCACCGAAGAGTAAGGATCATTCTCCAGGTCTCCCAACCCTAAGTCCAGGCTTCTCATGGCTGAACGCAAAGGGCTGCTTAAATGAGAGTTGTTACAACATTACTACAGTCGTGGTCGTGACCTCATCCATGCCATCCTGCCATTCAGGGCGCTTCTGCTCCCAGGTCTTACTGTGTGAGACAACAATTAAGCATCAGGTAACATACAAGCCTTTCCAGGACCCGATTCTCAGATACAAACCCACAACAGAAAACTTCTGTGACTCACTCAGACGGAGCTGGCGTGTGTTCTGCTGACTCTGGTCCTCTTCCACACTGCCACAGTTTACCTGATTCGGTAACTCACTCACGAGCTTGGCCCTTCAGAGCAGTAACTCACTCCCATGCCCACAGTACCTGAGGCTTGGGGGATGAACAGCCCCTACCTTCTGCAGAAGGAACAGGGACATTGGGGTGCAGGAAAACGCCCTGTCCTACATTCTCCAAAGTCACATATTCCAAATTAGGCACCAGCCTCAATAATATTGAAAATATTTATTTTACATTATTTTTTAAACGTCCCTAAGTGTAACTGGGAGGAAAAATGAAGTATATAAATAAAATAAAATGCCCTTAAATCATTAGATGATAGAAACATATCCAGGAGGGATGGCGGGTGTACTTTGTTTTATACAAAACACCCCAAGCGTTAGGAAGTCTATATATAAAGCAAATATAATATCATAGATGTACCCCCACAATTCCATCTGCCTAATGCCTACTTACTCTTCAAGGCCTGGCTCAGACATTTCCTCCATAAACCTTTCCCCGTGATCCCCTTTCTTTTCCAATCCCAAAGCAATCAACCTGATTAGTAAGCTGCATGTTACAGTGGAAAGAACACCAGCTTTGAAGTCCAACCCTGTGCTTATTCCCTGTGTGACTCTGGACATATCTCTGCATCTTCAGGGGCCTGATGGTGCAAGACTCCATCTTACAGATAATTTCTAAGGTTCTTTCCAGACCTAAAACCAGCTTACTGAATTCAGATCCCTGCCTCTTCTAGGCCAGGTAACGGCAGCCACCTAAATGGACTGACTAGCTCCTTTTCAATCAAGCCCTTCCCATGAATGTCCCGGAATGCGCAGGGTTAATCAGCATCAGTGCCTAGCAAGTAAAGCACGCCCTTTGACTCTGGCCTTCCTGACCACAATTCTGTGATGCAGAGGCAAACACTGTGGGCCAGTCACCGGCCTTTGTGGCCCTCGGCGGCCGATTCCAATGGACTTTTTCTGCCTTTCCCCTCCCTGCTGCCACTCCTCTCCATCCCTCTCTCTTCCTATGTTTGCAGTACCATTTGTACCTTAAAAGGACCTTTTCCTGATCCCAATCTCAATTCCCTCTCTCTTTAATGCCCAACTCAGGGCCAATCTTTCCCTGAACACTCCCCCATGACTGTTCCATAGGTGAAAACAAGCTTTCTCATTTCAAGTTTCTGGAAGCACGTAATTAAGCTTTAAGAGAAAGTAAAGTACAAAGACAAGGATTAAATAATCTCCCTGTTTCAAGCTGTAAATGTGTGAGCTGGTCTGTGCTGTGTCCTTCTAGCTCACCTCAAAGACAGTGTCTTGCAAACCTAGCCTGCACACAAGGGGCACCAAATGTTTGCCAGATGAAACAAGACTACTGAAATGCCAATGTTAGACGTCAAGTGAACACCCCTCTTCTCTGCTATTACATAAGCTCCACGAGGGCAGGGGCCCCTGTCAGTCACAATGCCTTTTACATGGTAGTAGGGATGGAAATGTTCACAACATGAAACATAAAATGAACTTCTCTTCTGAAATGATTCCACCCTAAAGGCCTTTGTTCAAAGCAAGGTTTTTTTTTGGTAACAGAGCCTGTTGCTGACTCCCACCCCCTCTTAAGGGATTGCTCCTCTCAGTTCAGATTTCTCTAGGCCAGTGCTTTGTAAACTGAGAGTGGTTACGCAGTCTTCCTACATCAGGTCCTTCTCCAATTCTTGTGGCTTGGGCAGATCAGAAAACACATGAGCTGCTTAGCGTGATGCCTGGCTAAGTCAGGAAAATCTGATTTGATCCAGATTAATTTGCATTCTTTCTTCTCCCTCCTCCATTCTCCAGCCCTGTTGTGTTATAATTCAACAAGGAAATGGCCAGGCCTGCGGGGGATACTGCAGAAAAGATCCCCAGAGGATTTACTGCTAGGGAGGGGCTTAGAGATTATCTAAATCAGGGAGGGGCTCTTAACCTGGGCTAGTGAACTTGGGTTAAAAAAACAACAAAAAGATACACAACTGTTTTCTTTTACAATTCTCGTATTTATCTTATGATTCTGAGAGGAGATTCTTCCAAAGGGGCCCAGGCCACAGCATCTCCCCATCCCATCGCCACACATGAAGAAACAAACACCCAGAGACGAGGGGACTTGGCCAGGTCACAGGGCTGGGATGTCGGCCCAAGCCCCCTCTGCTCTCCTCCTGTCCCACCACACACAATACAGCAGACACATCAGTTACGGGCTGGGCAATGAGAACCCAATACACAGAACAGCTGAAATATTCCAAAACCACACTCAAAAGGCCCAATCCCAATAAGCCCATGTTCACTGGGCCCACTCTGGCTTTGAACTCACGAAGTGATCGAGGCCCTTTTCCACACTGCTCTAGCCAGGCATTCTGGGTCCATGCCGAGCATGGTCAGGAGGACCGGGCCCAAAGGAGAGGGCACAAGTGAGATGACTCAGAGCCTAGGGCATCCCTGTCACTGAGAGCGGCAATGTGACCATACCGGGGGCGAGACCTAGAAACCTACAGAAGTGGGGAGCCTCAGGACCAGGGCAGGAAGGCCTAGAAGAGAAAAGACGGTGGAGACAAGGCCATCACAAAAACGTCAAGAAAAGGAACGGTGAAGGCGCTGAACACAATGACGCTCGTTCCTTAAAGGACGGATGGTGGGAGCTCCTCTCCCTACACCGGGCAGAGGCAGACGCTTGCAGATATGGCTAATAAGCTGCCTTGTTTTGGCTGACTGCGCTCATTTACAAGGGAGGGCTGTCCTTGAGACAGGCAGCCAGGGAGTACTGTACTGCACAGAGCAGTGTGCAATCAGGAAGAGCCGAGTTCAAATCTAGCCTCAGAAATGGTCTAGCTGTGTGATGACCCTGAGCAGGTCCCTTCACATCTGCCTGCCTCAGTTTCTTCGACTGTAAAATGGAAAAAACAGCACCTCCCTCCCAGGGTTGTTAATGAGGATCAAATGAAACAATATTTGTAAAAAGTGCTGATTACAGAGCCTGGAATGTAGTAGGTGCTTTAAAAAAATGTTTATTCCTTTCCCTTCATTATGAGGGTGGAATCACTGGGAAGTAACATGTAAAAAAGAAAAAGGCCTCAATAAAATGTCTTTAAAAGTGTCTGCCTCCCCCTCCCCATTTAAAAAATAACAAGAAAATTTTATGAAGTCAAGATGTCCAGAAGGCATTTCATGTCACAGCCAGAAAGAACTCTGCAAAGACTATTAAATCCAACTGAATCCTGCTGCCATCTGACCCTACCAGTAAGTGCTCAGCATAGTATCGAGCACACAGTCGGTGCTCTAGAAACGCTTCTTCCCTCCAGTACCTACCCCCCCTATTAAAGACAGAACTGGTCCTCCCTTCTTTCCTACCTCCCACCAAAAGCCTCAGCTCTAAAAATGGCGCGTCACTACACCACGAGAAACGGTTTTACCCACCACTACTACCTTGGTACTTGGGAAACTCAAAATTATTTGCTCCTGCCCCAGCTGCCTTCCTGCCCTTGGTGTAACCCAAAGAGATGAATGGTGACAGCGACGGCCACGGTGAGAGCTGGCAATTCCCATAGAAGAGAAAAGCAGAGGTGCCTGACAAAATCTGGGGCTGCCGCTAGACCTCTGTAACTCACTGGGTAGGAGGTGAAAGAACCAGGCCCCACAGAGAAAGAAAGCTGCCTTCAGAGGAAGAAGACCTCGGTCTGATCCCGTCTCCTGGCATGAACTGTGCGACTTGGGGAGACGCCTCCGAGGCTCCCCTCAGCTCTAGGCCAAGAAGGCTGAGAGGCTGGGCCTCAGCTGTCACTGGGAGTTTACAGAGCCGGGGCCTTGAGGGTGATGCTCCCTAAGGAAGGAAGGCAGGACTCTGGCCAGCAGGAGGATGAAAGGCTGCCTGGCTTCTGTCTTGGCCCACAATTCCCGCCTCCACTCACTCTTCTTTTCAGATCCTAACCCATGGGTGAGGAACCTGGGGCCTGGAGAGCACATGTAGCCTTCTAGGTCCTCAGGTGCGGCCTTCTGACACAATCCCAGGTTTACCCAACTAATTCTGGATTCAGTCAAAGGGACACAACTTGAGGACCTCGAGGCTCTCAGCCTCATCACTTCCTTAAAGCCGCCCTCTCCAAAATCATCTTGGCCTCGTTCAGGCCAAGCCCAGCTGGTCTTTCCTCAATCCCCATTCTGCTCGGCCTCTCTGCTGCCCTTCTCTCTCTCTCCAGGTCTGGGGGACATGCTTCTCCTCATTCTTCTGCTTCTCTGACCCCATCTTTTTGTAGGCTCCACCCAGGCCCTCAACCTCCATCCCATGCCACTCTTCTTGGATGATCTCGTCACACCCCTTGGGTTCCATGATCGCTCGATCCCCAGCCCTGGCTGCTCTCCTGGTCACGCAGTCAGTCCACCCACATCTATGAAGCGCCTATGATGGGCCAGGCACTGTGTTAAGTGCTGGGGATACAAAGAAAGGCAGGACAGCCTCTGCCCTCAGGGAGCTCACAGTAGGGAGACAGTAAATATGTCCCAACAAGCTAGAGACAGGATAGGTAGGAAACAGCCAATGGAGGAGGGTGCTGGAAGTAAGAGGGGCTGGGAAAGGCTTCCTGTAAAAGAGGGGACTTTGGCTGAGATCTAAAGGAACCCAAGAAGGCCAGTAGGCAGCAAGGAGGAAGGGGAATATTTCAGGCACAGGGGAGAGCTGGAGAGAAATGCCCAGGGCCAAGAGATGGAGACATCCAGGAGGCCAGGGTCACTGGATCAGAGTATGTGTTGGGGTGCAAGAAGCCTGGAAAGGTAGGAGGGGGCAAGGTTGTGAAGGGCTTTGAATACCAGGCACAGCATTTTGCCTTTGGTCCTGGAAGCAAGAGGGTGTGGCATCGTCCGACCTGGGCTTTAGGAAAATCACCTGGTTGGAGTGGGCAGAGCTTGGTGCAGGCAGACCCACCCATAGGCTACTGCAACAGGTCAGGCAGGAGGTGAGGAGGCCTGTGCCAGGGTGGGGGGCACTGTCAGAGGAGAGGAAGAGGCCAGTCAGAGAGATCCAGCAGAGGCGGAATTCCAGGCCCAGAGGGACCGACAGTCTATTGGACACCTTGAACTCATCACATCCAGAAAGAATTCTCTCTTCTCAATTTCCCTATCACTGTCCACAGTAGCCCTGGGGCCAACCAACCCTCCCCCCTCCCCCTCACTTATTCACACATCTCCTCTCTCCAGTGACACTGCTAGCCCCCCTGCTGGGGGGCCTCGGATCCCAGTCCACCTCCCACAAAGCTGCCAGCATGACCTCCCTACTTAACAAAACTCTGGCGCCTCCTTGGGCCGCTAGGATTAAACAGAAAACTCTGGGCTGGGCTTTTAGAGCCCTTCCCATCGAGGTCCCTTCCTGCCCTTCCAGGCATTCTGTCCTTGGCTCTGAACCCTCTTTGATGGACCCAGCGGCCTGGCCTCTGTGTCACTGCTCCTACGTGACCCTCCATCTCTGGACTTTGGGCCTTTCACTGGCTGTCCCCCACATTCGCCATGTTCAGCCTCCTGGCCTCTTTTCCACTCCTTTCCTGGTCTCTCTACCCCGACAGTGCTTTGCCCCAGACAACCTTTCACTTATGCTGTCTAGGCCTTGAATGTGCACAGTAATTTGCATGTGGTCTGGCCCATTAGAATGTGAGTTTTCTGAAGGCAAGTTTTTGCTTTTCTTTGTATCTCTAGGGCTTCACAGAGTGCTGGGCACAAAGGTGATCACTTAATAATTCCTTGCTGAATGACTGATTTCTGGGTGTGCTGCCTTCTCACAGGGCTCATGGGATCACGGACTGGGAAATGGGAGAGGCTTAAATGCTGCGGAGTCCAAACCCTTCATTTTACAGGGAAGGAAAACAGGGCCAGCCATGCCCAGAGTGATAAAAGCTAGTCAGTATCTGAAGTGAGTCTTCTGACCCCAACTCTGACACTGAGATAATGGATGGAAAGTGCTCTGTCAGTCACTATTAAGATCCTAAACCCCTTTCTGGGCCGTAAAGGCAACTATGGGCCAGGACCCGAATGAAGTTTGCTCTCCTCAGGGTCTATCTCACACCTCCATGGGAAAGGCAGCCCTCTTGAGAAATGCCTTGAGTGATGACCCCACCGCAGAGCCTGCCCAGAGCATAAGAAACTCAAAAAAGGCATCTGCAGATACAAGCCAGACCCGACTCGGGTTCACCAACCCCACCATGCTGCTGCCTTCCCCTGGCACACAGGGGTAAGGGGTGGAGAGGCCTTCTTCTCTTCAGTCCTTGGAAAACAGACCTCCCCCAAGCCGTCAGTAAGAGCCCCCACAGCCCCTCTTCACATGGCTCTGGGCCTGCTGGCTCGGGACAAAAGGAGATGCTCACCCCCTTGAAGATGTCATATTGCTTTATGCCTGAACATCATGCTTGTCAAAACACCTGATAAATACACAGGCAGAAACAGATCTCTAACGAAATTTATGTGGCCCTCTCCTGGATGATAGAATTGAGAACAAGTTCATTAAGTAGATGAAAATAAATTGTATGTGCCTGCTAACACCCTGGAAGAGAAAATGTAATTCAAAGTGACCTTGACAAATGGTGTCTCCCCAGCAGGTAAGGTTGGGCAGGGAAAGGACACGAGAGTGCTTTCATTCAACAGACCAGAGATGGAAAGCTGGAGGAGACCTCAGGTCATGACCACCCAGCCCAGCCCCGGCATTCGACACAAGAACAAACAGGGCAGCACCGACCGCGTTCTTACCGTGCACAGAACGCTTGGGGGAGACTGAGGTGCCGAGGCACGAGGGACACCGGCTCCCCACAGACAAGAGCAAAAGGCCCAGGCAGCTTGATCGCTCTTTGGAAAATTAAGGGAAGAGCACGTGGCGTGCACGTGCACACGCGCAGCACCCCCCCCCCCCCCACGGCAGGAATTCTTTTTCTGACTGTGAAGAGTATTTGGAAAGGTTCCTGTCACTCGGTGTTTAAGTTTAGAAGTTAAAAACCCAACTGCCCCTGCCCCCACCCCTGCCCTGGAGAACTAGCTCTGTCCTAGGAGATCTTCGAGTGCACCAGGCAGCAGCACTGCCATCAATCTCCAGGGAGGCCTGGCCTTTTCGGGGTGGGCATGCATTCCCCTGCACCTGCGCAGGCTGCAAAGACCTGGTGAAATACGGGGAGGAGCTGATTCGTTTCCACCAGTATTTTTCAAGAAACCAGCTTTCCAGTCAGTGCGTCCTCAATCTAGTGAGAATGAAGAGGTAGGAAGACATCTGCTCCACGGGGCAGCAGGCCCTCTGGTCACCGGAGGGGGGTGGGAGGGTCGGGGTGTCACTGGATTTCTAGAAGAGTCTCTGGGCCTCAGGCTTCTAAAGGCTTCAGTGTCTGTCCTAAAGACTGAGGAGCCCCTGTCTGAGGTGCCTGACAACTCAGTGAAGGAGATATGGGACAGGCCTCCTCATACCCATTGTGTAGATGGGGGACACAGCGTGAAAGCTCACACACCTGAGCCACACAGTCACCTGGAGAGCAGACTGCCAGGCATAACTTTTTCCTGACCTCAAGGTCACGCAGCTAGTAAGTGTCAAGCGTCTGAAGCTACATTTGAACTCAGGTCCTCCTGACTCCAAAGCCGGAGCTCTGCCCACTGTGCCACCTAGCTGCCCCCAAGTGCACCATTCTTTGCACCATATACCCCAATTCTCCTGCAAATGAGTGAAACAGACTCTGTAATCACCTGGGCCAAACCTAAGGGCAGCAGGAGGCAGGGAGACAGGGCTGGTCCAAAAGGTCTGGATGAGGCCTGAACCTGGAGCCAAGAGCCTGCAGTGGAGGCTCACAACCTGACCCACACACACATCATCTCACTGTTCCTCCACAAAGGGGCCAGAGGAGGGGATTCATGCCACCCACACAGTGACCAGGCTGAAGGCTGATGCAAATTCTCAAGCGCAGGACACGCGGCAGAGACTCGTCTCAGTCTCCGGACCAGTGAAAGGCAGGCATAATTTGGGAAGACCTTCCCAGCTGGGGAAATAAAGTCCTGGAAGGATCGAGTCTGTGGCCGTGCTAGGAGAAGGGAGCTCTGGCAGGCAGGCTGGCCACCACGGATAATGAGTGTTTGGGTCAGAGAAGTAGACACGTCCTCATTGAGAACCTCCAAAAAACCATGCATGCCTGTGTGCGTGTATGAACACACACCTACACCCACACAAATGTTCTGGGAGAGGCCAGACCTCTGGATTCGTTGGCATAGGAACAGAGAATTCCTATGGAAGGACTAGCTTTGACCAAGAGCCCCCACCTGCTCAGAACCTCAGAGGCCTAGCCACGAAAAACCAACCAAACATTTATAAAGCACCAGGAACCCAAAAAACACAGACAGACCACCTGCTCAGGGAGCTCACTTTTGAGCTAGAGAAACAAGACACATACAACATGGGGGCGACTGAAGAGCTGGAGACTAGCCTCGGGTTGAAGATGACCTGGGAAGGAAGCAGAGGGGAGGGGAGTATTCCAGGCTCCGGGGGACAGTGGGCAGAGGCTAACATCCAAGTGACAACTGGGAAAGGGGATGACGGGACTCCAAGGCTGGTCTCGGCTAGGCAGAGTTGGGGGTGCCCACTTGACACCCAGGCTCTCCCATTCTCTAGTGAGGATGGTGCTGTGGCACTTGGCTCATGACAGAGCCCAGGCCGGTCACAGAGATGTGGGAGACTGCCCTGAGCCGACGAGGTCACAGAAAATAAAATCGTGGGGGGTGGGGTGGGTGCGAGAGTAAACCAAAGATTCCTTTTACACTCAGACATTTTCAGAAAACCTACAGCAATCAATCAGCTCCTCTATTTGGCAGAGATGCTGATGGGGAAGGGGCCAGCACCCTTCCTGAACTCTGGACTCCCCTAGGATATGACAACAAATTCAACTGGAAAGATAAATTGCGATTATCTCTCCAAAGCAAACTTTGGGTTTGGAGGTCTGCGGATGATAAGGAATGCTTCCTTCTGAGGATCAGTTAAGGAAGATCCTTGACAGAAAACGGAGACAGAGAAAGAGCGAAGGAGGCGTCTGGGCGAGGTCAGAGACGGGTACCCAAAGCAACAGCCGCCAGAAGAAGCAGAACCCACTTGGGTTCTCCTACTCACCATTTCTCTGGCTATTTCCAAGGCTTCCTGCAGCCCGTAGAGCCTGCCACAGACCAGGTAGATGCCGTTGGCCCAGAGAACACAGCCCTCGTGGACCCAGAGTTCATTACTGTCTAGAGGTAGCTCAGGAATGTGTAGCTCCAGCTCGGGGCCTGCGCATTCTGACACAGGCCCCGCAGGCTTTGAGTCCGAAGGAGTCTTTTCACTGCCGCTGCCACCTTCCGTGGTGGCCTTTTTACAAGGGATCCCCCGGGAAAGGGAGCGAGGGGTGCCACTGCAGTCCTCGGAGCGGTGTCGCCTCTTAAACCTGGGGTGGGCGGCCAGGCTCCGCTGCTCCTTCTGCTCCTTTGGCTGCGGGGGAGGGGGTGGCGGCGGCTGCTGCTGCTGCTGCTGGTTCTCCTCCTCCTCCTCCTCCTCTTCCTCTGTGTCTGTCTTGGAACAACCGTTGGAAGCACTTTTGTGCCGCACCTTCACTTTGTTCTGCATTTCGGTGGCTCTCTTGGGAGGCGGATTCTTGGGGAGAGTGGCTGCATAATCCTGGGGGTAGAAGGGCCCAAAGAGGTCGCCCATATTCCGATAGCTAGCCCACTTGCCACAGAGGCAGCAGACCAGATGCCCCAGGACCGAGGACTCAGTCACCACGGGGCCCTGCAGAACAAAGGACGACGAGGGAAGCACCTTGCTCTCAGTGCTGCTGGGCGGCGGGGTCAGTGACCGCTGGCCCTTCCGCCCTTTCACCAGCTTGCTCTGCTCCTCTTCCTCGGCATTGATGATGGTGCAAACTGCCCCGATCTCACACTTGTTCACCACGTGGATGTAAGGGAAAAAGGATTTATTCTTGGCGTCGGTTTTATCCAGTGGCTGGGTGGCATACTTCAACTTAATCTCTGGTTCCTGGGGCTCGACAATTGGAGCGGCCTGCTTGGCTTTCCGTTTTCTGGGCTGGGCCCCAGGTTTCCTCCTCTCCCTCCTCTGCCTCTGCTTCTTGGGCTTGGGTTCTCCATCCCCAGAACCTTCCGGGGCCTGTGCTGGCGGTGGGGGCGGGGGTGGGGGCTGCTGCTTCTTTTGTTTGTTCACGCTTCCAATGGGTCTCCCCTTTTTCTTTCCTGATGGGAAATAGCCCTTTGGGGGGAAACATTCCTGCTTGGGTGAAATAGTTCCTGTTTCTCCCTCTTTTTCTTCAGACTTGGTATTTGGCTCAGGAGTTGAGATGCCTGCAGGGGAGACACTCTGGGAGTCAGGGAAGCTTAAAGGTCCGCTTCCTGCCAGAGACCCATCTGGCCGTCCTTGGCTACCTACGGGCTTCTGGGAGACTGGAGGGGCCGTGGCCCCAGGGGCATCTTTCCCTGCAGCTCCAGGTTCTGGAAGGGTCTCCTTCTTCACTTTGTCCTCCCCACTACCACGCCAGTCTTCAGAGGAGTGAGGGAGAGGGGCTTCGCTGTTCACATCCTGGCCTGCTGGGCCGCCTAGGTCAGGCACCGCCACCTCTCCTTTTCTTTTCTCTGCTTCGGCTTCATGGCCCGCAGCGCTCCCGCCTTCCGGAGGGCCGATCTTCAAGGCCAAGATGTCGTCTAGGGTGACCGTGTCTCCCCCGGCTTCCGCGCTGCTAGAGGGGGCGCTCCTCCTGATGTTGGGGGAGGTGATCTTCTGAACAATGGCTTCCAGTTTCAGTCCCCGTCCCTTTCGAGGTGGAAGTATTTTGGTCTTGGCTGGGCTTGTGAGACTCACGGCAGGGCAGCTTCTGTGGTCAGGGCTCGGAAGATCCTTGGAAGACTCTCTCTTGGGGAGAGATTTCACATCCTGGTTATGAGACATGTGGGCATAGGAATTGCATGCTTTATCAGTCCCTTCTTTTGATGGAGGAAGCAATCGCCCTTTGTCATCAGTGCCACTGCTCTTGACCTCCTGGGACTGTCTTTTACTGGGGATGGGCGAGATGAAGGAGCGAACCCGCCTCCGCATAATTAAAGGGTTTTGGGGTGACTGATCCTCTTGACCGGGGAGTCTCAGCATCACATTAGCAGGTTTGGACGACTGTGCAGACTCAGCTAGCCCATGCCCATCCGTCTCGTGGGGAGGACCGTACCTTTTTTGGTTGGACATTCCCGGGGGGCCGCTACTCTTGGCCGGAGAAGTCTGCCGGGAGAGGTCCCAACAAGATTCCTGCTGCAGCTTCTGACTGCCGTGCTTCAGATCGATGCCCTTGTTAGAAGGAATGCCGTCGTTCGCCACGAGGCATCGGCCAGAGTCCTGATTCCCGGGGTCGTGGTAAGAAGTGGGTGGGCCATACATCATGCCATCCTTGTCGTTTTTCAAAGGGCTCCTCACTCTGTCGAGAAACTGCTGCTGCCGTGGGCTCTTCCGTGGTCCCTCTGGTCTGTGCTGAGCCGCAGCGATCACCCCCTGGGCAGAGCTGCCGCTCCAGTCTTTGTAGTCTTCTTGCTGCTGGTACAGCTGCCTTTTGTAGTGGAGCTGAGAGTTCAAGCCTGGGCTAGGGTCCCCGTAAGCATGAGGTCTCGTATTAGGGTGATAGGCAGAAGACAGACTCTCCGAGTTTGGGGAGAAGGGAGTGTGCAGAGAGCTCCTGTTGGCCCTCTCAAATGCCACGTGCGGGTTCATGTGATGAGGATCTCCTCCAGGCCCTCGACTGCGACCAGGAGACAGCTTCAGCTTCTCTGCCAGATCGTGATACTGAGAAGGCGACCGACCCCTCATGCCTTCCCTGCCTCCCATTCTGCCGGGCACTCGCCTCATCTGGGTGGGCCTGCTGTCCTGTTGGGAGCCATACTCTGAGAGAGAATCGTGAGCTGCGGCTCCTGGACTGGCATTGCCGCGGTAGGACTCGTGTTTGATGCCCACAGGATGGCAATGGTCACTGGATTTCTTGCTGTTGAGGCTGGCTTGGGATTTGGCCTGTTCAAAATCTTCCTCTTTTATCTGCCCGCTCTGGGATTTCAGCTTTGTTTCCATGGACACCAAACCACCCGGAAGGATGACTGATTGGCTTAAACTCGGATTGAGACGTTCGTTCCTCCCCATCCTGGCGTCGGCCCCCGTGTGTCCCAAGGTGTGGGCCCCCGGGTCCCGGACCAGCTGTCGTAGCGGCGATATATCACAGATCACCGACCTCCGCTCAGAGAGGCCTCCCCCGGACTCGTGGGCCGACGACTGAGGCTCCATCTCGAATTTTCTGGGCACTGGATAGTCAGCCAGATTGATCTGTTTCATATCAGAGGCAGAGCTGCTCGACTTCCTCTCCCAGGGGCCCCAGTGGGGGTTTTCCAGGAGAGAGCCTATGCTTTTATTTAGGAGACCCCTGCTAGCTAATTCATTGGTCTGGCTGATCAAGACATTGGGCCTCATGGCTCCTTCAAGGCCTCCAGCCATGCCCTGGTGGTCCTGGGCATTCCTGGAATATCTCCTATCGGGATGGTGGTGGTAACCCTGAAGGACTTCCTGCAGGAGGCTGGGAAATTTCTCATTTCGACCCTTTCGTTCACCATGGCTGGCGAAATCCCCTTTGTCTTGTCCTGAAGGATACTGAGGAAAGCCGCTGGCATTTCTCGGCACGGCAGACCCCAAGCTGTCTTTGTAACTATACCGCAAGCTTCCCGGAGACTTGCTAGCTTCTGCTCTGTTGGTGAAACCTGAGCTAAGAGAATGGCCCGCCTGGCCGTTTCCTTCTCCATTGTGGCTGGCACTGCCATCCGCGCCCTTGGTGCCTTTGTTTCCCCCCTGGGGCTCTGGCTGGGGCAGTGGTCCGTGGCCAGTGTCCTTCGCCCCACCGGTACTTGCTGGTGCTTGAGTGACGGGGGGATCTTCGTCCTGGGAGCCTCTCTCCTGGCCACCCGTCTTTTCTCCTCTACCTGACATAGCTTCCCGGGAGACAATCACCCCTATCGCCTTCTCGTTTACTTTCGGGTTGGTGTCCGTTGATAGCAAAGTTTCTTTATCGTCTGGTGAGGTGACATCATCCCTCACGGCGGGGCTGACACTGAGTTTAGGGGGATCATTCTGGGAGACTTGTGGGGGTGAAGGGTTGGCTTTTTCCGAGGGGCCGCCCTTGTAGGTCGTATCTGAGCTGGTGCTCTGACCGCTCAGCTGCCTCACCCTCTCCCCAGGATCCTCCGAACTACTGGAACAGCCTCCGTCCAGAGATTCGGCCATCGGGGACTTGAGCTGCTCCTCGGGCTGAGAAGAGCCTTCTGAGTTGGTGCAGCTGTCAGCTTTCTTGGAAGACGACGATGACCTCTTTGAGCTCTTCTTCTGGGGTGCCAGGGCGTCAGAGAGCAGCATGTGCTGAACCGTATTGGGCAGGTTGGCCACCTGGGTGCTCAGGGCAGTCAGGCTGCTCAGCCCAGGGTCGGTGAGCCGTTTCTCAGGCATCCCTTCCACTCCAAAACCTTTGAAGCCCGCGGCGTGAGAGTTAGGACTAGGCATCATGGAAGGAGTGGGGCTAAGCTGAGGCATCATCTGCAGAATTCGGTTTCTGGAGCCCATGGTCATATTGGCCTGCCCACACTGGAGGTTCTCGCCGCTCTGCATGAGGGGAGAAGGGGTGGAGCTGCAGCTTGGAGACTGAACCACGGAGGCGGCGGGGGACGGGTTGGAGATGGGACTGAAGTTCTGGTGGAACTGCATGGGCGACCGCACCGGAACTTCGGACTGGTTGTACTGGCCCACCTGGCTCTGCATGGAGAGTTTAGGGGCTGTGTTTCCATAGGGCATGGCGTGCTGGGGCGCGGGGTGCTGCTGCTGGCCTCCCTGGGCGAGCTTTGACTGCTCAAAGTTTTTCACAGAGGGAGCCTGGTAATTATAGTTCGACTGCGTCCCATAAGCCTGGGCCCCGGAGCCCACGGCGTGCCCTTCGTACTGGGAGCCGTAGCCGCTGTCATAGTTCTGTCCAGACTGGCTAAAGCGCTGAGGGGAGGGGAAGGAGGAGGAGGAGGCAGCCGCGGAGGCCTGATAGTGCTGGCCAAACTGGCCCACCCGGAGCTGGTAGCCAGCGCCAGAGGAGGGCAGGGCGGATGGCCGCTGCATGGGCTGCAGGTGGGAGGAGCTGGAGGCCGGCTGGCTCGCCGCCTGGGGCAGAGGCTGATGAGACTGATAGAGCTGCTGTCTCAGCTGCTGCACCTGCTGCTGCTGCTGCTGGCTGGAGGCCTGCTGCTGGTACTGAGCGCTCCCTGGAGAGAAGGGGCCGCTGTAGTCCTGCTGATAATGAGACACCCCGCCGAGGGCCGAGTGCTGGGCCTGAAACTGGCTCACGTGCCCCTCACCCCCGTACTGGCTCCCGAAGCTGCTCCCCTGTGGTGGTCCATAGCTCTGCACGGGGCCCGAGGGCCTGCGTGGAGGGGGCTGCTGGTTGCCTGGGGTCACGGGGTCTTTGTTGGCAGCCATGTAGTAAAATTCCCCGGCTTCTTTCCTGAAGCCCTGGTAGCTCTGATGTCCAGAGCCCTCACCAGCCATCGCCGTGGCGGCCGCTCCGCGACGTGCGCCGCCTCCACTGCCGCCCCCGCTGCCGCCGCCCCCACCCCCTCCTCCTCCCCCTGCAAAGTTCTGGAACATCTGGGCCTGCTGTCGGGGGCTGAACTCTTCTAGCCGGGATGAAGCGTGCACCTCCTGGGGGTAGCTCTGCTGGTTTCCGTGGTAACTGCTTTGCTCCCGAAAGGACTGCATACTGCTCAGCAGCAGAGCAGCAGGCCACGAGCCCTCCTAGAAGGTAAAGAACAGGGAAAAAAAAAGTCAGAGAAAAATTTTTACCAATGTCAGCCAAATTCCAACTAGGGGGAATACGGATAACTGAAATTCAAAACCTCTTTTAATAGAATGTCCGGTCAGCTGACAAATGGATTGATTTGAGTTCCACCTCATTTAATTTCCTTTGTCCACTATCTTCTGGAAAAGCTAACCAGCAATGAAATGGGTATGGGTGTGTGTGTGTATGCATGCACACCCATGGTGTGTGAGAAATACACATACACACACACACACACACACACAGGGTAGCAGTGTTAGTGAAAAGGTCTAAAAGAGTATTAGGGCCTGTCCTAAAGGTCCCTAACATCTCTGCCCTCCCTCTCTTCTCAGACCCTCTTCCATCCAAAATCAGGCAGACTCCTGTGCCCGCCTGCCCAGCAATCCCAAGCTCATCCTTCACTGGTGTGAAAAGAGGTCATCCCAGAGATGAGCTGAGGGTGCAGGCTCCAAAGGACGCACACAAGCACCTGCATCTTCCATGTCACCTCCTAGACTTGGCTCTTTAACCAACACCACTGTGCATTGTCCATACTAATTTAATCAGGACTGTACTGAGAAGCTCCTCAGCCTCCTTTTCCACTCAATTCCCAAGCCTCTTGCCTGAAAAAGCTGCTTTCGTATGTCTCTGAAATGAATAAATCTCCCCAAATGCTTCCTATTCCCTTACTTAGGAATACTTAGGTCAAAATCCCCAAGGCCTAGCTAGACTTTCACCAGCCGGGGAACTCTCCCCACCAGCCTGGGGGCTTCCCAAGGTTACAAAGCTAGGCTCTCTCAAGAGTGGGGGATGCGAATGTGGGTCCCAGGTTTCTCGGCCTCCAAAGACAGCCCTCTCTTTTCAACACCACACAGCCTCAGATTCCCAACGTGGAGAAGTAAGTTACGTGACTCCAAAGGAGGGCATTTCTGAGTCACTCTTCGTCTACAAACGCCCCATCCCTCAAGCAGCCAAAGCACCATCTCTTATCATACTTCGTGACTGGAGAAGACGGACAATTTTCCATTATGCTGAAAATAAGTTTGATTTTCTACTTCCAAAAGCTACCCTTAATGATTCTCAAACACAAATCTTCTAAGAACTGGAACCAAGATTGCCTCTTTTGGAACAATTCACCTTTTCTTCTATTTAAAAGGATCTCCACAAGACTTTGTTGCCCAAAGTTGGAAGGTGTTAAAAGCAGGGCACAAAAGTCCACATTCATTTGTTCTGTAGTCCTGATATGAGTTCAGAATTAATCTGGTTTTTCTAACGTCAACCAGCATGTTCCTTGGCACACAGCAGCACTTAATAAACGTCCAAGTTAAGTAACTGGTCAACACTAACAGACTCTTACTTTGGGACGAGAATTAGCTACGTGAGCAAGCAGACAGGCCCGGTCTTCCCGTGGCCTGGTCCTTGCTGCACACCGGCTATGCTGTTCTAACGGCTGTCTTCCTCTTAAAAAAAAATTTATTTTTCAACTGTTTTCAGGTATAGGATAGTCCGGCTCAAAGTTTTAGCAGCCTTCAGGAAAAGTGGAGAAAAAAATTGTAAAAAAAACCCAAACCCCAGTGGAAATAAAGGTCTTTGGATAGTGAACGACAATTTTAAAACATAATCTCTCTGCAAATAAAGCCAGCCCCCCCCTCACATGAGCCTCCTAATTAGCCTCGCCCCCCTCTGGGCTCTTCCCCAGGTGTCAAAGTGACTTGCTTTCAGCCCAAATCTGACCCTGTCATTCCCTCTGCTCACCAGACTCCAACGATTAGCTACTGCTTCTAGGAGAAAACGATAGATGCCTGGTTAGCTTTTAAAGGCTCTCTCACCCTGATCCCAGCCCAGCTTTCCAGCCTCACTGCATTGTCCATCTCGGTGGCTCTGCAGGAGGCTGCCCCTCATGCCTCCTCTGTGGGTCAGAATAACTCTCTGCCTTCAGGTAGCTGCTCCAGAAGCCCTGGCCAGTGTCCTGAGCTCCTTGGCTGCTTCCCCAACTACCTGGTAAGTAACTAGACTCTGTAATTCGGTGCAGTGTTCTCGGGGTATACTTAAATGTGTACACATGTGCCCTGTTAGAATGTAAGCTCCCAGAGGGCAGGGATCATTTCATGCTCTGTATCAGTAACCAGAGTGCCTGCCTAACATGGCACTTCGCACTGTTTAGGGGTCATCTGATTTTTCCGGTTTTTATTCCTTTTCCAAATGAAACCAACATTTCTGTCTGAGTCTCTTCTAAGGCACTCAGCTTTCCCAAGAAGGGTCACAGACTGACAAAAAGCTGATTTAGCCATGAAAAGGCTAGACCAGAGGACCCGCAAGTCCACACACACATTGTCCCAGTTTGCAAAATAAAGTTCACTGGAAGAGAGTGACCCAGTTTTTGCATGTTCCCATTCGTGGATTCCAAGACTAGCGCAACTAGCAACGCTAGTTGATAGACCTTCATTCCTTCCCCCACCTGCTGAAAGCCTGCTCTACTAGGGGATCCTGGGTGGCGGGGAAAGTAGAGGGCCCTGGGCCCTCCTCTGGAAGTTAAAGCTTTCCTTCACCCTTGTTCTGGGGTCATCTCAAGAGGAAAGTGAGCATTTCTCTGACTACATCCCAACTGGCATACATACTTTCAGCTTTAATCTCTATTCTGAATCTAATGTTCACCTTCTTAATGCTACAGTTCCAGTCTAGGAAACTCTGATCAGAGACAAGTTGGTAGGAAGCCAAGAACAACAGCTCTGAAGACCCAACTCTGACCAAAGCAATCAGCCTCGGTGACCGCAGCAGGCTGACGGGGGAGTGGGAGACACAGCTGTTCAGACCTGGCCAATGAGGGGTTTTATTTTGCTTGATCACACTTGTCTGTTACTTGGAAAGGCTTCTAGCTGAAGCAGTAGGGGGTGGACAGGTAGTGATGGTGTCGAAGAAAAACGGGGGAAAGACCCGAACAAGAACAAAGCCTTGGAAGCCCACAGAAAGAAACAGAAAGAAGCTCAGGAGGGGTCAGGAGGGTGCAGCTCTGCCACTCCTGTGTTAAGTTCAACACGATTAAGAGCACACTGAAATACGACTGCACAGTTTCATGCAGAATCCCCCTTTTCTTCGTATGAGGAAATGTTCATATTTGTTAGTGTTTGTTAAATAAAGAATAAATGAAGATTCTGAAGAACAGAAAACTATTCCCTCAAGGCAGAGAGGTGGAGATCTACTCAGCTAGAATCCTATATACACTGTCAGACATTTTTACTAAATTTTTTTTTTTAGGGTTAGAGTTAACTAACCCTCACCCCAGGAGGAGTTCAACCTGTGGGAGGAAGCTGGGAAATAACTGTGCTATGAAGATAAAAGGTGTCACCATCATTTTAAAAAGCCCTTCACAATGAGAGGAAAATGGGATGGATGAAAAGGGGTTAATAATTACAAGTGATTGGGTTCCCTCTCTCAAGGAACATGAAATCTGGGTGGTCCCAAACTGAAGTAATCATGTTACAGAAACAAGTCTGGCCTCACCCAACCACCCTCTGCGGTCAAAGAACTGCCACCGCTCCTGGCTAGAAACCTCAGCCAGTCTGCACAGACTCTTTCCCTCTCCCCTAGAGAAGGCCACAGCTGGTTTCCTTAGTCCGAAGCAAGCCTCAGATTCACCCCTCCATCACCACTGCATCTAGGCGAGTCTATCCATCCATTTACCCCAAGATCTGCCCCCAATGAGAGTTGGAACTTTTTTCACCAACACTGAAATAGGGAGCAAGAATCTAGTACAAGCCCCAAGAACGGCTGAGTCCACATAATCCAATGGCCTCACTCATCACCTCACGCCTGGATCACTGCGAACACCTCCAACCTGTCTCCTTCCCACCTTTCAATACTCCTGCACAAGAATGTCAGATTAATCTTCCTAATACCTGCTTTTATCCTCTTTCTCTTAAGTCCAAACGCCTCTGTCCCTTCAAAATCCACTGTGAAATCTATGTCCATTCCAATCGAGGCAGTGGTGGTGCTCTGTGCCCAGGCTGCCTCAGCCCTGTTCTGTTTGAGTTAATGAATCATCACCACAAAGGTCTAGGCATATTTCTTTATGTGACCTGAAAAAAGGTCTGTTGCCTCAGAGAGGTCTAGGTGTGAACTGTGCCTCAACCTTCAGATTCAGAGGGCTTGGAGACCAGCTAGCCTCAGTCTTTCACTTGACAAAAGGAATCACTCATTTTCACAGAGGGATGGAAGGTCCTTGGCAGAGAAGTTCACAGCTTCTTCCCCAAAACTAAGCCCTTTCCCCTGCCTCCATATCAACCACAAAGGGCAGTGTTATTTCTTTTCTTTCTCTTTCTTTCTTACAGTCCTTTCTTTAGGAAAGGTCCTTTGCCATTTTTTTCACTCCCCAAAAGCCTAAATTGGGATTTAAAAATACAAGGCTACCTTTAATACCCAAGCTTTGACAGATCTCATCTAGACATCCTAGAGGGCCTTAAGAATGCCAAGGCTCCTTCTCCATTAGAGCTGAGATGTCCTTTAGTACATGGAGGCCAGCAGGGGTAATGGCCCCCCTCTCTTTCCTGACCAGCCAGATGGTCCTCGGCTTCCGGTCTACTCTTTCCTGGTCCAAACAAAGTCCCACGCTTCCACTTCTCGGCTTATTCTGTTCACCTCCCACAGCCAATCACCTGCTAGAGACAGGCCTTTTATCTCAAATCTCTCTCTCATTCATCCTCCTTTCCATTCTCAGGCCAGCTGGGTTAAGCCCTCAATCAGTGTCTTGGGCCTCCACACTATCAGAGTGACCTCTCCACCTCCAATCCATTCCCTCCTTTCACACACCCCCTACAGGCCAGATTAATTTTTCTCAATCTGACTCTTTTGCTCAAAGACCTCTAATGGACCCCCACTGTCTACTGGGCAAAGTCAATCAGTCAGTCAACAAGCATTTATTAAGCGGTTACTATGTGCCGGAGTTCAAACAAGTCAGCTCAGCAGCTCATGGCCCTCCACATTCTCCTTTCCGGTGCTAAATCTATGGCTCAATTTTGGCATTTCTCTCATTTTCTGCCAGCAGATCACCTCGATTGAGGCTTCAGCTCTATCTATACCTGGGAAGGAGAGGTGTGGGAGCCTCAGTTTCCTCATCTGTAGAAAAGTGTGGTAATCCCCGTAGCAGCCACATCTCCCGAGACGGCCAACATCAATGTGCTATCTAATAGGTCAGTTATTTTAGGAGAGTCTCCGGGGCAGCTCTAGTCCCAAAATGCAGTGACATCACATTCCCATGTTCTAGCTGGAGCCTCTTCCAATCCATCCCATGAAAACAATTCTCTCTAAAGAATGTTAGAGCTCTCTTCCGGGGAACGTTGGCTCAGACAGAACTGTATTGTATGATCGCAGCCCTAAACCCAGACCTCCTAATTCCCCACGCAGTGGCATTTCTAGGAAGCTTTGACCCTGTCACCTGCTGCTGGTCGGGCCCCTGCACTGACCCGAGGATAGCTCTACATCCCACTGGAGGGCACTTCCAGAGCCCCTAGGCTTCCAGCCCCCCCAAGGGTAACTGGCCACACTTTTATATGCTGGCAGCCGCTTCATCAGAAGACTTCTCAAAGCCCTCGTCACCCTCCCTTCTCTGGAGCTATATCCGACCTCTCTGCAAATCCCACCTGTGGCCTGCTGGCCATGTCCTCTGTCTCCCACGGGTCAACAAACCCTCTACCAAGTTTACTGACCTACCACTCACTTGCACTGAATTCAGTATTTAGTCCTCCCACCCTCTATTCCCCCAAACATTTATCTTTGACCAAAATCTGTTGTAGAGAAATTGAGAAACTACTACTTTTAGACAAGGCCCTGATTATCACATTCCAATACACCCTCCTCTCCCTACCAAACTGTCCAACTGGGCGCATCTATCTCCTGAGGCTTAAACAAATCCTGAAAAACCATGCCCACGTCAATTTAGAGGGCCAGGGCCTGGGCATGCCTACCCCAAGGCCCCATGTCTCTACCACCCACCCAAGTGTCCCCTGGACACCAGCTGAGCCTCATGATCTAAGCTAGCTAAGGTCAGCATTTCTTGTACAAAAGCACCCATGCTGGAAGTGCCTTGGAGTCAACCCCAAGAGTAGAGAGATGGGGCCTCTCCTTGGACACGTGTCAGCCCCACGCTGCTAAGGGTTCGGTCAGTGCCTTCAGCAGTCAAGAAGCACCAGGGAAGAGCCTGACTTGGGAAAATGCTGTGAGTTAGGAGGCGTCTGAGGTCCGCCACAGTCTGGCCCAGGGCTCTTAACTGTTTTGTGTCACGAACCCCCCACCCCCACCCCCAGTGGCAGTCTGGAGCCGCCTACAGACTGCCTCCTCTAAATGCTTCAGCCTGTGATCTCCTGAGCTTCCACGGAGTCAACAGTCATCTGTACTGATGGTTCTCAGGTCTACACATCCTGCTCTGACCTCAACTGCCTACTGCATGTCTCAAACTGCATGTAACACAGACACCTTAAACTCAGCATGTCCAAAATGGAGCTCATCACCTTTCCCCACAAATCCTCCCTTTTCCCCCTGCCCTCCCAGTCCCTCAGGCTGTTAATCTAAATGCCATTCTGGACCCTTCACCATTTTTTACTGCCTCCCTCACCCCCCATTACTCAAGGCTTGTCAAGTTCACCTTCAGACCATTTCTTGCATAAGGTGCCCAGCCTGGGCAGGCCTTACTATTCCCTCTCACCTGGACTAGGCAACAGCCTGCTTTGGCTGGGGGGGGGGGGAGGGAGTTCTGCCTAACTTCAACCCATCCTCTCTCTGGCTGCCAAAATGCATCTTACAGCACAGGTCTGATGTCCACCCCCTACCTGTTTCATTCTGCTCCAGTGGTTCCCTATCATCTCCAGGATCAAACAGAAAACCTCCTATCCAGCATTCAAACCCTTTCATAACCTGTGCCCCCCAATCCAGTGCCGCTGGCCTCCCTGCTCAACCCCAGGAATTTTTACTGGCTCCGATGTCTGGAGCGCTCTCCCTCCTCATCTCCACTCCTGGCTTCCTTCAAGGCCCACCTCAGATCCCCCACCTATAAAAAGCCTTTCCTAAGCCCCTGGACGCTGGTGCCTTCGCTCTGGGGACGATCTCTAATTTGTCTTGTCCAGAGCCTGGGAGGACATGCATCTTATTTGTCTGCACTGTTAGGTTGTGCGCTCCTTGAAAGCTGGGGCTGACCACCACGCTGATACATAATAGATACTTAATAAACGTTTACTGACTTGTTAAATAAATACGTCAAGTACAAAGGATTACAAAGGAATGTAAGGAAACACAGTTAATCAAAATAGAAAAGCAGATACAGAAATCCTTCCTGTCAAAGAGCCCGGAAAGCCAGAAGGTACATCCCAGGAAGCTTGGAAGCCTCTTCGCGGGGGACAAGCTCTAGGTGATGCCCACACTACAGTCACAGCCACATGGGGACCAGAAGAGAGTCTGTTCAGAAAGGTATGGAGTTTTCATTGCTCACACAGAAGCGCCCTGTTTTGTTCAAGATCTTCAGTTCTCCCACAGACCCAACAGCCGCAAATTTCTGATCCGCAAAGCCAGAGACCTGCAATGGCAGGGCCTTGAAGGCGGGCAGCCCAGCTTCGCCATCGTTCCAGGCCCCCTTTCCCATGGCAGGCACGACCCCTAAATGCCTGCTGAATGGCCTTCTTGTGTCTAAGGGGATCAATATCCACAGATCACAGCCTCTCTCGCAGGTACAAAGCACAGGGCCAGCACCCAGGAGGGTTGTACTAAGTGCCTGCTGACCGACCCTCTCTTTGGCACAATCTCTGCGCCACTGTGTTCTCTCATGGTGCCTCAGAGACATGGTAAAGCTCCATAAAGGCTCGCTCTCCCACCGTCCACACATGTTTATAACTCACATTCCATCTGAAGAATTTCCCTCACAACCCTGTAACACTGAGAGAAGTAAATATTATTCCCATTTTAGAGATAAGGAAATCGGGGTTCAGAGAAGCCCAGGTCCCAAAGCTAGTCTCAGAAGCAGGACCTGAATCCAAGCCCCCTAACTCAAAGGCCAGGGCTCCTTCCATGACACCAGAAGGTCACTTTTTGTTGGGCTCCAAACCTTCAACAGTCCCACACTGCCCTGCCCTCCAAATGATGTCCAAACTGCCTGCCATTCAAGGCCTTTCTCGATCAGATGCCAAACCATCTCTCCTGTTGTCTGTTATCACTTCTTTCACACCCAACGTTCCAAACTAAACTACTGCCTACCCTCGTCCCCCAAACACCCATGATTCCCAGCCTGGCTTGGGGACTGGCTCCCAACTGCCTTACCTGCCGATTACAGCTCCCCTTCAATGCCAGATCCTCCAGGAAGCCCTCCCCGCCAGCCCTGAGTGATCCCCAGCAGCCTCAGAACTTTGGCTGCACCTCCCAAGTGATGTGCATTCTCCTGACTTATGGTGTTAGGTAGATCTTTAGGTATACATACATAGAAAGCTGCTCTCCAACAGGCCTCCCTCCCACCAACTCTGGGGGCAGCTTGGACGTTCCTGATTTTTTCACATTTATATCTTTCTCCGGTTCCGTGAGTTCCTTGAGTCCAGGGCCTGACACTTAGCAAAGCAGCCCCATACCTTCCATCTTAGGACTTCACCTGTGACCCAGCTTAGACAATGTGTGGTCTCACCCAACTCTACGGTTTTCTAATACTCATTTCAGATACTCTCCTTTAATATGGCTCACTTGCTACAAAACAAGCATGCTTTAAAAAAATCCACCATTTGCCTTGTAGACAAATAAAACAGAAAGCAACGAGATCTAAGAGAAAGTATTTGGATCTGAAGTTTAGAAACCACCTGGGCTGGCTCTAGGTCACTGTCCCTCTCTGTGTCCTCAGTTTCCCCCTCTGCAAAAGGAGGGGGCTGTATTAAATGGGATCCTGGGTCCCTTCCGGCTCTGGTGGTTCGACGCTGGGGGGCACGTGTGCCTCAGGCTGGTGCCGGTAGCAGGGAAAGCCTGCTGAGGATTGCAGGTTTGTTGGAGACTCCACATCTGGGTAAAAAATAAACAGCTGTTGACTGGGTTGGTAAGGGACATGTTGGCTTCAGTCTGGCTAAACACTTAGTGAGTACCTGACTGGACCCAGACAGACCCGGACTGTGTCTCCGTCCTCTGGGAGTTCATAATCCAGTTAAAAGACCAGAGATAAGTTCTAAGACACTGACAGATAAGCCAGCACCCAAAAAACAAAGTTATCAGTTGCTTCAAGTTTCTCTGGAGTCCACTGGGAGGGCCAGAACACAGTGGAGAGACAAGCTCCCACTCATCCTGTGTGATATGGCCGAAAATTCACAGTAAATGTGTCTCTCTCCTCTTCCTGTAAGGCGCAGCCCAGAAGCAGCCTTCTCTCACCCTGAAACCTTTCCAGAATATTCCAGCTAGAGTAATAAAATCCTAACTTGCATTCCTACATAGCCCTGGGAGGTCAGTGGGGCAGGGACATCACCTGCACTTTACTGATGAGGAGGTTTCTGACTCGCTGGGAGTCTGGGGCAGGGAGGTGGGGAGAAGGGTAGGAGGTTTGGCCTTTTGTCTGACCTGAGACAAGAGAACCGGGCAGTTCCATACGGAGGAGGCTGGTGAAAAGGGAACCAGATCCCACGCTAAATGAGGAGCGGCCCCAGCTTCCCAGAAGCTCCATTTAGCTTGGCTGGCACTCCACCCAAATGACCCAAGAATACTGACTGAAGTCCAAGAAAAGGAGGGTTAGTGGAAGTGGGCTGAACTCCCCCATTCTTTCCAGCAGCTCATTCAAGACAGCACTATTCTTTCATTATGATGCAACTGAACTCTCATCTTGAACCCTCGGAAAGGGTCTCTGGCATCTGGTCAAATGAAGCCTGGCGGATGCGCAGGGAACGAGAGACCTGGGAGCTCTGGGTAATGAAGCAAGCTGTGAAAGCCAGCCTCTCACCACTGAGGGCTTCTACCTGGGAACCCGGAGCCTGCATCAAAATCCAGAGCAGACTGGGTAGGGGCTCAAGGCCATGTGACGCTTATTCTTTATAAAAACCATAGCACTGGAAGGGGCTTTACTTAAGCAGGCATTCTAACTCTCATTTCACTGATGACAGGAGGTGGCACCCCTCTCCCACCCCCCACACTCTCTCAGATGATGGCCATTCAGCCGTTTCCCTCGAAGGTCCACTACCTGTCTGTGTGCTGCCCCCTCTACACTCGGGCAGACCCCAGGGCTCACATCTCCCCCACCCATGACATCCCACTGACATTTCTCTATACAAATGGCATCCAGCCAATCGAGGCTGAGCACTTTAACACTTCACCCTTTGCTCAGCCTCCAGTGGCTGTGGCTTCCAGTAGGACCAGAGATCTGGAGACGGAGGGGACTTTGGCAAGGCCAGGGTCCCCCCCCCCACTTTTTAACAAAACAAAAAGAAATGTTCCTCTACATAAAACAATATACACCAACAATTTCCTTGGCTTGTATTTTATTTAAATAAAACTGAAACTCTATTACCACCTTTAACACAGAGTAGAGTCTTAAACACAGGCATCTCTTGTGGACAAAATCTTTTACAATTTCCCTATTTGGAACTTACACAAAATACTAACCATGCCATTCTTCAGCGATGGGCGGGCTGTTTTGGGGGGCAATCCTTTTTATTTCTATTTTAACGCATAAGGCTTTTGCAGTCACTGGTTGAGATGATGGCTCCCAGAATCTCCAAGCTGGAAGGACCCCAGCAGCCAGCTAGTGAAAGCTCTACCTATACCAAGGGAATCGCCACGACAGCGTCCCTGCCCTGAGCAGTCCAGATTCTGTTGAGAAGCCCACATTTCATCTCCCAACAGCTCCCCAGAAAACACAGCTGTCCACAAGTAGGGCCTGATCTGAGCTAGGGCCCTCCGACTGGGGAAGCTGCCAGGCTCCCTGCACACCAAACAGCCAAAGCAGGAGCCTTTCACACCATTTCTAGGCTTCGCCCTAACAAGCCCATTCACCGATCAAGACAAACTGATCCTACCACATCCGCTGATGGCATGTGGTTTTCTCACCTACTCATATTTAAGAATATCTAAGCTTTATTTTTTTTTTAAGGGGGGAATATCAAAAAGATTATTTTGTAAGCTATCTGTAGCTAACCTTTTCCATAATGCAGCCAACTCCACCATTCCGCATCACTGTAGGAGCACACAGGTTTGCACTGATCTCTTTCATGTACCCCGCCCCTCTGCTCTTGCTAGGGTGCACTGGACTTCTGGTTAGTGAGTGGTCACCCCACGTGGCCCAAGTCATATCTTCCCCACCCCCATTTCCTCCTCCTCGAAGTCCCTTCCAATTCTCTATACTTTTGTCTCTGGGAACCGTCATCAAATCTGAAAAGTGGGTTAGAAAGACTTGAGTTTGAAGCCTGCCTCAGGCACTGGCTGAATGACCCTAGGAAAGTCACTTAACCTTTACCCTCAGTTTTCACATCTGTGTAATGGGAATAATCACACAGCACCTACTTTACAGGGCTGAGTTGAGGTTCAAAAAGTGATAGTATCTGTAAAGTGCTTTGCAAACCTTCAGGTGCTCTATAAATATCAGCTCTTACATCACTACTTTCATTCTTGGAAAGTACCACTGCCAACCACTCCACACTCATCATCCTCAAAGACTTCCTTGGCTAAATCAGTCCCCTATTAGACAGAAGCTCCTTCAGGGCAGAATCTGGCCCGGAGAGTGCTTAATAAACCCGTTCTCATGCATCTATTCCTGCAAGACTACCCACCAAACACACAATTTTCAGGGGGACAGTTTGTTTTTATCACAAAAGGCATTTGCTTCATCTTTCTAGTCGCTGAGAAGACCAGCAATTTCTACATCGAGCTCAAACGCCTCTCCAAGTACTGGGGCATGAGAATGCCGAGAAGGCTCCGCCAGCCTGCCCCCTAACACTGCCTGCCTTCGTGAACCAGCTTTGAGAAATGTGAGGACTTTACTCATCATGTCAAACTCTCCGTAGACCCCCCACTCGTTTCTGCAGCGGGTCCAAAGGATGGGGGACATCTGCTGTTGAGCTTCTAGGCGTGGTTTGCCTGAAGATGCCTGAGCTCTGTAAATGCACAATCCAATACAATTCTACTCCACATGTGTCACTAAAAATAAAGCTGACAAGAGAAATATCTTGTCATCAACAGGTCTGCAAAGTAAATCTCCAACAGCAGCTTCAACAACATATTATATCCACATATAATCAAATTGGACTCACTAGTCCACCCACTGGAGGAAGGGTGTCGGGGGTGATGACATGTGAAACGACCCAGGATTAAGTGAATATAAAGACAAAGTCACTGGGCAGTGAAGGCACTAAGCCTCGGAGGACAGAGAAATCAGCAGAGGTTTCATGCAGGCAGAACAGAGTATTTAAAGCAAGTCTTGAAGGAAGAGAGAGACTCAAAAAGTGGAGGCAGGGTACATCCCAGGTGTGCATGCATGCGTTCGTGTGTGTGTGTGTGTGTGTGTGTGCGGGTGGGGCGGCGCGATACCAGTTCAGAAGGCAGCTGATGGGAGGCGGCGAGCTGTATGGGAGGAACAGGGAGGATACAGTTTGGCTCAGGGGGAGCAAGAGCCAACGGGGCTGGAGAGAAAGGGGTGAGCCAGGCTGCAGAGGGCTTTAACAACGGAACAGAAGTCATTTCTATGTGATCCTGGAGGTACTAGGGAGCCCCTAGAGTTGACTGAAGGAAGGCACATGGCTGGAAAATTAATTTGGCAGCAGTGTGTGGGACAGCCTGGAGCACCCAGTGAGAGACCAGTCAGGAGCCAGTAGGGTGCCATCCATTCTCCCTCATGACACCTCTCCTCTCCCACTGGGTCAAGTTCAGGCCCAAGCCTGACCCAGACTGGGGTAACTGTCTTGACTCTGGTCTCCAATTTACCCTCCACAGAACTGCCATGGTGAATCTCAATGCCCCAGCCCTGCTCCAAAGCCTTCCCTGGCTGCCCGTTACCTCTCAGGAAGCCCCCGGCCTGACATTCCCAGAGCCCCAGAGCCAACGCCAACCTACATCAGTTCACACACTCTAAGCTTCTGACCGCCTCCTCGATGCTGAGTCATCTCCCAATTTCATCAAGGATGTCCGGCACACCCCAGCTTGATGTAATCTTACTAAAACGTGCTGCACGGGGTAAAGTAGAGCAAAACCATCAGCGATCCCCCTTGTTTGGGGGGCACTGCAGCCTGGGATGGCCCAGCCTTTTGATTACCACATTAGAATGCTGATTCGTGATGTTTGCGGCCCACTAAAGCCCCCAGGTCTCTGTCCACAGTCACCATTATCCACCTATCTGCTGTAATTGTGAAAACAATCTTTTGAGCAAAAACGACAAAAAAGGAAAATTACAATTGCTGGAGGGACTGAGGCAAAACAGGCATCCCAATACACTGCTGGCTGAGCTGTGGGTTGGTCCAGTCATTCTATAACCAGAAAGTCACTTCACTGTGTGACCCAGAGCTGTCACTACTAGGTCTAAACCCGAGAGATCAAAGAAAGAATCCATGCGTACAAAAATATTCCTAGAAGCTCTTCTTGCAGTGTCAAAAAACTGGAAACTAAGGGGTGCCCATCTCTTGGGGAATGACTAAACAAATCACGGTATTCGAATGTGCCAGGCTCCTCTGTCATCGGTGACAAAAGGGACAGTTTCTGAAAACCCTGGGAAGACTTTCTGAACTTATGCAGAGTCCAAGTGAACAGAAAGAATCCAGAACATTTTGGACACGAGCAATGAAAGAGTAAAGGCAAACAAGTGAAGAAGCAGAGACTCTGATCTTCACCAGAATGCCACAGGACTGGGGGTGGGAAACGTCCCTGTCTCCTCCTGGTGAGGAGGCCCAGCTCGCCTGTGCATATTTGCATGCATGGCCCAGGGGTTTCCGTTTTCTTCTTTACACTTTTGGGGGTGAGGAGGGAGGGAGCAGGTGGGCTAGTGAGAGGGTCACAAAAGTTGGGGGGAATGTCCAGCTGAGAAGAGACAGATGGTGGGCAGCAGCAGCAGCAGCATGCTGGCCATGATGATAACTCATTCCGCTTGTTGGGTCCCTGGGGAGAGAAGGAAGCTACAGGCCCGCAGTTCGTGTGCACAACGCTTAGCTTTCACTCTGCCTCCTCACAGAACACGCCACCATAGGGAAGGGCCAGCATTTCTGGGGAACTTCAGGCTTGCAAACAGATGCTCTCCTCACATCAACTTTGGGAGGTGGCGGTACTATGATCATACCCAGTTTACAGAGGAGGAAATCATGGCAGAAGGTAGTTAAGTGACTTGCCTGGGGCCACACAGCTAGTACATGTGTGAGGCCAGATTTGAACTTGGGTCTTCCTCTATGGGCCCAGGGCTTTGTCCATGGGTCCCCCAGGGGCCACGTATCTGTGCATATACATTTTATCCCCAGGCTCCTTGAGGGAGCTTGCTGCTGTTTTGTCCCTCATTCTGAAAGAGGCCCGCGCCACCAGGGAGGTGATGCCGTGCCATGTGAGTGAACTGGTTGAAGTGAGGGAGGACTGTGCAAAGGCACCAGCCTGGCTCTCTCCTCCCGAGCCGTCTGGGTCCAACGGCCAGGTGTGGATCAGGACCGCTGCTGGAGACGGCCCAGGAGACGGCCCAGGATGCAGGCAGTGGGGAACCTGGGGCTCTTCAAGCTGTGGTCTTTAACAGGTCTCAGTTGGCCTGAGGCAGTGCCCATTCAGTGATTAAGGCTTAATAAAAAAAAATGAGGCAAAGAATGGTCTCTTTTTTAAAAAAAAAAAAAAAGATCTGGGAGGGGAAGACCCTCAGGGTTTCTGGCAAGCAAGCAACTTCAGGTAACACACCCAAAGCCGAGTCAGGGATTTGTACGAACTGTTAAAGTTTGCTGTTGGAGGAACACTGTTTCGTCCCGATTTCTGCAAGCCCCAAGCTCAGCTCAGTTTCTCTAGGACACCCCTTGGAATCACTTCCCACAGAGGGTTCAAAGAACCCAGGATGCTTACTAAACTGCAGAATGAGAAGGGGATATGAGGACTGTTCTCAGGTATTCAGAGGGCAGTCACTGGTGTGGCCCCTCCCATCTTAGAGCCATCCAGGACCCCTCTCTCTCACACTCCACATCCAAACGCTGCCAAGGCCTGTGATCACACCTCCGCACTTCTCTTGAATACGGCCCCCTTTCCTCCTCTGGGCTGCCGCCCTCCCTGGTGCAGACCCTCAGCACTTCATGCCTAGATTAGCGACAGCCTGCTCTTCCACACCCCTCTCTTCTCCAGTGCTGCCTCCATTCAGCCTCCAAAGGGATTTTCCTGAAGCACAAGTCTGACCACATCACCTCGTACTCAATCAACTCCAACGGTTCCCCATCACTTCTGAGATCGAACACAAAATGTTCGGCAGCCAAAGGCCCTTCATAACTCGGCCCCCGCTCTCTTGCTAGTCTACTTCTGCTTACTCCCCTTCCATGTTCTCTTCCCTCCAGTGGCACTGGCTTCCCGGATATTCCGTGAACAAGACACTCTGTCTCTGGGAAGCCACGCCTGGAATGCTCCCCCTCCACATCTCCACCCACTGACCTCCCTGGCTTCCATTAAATCCCCACTAAAATTTCACTTTCTACAGGAAGCCTTTCCAAAATCCTCTCAATTCCAATGCCTTCCCTTGGTTCTTTATCTCCCATTTACAGCTTGTTTGGGGTCCCCCCCTCACCCCCCACCGGAGCTCCCAGCGGGCAGCAGCTGTCCTTTGCCTCTTTTTCAGAGGGCCCAGTTGGGGTTGTCTTGGCCTAGCAGTGTCTGGACCATAGTATGCCCTCCATCACTGCTGACCGATGACTGGCCCCAGAGGGCAGGAACAGGAACAGGAACAGCAGCTGTGAGTGGCAGAGGCAGACCCAGGCTTTGAAAAGCTACCTGCCAATGGGAGCTTGTGCCTGCATCAAAGGGGAATGGGGTTGGCTCGCTGTCCCAAGCCAAGCCTGACTACTTGTCAGCTCTGCCTCAGCAGAGATTCCTGTCTGGGAATGGCTTGGACTGGGTGACCCCGAGGCTCTGCTCTCATTTCAACTGTTTCTGAAACATGGGGGGGAGCAGCCCCCCACCATATGGTTCTGTTCAGAAAGACCTGACCAGCCACAGGAGGCACTCGGGCAGCTTCTCTCCATATCTGGACGGGAATGAGAAACGTTTGGTTCCAAGGTTCTCACTGCTGTGATACATACAGAAGAAAAAAGTGGAAACCCCCTAAGTGCCCCAGGCTTGGGAGATGCAAACAAGCCTGTCCTCAGTCACCAGGAATACCAGACCCCGAACGCAGCAATTTTTTCCCTCCTCACTGCTGCTCTTCAGAAATGCTCTATACGCTGGCCACTCATTCGTAAGCCTTGACACACGGCACTGTCCGTAACTCAGAAGTTGTTGGGAATGTTTGCATTCTGTTACTGTAAAGCTGGCGGAACTACGAAATTAAAAAAACAACCCTCAGAAAATGTAGGTCCCTGTAAATAATTTCCTTATTACACTTATGCTTGAAATGATTTTCCCTTCTCAAACAGAAAGAAGTCAAGCTCGACCCACGATGCACAGATGATGTCGATCGGGTCCCAAAGCAGACCCAGGTATTCCATGGCTCCGTGGCCATCTACGGTCTCTGGGCCACATGCCTCGTGACTGGCTGTGAGGGGACCCAGGGAGGGGTGTCAGAGGCCATGCGCTCTCCACGTGGCAGGAGGCTCCCTTGGGGTTCGTTTAAGTGGCCTACAAGAATAAGCAGCACAAGACAAGGGGAGCCTAAAAAACCCAAGGAAGAAGAGGCCAAATTTGGCCTTCCTTTACAAGGAAGTTGGCTCTCTAGCTGTGTGGTCTTCTACAACATGCTTGATATTCCTTTAGTCTCAGTTTCCTCATCTGTAAAGTGGGATGAATGGCAGCACCTTCCTCCCACAGTTACTGAGAGCACCAAATGAGGGAACTTATGTCAAGCATGACCCGTGAAGTGCTTGATAAACACCAGCTATTATTATCAAGACAAAAATAACACAAGTCTGCTGGTGGAGGAGAGGCCTAAACACCCCAGGGGCTTCAGCTTCAACACCAAACTTCAGAGGCATTTTTGTAGGAGAATGGTCCTGTCTCCTGAACAAAGCTAGACAAGGGCAATCGTGGGGCTCCCCGCTCCAGGGCTAGCAGGCCGTGAAGTGAGGCAGCTGCCCGGGGCAGTAAAGAACACCTCATTTTTCAGCACAAAATCTGAATTTGCGCTCCATGTCTGCGCAGAACTTCCACATACACTCACCAGGGACGAGAGGGCTTTCCAAACAAAACCACTTCCCTCTCCACCCCCCACTTCCTCCCCATCCCTTTCCTGCAACTTCCACGGCAACAATGGAAGCCTGACTGGCTGTGAGTTCAGTGGATTCACAGGTGGAGACGCCTTGGAGAGAGCAGGGGGAGGTTAAGTAAGCATCTGATCCTCACCCCCGGGTCAGTGAGGGAGCCTCACAGAGAAACGATTAGAATCATCACCCTCGTCATCTTTCCTTCAGCTAGCAAGAAACAGTAAAAGTTTCTTGGAAGAAAGAAAATGTCGCTGAGCAGAAATGAATTCCTAAGGAGCTGGGGAGGGGCACAGAGTCGGGGGAATGGGGGCTCCCTAGGAGGCTCCAGCCTTATTAAGGAACTGTCCCTAGACCATCTGTCCATCCACAGGAGCCTTTGGAGATGCTCTCCTCTCTTTCCTGTTTCCTGAAGGGAGGACTCCAAGAAGCCAACAGCTTCCCCAAAGAGAGCTCCCAGGGAGGGTGGGCGGGCAGGCCACTCCTACTATCTGGAGATACACACTAGAGCCTTCCACTGGCACCAATGGAGCCCAGACCCTCCCCAGCCAAGCTCTCATGGAGGGCCTCAAACCCCACAAGAACAAGGACCTTCTGAGTACTCCAAGACCCACCACCTGTATGACTTCTGCCTGGGCCTCAGTTTCCACATCTGTAAAATAAAGGGGCTAAAGTAGATGTTTTCCAGGGTCCCCATCAGCTTAAATTTCTAGGATTCCTTAGCCTGCTAGGCAAAGCACAGCCCCCCAGCAGCCTAACCCAGAAATCCCTTCCAGCCCTCCACACTCAGTGATCACACAAACTTAGCCCAAAGCTCCACTATGTCCTTTTATATGTGCACGATACCCCAGCTAAACTGGACCACTCCCTATTTCCTGAACAATGTGAGGAACAGAGTGTGATGGAAAGAGCTCTAGCTTGGAGTCAAAAGAAAAGACCTGAGTTTGAATCTTGGCTGACCCATCTACTACTCCATGTGTGACGGGGAAATCCTTTCACCCCTCTGGGCCTCAATTTACTCATCTGTTCTGAGGGTCTTCCCCTCCCAGAATGATTCTTTTGTGAAGGCAAACTGGGCCATCTTTTGCCTCATTCTTACCTAGCCTTTAACCACTGAATGGGTGTTGTCTCAGACAAACTGAGACCTGGGAAAGACCTTCCATTACAAAGGCGAAGGTCTCTCACTACATGCAGGGTCATCACCAGTCACCCTGACCTTTGCCTTGCCACTGGACCCTGAGGCTCTGGAGGAGACAGTGAGGCTGATGACTTTGCACAGCCCTCCTGATGTCACTGGTCTTCCTCAAGAATGAAGGATGAACCACAGTCACCTACTCATCTGTGAAGTGATCTTGTTGGACTAGACACACCCTAAGATCATCTAGGGTCACAGTGTTAATCAGGCTCCTGTTAAGCACGTAGAGAACCAGGCCTGCAGTCGGGATGACCTGAGTTCAAATCCAGCTTCAGACACACTTATGAACTGTGTGACCCTGGGCAAGTCACTTAATCCTGTTTGCCTCAGCTTCCTCGTTATAAAATGAGCCAGAAAGGAAATGACAAACCATTCCAGAATCTCTGCCAAGAAACCCCGACGTGGGGTCACAGAGTGTCAGACATGACTGAAAAACGACTGGATAACCCAACTCCACTTCCACCACGACTTCAACTGTGAAACCCTTACAGTAAGGGTGGGGGTGGGGAACCTTCGAGCTCGAGGCCACATGTGGCCCTCTAGGTCCTCAAAATGCGGCCCTTTGACCGAATCCAAACTTCACCGAACAAATCCCCTTCACAACAGATTTGTTCTGCAAAGCTTGGACACGAGGCCTTGAGGCAGCAGGTCCCCCCCCTGCAAGGACTACTTACTCCTCCCCACAAAGCCCAGCTAAAATATCACCTCCTGGAAACTCTACAGGCTCTTTTTAAAATATGAAAACAAAAAAGGCCGTCAAAATACAAGAGGTCCCCATCGGGCAGCTAGATGGCGCAGTGAATAGAGCTCTGGCCTTGGAGTCAGGAGGACCCGAGTTCCAATCCAGCCTCACTTACTAGCTGCGTGACCCTGATCGCCTCACTCAAACAAAACCAAAACCCCAAAACCAAGAGGTCCCCCATGCAAACCCTGCTCTGGTGTCCAAGAATGTTATGGGTCTGCCAACCTCGAAGGAGCACGTTCCCAGGCTGGCACCTGCCGGCATGACGAACCAACAGCTTTATCTGAACAACACCAGAGGTTCTTTGTGGCCTGCAAGTTCAGTGAGTCAACAGGGTGATGTGGCTTCCACAAAGGAGGCGGCAACCTCAGGCTGCACTAAGAATGGGACCTGGTGGGGCAGCCAGGTGGCGCAGTGGATAGAGCCCCGGCCCTGAAATCAGGAGGACCCAAGTTCAAATCCAGACTCAGACCAAACATCTGACACTAGCTGTGTGACCCTGGGCAAGTCACTTAACCCCAATTGCCTAAAAAAAAAAAAACCCCAAAAAAACGGGACCTGGTGTTGCTGCCTTGGGGAGGGAGGGGGGACTACAGGCAAGCCAACATGGAGCTATCCCAAGAAGGAGAAAGCACGAGAATGGAGACTGAGACGCTGAGGGAGAAGCCAGGGAGGGCGTCACGGAGGCAGCAGCACCCGATCAAGGCTTCAAAGGAACACAGGAGGGATTCCAAGAGATGGAAGAGAGGAGAGAACACATTCCAAGCCTGGGGGATGGAGCCTGGGCACAAGGAGAAGGGTGAATCCCCCCTGGGAAGGTGTGGGGTGGGTGGCAGCCCTGGCCAGAGGGGCTGCACTCTGCCCAACTGAGGGGCTGCTATTCAGTCCTCCCGGCAACTTTGTGAGGGGGGCACAGCACAGTCAGATCTGTGCTCTGGTCATCACAACTTGGCAACTGTGTGAAAAGCATCTCTGGTTGCTAACACCCCCGGAACATTCCCTGATACCTGCCATAATTTAAATCCATCTTTAGGCAGCAGGCTGACCCTCCAACGACACAAACAAAGAAAGAGGGAAGGGAGACCCAGTAGGAGACTAGTGCAATAGCACAGGTCTTAATGAGAGGAGGGACGGATTCCGGACCTGGAGAATGGTCTGGAGTCACCAGACTGCAGAGTCCGTGGGAGGGTGAAGTGTAAGAAGCCTGGGAAGGGTTGGTGGGCAGGTCTGTAGGGCTTTGACCATCAAACAAAGGATTTTCTATTTGGTCCTGGAAGGCCCTGGAGAAGCTGAACCCCGCGTGCCACAAGCAGGCTTCCGCAACAGCCCCGCTGTAGACAAGCTGTTTATCACTAAGGTGAAGGTGACCGCGCTTGGCAGCAGCTGGATGCTGGCGGGAGCCGGGGATGAGTGAGGAGCCGGGGGTGACTGACTGGGAGGGCAGTGCTTCCCCCTGACTAGCAGTGGGGAAGTTTGGGGGAAACACTGGGCTCAGCCTCGGATGGGCTGAGTTTTAGGTGTCCACCAGGCAGTGGGAGATGCCAGGCTGGAGGTCAGCACAGAGGTCAGGGCTGGAGAAGGAGATGTGAGAATCGTCGGCGCAAGCCTTTACGAAATGCTTATGCTAAATGTCCAGAGGGGAGGCTTGTGAGCAGGGGGGTAGAAAGGATCAGACTTGGCAGATCTGGCGCGTGAAGGGACAGTGGTGGTGAGGAAGTGGGAAAAGGCAAGGAGGCCTCTAGGGAACCTGAGATGGTGACAGTGGGGGGGCCTTCAGCAGGCAGCTAGCCACAGAATTCGGGCCAGAACAGAGAGCTGAGACGCATCTCCCTGCATCCCCGTCTGTCAGGTGAGCGCTCGTCTCTCCCCTCTAGGGTTTACCGAGGTTCGGCGTCTTCACATGGTAGGCCTTCAGCAAGTGTTTGTTCGGTGAAAAAAATGAGTGAATGACAACTGTGAGAATACCTCCCTCCTCCCAAGTCAAATGACCCAACCATGGAGTTTCAGGTAAAAGTGACTTTGGAGAGCCACGTCAGGACGTCTGCTCCTCCCGCTGCTCGGCCCCGCCTCCGAAGCTGACCAGTCCATCTTTGCGGGGTCAGAGCAAAAACGATGAACGATTCCGGGATCCACGCTGATCTCGCGCTCTGAGGAGACCCTGAGGAGCGGGCAGCACCAGCGGCACCCCCACCTCACCCACCAGGAGCCCTGCTCTGAGACAGGAGGCCCAAGATCAGTGAGACCACCGGAGAAGCTGCGCTCCAGGCCCTGCTGCCCATCCCTGGGACTAGCCAAGAAGAGGGAGCCGCCTTCGGAGAGGGGGACGGAGCAGAGGCCTCAGAGGGAGGAAGGGAGTCTGTGCGGACGCCACGGACTTGGAGCTGAAAGGGACCCTGCGGGGCCGCGGGCTTCGGCCAAAGGCAGGCGAGCCTCCTCAGTTCTGTCAGCGAACTGCTAACCCACAAGCTGCCTTTGGACACGGCACAAAAGCAGATCGGGCCCACAATCCCCAGGGCAGGGGGGCTTCAGCCTGCAGCTCCTGACCCAACACCTGAGGATGTTTTTGGCCCTCTTCAGATGCAGGACATCATAAACGACTGATCTTCACTCCTAAGGAAGATCACTGACAGACGCCTGATGGAAGAAAAGCCGAGCAAACCAGCCCATCCCAACATTTAAAAAACTCTCTTCCGCCTGGTTAGGACTTTGGGGGAGAATCAGAAATCTAGTTCATGTCAACAAGCCTTTTTTTTTTTTTAGGCAATCGGGGTTCAGTGACTTGCCCAGGGTCACACAGCTAGTAAGTGTTTGGTCTGAGGCCGGATTTGAACTCAGGTCCTCCTGATTCCAGGGCTGGTGCTCTACCCACTGCACCACCTAGCTGCCCAGAGACTTTTTTGGGGGGGTTAGGCAATAGGGTTAAGTGACTTGCCCAGAGTCATACAGCTAGTGAGTGTTATGTGTCTGAGGCCAGATTTGAACTCAGGTCCTCCTGAATCCAGGGCCCTTGCTCTGTCCACTGTGCCACCGAGCTGCCCCACAACTCACTTTCTAAAAGGCCTGTACTCCCCAAAGCACAAAGCGAGTGAGATTTTTAGAAGGCCATAAGACTTTTCACAGTCTTAAGCGTCCACCACAGAAATAAGGCTACCTGAAACCCAAGCCTATCAGAGAGCCGGTAAAGAGCTCAGGAACACAGGAGAGCCCAACGCCCAGAAGACCCAAGTTCAAACGTGATCTCACTCGCTTGCCTGAACCTCTATCTACCTCTGCATCCTCAGCTGGAAAGCGCAACGACTGACAGTGCCTACCTCTGGGGGGGGGGGGAGTGAGGATCACTAAGACCTCTGTACAAGTGTTCAGCACTGTGCTCGGCACCCTGTAGGCTCTCACCCCTCCTCGCCCTCTCCTGCCCACTCTTCTGAAGCCTCCAGGAACCAAAGCCCAAGCCCCAGGTGGAGGTGAAGTGAAAACCAACAACATGGGGTAAAAATACATGTGGCCTCCCCGTCTACCTCCAGAAAGGAAAGCGGCAGGAGGCTGCTGTGCCTCAGACAAGCAGATTTTTAACCTGTCCTTGGCCTGTGAGGAGAAGGCAATGAGAAATGCAGTCAGCCGAGCCCCTCGGACTTGATTTTTATTGGAGCTACCAACACCATAGGTCAAGTTGTCAAAGAAGCAAAAAGCTGAGCTCCAATTCTGCGGGTCTCATCCGCTCCAGATAAAAGGCAATGGACCTTTTTACAGTTTATGGGGTTCTCTCCGTATGGCTGGCTATGCAGGCATGGGAAGAATATTGTTGGGATGATTAATTTCTGAGAAATGAGAACCCAGCATGGAGGGAGAAGCCATGCGGGCAGACGAACTTGTGGCAAACTAGAGCAACTTATAAAAAGAAACTCTTGGGGTAGAATTCATCGCAGGGCTAGGAGAGGACTCACACTTCGACGGGTGGGCCTAGCCCACCTCCACACGTACAAGCGCAGATCCTCTCCAAACCCACCGACTCAGGACATTAATATAAAGAAGCCTAAATGGCACAGCAACAAAAGGGCAGGGCCTGACACTACCGACCGGTCGTTTGCTGTCTTTCCCAAGAGATTTAAAAGACACAATGACCATAAAACCCTCCTCCCTACTCACCTGCAGCCCAATTCAACTGAATGTATCAGGAAGACTAGCAGGGAAAGATGGGGAACACTCCTGCTCCCAGAATAGGGAGGGCCTCTTCCGCTGGTCAACACTAAATGGGCATCTAAAAAACGTCTTGTCTTCTATATCTGGAGAGCCAAAAGGCACACCGTCCCCGTTCACCCTTCAGTTCTGCTCTTTCCTAGAGTAGGGAAGAAAAATGAGGCCCTGTAAAGCCATGCAGGTGCCCAGTGTGACCCACTGATCTCAGCCATGGTCAGAAGCCAGATTTCTTCTTGGGCCACGTTCTGTCTTTGGGCTTCAGTGCCCACCTCTGTAAATGAGGCGAGGCCTAGCTGGTTCTGGAATTCTTTCTGTGATGATGCAGCCAAGGCAAAGACATGACGAGTGGAGGAGGGACATGCCAAACAGGCGGCTGGAGGGGCCCCAGATCAGTGGCATTAGATCTCCATCCCCCTACCCCCAACATCCCATGCCAGAAGCACCCAGCCTGGGAGGAGCCCAGCTCCCCACGCCTCCCTCCTCATCTACACCGAGGCTGCCTAATGGCATCAGAGACACATTTTCAGAGAGCAGGTCTCCAAAGTGCACGCTGGATGCAGTATGCTCATTTCCAGGCTCTTGATGTGCATATTAAATTCCTGGAAATACCTGCACGTGGGCAGAGACTAAGCAAAATGCAAGCGTTTCCCCACTACCCATCATGATCTAAGCCTCCGAGAGGACGCGTGAGCTGATGAGAGGTGCCACATGGGCTTTGGGAGCTTGGCCTCAGGAGGATTCTGCTCCCCAAAGAGGCAGAACAGAATGCCTTCTGGCCAGGAGAGTGAGCAGAGATTCTGCCCAGAAACAATGCGAGACGATGACTATGATGACCGAAACCTGAAAGGACAGGGAGAGAACTTCCCACAAATCTAGGTCTCTCTCCCAACCCACCACTCGGAGATCTGGGCTGCCCAGTTCCCTGATGTCCCTACTTCCTACAGATCGGCCTATTCAACAGTACAAACCGGAGACCTCTATGACCTTACTTATGCTTACAGAGGTCCACTTCTGGCTGGAGAAATAAGAGTGCACATGGATCTCCCCAAGAAAGACAAAGGGGTAACAATTCCAAAGAGAAAGGGAGAATCTTACTCAGAACCCCAGAGGGAGGGTTCCAGGCCCTAAGTCCATCCACAGAATGAAAGGCAGTTAAACTGTAATTTGCCGGAGGGACAGTGACTGAGGTGGTAACTTCTTCACTTCAATGTTTGCTGAATGAAGACAACAAAGGAGCCAGGCTGACGCCAGGCCCTCAACTGTGCCCAGCGCCAGGACCACTACAAGCAGGAGCCACGTATCTCCAAGCTCTTTAGACCCCTGTCCTGAGAACCATAAGGCAGATTCCGTGCAAAGACAGTCAATAAACACTGCCTTCCTCCTCTTCCTCCTCCCTCCATCAGTAAACAGAAAGTAAAAGGAATTGATTCAATCAGTTCAGGTGTGATCTAGCCACAACAACTTTCTTAAACTGGGCCCCTGGGTCAGGGTAAGAGGAGAGGATTAACAGCAGGACAGAGGGGTGCAGTGAGAGCCATGGGGGAGCACAGGAAACCCCAGCCTGGCATCTCAGGAAGTGGCTGCACACTGAGGGAGACCCCCTGGTTCTATGGAAATCCATCTTGTCAACAGTGTGAATATGCTTGTCTTCTATTACATTCAAACTGCTCAACCAAGCCCAAAGTCTGAGAAGACCGAGTACATGGAGGGAGCTGTGAAGACTTTCCTCAAAGCCCCAAACAGCCCCCAGGGCATTGCAGGAGAAAGTCCTAACTTGGGGTCCCATGGAGAGATTTCCATGAACCTGGACAGCAGAATAAGGAAAGCTTTGTGGCAATCTAGTGATTTCTTTTGCACTTAAAAACACAGTGCTGAGAAAACGGGTCCAGGACCCCCAGAAGGGTGAAAGGAAAGCTAAGTTGAAAGCTTATGTCATCGATTTGACATGGGTACACTCAACATTCCCAGGTTTAAAAAAGTAAAACAGACAAATGCCATGGTCCTCCTCCTCCAGTGGCTGGCCTTCACGGCTCTGAGAGTCTTCCAGCAGCTCTTCCTGCCTGCCAGACACTTCCCTTCTAATAACGATCAGGACAACAACAACATGAATTTCTGCATGGGGGGGGGGGCCCTCTTTGGGCCACAGCTGTGAAGCAAGGAGGTTGGACGACCTGCCTTCTGAGGCCCCTTTTAGAGGAGATACTCTCAATATTTGAGAGAATCTGTGATATTTGAACATTATCTTCAAACTTGCATTAAGCAAAACTGATGTGTGCAGAGCATCAGATTTGATGCTGGGCCTAGATAAAGGTCAGACAGAGGCGGGCCTGTTGGAGCTGGCTCCAGATCAAGGCAACCTTTGTTGTCTCCCCTGCAGTGCAAACCTTCCCTTCGACATTCTCAACAAAAACTGAGCAAAGCCTCCTGCACTTCGGGAAAGGTGTAGGAAGCCGGGAGGGACGGCAGCAACGCTCAAAAAGTGATTAGAATTCCGGAGGCCCCCTGCCTGGAGCACTGGCAGAGCGCCCTCTACCCACTAGTACCTCGGGCCCAGCCAGGTCCCTCACTTCCAAGCCTCAGCGTCTTCCCCTTTAAAATGGACTGACAACAAAGCTGACAGACTTGGATGATCTGCTGTGAAAGAGCTCCCTGCCTTTGAGGCCACTTTCACCAGACCGCGGTTCTGATTTGCCCAAGGCTCACTGGAGTGGTGCCTGTGATGCCGCTGGCAGCCTGACTTCCTGCCATGGGAGCCCTCCGGGGGCTGGGGCGGGCATCTGTTTCTTGTTCTAGAAGCAGCACCGTTTCCATGCCATACGCCGGACCAGAAATTGTCTTTGTTTGAGTCAAACAATCCCCTATTTTAAGTGTTCCTTAAACCTAAGTGAAAGGCAAGCTTCCCTTCCTTTTCCTGCCCCCAAGTGAGTCTCAAGGAAACACAGCAGAGGGAGAGGGCTCTCCCTGTGCCTGAAGGTGACTTGCTCCTAGAGTGTCAGATGAATCCAAAAGTCACTCCAGGCCTTCCTTCCTGCCCCAGCCCATCCCTGCTCCCTTCACTAGCACAGGTCTCCATTGCCCCCCTGTGCCCAGATTGGCAGACTCCCCTCCAATCTTTCCTTCCCTTTTCTTCTCGGCTCTCCCCTGCCCCCAAATCTCCAGGCTGTCTCCTCACTGCTTACCAACTGAAGCTGCAACTCTACCCTGACTGTCAGGTAAGAAGATTACATGTCTTAGGCTTCAGAGCACCTGCTGGTTCAGTAACCCTAATCTGCCCGGGGTCATGGAGGGGAAATTCAAACTTAGCAAATCCAGTGTGCCCGGATGTAAGGACATCAGCTCTGGGGAACAGAGATTGGCGTGCTGCTCCCAAGGGGCTTACAGAGTTCTGGTGCCCTAGCTTCAACCCGAGCCTTGCCTACACTTTCCCCGACAGGCAGCTTCTGGGAGCTGATGCTAAGGGCTTCCCCAACTACAAAGAAAAGCCAGTGATGAAAAAGAAAAAGCCCTTTTCCCTCTATAGCCTCTCCTGCAGCTGGCTCCCCAAATGCCCAACTGTCCCAGAAGGTGTTTCAGCTAATGAACACCGCCCCTTCTGTTCTCCAGCTCTCAGCCTTCCCAGAGGCCCCAGCTTCTTTCTGGCCTGGCCTCCCACCTTCAGCACCTTCCCCCCAGCCCCACCAGAAGGTAAGTACTTAATCCTGAAGCTAGAAAAGCCTTGCCCACTGAGGTTCTACTGGAACCTTTCCTAAATGCCTGGAATCTTCCCACCAGGCTCCTGCCCCTCAGGGCTTTCCTAGAATGAAAGGAGGGCAAACAAAATGATGCAGTGAAAAGAACAAGGCCTTTGAAATCCAAAGGCCAGAGGTTTCATCTCCATCCTGCTGGGTGACCTTGCCAACCTGAGCCTCAGTTTCCTGCTAAGATCCTGCTGGCCCAGCTGCAGATTTCTCCCTTCCCGTGAAGCTTCCCTTCCTGATGCCCTGAACGGCTGGGGCCCTCCCTCTTAAGCTAGCCAGTAAACTACAATGCATTTATTCATTTCACAGTTATGCTGTCTATACTTACACTGTAAATGAATCCATCTCCCATTTCCCCCATTAGAATAGAAACTCCCTGAGAGCAGGGACTGCCTCCCTCTTGGTGCTGGTATTCCCAGTGTGGAGCACAGTGCTTGGAACCCAGCAGGTGTTCAATAAATCCATGATGACTGACTGACAATTTCTCCTAGAGGCAGTGGCAGGAAGCACCGGCACAGATAGCCAAGCCCTTCCGTGTGGGCTCACACTGCTTCTGCTGCTGTTTCTGATTACCGTCATCTTTAAATTCCAAGGCAGGAGCACTGAGGAATCCTGGTGCAACCTCCCCAGCCCCCGAACATATTTAAACCACTCCCCACGAACATGAGCACCTCCTGGGAAGAGAGTTCCCTACTGGACAAACCCCTTCCTTTCCACAATGCACAAGAAGCTCGTTTCTTCTTCTTTTGCCTCAATGAAGTTAGGAAAAAATGTTGGCCATTAATTTTCCAAAGTGAACAAAGTGACATCCTAAGGCAGGTATGATGAGCAATATGGCTAACACTCTACAAGCAGGGGGGCCTTTGTCCTCTCCATTAGGGCTAGGTCTTTGTGGTGCCTGGGGGTTTTACAAGAAGGTCACTAAAGCACTGGACAACAGACAGCCCCAGTGGAGGGGGCCTGAGCAACTTCCTACATGCCGGGGATACCAAGAAAGACAAAACCACAGCCGCAGCCTACCAAGAGCTCCCATTCAAAACGCACCCGCCGAGCACTGGCAAGAGGGCCACAGCAGGCAGAGCAGGTCACCCATCCCTTCCCTTCTCTTCTATGCAACTTGACATGAACTTTCCACAAGCAGGTATTTGCATCAAAACACCTGAATAATGACAACGACGGCAATAATGCGTGCAGGGCCCTTTAAGGTCTGCGTGGTTTTTGCCGTGATCTCACAGGGGCCTTCCAACACCGCTGGAAGGTAGGTGCTGGTATTCTTCCTGTTTTACGAATGGGGAAACCAAGGCTGAGAGCAGTTAGAAGGGACTCGGCTAATAAGGTCACACAGATAAGGAAGGCACGGTTTCAGTTCTCTCTGTACCCAAGAAACCTAGAAAATAATGAGCGCTCAAGTAAGGCTCACGGAATTGCCGGCAGCCACCTGCCCTCCCCTATCGATTCTATCGTCAGTAAACATTCTCACAACACAAACCTCGCCCAAGCTTCATCCCTGCGCCAGGTGGGAAGCCTCCTGCACACCAGCTAAAATTAGCTCCTGAATCTAAAAGGCCTGGAGACACGGGGAGACCCTAAGCACAGCTCCTTCATTCACCTTTCCCTCAGACTTCTCCAGAAACTCCCGGTTCCAATGCCTCATGATGCCTAGGAAGGGATTTAAAAGGAAATATGAAGGCAAGAGAGGCCCAGCCAGGATGGAGGTTCTGAGCCTCTCCTAGCTTCCCAGTCCCCCTGAACCAAAGCGAGGGGCTGAAGCTTAGCCAAGCATTCGACACCACTGCAGCCTCAAGGGGGACTTTACTCAACACCAGCCTTATGTTGCCAACTCCAGTCCAAAAGGCAATCTGCGTAAGAGCAGGGAACTGCTGCTGCCTCAGAGCCAGACGCGCCACCTGCCCGGTGAGAAATCCGTCTCTGCCCTTCAGCGGGAGGCGGCTCGGGCTTCTGGAAGGCTGTCTGTCCTAGGGAGCACAACTTCTAGCCGGTCTTCCCCCCCCCCCCGGAAAGGCCTCCAAGTACGGCCCAGACACTGTGCCTGCCTGTGGTCTGAGGACCGGGAAATAAGCATCTAGTAAGCACCTACTATAAGGGACAGCTAGGTGGCTCCGAGAATAGAGTGCCAGGCCTGGAGTCAGGAAGACCCAAGTTTAAATCTGGCCTTAGACACATACCAATAGTGTGATCCTGGGAAAGTCACTTCACCCTATTTGTCTCAGTTTCCTCATCTGTCAAATGAGCTGGAGAAGGAAATGGCAAACCGCTCTGGACCCAAGAAAATCCCAAATGGGGTCGCAAAGAGTCGGATGCAACTGAAATGACTCAGCACCAAGAAGCACCTACTATGTGCCAGGCCCTGGGGGCACAGTCAAAAATGAAATCGCCCCTGCCCTCAAGGGGCCTCAAGTCTTCTCAGGGGAGACGATATATTGAATACAGACTATCTGTAAAACATCCAAATAAGGGGATAGATTTCATTGACCTGGGAAGGTCTTGGGGAGGAGCTCTCCCTCCCAGTGCAGGCTGGAACCTCCCCTCCTGCTCTGACCAGTCGGGCACTGTGAGAGGCAGTGACTGAGCAGGGTCACTCAGCCAGCTCGTGCCAGGGAGACACCCTGACCCTGGGTCTTGCTGGCTGCAGTCCCTTACTCCGTCCTCTTCAGACACACAACACTACGATGGTCTGGAAGCCTTCCAATAGGAGTGTTCCTGTCCCCTGAGACTTGTGCACAAAGCATCCGGCCCTACGTGCTGGTGGCCTAGGAAATGGGCTGAGCCTTGGGCTGTCTGCCTCTCATTTCTTCACCCTTGCTAGTGACCAGATCATTTTCTTTTTCTACCACACATTTCCTTGACATCTCTCACGCTGGATCATCTTCAAAGTCCTTCTTCATGGGTCATGAGATGCTGCTGCCTCCTCACACCCACCATGCCTCTCTCCATTATCCTCTAGGGATACTCATTTTTGCTCCTTCATAGACCATGGTGTTCCATGTCTTGTAGTCAAACAACCCTAGTGGAAACACTGGCACTAAAAAGAAGGGTCTTTGCTTCTTGGAGAAGTTTGGGGTCTTCAAAGCAGGAAAAACCTATTTGGCCGTCCAAATGAAATGATGACATACACATGCCCACATCCCTAGGGCATCCCTGCTAAGGGGGCAAGCCAGACCCTACAACCGATAACGTCTGGACTCAAGTCACGGACTCAAAGATGTGGCACCTAGGAGATCCCACCATGTTTGTCCATTATGGAAAAACATTTGACACAGTAGAGCAAAACGCTGCCATCACAGATGACCCTAACAAGGCACCTCTCGAACCATGCATCAAAATCCTTTAAGCTTCCTTGAAAGAGAGGACAGAAACAACAATGTGGTTCTAAACCGAAGGCCAGGTACTTCCCGCCGGGATGGCAGTTATGCAGGGCTGAGCCCAAGTGGAAAAGGGATTCTTACTGAGTGGGCAGGGCCTGCACAGGACATTAGGCTGGTGGCATCAAGTCACAGACAACTGCAGAGTCTCGTGGAAGTTACTTGTGATCCACTCAAAAAGGTCTGGGGTCACAGAGGAAAGATCTAGCAGATCAATCAGGTCTACTGCCCAGAATCCAAGGGAAGAAAAAGAGTAAGTGAGCTGCACTGCCTTCAGGCCCCTTGAATATACTATACACACACAGAGGAAAGTCAAGGTAATGGGAAAAGTGAGGATCAGAAAAGACCTCATGTAGGAAAGGCATCTGAGCAGAGCTTCTAAGGAAAGGAGGGACTCCACGATGCAGAAGTGAGGACGGAGGGCCTCTGAGGCACGAAGGGAAAGCCTGTGCACAAGACATGGAAGAGGAGATCAAGAAGCAAGTGGGAGCCACAGCAAGAAAGACCTTTTCATCATATGGCAAAGTGCACAAAGGGGAGTAATTCTGGGAAAATCAGTTGGAAACAGGCTACGAGAAGCTCTAAAGGTCAAACAAGAGTTTCCCATTGATCTTGAAGGTGACAGGACGCTGATGGTGCCACTGAGCAGAAGGAGTGCCACAGGCCCATGCTTTAGGCCGCCAGGGAGAGATGAGATCAATCAGGAGGCTACCGCAACACTCACAGGCCTGGACCAAGAAAACACATCCTGGGGGAGTGTGGAAGAATGCTCCATTTGGAATCTAAGGACCTCAGGTTCCAGTCCCAAGCCTGATAGCAGCTAGGCAACTAGGAGAAAACCCTTCCCTTCTCATCAGTAAAATAAGGGGCTTGGCCTACATCCTTCAAGTCTGTTCTCACTCTATTCCTAGGTCCAAGGCTCCACAGCTGGAAGGGCCCTCAGAGGCCTCCTAGACCAGCCCCATCATTTTGTAGATGAGGAAGCTGTGTCTGGACCACACAGGAAGAAGGCTCCAGGCAGGACTGGGATTCAGGGCAGTGGTCTTTCTGCCGGGCCACACCTGCATCCTAACCTCCTGGCCTCTCTCTATGCCTTCCAACTCACTGGTACACAAATACTGACTGCCCTTACCAGGTCCCTGCCCTGTGCAATAAGCAATGCAGATTCACAACTGTCTATGCGATTCAGGCTCTGGCCCTCCTGATGACAAGGCTGGAGGGTGACAAGATGGCAGGCTGGCTTTCTGACTAGCACCATCACTCACTTCTGGGAGGCAAGGGACAAATTATTTTGTGTATCACAACTATCATTTCCTCACCTACAGAAAGGAAGAGAGGGTCCACACTATGGAAATGATTCTAGGGGTAGTTCCACTCAAGCATTTCATCTTTTTTTCCAACAGTCTATTTATTAAATAAAAAGGCAATGGAGAAAATGCCAGCCATAAATGGGAAAAGGTTTTCCTTCCCCCTTGAAGGACCTGAACAGTTCCCAAAGAAGAGTTCCAAACAATTATCGATCATGGAAAAGAAAACCAACTGAGGTTCTGCCTTCCATTCAGAAAATTAGCCAAGCAAACCCGCATGGAAAGAGTCAATGTTGGATGGGGAAGGAGGGCACATGAAAGCACTACTGGGGTTGTCCACTGGTCTAGCCTTCTGGAAAAAAGCTCTGAATTCTGCTAAGAAAGTAGCTCAAAGATCCACATCTTCTGACCCAGAAATATTTCAAGCATGATTTTTTTGTAGTAGCAACAAAAAAAAAAAAAAGGAAACAAAGATTCCCATTGATCTTGGAATGGCTCATCCGATTGTAAACGTGATAGGATGTTGGCACTCAATAAGATAGGATGAATGTGAAGAACACAGGGACAATGTTTGTCAACGGATGCAAAGGAAGTGAGCAGAACCAGGAAAACGACGAACACTGTTCATCGGTGACAACACCGATGTTCATGGAGAGAACAAAACAAAACTGATGTTGGCGCAATTATGCTGCTGCAGCTTGGTCCATGGTGGTGGTGGTGGTGGGATCTACTGGGAAATGAAGATGATTAAAAACAAATTGTAGCAATATTTTTTTTTAAAGGAAAGAAGGTATATGTGGGGGCAGTCTTCTGACTGTGATGGGCAAAATCTCTTCCCATCTGGATCTTTTCCTTACCTGCTCCTCTCCTGATGCCTTCTCTCTCTTCCACAAAGCCCCACCCCAAGTTGGAAGGCTACTTATTCCCTACTTTGACTTGGATGCAGCCTTGAATACAGAGAAGCCACTTAATAGAAAGGTGATTGCCTGAAGCTAACCAACTGCACTGGTGGCTGTGTTATTATATATTGGCTTTGGACCATCCCAATCCAACGGCTGCAATTTGGGAACAGAAAGATCTGCAAAACCTTTCAGTATTTATGAATCTTAAAATAAAAAGATGACAAGGTGGTTGGTTTTTTTTTTGGGGGGGGGACCAAAAGTTATATCTTTTGATTCAACAGAGGAAAAACCTATCAGAGTACCATGGCTTGCAGAGAACCATCTGGGGAGAGATCTCTTCAATGCCTGGATTAAGGTCAATATCAGTGATTTGAATGAATGTCAGCTCCATCTCTTCCCCAAGAAGAAAAACCACTCCCACAGACAGAAAGGACCCAACCACCAGCACCAGCAGAGTCATTCCTAAGCCCTCTGACTCAGGCCCTGGGCAACACACCAGCAGTGCCAGAGACTTGAAACCATTCCCTATGCTTCACCCTTTGGCCAGGTCTCCATTAAGCATAGGAGGGAAGACGAGGTCTAGGTATTTCAGGGAAATACAATCTGCGTTTGATTAAATTATTCAGGTGGAGGGAGGCAGAGAAGAGGAGAAACAGATTTTTCTGTCTGATTGTTTCAATTCTACCTATCACCTTCATGTGCAAGGCAAGCAATGTAGAGTGGAAAGAGGGTAGTCTGGAATGAGAAAAATCTCCACTTACGAGAGTCAGCTCTGGCATGTCCTTGACCCCTCATCCCCACCCCAGCCTCAGTCCCTTTATCTGTAAAACGAGAAGCATCACACCTGTACAGTCTGCTGGCTCCTAAGCATGAGTCACTGGTGCGGGCCTGTCGGCATTACCCGCCCATCTAGATGACAGGATGTGTGCACATCACTACACCAAGCAGCAAGGGAATGTTTTCAGCAGAATTAAGCAAATCACGTACCTCGTCAATCTCAAAGAATTCAAGTCAAGGTCAAATCATAAAGAAAATCACAAGAGGATCAGATTAGGTATCTTTCTTACCTATGGCTAGGGCGATAAATGCTAAGCACACAAGGGACAGAGATCACAAGAGATAAAATATATCATTTCAATTCATGAAATTGAAAGGCTCTTGCATAAACAAAAGCAACTCAGGTAGGTAGGATAAGGGAAACCTGATTGGAGAAAAAAAGCTTTGCACCAAATATCTCTAAGGGTCCTACCCAAGATACAGAGGGAATGAACACAAATATTTCCGTCAGTAAACATTTATTAATCACCTTCTATATGCTAAGCACTGTACTAAATGTGGAGGATACTGAAGAAAGCAAAACAGACCATCCCAAGGAGCTCACAATCACAAAGACCAAAAGTCATTCCCCAATGGAGAAGTGGTCTACTAGGACAGCAGCAGTAAAACAACTGATTGGTCCCTCTGCTCTGGAGAGCATCTTGGAAGTCTGTTAAAAATACTTCTAAGGTTTTCAGGCCCTTTGATTCAGAGATCCCAACAATGGGCATCTAAGCCAAGGCGATCTGAGAAAAAGGTCTACATACACCCAACGGTCAGAGCAGCACTTTCCATGGTAGCAAAAAAGTGGAAATACAGGAGACCCACTCTCTGAGGAATGGAATGGGTAAGGTCACATCAAACAAATTAGAGGAACAGGGAAGAAACTTCCTTTCGGATTTTCGGGTAGGCAAGAGTCCATGGCCAAACAAAGGCAAGAGAGGATTAGAAGATAAAATGGATAATTTCGATTACATAAAATTTACAAATATTTGTAACAAACAAAACTAATGCAGGTAAAATTGGGAAAGAAATAGTTAAATGAGAAAAAAAAATCTCAGCACAAAGTTTATTTGATGAAAGTCTTATTTTCCAAGATCTAAAAGAAGTTGACTGAAATGTATAAGAGCCATTCCACAATTACCAAATGGTCCAAGGATAAGAACAGGTGGTTTTCGAAGGAAGAAATCCAGACTACCCAGTTATCAAGAGAAATACAAATTAAAGAAACCTGAGGTTCCACCCCACTCTCAGACTGGAGAAGATAAATGGATGGATGGGCAGGTGGATGGATAGATGGAAGGAAAGAAAAGGACAAATGCTGGCACATTAAAGCACTGTTGGTAAAGCTGTGAATTGATTCCGCTGGTCTGAAAACCACACTGCATACACCATTTGACCCAATGATACCACTAATAGTGAACAATAGAGATGAGCAGAACAAGAAGGAAAGACCATCAAATGGAGAAAGGCTGAATAAATTATGGCATGTAGACGTGACAGAATACCACTGTGGTGCCAGAATTTATGAAAAGGAGGGTTTCTGAGAAGCCTGGAAGATTTGTATGAATTGATGTGGAATGAAGTGAGCAGAACCAGCCTAACAACATAGATGGTGCCAGCACACTATAAAGACAAACAACGGCGAAAGACTGAAGACCTCTGATAATATCACGACCCACCACATTTCCAGAGGAGTCCTGACAGAGAGGTGACGGACTCAAGATGGATGAGACGACACAGCTCATGTGGGCATTTGTTTTGCTTGAACATGCAGATCTGCTACAAAGGCATTCTTCCCCCCACCCATGGGGGACAGAGGGGGAAAAATAAGTGCTTGTTAGTAAAAAACAAAAACAAAAACAACAACAACAAAAACTTTTAAAAAACCAGTGTAGGATTTGGAATCAGGAATCTTGGGTGCACCCCCTAGCTTTTCCAATGACTTGTGATCCTGGGCAAGTCACTTCATGGCCATGGCCTTGCATAGCTTTCATCTATAGAATCTATAGAATGAAGGGTCCAAGCTAAACCCCCTCAGAGGTTCCTTCTGTTTCCAAAGTTAGGACCCCATGATCCCCTAAGCTACAAAACCACTGGAAGATTTGTATGAAATGATGGCAAGCAAAGGTAGAGAACCAGGCAGACGACACACATAATGACTTGAGTCCTACAGAGGGGAAAAAGAAGTCCAAAGGAAGGCTACACAATGACCAAGACTAAGCCTGGCCCTGGAAAAGAGGGCAGAGAAATCCTCCCTCGGTCCCTTTCCTGCCCAGCACGGCAGGTCACAGGTGGGGGGGGGGTGCTTGGCACTGAGGGACGTGAGCGATGGACTGGACTGCTCCCCATCCTCTTCCACGTCTTTACAGCCTGTTACAAGCCCCTGCTTGTGAAGCAGGGGGAGAGGGAAGAGGGCTTTGTCTGGAAATGAACACAACATAAGAACAAAAGGCAGAATTTAGAATGGTGTAACATTTTTTAAAAATGTTTTTAATGGAAAAAACCAAAAGAAATTTGAGGAGAAAAGGAAACAATCCAAAAACACTTATCAGTTCCAAGCAAGGAATTCTGCTCTACCTAGGGAAAGAGGAAGATTAAAAACAAACAAACAAAGAACCAAAAACAGCACTTGCTCTCCAGAGCAAGGTTAGGAGAGTTATCTCATTAAGAGCAAACAAGGCACGGTGTGATAGGGATGGAAGCCCAAGAGGCGGGAAGTGACACGAAGGGTCTGTGATTTCCCTGGTACGCGGGACATTGCCTGAGCCTTCTGGGGGTTATTTATTTGCTCAGGAATACACCAGCTAACTGTGCCTGGGTCAGAGGCAGGTCCTGAACTCAACCCAGCTGACTCCAAGGGCAGCTGTTTCTGAAAGACATTTTCTCCCATCGATCTCCAAAAATGAGGACCACCAAAGCCACACGTACCACCGCCACGTCACACATCACAGTCTGGCTTCAAGCAAACACAGGTCTAACTCCAGAAGGGACTCAGTTCAGTACCCGTTTCTTCCATAAAGGGCACAGCAAAAATCCTACCAATTCAATCAAATGTTTCAAATCGTTCCTTGTGTTTTGGTGCTTAAAGCTAATTTTAATTTTTAAATTTAGGAACTCTAGAAAGTGAGCGTTGCTATGAGAACTTTCTCTCGCCCACACTGCACATACTGTATATCCTGAAGGGCTTTAAACAGCCTCACTCGTAATCAAAAATACTACCTACTCGATGGGCAAAATGGGCAAGTCAAACGTTGCCATGAGAACCTTGTCTTCTAGCTACCATTTTAAATGTACAACTTGCATATATTCTTCTCCCAAATGTTTAAAAAAACCACAACATTTTGGGAAGAGAAGAGGAAAATGAGATCTACTAATGCCACCCTGTTCCCAGAAACCAAGCACATGCAAAGCACGCAATTCACTAGAGACACGTGTGCTTAGAGCCTGACGCCCTTGAAGGCTGGCAGCCCAGGCGATCTCATCACTGAGGTACAGAGAAGCCAAGGGCTCCGACAGGTCCAGACATCTGGGATCATCTGGCTCCTCCCAGGGCCTAGGCTGGGGCTCGGCACACAGGATATGCTGAAGAAATGCTCGCTGAGATCTGGAGCACCAAGCTCCTTTCTTCATACATGAGAAGAACGGGATCAAGACAGGTGACTTTTCCAAAGTCGCACAGAAGTAAAAAGTAGAAGAATCAAAAACTCAAAGCCAGGGTTCTTTTCTAGGCCGCTGGGTGGAAGAGTAGATAGAACTCCGCATTCAGGAAGACCTGAGTTCAAGTTCTGGCTCAGACACGGCAAGTCACTTCCTCATCTATAAAATGAGGCTAAATACCCCTCTCTCCAAGGGTGTCAAGTGGATCTAGTGAGAGACTTGCCCTGGTTCCTAATGCTATGCTAGAAGCAGGTCCATCTCTGCCCTGCACACAAGCATCGCTGAAGCCTACACGGGGCTCCAAGTGCACAGCCAAGAAAGGATCGATGTCCAGAAACATGTCTTTTTAAGCGAATGTACACAGACGGATGGTTATCACCCTTGGGTAACATCAGTCCAACAAGGAGAATAGAACCAGTGAAATGAGATGGACTGTCAACCCTTTGGGCCAATGTAAGAACAAGAAATTTTCTATCCATTTGAGAGAGATCCACAGAGCTGTTTGAAAGGAAGAAGAGGGAACCCGAGAGGTTAAGACTAAGGTATGCTGGCCAAGCTGCCAGTTCAGGTACCTCTAACCCAGTCTCTGGGCCAGCCCTGGCCCAAGCCTTTGCTCTGAGGGCTGGCAATGCAGCAAATTTACTTGACCTTGGGCAAGTCACAGCTGGGAGGTGGGGTCAAGAGAATTTGGACAAAATCAGCTCTGAGCTTCCTTCTCAGAGTGTGACTCAATCAACCGAAGGCTGTCAGAGCTACAAAGCACCTTAAAAGATCATCTACAAGAGGCTGGGGCAGGAAGAAGATGGCAAAGACTTGTCCAGTCCTAGTGTTCTGACCCTTGTTTGTAACCTGGTCTTCTTGGGGTAGTTGGTCTGGCAAGCCCATGTAACCCCAAAGGATTACAAAGAGAAAGCAATCCCACTTTTAATAAAAGATGTGCTTTTTTCCCCATCCAAGTTGACAGACATGACCCCCTCAAGTCTATTCAGGGCCCAGGTTAAGAACATCTGACATGGTCCAATCCCCTCACCTTCAGGATACAACCTGCTTAACCAATGTGCCCTGGGCTAAAATAGTAGGGGTAGAGCCTAGACTAGAACTCAAGTCCCTCTGGAGCCTGGTTCTTATGTCTCCTGAAAGCCCGAGGCTATGCCCTCTCCTCCACCCACTCAGGCATTCTGAAGGCAGCAGAATGTTCCTCTTCTAAAGAGCAAGCAAAGGACTATGAAAATTAGAAAAAATTATTCAAATTGGATGTTAATATTATTTAAAACTGAGCTCTAATTAGAAAGTAAGTTACCATGCTTTATCAAGAGCCTATATCAGTCAAAGGGGATCACCTTCCTGCCTGGGGCCCATTACACACCAGCAGGACCTGACTGACCCCTGCCCCGAGACAGTGGGCCCTGCTTTCTGTTGGCCAGCGCTTCATTTTCAAATCTCCCCATTCAACAAGCTCACAAGATGAATATTTCCCTAAAAATTCAAGATTCAAAATTTCTTCCCCCAAGATCCAAAGCACTTAAGAAAACTTTAAAAAAACCTATCATTTGTAAGAAAATCCACCCTGGCCAGCAGGTGGATGTGGGATCCCCACCCCAAACTTGGTAGCAGCCTCAATGGGGTCACCTTAACTGAGTCTATGCAGGCTCTAGATAAAGCGCCCCCACTCCCAGAGGCCTTCAAGTCAGAAGAAAGGGACTGAGGCAGGAATCACTGCACTAGAGACTTCTTGGCTTCCAGGGCAGCAGCTATGCTGAAAGAAAAGGAAACTGTCCAACCTCCTGAAAGAGACTCTGGGAACGGCCCAGTCCAAGCTCTCACTGTAGAGATGAAGGAACAGAAGAAGGTTAAGTGATTTGCCCAAAGTTACAGCACTAGTCAGTGACAGAGCTAGGGACAATGGCACCCCCCCCCATCAATCTGGCACCCTTACCACGCATGCAAATGAACTTCAACTAATTACCTTAGAAGAGTTTTAAAAAACACACACACACACACAGTTTCTGGAAACTGCAATCTTTTACACGCAGCCATAAAAGTGTTGGCCCAATTGTAAATATCTCTCCAGGACTGCCCATACAGCCAAGCACAGACGGCTTAAACAACCAGAAATAACCCAGAAAAACCACCATGGACACACTTCCCAATTCAGATGCGGAGCCAGGGAAGGCGACTGCAAAGGAGAATCAGCCACAGAAGCCGACGGATTCTTCCCTAGGAAAGCCTCGGCTCCCATCGGAGTGTCCGGAAGAGCAGCCCAGTGGGGAAGCCTGGCCAAGGCCAACTGCTGTACCTGAATTCTGCGGGATCCTCCCAGCAAGGGCGGAAGCAGGTGCCACAGCAGCTAATGATCATTCAGTCCAACCAATCAACACAAGGAGCCTTCATTAAAGGCCTACTATGTACCAGATTCCACATTACAAACTCAAGAAAAAGAAGCCTGAGCCTCCTGGAGGAAGAAGACAAAGCAATGGAGGGGGGTTGGGGGGGTGAGGCTCCCAAAGGCTCAGAGGGGGCTATGAGTTCCAAACGGCACCAGAGGGAGAAAGCTGCAGCAGGCTGGGGGGAGGGGCAGCCCATGGGACTGAGTAATGAGTCATCAGCCGGGAGGATTGGCATCTAAAGCCCCTCACAATCCGGCTCCAGCCTCCATTTTATCCTCCACACAAGCTGGAGCCACACAAGGTTCTCACAGAGTGAAGAGACATGGCCAGATGAGTGCTTTGAGATCAGTTGGACCGGGCAGAAGACAGAAGAGGAAAGGCTGCCACTGGAAGGCTTGCTTTGCCTGTTTCCTTGGACTGTAAGCTCCTGGAGGACAGGGGCGGTCTTCTGCCTCTTTTTGTCGCTCCAGCTCTTAGCAGGGCCCGGCACACAGTAGGCACTGGGTGACAGTGCAGACTGGCATCATTCTTGCAATCTGACCTATCTTTAGGCTCTTCCCCCACGGCCCATCCCGGGATGTTGTCCTTTTCTCTTCTCTCTCTTCACTGATGCTGAATTCCGGTCCTACAACTCCAGCTGCCTTCGGGGCCTTAGCATCACTAAAACAGAACCTGGTCTTCCCCCGAAGGCTGCTGCCTGACCAGCTCACCTTCTTTCTGCCATCCCTCCAGCTCTCCGGTCTCCGCCACTGTCCTGACTCTGCCAATTCCACCTTCTCACCCCTGGTAGCAGCCCTAACACAGGTCTGCAGGGCTGCAATGCCCCCAGGTTCTGCCCTTCTCCAATCCATTCTCCACATGGCGGCTGTCCAACGGGTCTTCCTGCTCTGCCACGTCCCTGTCCCATTCAAAAATGGCTCCCAACTACCTTTAGGATCAAATGCAAACTCTTGGGGTGTTGACAGCCCTTCCCAATCTGCTTCCAGGCAGATTCTACTACTTCCCCAGTAGACAAACTAGTCTACTTGAGTTCAGAACCCCCAAATTCCAGCCCCTAGCCTTCCCCCTGTCCCTCCACACTCACATCTCTCAAGACCCCAAGTGTCATTTCCTGTCAGAGACCTTTCCTGACCTCTCCCCCGACCACGACTTTGTACGTGTTCTGTCCTTGGAGAGCACATGGAACTGAAACTCCCTGAAGGCTGACAATCTCAGTGCCTGATCGGGAGGAGGAACTGCAGGAATGCTAGCTGGCTGCTGAGTGGAGGTGCCCTCACAGAAATACAAGACAGAGGAGGACAGGCGCTTTTAGAACGTCCACCAGACAGCAGAGCTCTGGAGAGAGGCGCCCCCAGGGGAGCTGACGGAGGATGGAAGCCTATTCCCTTTTACAGATGGGGATCACCCAGCCACAATGTGCCTGGAGGCAGATTCCGAGCACCAGTCTTCCTGCACTCGGCAGAATACCATGATTACCCCACCACGCTGCCTTCTTGTGCCAGACAGATCCTAGAACTGGTGGTCATACATCAGCGCTTTCAATCCCAAACATCAGATGCATCAAACTCCATGGGTGTTCCAGTAATGGAAATCTATCCAGAGCTGCCTGTCTGTTTGCTGGTCTGATCAGTTTTATTTTGAAAGGTGATCCTCACGCGGTGACATTAGCTGTGTGTCCAATACGTGCCCAACACAATTCTGAGGTTGCTCTGAAAGCGTGTACCCCCAATCTCCCTCCACCCTGACAGCAAAGCCTCAGGTGCTTACAAGCTTTCAAAAACTAAGCAGTGAAACCAATTGGTTTCCTTCAGGTACCTCCCACAGTACGAACAAAAGGGATAAACTAGATGCACTGAGCACTAAAGCACCCTTGGGTGAGTAATCCCACCAACTTAACACTCCACAAGAAAAGCTGTAGGGGATGTAACCAAACTTCTGTGAAAGCATCTCTCCCCCAGAAGACCACTCCCCTCTTCTTTCCAGGGGCAGGGATGGCGCATCACACTGTAGACACTGCCCACGGGACGATGGCTCCCCCAACCCCCTTTTATTCTTGGTTCTAAGGGGGAGCATCCGAGGGAGTTTTGACGGGAAATGTCGACTTAGTTTTAAACACTCGACCTCCAAAACTTCTCTCACACCAGTCTCTGAGACTGAGACGGGGACCTTAAACTCCTCAGTCGGCTCCATTCCCAAGCAGGCCAACTGCAATCCATCAAATCCCATCACACATGTACCTCCCGAAAGTCAGGGCACCAAGTGCACATGGAAAACAGAAAGCTCTTCCCACTGGGCCCAGCCCAGACAGTCAAACTCTCACAGCCCTTTCTGAAACCTAAGGCAGGAACACTTGGATGCGGGCAATCAATCACAAGAATTCAGGGCCGAAAAGTAGCCCTATGCCCTAGGGCCATCTCCACCAGCTGCTAGCAACTCCAGTGCTCCAATGCTGACTTCTGGCTGGAGCTGGCTAGTGTTAAAGTAGATAGATACACACACACACACACACACACACACACACACACACACACACACACACAGAGTGTAAGTTAGGGGAGACAACCCTAAACTGTTGGAGCTGAAAGGGTCTTTACAGGTAAGGAAAAGGAGCAGAGCCTGATTCACTCAAGACATTGTGTTTTACCGGTTTTTAAATCCTGCCTGAGACACTAACTGTGGTCACTTCACTTCCACCTGCCTCAGTTTTCTGGGCTGTAAAATGGGGTAACAGTAATAGAACCTCCTTACCTTTGTTGTAAGAATCAAATGAGATAACTGTAAATCGCTTAGCACCGTTCCTGGCACAGAGCAGGTGTTACAGAAATGTCAGCTGCTATTAGGACCACATGATCTCTAGGCCCAACAGCAACTGTAGGCAGTACTAAATATTATCCCCATTCTACAAATGAGGAAAAACGTGGACTTAGAAATGTTGAGATATCTGCCTTTACCAGACTCCCAATATGAAGCCAAAAGGGCCCATGATCGATCACTCAAGAACATAATACACACTCCCCCTCAGCCTCTAAGCTTCCAGACAGAAGATCCTGGGAATTGAGGCCAACCTCACCAGCCTGGATTCAGAAGACCCACTGCCAGCCTTACCCCTTGCTGCCCACTCGGCCTCATCTATAAAAGAGGGGTTTAGACTAGATGAGCTTGGAGATCACTGAGTGTGTGATCTCATGACCCCACTCCTTCTGTGCCCTTCTCCAGTCTGTCCTTTCAAGTTACCAAGGGGAGTTCCTCAATGACACCCATCACAGCTCTTTAATCTGCCCCCACAGAAACCCCTCTGGGCCTGGACACCTGAACCCCCAGAGCGCTCTCCTATTCACTCTTTCCTAGCTCTGAGTTTTCACTGCCACTGTCCTCCTTGGAAAGAAAAAACTGGAGGCAAAAAGGAGTGAAACTGTCGCCCTGCGACCTTGGCAAAGTCATTCCAATGTTCTGATCCTTAGCTCTTCTGTGGAAAGGGGGCTTAAGAATACCCCGCAGCACAGGCGTTGAGTAAGAATCAAATAGGATCATCTGAACATATGCAAACGGGAACACACATGGATGTGTAAGTACACATGCTACAGAGGCTCCTAGCATAGGACTCAGTTGGGGGGGGGGGTTCTATCTGGGCCTGCCCTTTCATTTTACAGGTGAGCAAAGCGAGGCCCAGAATAATCCTGTCAATCCATCAAACACTTATTGGTGACTGACTGTGCGGGGCACAGCAACTCCTGGAGAATCCTCAGATGGCGATTCGGTCACTCTGGGAGGACAGGCTCTGGCCGGGCGAAGCTTGCCCACCCAGCCTTAGGGGTCTCCCCAAACACACCCCCCCCTGCTGGATTTTAGACCCCTCACACAACCCGCCCCCCTTGGGCCCAGCTGATTTTTCCAAGGAGACCCCTCCCTCTCCGGGCTGACCGCCGCCCCACTCTGCTCGGTGCTGCACCTCCCCCCCTCCATCCCGTCGGCACACAGTAGGTGCTTGCGGACCGGCCTGGCCGACCTGTCAGCAGAGCCCAAGCGGCCAGCCGCCGTCCGGCGTGAAGCGCTTTGCAAACGCCGGAGGCTCGGCAACAAACGGCGGGTGGGGGGCCGCGGCCCCTCCCTCCCGGGAGGCCGCCCATGTAAACACGGACCCCCGGCCCCCAAAGCAGCCACGTGCTCCGCGAGTACACACGGCCCCCTCCCCCGGGGGAGGGGCTCGCGGCGGCCCAACCCAGGAAGTGAGCGGCCCGGCCGAGGGGGGAGGGCCGGCCCGGTCCACATGGTTCGGGGCCGCTCCGCCGGCCTGCCCCCCATCCCCGAGCCCGGGGGCGCCGCAGCCCCGGCCGCCGAGTGCCCCCCGACCCGCCCCGGGCGCCGCGGCGGGCAGGGGGCGGAGGAGGGGGAGGGAGCGGGGCGCGAGCCGGGCAGCGGGAGGAAGCGGGGCCGGGGGCAGCGCGGGGCGGCGGTTACCTGGGCCCTCACTCGGGGCTCGAGGCCGCGCCTCCCGGGGCCGGCCCGGCCTCCCCGCACCCCCCGTCCGTCCTCGTCCTCCCTCCCCCGACGGGCGCTCGCGCTCGCTCCCTCTCCCCCCCCCCGCTCGCTCACTCACCCGCTCCCTCACTGGCTCGCTTGCGGCTCGCTCCCCGCTCGCAGGCTGGCGGGCTCGGGCCGGACTCGCCTCCCCGGGCCGGGGCTCAGCGCGGGGCCCCCCGGCCGCAGAGGCAGGGGCTCAGGCCGCCGCGCTCCTCGGCCCCGGCGCGGTTCCGCTCGGGGCTGCTTCTCTCCATTCTCCCAAACACACAGGAAATAACAGAGGGTCACGTGACGCCGCACCGCCAATCAGGGGCCGCCCGGGCAGGGGCGCGCGGGCGCGCGGGAGGCGGGGGGGGGGAAACGTGAAGGAAGGGAGGGGGGAAGATGGGAGGGGGAGGAGGAGGGAGATGGGAGGGGAGGAGGGAGATGGGGGAGGGGAGGAGGGAGGAAGGAAGAGAGAGGGGAGCAGGGAGATAAGAGAAAGGAGGGGAGGAGGAGGGGCAAGGGGGAGGGGAAGTGGGGGAAACAGGGAGAGCAGGGGCAAGGGCAAGACCCCCAGGAAGGCGGAGAAGGCCTCCTCTTCCCGGGCACCTGGGGGGCACCTGAGCAGACCAGGAGGGTGGAGGGCGGGTGCCCCGTCTCCCCCAGGGCCCCCTGCTGCTCCCCGGTGCCAGGCCTGGGAGGGGGCACCCCGCCTGAAGCGGTGCAGAGGGTCTAGGGCTGGCCCAGAGAGGGGAAGGGGCTTCCCCAAAGCCACACAGCTCCCCGGGCCCTTCGGCTGCATCAACCTTGTGTAAACCAGACATATTCCCTGAAACCTTCCTGTAACAAAGGCGGGGAAATGCAACAACCTAGGACTTAAAACCTGTCCCAAGGTCTTGGCCATAACCCCATGCCGGGGGGGGGGGGGGGGGGGGGCGGCGGCCCTGCAGAGCCTGGACCTGGGAACCCAGATCCAGGCCTGCTTTGGGGCCTGGCCAGTGCACTTCCTCCTCCAGGCCTCAGTTTCCTCCCCTGTAAAGATGATTCATGACAAGGAGACAAGATGGTCTCTTCCAAGCACGTGGCAACAGATCCCATAAATATAAACTGGTAACAAATCTAAGCTCATGAGGCAGATCACAGCAACACAGGCTTGGGTCTGAACCGGACTTGGAAGTCCTCTGAGTCAAGTAACTTGAGGAGTGCTGAACTTGCTTTGTTTTTTTAATTTCCATAAGTAGTTCAATAGAATGCGCTGTCTGCACATATTTAAAAACACAATTCTGAGCAGGGTCCTCAGCTTCACCAGACCAGCTGTCCAAGGGGTCCAGGCATGAACAAGAAGGGCTCCTGCCAAGTAACTGGGCCAAGATGCCTCCGGCAGTAAGGGACCCCTCCCCAGACGGTTCTCACAGTCCCAAGATTGGAGGCTCCGGCTCAGCTGATGGTTTAGCTGGGTGTCCTTGGCCAGTAACACCTGCTGTGTCTGGCCTCAATTTCCCCATCAGTAAAATGTAAACTGAGGGGGTTCAGCCACTGCTGCATCTCGAATGATGCCACCTCTCTAGATAAGAAGAAACACATTCCTCCTTTTCTGATGATTCTTTAAAAATAAAAAAAAATTCCATGAAAAGATTGTTGAGATGAAAATAATAAAATTCTCTCCCTCTGCAAGAGGCGGGAGAAGGGGCTGATAGGGAAGGGAGGGGAGGTTTCTGGGGACTGGGCTCCCCCTCCCTTCCTCCACAAAAGAGACCCACACATTCCAGATGCCTCAGGGCTTCCAGGGAGAGCTGGCTCACCATCCCTGCCCACCCCCAGGCCTCTGCCCAAAGGGATTCGGGAGGCAGGTTAGGCCTTGGCAGAGGGGGACTCTGAGCCTGGGGAAATTGGAGATCAGAGGAGGGAATGTACAGACCCACCTAGTGAATTCCCCAGGAATGCTGGGAGAGCTAGGCTGTGCAGGGAATCCTATCCCAAGCTCCTCTCCCTCTCCCCAAAGCAAAGGGTGGAAGAGTTGGCTGAGGCATCAGCTCCTGGAGGGAATTTCACTTGCAGATTCACATCCAAGCCAGCCCGCCCCAGGAAAGGAGAAGCCCTTTGAGGTTTTCAGAGCCAGCAGAAAGGCCTCATCAGCTGCGTGCAACCCTGAGCCCATCATGCCCTCTCTCTGGGCCTCAGTTTCCCCAGCTGTCAAGTGAGCATGATCTCATAGGACCTAGCCAAATAAGAGGCTGCAAAACGGAGGTTTAGGAAAAGGTAGTGGTTTGCCCACAGCCTTGGGAACTGGGAAGTTTTAAGGATCCAGGATTTGAACCTGGGTCTCCTGACTTCAGGACCAACACTTTGCATCTCAACTCAATGATTTGTTGTGTATGGAGGCAAATGGGGGATGGGGGTGGCGGCTGTAACGTACATTAGGGTTAAATGTAGAGTTTCTGACCAGACATTGATCATGGCACTGTGAGTAAATATCAGGTCCCTGAGGGCAAAGACTGTTTCACCTAGAATTCTATGCTCTTTGTCTTTGTTTTAAAAAATCCAGCAGGGCCCAATACAATGTCCTGAATACGCCATCCTCGATACTCCAAGGAGAATGTTCACCTTTAGTCCCTCCCCGCCTCGGCTTTCCCGCTTCCCTTTGCAAAGACGACCTGGTTTTCCTCCATCTGTACCCCCAATGTGCTCAGCACGGTGCCAGGCACACAGGAGACACTCCAGTGCTTCTCATCTCTCTGGCTATTCCTCGTTGGAGGAGGAAGGCCTCCCCAGGCAGGGCTGCTCTAGTCTGCCCACACACATGCCACCGCCGGTTCACCCAACCTGACAGGGCACCCCTTTCTTTCCGTCATCATCTCAAGGATGTCAACGGAAGGAATCGTTGACATCCTCGTCCTGCACAGAAGGAAGCAATGGAGAAGCACTTCTTAAATGCTCAGTATACACTGAGGGTAGTAGCCAGGGGGCGCCACAGTGAATAGAGCGCCAGGCCTGGAATCAGAAATGCTCGTCTTTCTGAGTTCAAATCCAGCCTCAGACACTCAACTAGCTGTGTGACCCTGGGCAAGTCCCTTCATCCTGTTTTCCTCCATTTCCTCATCTGTAAAATGAGCTAGAGAAGGAAATGGCAAATCACTGCAGTATCTCTGCCAAGGAAATCCCAAATTGGGGTCACAGACATAACTGAAAAAATAAAAATGACAACAAAACCATGCACTGAAGCCTGGTTTAGAACAGAAGAGCTAGGAAAAGCCCTTAGAGGCCATCCGGCCCAACCCCCACCTTTTATAGATGAGGCAAGTGACTTGTCCAGGGTCACACAGCTGGTACATGTCCGAACCAGGTCAAGGTGTCCTTACCAGCAGTCTATTCCCTACAGCCCACCCCAAACACAAGGCTGCTCTATACTGGGTTCCAGTCACAATGAATGTTTGCTAAATTGCATTGGACCAGGGCTAGCCTCCCTTTTATTCTTTTTTTTTTTAGGCAAATGGGGTTAAGTGACTTGCCCAAGGTCACATAGCTAGCGTCAAGTGTTTGGTCTGAGGCCGGATTTGAACTCAGGTCCTCCTGACTTCAGGGCCAGTGATCTATCTACTGTGCCACCTAGCTGCCCCTGGCCTCCCTTTTAGAACCTACAGAATTTCAAAAGAGGAAAATTAGACTCCTTCACGTGTTTAGTGCTTGAAGGAGACAGCCTGGAGTCTTATCCCCATTTTACAGATGAGGAAAAGGAGGCAGAGGCAGAGACTTGCTAGCCAGGCTATGTCCAAAAACCAGCCCTAGGGCTTTCCTGGACTGTGAGGTCAGTGGGAGTCAATCAGCCTCCACATCATGCCAGAGGAGGGTCAGGGGAGGCAGGTGAGACTCATCCAGGGTGCCTGATAGCTGCCTTCCAGCACAGGAAGGGAGGTCTCAGGCAGGAGGGATTGGCCTCACTCTGCTGGGCCGCAGAGGGCAAAACCAGCAGACAGACAGCGAGGAGAAGTGAGGCTCGTGGTCAGGAAAACTTCCTGAGGATGGGAGGCGGCCCCAAGGGAATGGGCTGCCCCTGCAGGAGGGGCTCTCAGCCTCTGGAGGACCTCAGCAGACGGGCTCTGGGAGGGCCAGCTGGGCCCGGCGCTGCTGCAAGGTGCCACCGGCCTCCTAGTAAAATAGGGTTCGCTTTCCAGGGCACCAGGACCCTGCCCACACAACCCATGTCTCCTTTCTTACAAATGCCTCTGCCCTCTTCTGGAGCCCGGGCAGACTGGGGATTAGACACGGAGATTTTTTGTACCTTCAGGTCACTGCCTCTACTTCCAGCTGTCAGTGCTGATGGACGGCCCGCCCTGGCGTTGCTTGAGAGACTTGCTGTGGGTGATGGCTACCATTCTCAGCAGCCCTGGGGTCGCTGTCTCTCTCCTCCTCCTCTCTCTCCCTCTCTCTCTCTCTCTCTCTCTCTCTCTCTCTCTCTCTCTCTCTCTCTCTCTCTCTCTCTCTCTCTCTCTCTGTGTCTTTCTCTGTCTTCCTCTCTCCCCCTCCTTCTGTCTCTCTCTCTCCCTCCTCTCTTTCTCTCTTCCCCCTCCCCTTCTCTCTCCCTTTCTCCCCCTCCTGTCTCTCTCCTTCTCTCTCTCCCTCCCCCTCCATCTCTCTCCTTCCCTCCCTCCTTCTCTTCTCTCTCTCTCTCCTCTCTTCTCTCTCTCTCCCTCCTCTCCCTCTCTCTCTCCCCTCTTCTCCCCCTCTTCTCTTCCCTTCTTCTCCTTCTCTCTCTCTCCCTCCTTCCCTCCCTCCCTCCCTCTCTCTCCTCTCTCTCTCTCCTTCTCTTTCCTCTCTCTCTCTCCCTTTTTCTCTCCCTCTCTTTCTCTCTCTCTCCCTCTCGCTCCTCTCCTCTTCTCCCCCCTCTCTTCTCTTCTTCTTCTTCTCTCTCTCCCTCTCTTTCTCTCTCTCTCCCTCCTCTCCCTCTCTCTCTCCCCTCTTCTCCCCCTCTTCTCTTCCCTTCTTCTTCTCTCTCTCCCTCTCTCTCTCTCTCTCTGTCTCTCTCTCTCCTCTCTCTCTCCCTCTTTTTCTCTCCCTCTCTTTCTCTCTCTCTCCCTCTCGCTCCTCCCCTCTCCCTCCCATCTCTCTCTCCCTCCCTCCCTCCTTCTCTTTCTCTCCTCTCTCTCTCTCCCTCTTTTTCTCTCCCTCTCTTTCTCTCTCTCTCTCTCCTCTCCCTCTCTCTCCCCTCTTCTCCCCCCTCTTCTCTTCCCTTCTTCTTCTCTCTCTCTCCCTCCTTCTCCCCCCTCTTCTCTTCCCTTCTTCTTCTCTCTCTCTCCCTCCTTCCCTCCCTCCCTCCTTCTCTCTCCTCTCTCTCTCTCCCTTTTTCTCTCCCTCTCTTTCTCTCTCTCTCCCTCTCGCTCCTCCCCTCTCCCCCTTCTCTCTCTCCCTCCCTCCCTCCCTCTCCTCTCTCTCTCTCCCTCCTTCCTTCCCTCCCTCCCTCCTTCTCTCTCTCTCCCTCCTCTCCCTCTCTCTCCCTCCCTCCCTCCCTCCCCTCTCCCCCCCATCTCTCTCTCCCACCTGCCCATCCCGCTGCCCCCCTTCCGTCCTCACCTTGCGCCCGTCAGTACTCTCTGTCTGTCCTCTGCTCCAGGGGCAGCCCCCTGCCCACACCTGCCAATAAAGCTTCGAAGGCAAGGGGTACTTCATTTTTTGTTTGTCACGGATGTACCCCCCCGCCCAGCTCTCTGGTAAAGACCTTCTCAGAATCATTGTCTTAAATGCAAAAATTCAAATACCAAAGATTTCTAAGGAGACAAACTGTGGCCCCTTCAATGTGATCAGGAACTCTCAGGATCCCTGGGAGCCCCCCCAGATGCCAGCCACCTCAGTGCTGGAAGCCTCACGGGCCTGAAGGCTAAAAGGTGGTCAGCTCTCATTGCAAAGATGAAGAAGGGGCTCGCCTGAGGGCACATCACAAAAGCAGACTCAAAGAGACAACCTCTCATTTTGCAGATGAGGAAACTGAGGCCCAGAGAGGTAAGTGATCTGACCAAGGTAACACAGTGGACCAGGTAATGACAGAGCCCAACTGAGGCTCGATTAGACGTTGCTTGATATGGAAGAAAAAACAAAGACCCAGGAGGCATGGGTTCTAATCCTGACTCTGACGCTGAGCCAGAGCAAATGAACCCTGTGAGCCTCGGTTTCCTACTCTGTCAGTTGGGGGCAGCGAGCCATGCACAGCCTCCTCCTCGGGGCTGAGGCGGGGGCCAGTCAGATCTGCACAGGGCAGCAGGACTTGCTGCTCTTCCTTACTACCTGGCATGCCGAAGGGAAGGGGAGAAGCAGTGGGAGCTAGCTGGACTGGGGCCCCTCCACGGCTGCCCCTTCCCCCTCATCATCACAAACAGCTCCCAAGTCACTCTGGCCACCCCTGGGGGGCAAGGGGAGCCGTCACCAAGGAGCAAGGGAGTGCTCTGCCATTTCTATGAGAACTCAGAATGTTGTCCGGGCTCCTGGCTGGGAGGGAGAGAACCAGAGACAGCAGGGCAAAAGCCTGTCCGGCCTGCAGACACCGCCCTCTGTCCAAGGCCCAAGACAGGAAAAGCAGCAAAACCTTCCCTGGTGTGGCGACACGGGAGGAGGCTGCCTTTTTTCTTTTTTTTTTGGCTAGGCAAAGGGGTTAAGTGACTTGCCCAGGGTCACACAGCTAGTAAGTGTTATATGTCTGAGGCTAGATTTGAACTCAGGTCCTCCTGAATACAGGGCAGGTGCTCTATCCACTGTACCACCTAGCTGCCCCCTTGGGGGGAGGCTGCCTTGAGGGAGCCTTGGACAACGTGAAAGCTGGGAGAGCCCTTGGAACATGGAATGTCAGAGCTGGGAGGGGCCTTAGAACCAGGGATGTCAGGGCTGGGAGGGGCCTTAGAACAGGGAAGCTCAGAGCTGGGAGGGAGCTTAGAACAGAAGATGTCAGAGATGGGAGGGATGATGATGATGATGATGATGATGATGATGATGACAGAGCAGATATGACGCTGGACACCTAGTAGTGGGTTTTATTGCCTGTTTACTGATGGAGTGATCAGCAGTAATAAAAGCTCACACCTGGCACTTCCCAGCATAACACCACCTAACAAGACCCCTGAAAGGTAAACGTGCCCTGCCATCTCCAGTGTGACAGATGAGGAGAGTCAGACCAAGAGAGGTGCAGAAGCTTTTCCAAGCGCACACATCTAATATGTGTCCAGGGCCGGATGCAAAGCTCAGAGCCCAGAGTGTGAGAGCTGGGAGGGGCCTCCAGGCTGGGCCCAGAAAGGGAAGGCATTGCCATGGGGGTGGCAGGGCTAGGCCAGGCCAGGCCCCCCCGCCTCTGCTGCCCTGCCCACCACGCCGCACTGCCTCCCTTGAAGCCGACAACCTCATAACCAAGCTTTCCTTCGTATGGTGCTTTGCAATATTTACCAAGCACCCTGACAGTCGTCCCCAGGCTGCTTCAGCCTTACCGGAGCCCCAACACAATCAGGAGGATGGGTGTGTTGTGGGAAGGGGCCAAGAGTTGGCACTAGAGGACCCAGACCCAGACCCATGCCTCGCTAGCCTGGGGCCTTGTGAAAGTCATTCTCCCTCTCTCTGCCTCAGTTTCCCATCTCTAAAATAAGAGGGCCGGGCCAGGTGGTTCCAGAGGCCCCTCATAGCTCCACTTCTCCTGGAAGCTCCTGCCCATTTTACAGATGGGCAAACCCAGGTCCAAAGGCGAAAGGCCTTGTCTTTGCTCTGCTGTCCATCACCAGCCACGCTCCGTTCTGAAACAGGACATGCTGAACTCAAGGAAGGGAGGAGGGGCAAGCCTTGGGAACTTCCTGACGGGTGTGGCGTGGCGGTGGGGGGTGGCGGGGTTCTCAGACTAAGAAGTCTGCATTCTGCTTCTCTGGCCTGTCCTAATGCACACTGAGCTGGGCTCGGGGGCTCAGATCACACAATTAGACCTGCCCAGCCTGCCCATTTTACAGAGGAAGAAACTGAGACCCAGAGGAGCAAGGTGGCTTTCAGACAACACATGGGATCATTGGTCTAGAGCAGGAGACGACCTCCGAGGTCCTTTAGTCCACACCTTCACTTTACAGATGGGGAAACTGAGGCTCAGAGGAGTCAAGGGACTTGTCCAAGGTAGGAAACCCAGGTAGGAAACCAGGATTTGAATCCCCACCCTCTGATGCCCTCCCAGAAGGGAGCCGTCCAACATACTTTGTCAAAAGCAGCAGCCAGCATGAGGGTTCTTAAGATGGGTCCTGCTCATGGCATCCTCCTCCAGGGAGCCCAGGGGGATTTCAGTCACAGCTCAGCAGGCAAATGCCAGCTCATGGCTTTTGCTAACGCTTCTCAGGCACCCCCCCCCAGGTGGGATTCTGGTGCCTCTTCTTCCCCAGAACAATGTCTGCTTAAAAGAAGGGGCTCTGAGGTCCCCAAACGGCTTTCAAGGACCTGACTTAAAACAGGGAGACAGAAAGAGATGGGTTCAAATGCCACTTCTGCCACTTGCTAGCTGGGCCTCAGTTCCCTGTCTGTAAGATGGGAAGGCTGGACCAGAGGTCTCTGAAATCTCCTCCACCTCCCAAAGATCCTTGGGTCAGTCACTTCCTCTCTGCGGGCCTCAGTTTCCCCATCTGTAAAATGACAGGGTTAGACCTGATGACCCTGGAGGTCCCCTACAACTCGGCTCTGTGACCCATGGCAATAATCAAAATCTGCCTCTCGGACCCCTCCCCGCAATTCACTGCTCCTCTGGGCCAGGCACGAAGAGGCCGCTCCCCCTTCCCACACTAGCTCCTCCTCCACTGAGGGATCCATCAGCCTGGCCACTCTCTCGAGGGTTTAGCCTCAACCAAACCCAGACGGGGGAGGAAAAGGGCCCCCCCAGGTTACCCAGCTAGGGACGTCCTCATGCCAAGAGTCAAAGCTGGCTCCTGGGACCATCTCTGCACATTCCCTAGGTCAGTCCCCTCCTCTCCAGCACTGAGCAATTACTGGACAAAACCCAAGTGGTGAATAACAAAACCTAGTCCGAGCTGCCCGGCAGCTGGCTCTGCTGGGGCTCCTAAGGGCTAAGCCTTTTGTTTTGGGCCTGCCCATCAGGCCAGCCACATCACTCCTCCAGAGTCCTAACCTGCTGGCCTCCATTCCTCTCCCCGACCCTGTCTGGGATGGCCGGACCTTGGCCCAGGCCAACGGAGTTAGTGACCGCACAGAAGCCGGCACTGCCCTTTCCCACTGCGGGACTCACTTCCTTCCCTGGGCCTGTTTCCTTCTCTGTAAAGTCACAGAATCGGAGAGTTGGAAAGAGTCCCAAGAGGCTAAGATTTAGTCCAGCCTGTGTAAAAGCAACAGTAACAGTAATAACCCAGCCCAGAACTGACTGAAGACGAATCCTGATGGAGGGTGCCAGGCTGCGAGCGGGGGACGATGGCGCCCACCTGCCCGCCCACCTGTGCCCCTGCGCCAGCTGCATGGAGGAGGGGGCTCCTGAACAGGAATCCCATCCACAAGCCGGCCTCCAAGAATGCCCCCTCACCAGCAGGAGTCTTGGTTGACCTCTCTGGGTCTCCCGCTGCCCACGGCCCTGTTTCTGTCCTCTGGGGCCGGATGGCTCTTTCTCTCTGGGGCCTGAAGACCCTTATCATGTCGTCCCTCCTCCCCCCAGCCCCCAGGCTTCCCTTCCCCCCTTCCTTATGAGCCGTGACCTTGAGGCGCCCCCCCCATCTAAATCACCCTCCAACTCACGAGAGCCCTGGCCAGACCCGGGCACCTACGCTACTTCCAACTTGATCTGCCCCACTGTCCTCTGCTGACTCCCGAAGGCCATGCCTACAACGAGGCAGCCGGAGATTCCACTGGTTTCTCCGGCTGCCCGGTATACCACTGACTCATGATCAAGCCAACAAACATGTATTAATCACTAACTGTATACCGGGAACTCTGCTAAGTGCTAGGGCAGGAATACAAGCAAAACCCAAGTTAGTGCCTGCCCTCAAGGGGCTTACATTCTGACAGAGGGAAAACCACACAGCAAACAGGCCTGAAAAGGAGCTATAGACTAGCCAGACCTCCAAGGTCAGGTCTTGAGCCCTGGGTCCTTCAGTCTACCCTAAGAACACCCTGGAAGTCCCATAATCCTTAGCGCCTGGTCCCTGAAGGAGGGCATAGCTAGAGGCAAAGAGTGGAATTCTCAGAGGCAGACTGAGGCTCAACGGTGGGAGGTGTAGGGGCTACATGATCATACTGGGGGGGAAGGTGTGACAGAGACCTGGACCTGGGAATCAGAAGGATCTGGGTTCAAATCTCACCTCTGACACTTACTAGCTGTGTGGTCCACCCCAGGCTTCAGTTTTACCCATTAAGACGAAGCGTTGGGCATTGAGTGGCAGCTCCAAATCGGTTATTCCCGGAGCCTCCCAGGCCGGGGATGCGGTGACTCTGTGATTCCCCAGGTGGTCCTCCCCTCTGACTCAGCCCCGTGAAATATGTTCCAAGAAGTTCCCGGTCCCTCAGAGCCCTTGGGGCCTGGGGGAACGCCTGGGCCCGGCCCCTACTCCACGCAGAAGCTTCTGATCTCCCCTGGGCCCAGGCAACATCAGTGAATGCAGGAGTCAGGGGAGCCATGTTCAAATCTTGGAGCGTGACCTTGGCTAATCAAACCCCTTCGGGCCCAAGTTTGACAACAGGAAGTTGGACTTAATGCTTCCAGCTCTCATATTCTATGGGACCTGAGGAAAGATCCTGTGCCTCAGTTTCCTCATCTGTAAAATGAGGGTGTGGGGCTGGACTCAATGACCTTTAAAGGTACCTCTGGGGTCTGAACCTAGTATCCCTGAGGCACGCTCTGCCCGCCCCCCAGATCTCCTAGGGCAGCTTTCGTGGAGTAGGGAATTCAATCCCCCCTCGGCCTAGCGGGCTCCGTCTGGGGCTGAGCTGCCTCCCTTCCCCACCCTGGGCCTCAGTCTCTCCCTCTGCTCTGTCTGCCGCTTGCCATCGTTTGGAGGAAAACTCTTCAACAACCTGAAATCACAGGAAGGCCGGTGGGCACGGGAGCTGCCTTAATGATCCTGGCCCCCCAGAACTGAGAGGGGCGTGTGTGTGTGTGTATGTGTGTGTGTGTATGTGGGTTAATATGTGTGGGTGTGCGAATGTTATGTATGTGCATGAATGTGTGTGTGCATATGCAGATGTGGGTTAATATGCGTGGGCATGTGAATCCGTGTTGTGTGTGCATGAATGTGTGTTAATATGTGTGATGTGTATCTACGTATTATGTGTAATAGGTGTGTGAATGTGTGTATTAGGTGTCGGTGTTACTATGTGTTAGCTAATGCGTACATATGTTGTGTATGAGAGTGTTAATGTGTGTGTATAGAGTGTTGTGTGAATGTGTGTTAATATGCATGGGTGTGTTAATATGTGTTGTGTGTGAATGCTGTTAATGTATGCGTTATGTGTGTATATGTTGTGTGTAATGTATGTAAATATGTGAGCGTGTGCTAATGTGTTGACGTATATATGTGTGTTGTATGAGTGTTAATATACATATTATGTGTATATGTATAGAGTATGTGAATGTGTACTAAATGTGGGTATTAATGTGTATATATGTGTTGTGTATGAGTGTTAATGTGTGTATACATATAGCGTGTGTCAATATGTGCTAAATGTGTGTATTAATGTGCATAAATGTGTTGTATATCAGTGTTCATGTGTGTGTATGTATAGAGTGTGTGTGTGTGTGTGTGTGTGTGTGTGCGTGATGGCCCCAGAACTGGCAGGGACCCCAAACTCACCCACAGGCTGCCTCCGGGGCCTGCCTCCTTTCCCCTCCAAGGCACCCAAGAGGCTCTCAAGGAGAGCAGAGGCTGAGCCCCGGGATTTTCTGGGTATCTGTAGGAAGAGGAAGGGCGGCCTTTTCCCCCAGCACCCGGAGAGCACGCCCGGGCTCCCAGCGCTGGCTCTAACTGCCGCTCTGCTCTCCAGGGCAGAAGGAGCCAGGGCCCTGGAGGGAGGGCGGCAGCCTCCCGAGCCAATGAGCGGCCGTCCCCGGCCTGGCTGCCGCTTGCTGGCAGTCACCAGCCCGGCGCTGCCTGACTCTGGGGGCAGGAGTCCCCCGGGGCGGCTGCGAGCCACACTCCAGGAAAGTGCCACATGAGAGGGCTCCAGAAAGGAGCGACGTGAATGAGTAAGGAGCAGGGTTTCCTGAGCTTGGAGACTCTCCACGGAGGGGTCGGCCAGATGGGGATTCCGGGGTGAGGGAAGAAGGCGGCTGAGCGCCAGAGGATGTAAACACTCAGAGCAGGAGGCGCTTTCTCTGAGACGGGGGCGGGGGGGGGGGGGGGGAGCCGAGGGAGGGAGCTGGCTGGGGCGGGGGGGGGGGGGGGCTTCCCTTCGGCCAGGCTGGACAAGTTCAAGGTGCTGGGGCCTGTTTTCCACGGAGACTTTGGCTGCTTACCAGGAATTCTAACCCTGACTCCCAGGCACCAAGGAGCTGAGTTGGGGCCGGGGGGTGGGGGAGTGGGGGGTTTGTCTTTGTTACCACCAGGCATCCACCATTACAGAATCCCAGAATCAGAGTTAGGAGGGCCATCTGAGGAGGCTCCGGGATGCAGAGAGGGTGACCAGAGGAGGGGGCTGGGGGGAGGGGGAGGGAGAGGAAGGGGGAAGCAGCTGGGGTCCCCCAGGGTTAGACCAGCAAAGGGCTCTGTGGATCAGCGCTGGAATAAGGAAGGACTCCTGCGGAGGTGAAGGCTCAGGCTGGCCGCCCCCTGAAAGCTTGGTTCCTGATTCAGCGGAGGGTGAGCTGCCTGGGCCAGGACGAGAAGTGGATAGGCAGGTCAGGGCTGAGGGCATCTGGCAGAGCTGCAGAGTAAGGAGGGAGGAGGAATCCACCACCCCAAGCCTGCCTGCCTGCCTGCCTGCCTGCCTGCCTGTCTGTCTCCAGCATTTCACTGTAAAAATAAATGATAAAAGCCCAAACCAAACAGAGAAGGGAGGGGAGCCCCAGCACCTTCCCCCACCGGCCGCCTCCCCGGGGAAGTGCTTTGTCCCAGGTCCCCGATCGTTCAGTGCCCTGGCCCCCCCTCCCCAATTTGCACTGAGCGCAAACAGAGACAGCACAATGTCATCCATCCTTCCTTGTCATTCTCTCTCTCCTTCCCTCCTCCCACCTACAGACACACACACAGTCTAATGCAAAATGAAGGCTCCCTCGACAGGCTGAATGAACACAGCCCTCGGTCTGCGCCTTAATTGTTGGCGGCTTTCCCTTCCTCACTCCATGCAGATCACAGATCACAAAACTCGCAGCATCCCACCCACCAGCCCCTCTTTGTCCCAAATCTCCACTAATAAATGCCCCCCAACAAGATGGGGAAGGAAAAATCAGCTGGGGAGGGGGAGAGCAGGAGAGAAAGATGCAGACCCTCCTTCCCCTCCCTCCCTATACTTAGCAATTTTGTATCTGCCTGAAACCACACTGTTTTGTACTGTCTTCTGATGGAAAGAATTAAAAGGAGAGCCTGGCTGCTGCCGCCGTGGCCACCGTCACTGCCACCACCACCGCAGCCACCGCCACCGCCTGGGAACCTGACCCCAGGCCCTGCCCTTGGTGCTCCTGACACACCGGCGGGCGGGACGGTGGCACTCCGGAGCCGAGCCCCCAGCCCGTCTCTCCTCCTCTCCTGGGCACCACTGTGAACCTGAGCCCGCCCCTGTCCATGCCCCCGCCTGCGCCCGCCTCCCCGGCACTGCCTCCCTTTATGTCAACGAGCGAGGCGGCAGCTGGGGCCTTTGAAAGACGGGGACAGAGGCGAGGGGAGCGTGGAGGCGGCGCGGCCGGCCCAGCCTGGGGCCGGCTGCGTCCCTGGCCCCTGCCCCCGGCCCAGCCCAGGTGCTGCCCGGTGGCAGCAGCCCAGGGGGTCATCTGCGCCTGCCCGCCCGCAGCGACCGCGAGGACTGTGCTTTTTACACCAGAGAAAACTTTGAGCACAGGCAGCATCCATAAAACAAGCCCATTTACCTTGCCGGCAGCATCCTGCCCAGACCCCTTGGCCCCGGCCCCTTCGGATTTCAATCCAGCCGTGGGGGAGGGGGCCTTCTCCCTCAGCCTCCTCTCTGCTCCTCCTGCCCGAGTCTGCAAGTGAAGTCACAAGGCCCCGTCCGTGACATCACACCTGGCTGCCCGGCTGGGACTCGGCTGCAGGCTGGAGAAGCCGGGGGAGCGGTGGAGAGGCGCAGGAGGCTCGGGTGCGGGCCCCGTCTGCCGGCGAGCACACGGCGGGAAGCAGAACATGGGGAATGGCAGGCTTGGGAAGCTGCTGGGGAGGAAGAGGAACGCGTGCGTGTGTGTGTGTGTGAGTGCGTGCGTGTGGACGTGTGTGAGCCCCGAGTGAACATGCTAAGGGGGGGGAGAACACAGAACAAGAGGTTGGCATCTCAGCAGAACTGCCCCCTGCCTGTGCAGCCTTTTGGGGAGCCCTGGGGCAGAGGGCACCGAGCAGCCCACAAGGGGCTGGGACCACGCCATCCAACCCGCGCGCAGGCCCACCTTCTGGCCCCCAGGCCCGGCGGGAGTCAGGCCCAGACGGGGGCCAAGGTGGTCCAAGATGGACCCAGACTGAATTCCGGCTCTGCTCCTGTTTGCTGAGTAACCTCAGGCCAGTGTATTTCCCTCCCCGGACCTCAGTTTCCTCCTCTGTAAAAAGAGGCCGTGAAGGTTCTCTCCCACTCTGACATCAGTGGTCTCTAAGGCCCCTGCCAGCTCTAAGGGGCAGGGCCAGCATGGTGACCCGGGACTCGCTTGACCACCACAGCTGGGGTCCCTTCACGAGGACCCATCTTTTACAAAGGAAGAAGTCCAAAGGGGCTGGCTGACCAGGCTCACGTGCATATCTGGGAAGGTGCAGAGGTGGGACTCAAGGTCAGGCTGTGCGATGCCATGTCCAGAGCTCTCTGCCCATTAGGCCTTGCTACCCCACCTATGCCCACAGAAAGAGGGCTTGTGGTACTAGGGAAAACACACTGGACCTGCAGTTGGGACCCAGTTCAAATCAGACCTCAGATACTTCCTTGCTGTGTGACCCTGGCCAAGTCACTGAACCACTGCCTGCCTCAGTTTCCTCATCTGTAAAATGGAGAAATTAACAGCATCTACTTCCCAGGTTGGTCATAAGCTCTTTGACCACTGGCCAACCACAAAGCCTGAGCCTCAGTTTCCTCATCTATGAAATGGGGAGAACGCCTTAACCCATGAGGCCATTCTGAAGATGGTCAACCTTAAGGTATCATAGAAACATCAGGTGTGACCATTAGGTCATAGTCACTCCTGGGACCTCCGTTCTGGACTAAGTGACCATGAAAAGTCCTTTCACATCAACTATGCTCCATAGCATGATGGACAGTCAGGACAGAGATGCTCTGGGGGGAGCCACGGGCCACGGACTGTCCTTGTCTCCAGAGCATGGCGAGGAGCAGGAGCTGGAAAACCTGGCCCGGGCACACACACATGCTCCTGGAATGCACCCACCCCTCCCCTTCTCCCTTCCTCCTTTCCTTTCATAAGCAAGACACCAGCTAGCCAGGGGCTAAGGGAAATCAGAACTTAATAAGATGTGGTAGTGCCTGCCCTCAAGCAGATTAAAACCTGAGAGGGCGATGACAGAGACATTCATCGAGTCATACAATATCAGGGCTGGGAGGGGCCTGAGAACAGGGAATGTCAAGGCTAGGAGGGAGCTTAGAACAGGGAAGGGAACATAGGGGAACATAGGGAACAGGGAACATAGAATAAAGAGCTGGGAGAGGTCTTAGAATGAGGAGGGTCAGGGCTGAGAGGGAGCTTAGAAAGGGGAAGGCAGGACTGGGAGGCAGTTCAGAAGAGGGAAGGTCAGGGCTGGGAGGGAGCTTAGAAGAGGGGATGTCACAGCTAGGAGGAGTCTTAGAACAGGGGATGACAGGGCTGGGAGGGTCCTTAGAACAGGGAATGTCAGGGCTGGGAGGGAGCTTAGAACACAGAAGGGTCTTAGAACATAGAATGAAAGAGCTGAGAAAGGTCTTAGAACAAGGAAGGTCAGGGCTGGGAGGGAGCTTAGAAGAGGGGATGTCACAGCTAGGAGGAGTCTTAGAACAGGGAATGTCAGAGCTGGGAGAAAGTTTAGAACAGGGGATGTCAGAGCTGGGAGGGCTCTTAGAATAGAGAATGTCAGAGCTGGAGGAGTCTTAGAACAGAGGAAGGTCAGGGATAGGAGGGACCTTAAAAGGTCAGGGCTGGAAGGGAGCTTAGAATAGGGAAAGTCAGGGCTGGGAGGGGTCTTAGAACAGGGGATATCAGAGCTAGGAGGGGCCTTAGAATATAGAATGAAAGCTGGGAGGAGCCTCAGAACAGGGGATGTCAGAGCTGGGAGGGGTCTTAGAACAAAGGAAAGGAAGGTCAGGGCTGGAAAGGAGCTTAGAACAGGGAAGGTCAGGGCTGGGAGGGAGCTTAGAACAGGGAAGGTCAGGGCTAGGAGGGACCTTAGAACAGGGAAGGTCAGGGCTGGGAGGGAGCTTAGAACAGAGAAGGTCAGGGCTGGGAGGAGCCTCAGAACAGGGATGGCAGCTGGGCAGGGCCTTGCTCTCTTCCCCCAGCCTCACACACAAATATATAACCAGCTTAAAGACAAGGCCATTGTGATCCATTCAGAAAAGAAGTCCCAATACCTCTCAGTGCGAGAGCACTTTAAGGCTGACAAAGCACTTTCCTCCCAACCATGAGATGAGGTCAAGTGTATAAAGATTATTGTCCCCATCTTGCCCATTAGAAAACCGAGGCGGGAGATGGAGCACTCACGAGCCGAGCTGAGAGGCGGGGGTGCCTGGAGCCAGCATTCTGTCCTCGCCCTCCTGGGGCACCAGGGTTCAAGGGAAGCAGACACCCAGCCCTTCCAGGAGGAGAGGAAACTGGGTGCTAAGGGTGTGTGGGAGGAGCAGGACCCTTGGCCCAGGCCTCCCAGGGGCCTCTGGAAGAACTGGCCACCTGCCCCAGCTGGCTGGGAGATGGGAGTCCCCACCTCGGGCCTCTCCCCAAGCAGACAGGAAACAGGGCTGGGCTGGGATGCTGAAGACCACAAGAACCAGAGCAATCAGTCTGCAAAGGCCTGCACGAACCTCCTTGGATACTCACAGTGACTCCACCCCCCCAGCCCCCGCCGAGGGAGCTGCTCGTATTTTACAGATGAGGAAACCAAGGCTGTGGAAAGTGAAATGGCTTCACCAGAGTCACACAACTAGTAAGTGTCTGAGACAGGATTCGAATTCAGGTCTTCCTAATCATGAATCCAGCCCCTCTATCCATTGCCCCAAACACCATCAGAGCCTGAGAACCTCACAAGGAAAGCCTCCATTCCCAAAGGTTGTATGTACATTCTCTCATTTGACCCCCATAAGAAGTCTGAGGCAGGTGCTAGGATTTGCTCCGTTTTACAGATGAGCACACTGAGGCTCCCAGAGAAGTGATTTTTTGCCCAAGGTCACATGGCTAGTGAGGGTCTGGGGTGGGATTTGAATTCAGGTCTTTCAGACTCCAGCCCTCTATGGAGCCATCTGCTGCCACATACTGCCTGCCTCTACATCCCCTTAGATTGGAGAGATGATCTAGGTCCTGGAGCATGAGCCCAACCACCCTGTCCAGCCAAGGCCAGCCTCCTCCAGGAAGCTGTACCCAGAATCTCATCATTACAGGGCTCTCAGACTAGACTAGAAGCCTCCTGAGGGCAAGGACAGTGTTTGCTGCTTCCTGGTAACCCCTAGGGTACTGAGCCATGGGGAGCGGACACACCTTGAGTCATGGCTACGTTGGCAGAACCACGGATCTCAGCAAGGCCCGGCCCAGGCAGCCTTTACGTGTTAACTGGTCTACACACAGCAGACTCTCTCCACCTCTCCTCTCTCTCTTCTCTCTCCTCTCTCTCTCTCTCTCTCCTCTCTCCCTCCCTTCTTCTCTCCCTCCCTTTCTCTCTCTCCCCCCCTTTTCCCCTCTCCTTCTCTCCCAAGGTTTCTCATATCCATAATACTCATCACGCTATCACTACCTACTGATTTTCCCCCTTCCTTCAAGGCCCAACTCCAATGCCACCTTCTGCAAAGCACCTTCTCTGACCCATCCCCAATCAGAAATGACCTTTCTCTCCCCTCCTTTATTTCTACACAGCTTTTAAAATTTTATTTTTTCAGTCAACTAAAGTCACCTTCCCTCCTCTCTCACTTTCTCCCCCCTTTCCCACCTAAAATGCACTCTAGGCCTTTAACAATGATGCTAACTGTTCCCCTGGATGGACATTCTTTCCCCTCTGGGCTTCAGAAGTATTGTCCTGTCTCAGTTGTCTACTGAATTCTGACCCTTCCTCTAAGGCTACCTTTTCCGGGGAGCCCTCTCTGGTGCCCAAACTCTCTAATGGAAGGGGAGGAGGTGGCCAGGGCCCAGAAGGATGGAAAGGCCAAGTCCCATTTCACAGGAGGAGAATTTGTAGGGGGGAAGAGTCACTTTGGAACCACCTGTAAGAAACCCTCAGAGAAGCTTCAGAGCCCAGGACTAGGCCCCAGGATTCAGTTATCTGCCAGAGCAAATGGTTTGGGGGAAACTGAGGCCTAGAGAGCCCAAGGTCAAGGGCTGGTCTTCCTCTATCGTGGAAAGGTACCAAATGAATGGGAAGGATTATCAGGACAGGAACCTGGGTAAGGCCACAGAGCCTCCCTCTCTAGAGGCTCCAGTGGGAGGGGAGGGAGAGGAAAAAGAGGAAGAGGAGGAGCGGAAGGAGGAGAAGTACTTGGGAGAGGGAGGAGGAGGGGGAGGAGAGTGAAGAAGGAGGGAGGAGGAGGAGGAGGGGGAAGGGGAGGAAGGGGAAAGGAGGAGGGAGGAAGGAGAGGGAGGAGGAAGAGGAGGAGGACGGCCAGGCCAGCCCAGCCTAGAACGTAACCTCTCTATTTCTGCTACTGCATCCCCAGGCGCCAGCACACAGTAAAGGCTATCACTTGCCGCTGACCTTACACAAATCTCTTCCCAGTCCTGGGCTCCGAGTCGCTCTCAGCTCTGTATCTTCTCAGCCCGTGTTAATTCAGGGCTGGCTGCTTTCTTTGATTTCTGCCGACCCCCCTGCAGGCTCTGATCCGCTCACTTCGTGTGCGTTCACTGTGGAGGGGGAGAGGGGCAGGAGCTTCGGGGGGCCTTCAGAAGAACTTTGAGCCTTGGACTGAGGACTCAGAAAGGTCAGTCTAGAAAGGGGTCTCTCCCCTAGCCAGCAGCCCTCGCTCCTTCAACCCTCAGCATCTGGCAGCAGCCTTCACCCCATGCTGAAATTGTTCCCACCAAGGTCACCCATTTCTCTCTGGTGGGAAACCAAAGGCTTTCTTGTCCACCTTTATCCTCCTGGGCCTCACGCTGCTGCTCCCCCTCTTATCACTGCCCTCTCCAGGCTCTGCTGACACCTGTCTGCTCCTCCTTGGCTCCTTTCCTGGCCCACCAAGCCCCCCAGCTGTGGGCCTCTCCTGAGCCCCCCTCCCTCCATCTTTCTTTCCTCTGTCTCTCCCTACATCTCTTCCTCTCCTTCTCTCCCTCCTTCTCTCTCTCCTGTCCCTCTCTTCCTCTGTTTCTCTGTCTGTGTCTCCCCATCTCTCTTCCCCCTTCTCTCTCTCCATCTCTCCTGTCCCTCTTTCTCTGTTTTCTTTCCTCTGTCTCTTTTCTGTCTCTCCCTACATCTCTTCCTCTCCTTCTCTCTCTCCTGTCCCTCTCTTTCTCTGTTTCTGTCTGTCTGTGTCTCCCCATCTCTCTTCCCCCTTCTCTCTCTCCATCTCTCCTGTCCCTCTTTCTCTGTTTCTGTCTCTGTCTCTGTCTCTCCCTATCTCTCTCCATCCTTCTCTCTCTCCCATCCCTCTTTCTCTGTTTCTCTGTCTCTGTCTCTCCCTATCTCTCTCCATCTCTCTCTCCGGTCCCTCTTTCTCTCTCTCTCTCCCTATCTCTCTCCCCACTTCTCTCTCCTGTCTCTCTTTCTCTGTCTGTCTCTCCCTATCTCTCTCTCTCCATCTCTCTCTCCCGTCTCTCTTTCTCTCTGTTTCTCTGTCTCTCCCTACCTCTCTCCATCTCTCCCTCCCGTCTCTCTTTCTCTCTGTTTCTCTGTCTCTCCCTATCTCTCTCCATCCTTCTCTTGCTCCATCTCTCTCCCGTCTCTCTCTCTGTTTCTGTCTCTCTCTCCCTATCTCTCTCCAGTCTCTCTTTCTCTCTCTGTTTCTCTGTCTCTGTCTCTCCCTATCTCGCTCCATCTCTCTCTCCATCTCTCCCATCTCTCTCTCTGTTTCTCTGTCTCTGTCTCTCCCTATCTCTCTCCATCTCTCTCTCCCATCTCTCTCTGTTTCTCTGTCTCTGTCTCTCCCTATCTCTCTCCATCTCTCTCTCCCGTCTCTCTTTCTCTCTCTGTTTCTCTGTCTCTATCTCTCCCTATCTCTCCCTATCTCTCTCCATCTCTCTCTCCCGTCTCTCTTTCTCTCTCTGTTTCCCTGGGTTTAACGATGTCCATGAAGATCACTCCGAGTCAGGCTTTGCCCCCCTACCACTGCAGCCTTATTTCACCCTGACCCAAACAGTGGTCACCACCATGACATCTCATCTCCCACCTCTATGCTTTTGCCTAAAGATTTTCTCCCTCATGCCTAGCATACCTTCCCTCTTCTCTTCTCTCTTTGCCCCTCCCCAAGAGCTCTCCCCCTCTGGAAGTTACTTCTCTGTGCACCTGCCCAATCTGCCTGACAGACTACAAGCTCCCTGAGGGCACAGCACGTTTGGCTTCTGCCTCTGTATCCTCAGCACCTAGCACAGGGAAGCCTGGCACATGGTAGGTCTAAATAAAAGCTTACCAAATTGAAGTGACTGGCACTGGGCCTTTTGCGAAGAACAGAATGAGGAGGGGGAGGAGGGAGAAGGGGGAGGAAAAGGGAGGAGGAGAGGAAGGGGAGAAGGGGAGAAGGGGAGGAGGAGGAGGAGGAGGAGGAGGAGGAGGAGGGCAGTGGCCAGGCCAGCCCAGACCCTCTGGAGAGACCACTCCTCGCTAGCTTAGAAGCCAGGCTTGAAAGGGAGCGAGTTCATTTCCATTTGTAAGTGCAGGGAATGGGCCCAGAGTCAATCAGAGGCATCAGGGGCCTGCAAAGATTCCTGAGCACAAGATTTTTAAACAGTCTTTCTGGCTTAAAAGAAAAAAAAATCAAGGGGAGTTAAAACCACAAAGGGAAAGACTTTAAAAAACAAAAAGCTGCCAGTGGTAAAAGGTTTCAATTAGCCCAGGGCTCGGTATAAAAAGAGAGCCAGGCCTTCCCGTTCCTCTGGCACTGCCCCAAAAAGCCCAGCCAGCCCCCACCCTTGGGACAAGAGCCTTGCGCTCTCTGGGCCTCAGTTTCTTCCTGTGTCCAAGGAGGGGGTTGGACCCAATGGCCCTCTGAGGACCCTCCGGGCTCTAGATCTGGGGCCCTACGTGTGACCTGGGCCAAGGCGCTTCCCCTGGCTTTAGTTTGTAAAATAAGGGGGACTGGCTGGCAGGGTCTCTGCCTAGGACCCTCACACCTACTCTCCTGGCCTCTGGTCTCTCTTCCTTCTCCCCTCCCCCAGCTGCTCCCCTCCCTGGTCCAGCCTGCACATCGCTGCCAGGTGAATCTTCCCTCATTAGTCCCCAAGCATGTCCTGGGCACTTACTACGTGCCAGGCTAAGCCCAGGGACAGACAGGAGGCTGGAAGGGGCCTGAGGGGTTATCATTCTTATCCCTCCCTTCACAGGGGAAGAAATTCCGAGAGCAGAAGGGACTGGGCCAAGGTCCTACACTGACCCTGAGTCCTTGGCCTCTATCCTGAGAATCAATTCTCAATCTTCTTGCCCGACCCTCTGAGGCTCAGCCCCTCTCTGTGGCCTGAGCTCAAGCGAGGACCCGGGCCTGCGGCCTACGTAGACCCTCGCCTTCCTCTTCCTTTGCTCAGCTTGTCTCCTAGACACCCACCACCATCTCTCCCCCAGTGAATTCCTGCCCATCCTGGAAGGAAAAGAATTCATTTCAAGTCAAATCAATAAGCATTTTTAATCTGTGCCTAACACCATGCCTACAAGGCCCAGATACAAAGACCAAAAACCCTGTCCCTGCCTTCAGTGGGCTTCCATTCTCCAGGAGCACCACCTCTTCCAGGAAGCCTTCTTTGCTTCCCCCATAACTCTTGAGAATGACCCCACCATCCAGACCTCACACAGCCCTGGCTCGACCCCTCTCTGGGCACTTGAGTAACACTGTGTAACAATATCACCTGTTGGGGTGACGTAACCCAGGCCTGGACAAGGCCTGAGTTGTCTCTAATCTCTAATCTGTTTGCCCTTTGCAAACAGCAGGCGCTCAATCAATGTCTGGTGCTGCACACAGCAAGTACTTTAGCAGTGAATGGAGGAGGCAGTGAGGTTTGGTAGAAATAGTGTTTGGAGTCAGAAGTCCAGGGTCTGCCCACTGACTGACTGCATGATCCTGGGCTCATCTGTAAAATGAGGGGGCTGGATAGACATCTCTGAGAGTGACTCTGCCAGCTGGAGAGCTCACTACCTGTCTGTTCTTGGGGCTTCAGCTGATTCATCTGTTCAATGAGGGGGCAGGGCTGCTGGCCTCTGAGTTAGGACCCCGTGACCCCTAAGGATTCAGCGTCTAAAGCCCAGTGGGATGAGAGCCAGAAAGGCCACGGCCTCCCTGGCCCCTCTCCCCCTGCCAGCACTCCAGCCTAAGCCCGGGTATCGCCCCCCACCTCGCCCCCATCCCCAGCATCCCTCCATTTCCCAAGCCTTTCTCCCATTCCAAACATGCCACAGAATCGCAGGACCCCGGAGGCCGCTACTTAGAGGCAGATTAATCACAGTGAATTCTCCATCCAGATACTGCACGCCGGCCGAGCTCCCACGGCTAATAGCGGTAATATTCTCCTCAGCGTGTGCAGGATGCTGGGGCAATGCGCCAGGAATGCTAATTCTCCACCACTGGCTCACGCATGCGGCAGCCCCAGGCCTGGGAAGTAGCCAGAGACACCTGAGGGAGAGGGAGGCCTGAGTGTGTGTGCAGAGGTCGGCTGGGCCCTGGGAGATGGGTGCATCTGGGCATCCCCTGTGGGGGCTGGCAGGCAGCAGGATACCCCCCCAGTCTCACACATACACACACACACACGGGCTCAAACAGGAGGGGTCTTGGATCCCCCCGCCTGGTCCGGCCCCGTGGCCTCTGGCCCTACGTCCCAGCCTGGGCCCGAGAGCAGAGCCGGCTTCCTCAAGGACAGACGGACAGGCACGCAGGCCAGAAGGACATCTGGGCTGTTCTTTGAAGTAATCCAAATAAGACAGGCTAATTCCTTTCAACACAAGTGATCTTTGAAGAAATGGCCAATTAGGGACCGACTAAACCTCACCAAAAAAAAATGTCTTTCATCTCTTCCAAATAGAAAATGGTCCACAGGGAGGTAGATGATACTGAGAAAAGGAGCAGCTTCATCTGAGCCCTGATCCTCAGGCCCCTGGTTCAAAACGCCGCTCACAGACGTTCCTCCCTCTTCATTCTCCTGGATACCCCCCTAAACAGGCCCCTCATTACCACACACCTGCATCCGTGTTAGGAGGTCTCTGACAGCTATGTTCATAGGAGCAGAGGTCTTGAGCTGGAAGGCACTCCAGAGGCCAATGCTCTCATCCTACAGATGAGGAAATTGAGGCACAGAAAGGTCACACTGTTGGGAAATTTCAGAGGTGGAACTGAGGGGTGGAAGGGACCTTCGAAGCTGTCCAGTCTCACCTCCAAAAACACTATGGTACAGAAAGGTCACACAGCAGTGCGGTGTCTGGGGCGCGGACCCCCTAAATCCAGGCTGGGTGTTCTATGAGTTGCCGCACCACCCAGATGCTTCATCACCCCCGTTTACAGATGAAGAAACAGGGATGGGCCTGGAGGGACTTCCTCATTGCTAGTGCCTTCCCTCTGAGATTGCCACACAGTCTGGCTTGCACACTGTCCCCCACCCCCCACCCCCATGAGAAAGTGAACTCCCTAATAAATGTTTGCTGACACCCTAGTCACCCAGCTTAGACTTGAACCCAGCTCCCAGGACCACAGATAAAGATTTGGAAGAGGCCTCCAGGGCCACCCAATACAAGCCCCTCATTTGACAGATAATGGAACCCAGGCCCAAAGCCTCCAAATCCAAGGCTTGCTCCTCTGATCCAAATCTCAGACACCATAAGGCTACCAAATCTGCCTCAGGCCCTCCTCTGCTCCCACATCTTCCGTGGCTCCTTATTGCTGACCAGATGAACAAGTCTGAACTCTGGCCTGGCATTCAAGGCCCCTGACCCCCTCTCCCCATCTCATCTCATGATCTTTCTCTCTGTGAATTTTATACCTCAAACTGAACAGTTTTGTCTGAAGAGCTGAATCTGGCCTCAAAGGATCTGGGTTCAAATCTTGGCTTTTTCTCTTACTCCCTCATGGCCTTGGACAAGTCAATTAATTCCTTTGTATCCTGGTTCCTCTCCTATAATATGAAAGAGCTGAATTTGATAGTCTTGAAGGCCAGTTCCTTTTGTTAATTTTACCATCATAAGATACCTGCATTGCCTTGGACCACTGCCTTCCCTTGGGCCTCAATTTCCTTCTCTGTAAAATGAGGGGGTCAGATTCTGAGTTTTCTTCCAGCTCAAAAGAGATGATCCTATGATCCTGAAACAGGAATTGTGCTTTCCCACTGCCATGCCTTTGTTCAGGCTGTTCCCTCTACCTGGACCACCTTTCTCCCTCTTTTGCCCATCTTCGCATGCTACCTGCTCCAGAAAACTTCCTTGACCTACTCTAGCAATAACAACAGATAGCAGCAACAATAACAGTAACAAAACGCTTATAACAACTTCTCCTCCAGACCTCGACAATAACAGTAACATTAACAATAATGATAATGTTTATTACAACCTCTCCTCCAGACCTCGACAATAACAGTAACATTAACAATAATAATGTTTATTACAACCTCTCTCTTCCAGACCTCGACAATAATAGTAACATTAACAATAATAATAATGTTTATTACAACCTCTCCTCCTGACCTCTACAATAATAGTAACATTAACAATAATAATGTTTATTACAACCTCTCCTCCAGACCTCCACAATAACAGTAACAATAACAATAATAACAACGTTTATTACAACCTCTCTTCCAGACCTCGACAACAATATCTACAATAACCCCCGCTTCAGACCTCAACAACAACAACGTTTACAATAATCTCCCTTTCAGACCTCAACAACAACAACAATAATACCACCATCTATCCCTTTTAGATGTCTCAGGATCCAGTTTGTTGGCTCCTCACTGAGGAATATTCTGAGAAACACTGGGTCATAGGGTTCTACGGCAGGTCCCTATTCTCTAGTTAGACTGTAATTTTGCCAAGGGCAGGCATGATGTCTTCAGAGAACCCATCCTCTGGCCCAAGTAAGGACTGGCCCCAGGGCTCTGCACACAGAGTAGTCTGAATTGACAGTTAGCTCTCCAGTGGAGCCCAGCTCTTCCCAGGCATCTCCTCCAAATGTGAGCCGCTCAGTGATTCAGGAGGTCATCGCATTAATTCTCCCGACAAATTCGGGTGGCATTTTGCCAATATCACAAGATAAAAGGCCGGGAGAGAACTTGGCCAGATTTCCTCTAGTCCCTGCCTGATCTCTGAACAGAGTGAGGGACTGCGTTTGTGACATGCCAGCCTGATGGGGGCTGGGGCTCCTTCATGGGCATGAGGGAGGGCAGATGGGGGGGGCAAATAACTGCAGATGCAGGCAAGGATTTGTATTTGGAGACCAAAAGCTGGGCCTCCCTCCAGCTCTGTTTCATATTTGCTGACCTCAAGGCAAGAAGTCCCTACCGATGCCTTGTCCCAGCCTCAGTCTGCTCCTCTGTAAAATGGGGTAACAACGCCGGCATGCCCACCTCCCAGGGCCATCAGAAGCCTTGAGGGAGATTATATGGGGAAGGTATCTGAGGACAGTCAGGCACATGAAGCTGGAGGGCTCCCTGTGGCCAGTAAGGCCAACACTCTCATTTTACACAGGAGGAAACTGAGGCCCAGAGAGAAGAGATTTCTTGCCTTGAGGTCATACAGTTGGCAAATACCAGTGATTATAATGACATCCCAGCTGATGAACTGAATTTTCTTCTGTGATAAAAGAGACAGATCTGTCCCTCTCAGTGCCCCCATCTCACAGACTGAGGCTGTATTGCGCTCTAAGTACTAGTATGGGAGGTGAACAGGAAAGAGACCCGGCGCAAGCCACCACCCTTCCCCGCCCTGCGGCCTCAGTTTTCCCATCTGTACAATGAAAAGGCGCCCCTAGATTGGTAGAACCCTGGTAAGTGACAGAAAATCTACTTGATCTGGGTCCTAGGGACACTGTGCTGCCCACACATGCCACACAGGACTCTGGGATTCAGGGCTGGGAGGGGCCTCAGAACAGGGGAGGTCAGTGGTGGGAGGGGCCTTGGAACAGGGGATGTCAGGGCTGGGAGGGGCCTCAGAACAGGGGATGTCAGGGCTGGGAGGGCCCTTGGAACAGGGGATGTCAGGGCTGGGAGTGGCCTTAGAACAGAAAATGTCAGGGCTGGGAAGGGCCTTGAGACTAGCCCTTAGTTCCTCATTTCAAAGAGCAATAAATTCAGGCTCAGAGACAGGTCAGTGACTCACCTGTTCTGATCCATGGTTCCAATGAATCTAACTGGAAAGGTCAGGTGGTGCTATATTTGGGCGGGGTGGGGTGGGGTCCCTAAATGTCAGGCAAAGCCCATTTAAGTCAGGGAGCCAGTGAAGATCACGGAGCAGAGGAAGGATCTCTGCATGAGAAAGCTGATTCTGGCAGCTTGTGCTGCATGGGGAGGAATTGGGGGTGCCAAAGGCAATAGTCCAGGGGAGTGGTAATGAGGGATAAGGGTTAGGGTGGTGGCCCCTAGGAGAGAGAGGCGACTTGAGGCTGGGGGATTTCCTGGACAGAATCACTAGAGTTTCCTACCTGGAGAAGACAGAGGCCAGGAAGCACCCCATGTGTCTGAGTTCCGGAGCCCAGGCAGGATGGCCACCATTGATGGTGGCAGAGGAGTCCGCAGACTTAGGGGGAGCTAGGTTAATGAGTTTGGTTTAAGAAATGCCAAGTCCACCCAACCTCGTTTAACCTTTATTGGTGACTTAGACTGGGAACATCCTTTATTCTCCTGGGCCCTGCCACTATGATGCCCTTGGGGACTGGGGTCACAGATCAACACTTCCACACCACAAATCAACTCTTGCACTAACTGATACAACACATCAAGGCTGAGTTCTTGTCTCTGCTTTCTGAGCAATCTCCAAGGGTCTCTCAGATCCTGGGTTCGAATCCCAGCTTTGTGACTTAGTACCCATGTGACCCTGGGCATATCCCTTAGGCTCCCTGGGTCTCAGTTTCCCAGTGTGGAAAATGAAATGGTCAGACCAGCTGACCTCTAAGGTCCCTTTCACAGGGGACTGCCCACAAGGATTCTGGGTGCTGCCTCTTAACAAGGAACGGGAACTGGAGCTCCCTCCTCTTGGCAGTGAGAGCTGGGGGTCACCGGGCCTGGAGAATGTGGAGATGCTATGTGGGGGATGGCTCCCCAAGAGAACTGTGGCATATAAAAATCAGAGCTCAGCAACAAAACGACTTTAGAAGTCATTTTAAAGCACTTGCTACATGCCAAGTCCTATGCCAGGGAGACAACCCCTGCTCTCAAGGCACTCATACTCCAAACATGGGAGACAACCTGTCAAAGCCAGCTCAGGCAAGGCCCTACAGCCCCTTTGTGCCCCGGTGGCCAGCCTGGAGGAGGTGCTTGAGATAATGCTCACAAATGAAGGAATCCAGCAAGGAGCTCTACTGAGGGCCTCTTCTACTAACAAGAAGCTCAGGCTGCTCATTTCTTGCACGTGTACACACACACACACACACACACACACACACACACACACCCACAGACACACCCATGAGTGCTACATCAGTTCGCAGCGTGCATTCTGGATAAGTGAGGCTGTCAGCTCCCTGACCTTTCCAAGGTGCCACCAGGAAGAATGAATTTAGATGGGGCCAAGCCACATCTTCCTTTGTCCTTGCCTGGAGATCAGGAAGGTTTTAACATGAAAAGGCAGAAAGAAAGCCAGAGAGGCAACCTGGAAATCTGCAAAGAGAGCAGGAAAGACCTGAGTTCAAGTCTTGCCTGTGACACAGAGGAGCCTCAGAGCAGGTCACTTTCCACCTTGGTTTCCCCAGACAATTCTGTAAGACAGAAGGGTTACTGATTGGCCCGGGAGGAAAGCATTTCCTCATCTGCCTACACCAGCGAAATCTCACAGGTCTAGACAAGAAACCACAATTCCCCGAATACCGCCAAGTCCTCCCCGAAGGAGCAGCTACAGCACAGGACTGGGGGCGGGGGGAGGAACGGAGCCAAGAATGCACAGGACACCATCCCTCTGGGAAGATGGTGGTGAGAACGCACTTGGTCCCAGCTGCCTCTGCCAGAGACTGGAAGACTACAAGCCACTTTCAAATGGGCCATTAAAAGGATGGTTCTTCTTCACTCAGAAAAGGAGACAGCAACAACCAGCAGGCCTCACGGGCCACCAACAACAGGTCACGGTAGCTGAAGTTCATGGTCTTTTCTTAAAAAGCTAATGGGACGGATGGATGGAGAGGATGCTCTGGGTTCAATTCTATTCAAGAAACTCGCGCCTAGGGGCAGCTAGGTGGCACAGTGGATAGAGCTCCAGCCTTGGAGTCAAGAGGACCTGAGTTCAAATCCGGCCTGAGACACTTGACACTTACTAGCTGTGTGACCCGGGCCAAGTCACTTGACCTCGACTGCCTCACCAAAAAGCAAAAAAAAGAGAAAGAAACTTGCTTCTAAGTGCCCGTCACATGCCGGGCACTGTGCCAGGCAGCAGGTATACAAAGACCAAAAAACAAAACCGCCCTTGTCCCTGCCCTCCAGAAACTTACACTCCAATATGGAGCAGAAGATGCTCACACAAATGAATGTGACCTAAGGTAGATGCCAGGCTGTGGATCGGCACCATCTGTACCCATATCTCCCTGCCCTGCTAGACTGTGAGCTCCATGAGGGCAGGGCCCACGTCTTATCTAAACTGCACACACTTCTTAGCCTGGAGCCTGGCACATGGGCTTCATAAATGTCTACTGAATGAAGAAGGTTCCCAGATTTCAAATTCATTGCTTATCCCATGACACCAACGGTCTCTAGGAATGCTTTCGTTCTTCCCAGGGCTGTCATTAACAGTACGTGGCTGGAAATCTTGGGCTGGGGCTCTGCTCCCCCAAATTCCTGGTCTCCACTGGCTTGGTGAATGCTAGCGGAAGTGGGTCTGCTCATTGTACAGATGAGGAAACCGGGTCCCATCTGCTACGATTATCTAAGCTGCGTTCAATTCAACTACCCTTCCACCAGCCTCTCTGTACTAGGCACTATACAGACACAAAAATAAAGGCACCCTGCCTTCAAGCAGCTTACATTCTAGTTGTAAAAATAATCATTTAAGTAAATACAAAATAATGGGGGAGGCACGATCAGAAAAAGCCTCCTGGGCCAGGGGACACTGAGGCAAATGGGAGGAGACTGAATCTTTTCAGAGTGGGGCTGTGGCCCGAGCTCTCAGGAATGTCTCATGGGAAGGGGCTGTAGGGGAATTCTCAATGGATCCCAGGGGAGAAGAGCCCTTGGGATTGGCCCTGCCCCAACCATTTTGAAGAGACAGCTGAGAGAACTGCCCCGATCTATGTCAGGACTAGAACCAGGACCCTGAACCCTCCATACTTCCTGTTCTTTCCTGGCTCTTCTGCTTGAATACCTCCAGTGATCAGGACCTCACCACCTCACAAAGCCAGCCACTAGAGTTGATTTCAACCCCCCTCACCCTCCCAAACCTAGCCATCAACATAAAATCATATAACCCTATCATTTACAAACTTCAAGTAATTTGGGGGACAGAAAAGAAAGCTCCCCACAAACCCCCATTCCCATAAAAATGTCTAACAGAAGCCAACTGTTTAGAATTGGATTCCTCCCTCCCCCATTTCCTGGTAGGCAGGAGGGGCCCTTCCCCCATTCTTCTTGGCCACCTCCACCCCCACCCCATTAACCTGGTCCCTGCGGTGCAGGGGAGATGGAGGGAGAGCAGCTGGCAGGGGCAGCTCCCTGCAGCAGGCGGGCACCTGCCAATCTGGGCCCACTTCCACCCACGCACAGTAGTCCCGCTCCCCGAGGGCAGATCATTCTCTGCTACTCCCAGCCCGACAAAATCAGTAATGCTAACTCAATAAAATCCCCCTTCAAGGTTTTTAATTACCAGACTGTGTGGAAGACTGAAGGTTGGGAGAGGGAGGGCCAGAGATGGAAAAGGAGAAAGAAATGGAGGCAAGGAGGACAGGAGAGGAGAGGAGAGTAGAAGAGAGGAGAGGAGAGGAGAGGAGAGGAGAGGAGAGGAGAGGAGAGGAGAGGAGAGGAGAGAGAGGAGGAGAGGAGAGGAGAGGAGAGGAGAGGAGAGGAGAGGAAGGGGGGAGGGGAAGGGAGGAGGGGGAGAAGGGGGAGGGGAAGGGAGGAGGGGGAAGGGGAGGGGAGGGAAAGGAAGGGGGGGAGGGGAAGGGAAAGGGAGGGGGGAGGGGAGGACCATGGAAGGTTGGGATGGGGCATAGGAGAGGGAAAAGCCTGCTCTCTTGCTGTGCTCCCAGCAATTACCTCTTCAGGGGGAAAACAAGCATTTATAAAGCACCTACTATGTGCCAGACACTGTGTTAAGTGCTTTACAAATCTTAACTCATTCGATAATTCAAGGTATTATCTCTATTTCACTGCTGAGGAAACTGAGGCAGAGAGCAGTTAGGTGACTTGGCCAGAGTCACACAGCTAATAAGTGTCTGCGGCTGGATTTGAACTCGGGCCTTTCTGACTCCTAGTCAAGCGCTCTATTCCCTGTGACCCCCAGCTGCCTCTGAACAAGAGGGCATCATCCCCAGGCCTATGTCGGCTTCTGGGCCCAGGCCTGCCCCTCCTCCATGGGCACCATTAGCACCACCTGCATCTGTCTCAGGATTCCAAGGCACAGACCCCAGGTTGCCCAGGCCCATTTTACAGAGGGGGAAATGAAGGGTCAGTGAGGGGACCGGCTGGGACGCAGGCCTTTTCATAACTCCTGTAACACAGCTTTGGGCCTTGCTCAGTTGCTCAGACCACAGCAGGGGGCTGGGGGGGTGTAGGGAAAAGAGCCAGAGATGCGGCTGCTGCAGACTGACCCCAAGAACCAGACCTGGAAGCTTCCCCTCCCTGACACTGGGCAGCCCAGCCCTCCTGGCTCCTGCAGAGGCCCGCTGCAGCGGGGACCCGCCCAAGGTCACCCAGCTGGAGCAAGGGAGCAAAGGTGGGCTTGGACCCAACACCCCGACTCAACCTGAGGCTCAGCCCAGCAGCACCACCTGGATGCCTGAACCACAGAGCCCACGGAGCTCCTCAAACCTGCTGCCAGGTCTCACCGATGCTCGATGCTCCCCCACAACACCTGTCCAATCTGGCTCCTTTACTCTGCCCTCTTGGCCGCCAGCCAGGCTGAGACCCTCCTGTTCACCCCTGCCTGCCCCCTCCAGACGGCTCCCAAACAGCAGCCCCTGACGCACCGGCCCAGCTGGGCTACCATGCTCAGGAGCCCTGGTGACCCCTGACTGCCTCTGACTAAAGGCAGGTCATGGAAGGCTGGGTCACCTTGGGAAGGGCCTCATAGCCCAACATGCCTAGTACTATTATTATTAATATTATTATTATTATTGGAGGCAATAGGGATCAAGTGACTTGCCCAGGGTCACACAGCTAAGTGTCTGAGGCCCAATTTGAACTCAGGTCCTCCTAACCCCAGGCCTGGTGCTCTGTCCCCTACACCACCAGCTGCCCCTTGGTGTTATCATTATTACTAATAACAAGCATATCATGGACATACAACCTGGTGCCCCACTGTTTGCTGAGCGAAGGTTCCCACACCTGACACCCATGTGGCCAGTGCGCCATCCGGCCCCCCGGCTGTCCGTAGGCCCAGAACACTCTCCTTCTTGGAAGCCCCATGCCCCTTGAAGGCTCGACCCCGGGGGGTCCCCCATGGCTATGCCTCCATTTTGTGGACCACCCTCTTTGCTGTCCCATCTAGGACAGGCTCGCCCCTCTGGCTTCTCTGGCACTCGGGGGTCTCCTAGCTCTGGCCCATGACCCTCTGGGGTACCTCCCAGTGAATGTAAGCCCCATCAGGGGAAGTGAAGCCCTTAGCACAGGCCCTGGCACAGAACCAATAAACAGACACTAAGTGTCTTAACAATGTCTGTCGATTGACTGAGGGTCGGATTTATCCCATCACCCTGGGATCCCCTTCACTCAGGCCAAGGACTGGCAAACAGTAGGCGCTCAATAAACACTTGTCTCTTAACAAATGCTTGCTAAATTGAATGAAGCGCTTTGTGCCTCAGTTTCCCTGTTTGTAGGGAAGTTGTCTTGATGCTCTCAGAGATCCCCCCAGCTCTGAATCTATGTTCCCATTGTCCTCATTCCATGGAGCATTCCAGCCACTCGCCTCAGAATTCGAACCAGGGGCCTTGGACTCTAAACTCCGGGTTGTTTCTTCCTCAGGACTAAGAATGCCTGGGAGAGGCAGAGGGTGAGGAAGAAGATGCAGAAGGATGCCATGGGGGAAGGAATCAACATCTCTGTGCACGTGTGTGTGCATGCAGGTAGGGTGTTAGGGGTATGTGTGTACATGTGTGTATGCAGGGGTGTGCACATGCATGCATACAGGGTGTGGGTGTATGTAGTGTGTGTGTGCATGGGGGAATGCTCACATGTATACGCAGGGTGGAGCCCAGCCTGGCCTCAGTGCATGTACACGTGCATGTATGCACGTATGCATGCACACACACACATGTGCATAGGTGGAGCCCAGCTGCCCAGCCTGGCCTCAGTGCATGCACGCACACATGTATGCACATATGTATACACACGCGCGCGCGCACACACACACACGCGCACACACACACACACACACACACACACACACACACACACACACACACACAGGTGGAGCCCAGCTGTCTGGCCTGGCCTCAGTGCCTGTATGTATGTATATGTATGTGTGTGTGTGTGTGCATGCATGCGTGTGCACGGGCGGAGCCCAGCTGCCCCCAGCTCCCCAGGTGACCACAAACTTTTCCCCTGGAAATGTCATTCTCCCATGAGCTGCCCACCACTGCCCCAGGAAGGGCCACCATGCTCCCACCCACCAGCGGAGGAGGGGGGGGAATCAGACTCCACAGCGCCAGCGCCCAGGCCTCCTGGGCCACCGTCGGACAGGCCTCAGGCCCTGACGGGCACCAGGGGCTTGGCTCCCCCTGCCCAAAGCCTCCCCATCCTTCCAGGCCCCAGGCGGATGCCCTTCTCCCCCAGCCTCTCCCTAAAATAACGGGCACTGCCCCAAACAACAGGAGCACCCACCCCTCTTGGGCTCTTAAGGCCACGGGCCGTCCCCCTCACATTAACCCTGGAAGGGAGGGGGAGAGAGGGTGGCTGTCCTCATTTGGAGGGAGGGAGTGACCAAGGTCACATCAAGCATGGCAGAGGTGGGACCCCTGAGAACACCCAGATCTAGAGAGAAGTGACCTCAGGTCACCAGCTCGGTCCCCACGTCACAGAGGAAGAAACTGAGGCCCAGCTGACGTAGGCCTCGAACCCAGGTCCTGGGACGCTACATTCAGTGCCTTTTCCTCTCAGCAACAGCAAGGCAGAGAGGTCCTGGGCCTGGAGTCTGCCAAGGGAGTCCACATCCCACGGATTACACTGGAGAGGCAGCAGAGCATAAGCCCGTCGAGGACAGGGACTGCTTCCTTTTTGTCCCTTAACTGAGCTGGTCCTCATAACCATCCTGGTTGGTAGGTGCTGTTCTTCTCCCCATTTTACAGATGAGGAAACTGAGGCAGGCAGCGGTGAAGTGATTACTAAGGATCACACAGCTAGGAGGTTCCTGAGGCAGGATGTGAACTCAGGTTTTCTGGACCCTCAGCCCAGCACTGGCTCCAGACGGCAAATACTTCCTGTGAGTACTCCCAAATGTGGCCCAACCCACATAAAAATGTAGCTGGGAAATATTTAACAAAATAAATAAAAACACGCTAGAATGGGCACGTTAATGTGTGGTTTTCCATGTCGATATGTGGTCTGCAAGGATCCTTATGTACCCATTCCTATTTGAGTCCGACACCCTCAGTCTAAACCCCCAGTCACTTGAACAGCGGCAGTGGGTTTACACTACCAGCCACTCTGAAATGCACTAGATGGTCTATACCACCAGCCACTTGAACAGCACTAGCTGGTCTATACCTCTAGAACCATTTGGACCAAATAAAAGGCAAGCAGCAAATGACTGTGATAACAGACAGCAGAAGAAACTGAGGCCCAGACTGGTGAAATGGCTTGTGGTAGTAAGCTACATGAGTGGCAGCTAAACCTTAGTCCTCTGACTTGGGTCGCTTCCCTCCCTCCTTGGGCCTCAGTTTCCCCCTATGTAAAATAGAGGGGTTGCAAATGATAAATGGTCAGAGGACATGAACAGGCATTTCTCAGAGGAAGAAATTAAAGCCATCTATAGTCACATGAAAAAATGCTCTAAATCACTGTTGATTAGAGAAATGCAAATCAAAACAACTCTGAGGCACCACATTACACCTATCAGACTGGCCAACATGACAAAACAGGAGAATGATTAATGTTGGAGAAGATGTGGGAAAATGGGAACACTAATGCATTGCTGGTGGAGTTGTGACATGATCCAATCATTCTGGAGAGCAATTTGGAACTATGCCCAAAGGGCTATTAAAATATGCATATTCTTTGACCCAGCAATAGTACTTCTAAGGCTGTATCCCAAAGACATCCAAAAAAAGGGAAAAAGACCCACATGCACAGAAATATTTATAGCAGCTCTTTTCGTGGTGGCAAAGAATTGGAAATTGAGAGGGGAATGGCTGAGCAAGTTGTGGTATATGAATGGAATGGAATACTACTGTGCTATAAGAAATGACGAACAGGCAGACTTCAGAAAGACCTGGAAGGACTTGTATGGACTGATGCTGAGTGAAATGAGCAGAACCAGGAGAATGTTGTACACAGTAACAGCCACATTGTGCGATGACTAATATTGATAGAATTAACTCTTCTCAGCAACGCAAGAATCCAAGACATCTCCAAAGGCTCATGATGCAAAATGCTATCCACATCCAGAGAAAGAACTACAGAGTTTGAATGCAGATCAAAGCAGACTAGTTGTTATTTTTTTCTTCTGTTGTGTTTTGTTTCCTCTTTCTTATGGTTCTTCCCATTAGTTCTAATTGTTCTTTACATCATGACTAATGGGAAAATAGGCTTAATATGAATGTATAAGTAGAGCCTGTATCAGACTGCATGCTGTCTTGGGGAGGGGGAGAAAACTCAAAAGCTTATGGGAGTGATTGCTGAAAACTAAAAATGAATAAATACATTATTAAAAAATAAAATAAAATAAAATACAGGAGTTAGATTAAATGACCTCGGAGGCTCTTTCAGTTCTGGACCTGGGACCTTGACCTCATGGTCAGTGCACTTTCTTTTCTTTTCTTTCTCTCTTTCTTTCTTTCTTTCTTTCTTTCTTTCTTTCTTTCTTTCTTTCTTTCTTTCTTTCTTTCTTTCGAGGCAATCGGGGTGAAGTGACTTGCCCAGGGTCACACAGCTAGTGAGTGTTATCTGTCTGAGGTCAAATCTGAACTCAGGTCCTCCTGACTCCAAAGCCGGAGCTCTATCCGCTGTACCACCTGGCGGCCCCCATCAGTGCACTTTCACAATGCAGTGCGTAGAGCACTGGGTCTGGAGTCAGTAAGAAATGGCTTCAAATCCAGCCTCGGACACTTACCAGCTGTGTGACCCTGGGCAAGTCCCTTGACCTCTGCCCATCTCGGCAGCAAGTCAAGCCACATCGTCTCTAAGGTTCCTTCCAGTTCTAAATCTGGGATTGATCTATGACCCCCCTGGCTCCCCAGACCAAACGAGCTTCCCTGCATTGCTTCCAGCTGCCCAGCCTGCTAGTCATTCCCCAAATCAGACACCATTTCCCACCTCCAGGCCTTTGTACAGGCTGTGGCCGGTGCCTGGAACCCATTCCCTCCTCAGCACCACCTGCAAGGATCAGCTCAGGTGCTTGCTCTTTGGCGATTTCCCCCTCTCCTCCAGTCGCCAGGGTGGTGCATTTACTGTGTGTGCGTATGCGTGTGTGCGTGCATATGTGTGTGTGCACATGGGTGTGCATATGCGTGAGTGTGCACATTTGTGTGTGTGAACGACTAACCCTAAGTGTGCTCTTTGAGGGTTGAGGGTTGAGACCCTTTCTTAATCTTTTGTTTTTGTCTTTGTATACCCCGAGTAGCTCCAATACAGTGTAGGGGGGTTCACTAAACAACCATTAAGTGCCTACTGTATGCAGACAGAGCCCTGGGGAGGTGAGACAGAGTTGAAGAAGATGGAGCAGGAGAAGAGGGAGAAACAGAGGCCTGGGACGTCCCAGATGACACGAGGTGCCTCTCAGGGGGCCAACACGCCCATCCAGGGGACCCCCAGGTTTAGAAGAGGGGGGCGGTCGACATGGCAGTGGTGGCCAGAGGCAGGAAGATCTGGGTTCAAATCAGGCCTCTAACACTTCTAAGCCGAGTGACCCCCAGCATGCCACTTCCTCCTCAGGCCTTGGCTTCCTTGTCTATACTGCTCCCTCAGAGGTGATCATCCGTCATGCCATCAGCAGACAAGTGCCAAGGGTGCCCCGGGAAGGCTGGATGGGCAAAGGTTTGGGAAGGAGAGCGATGAGGGCTCCTAAGTACTCACTGCCCGGGGAAACACAAGCAGGAGACGTCCAAAGATGGGGAACACTCCCTAAGGACCTGGGAGGCCACCCCCATCTCTTGGGTGACTCCTCCCTGGTGTGGTTTCCACTCTCTACCTCCTAAAATGGAGGCCTTCCTGACGGCAAGGCCTGCTTTATTGGCGCCTCTGCACACAGTAGGAGCTTGTTCAATGAATGAATCAATCAATCAACGAGGGAGGCGGTGGCTGGCAGCCATATCTGCCCCCTCCCAGTCACCCTCCTCTACCAACATAGTTGCTCTAGAACCTCCAGAACTGAGCCACGCAGGACAGCGGACACAGCTCTACAGCTGGAAGGAAACTCAGCGGTCTGGGTCAATCTCCCTCGTTTTGCTGACAGAGAAGGAAACAGATGAAGAGGCACAGTACTCTATCTGCCCATGGTCACAATTCCAGGGCTCTCCTGTTTCTGACCCTGTGGTTGTCCCCATTTTACTAAGGAGGAAACTGAGGCTTGAAGAGTCAAGGGATGACTCACAGGTAGTGAGTTACACGGCTGGTAAATGTCTAGGTTGGGTCTGAACCCAGGATTCCTTCCACTAAAGGAGAGGGGGTCCATGGAAAAAGCTGGGGGGAGCCTAAGAATTTAGACGGAAGAAGAAAGAACATCTTTATCTCAACATAGCATCGGTTTCCTTTGTGTGCCTGACTCTCCACTATCCCATCTGGGGTCTTCTTGGCAGAGCTACTGAAGTGGTTTGCCATTTCCTTCTCATTTTACAGATGAGGAAACGGAGGCAAGCAGGGCTGCGTGACCTGCCCAGTGTCACTCAGCTAGGAAGTGTCTGAGGCCGGATTTGAACCTAGAGAGAGGTTTCCTCTGTAAACCTATGTATTTCGTGCACTAAAAACACGATTCTGAGAAGGATCGGTCCGTGCCCTTCCCCAGAGTGTCGGGGGCCAGGACCCCTCCTCTGCTGAACCATGATAATTCCCATTTCACAGAGAAGGAAACGAAGGCAGGATTCCCCTCTGGTCGCCTGGGTGGTCGGAGCTGGGCCGCCCTTTCCCCAGGTCGAGGCTTTCTCTGCCCTGCTGTCTCTAAGAAGCAGAGGACAGATTTAGCAGCATAAAGCAGATGACACTTGGGTCAGATTGGGGGGTAGGAAGTGGCCCTAAGGCAGGGAGCCCCCAGCTCTCTCCCCAACACCCTCTGCTCCCCAGGGATTCTCCAGTCAGAAGGACACAGAGGTCAAGGCTCTCATCTGACAGATGGGGAAACTGAGGCTCAGAGAATGGAAGCGACTTTCAAGGACATCCCGCTGAGGAGGGTCGGGATCAGGCGCTGGATCCACGTGGCTGCCTGTTGGGGACTGGGAGGGGGAGCGAGAGGAGGAAGAAAAGGAGGGAGGGGGTGGGAGGCCTGTTGCAGGCTCCCCAGGGCGTAATTAATAAGAGATCGCAGAGAATGCTTAAAATATTGGCGGATCAAACCCATCTCTCCTCCAGCTTCCTCTTTGAAGGGCTGGGGGCAGAGGTGGGGGGCTGCTTAGGAGGAGGGGTGAGCAGCGCCCAGGCACCCCGCCCCCTCCCCGGGGAGCTCCAAGCCTGGGCAGGATTCGGCTTCTGGGGTTGAGAATGAGCCGTAATTAGGTGGGGGATGGGACGGAAGCGAGAGGAAGGAGGGAGGGAGGAGGAGGAGGAGGATTAAAAGGGAGGGAGGGGAGGGGACGCAGGAGAGGGAGGAGAAGGAGATGGAAGAATGGAGGGGGGAGGGAGGATGGAAGCCACCTAGGAGATGCTGGGGGGCCGCCACACCCACGCTCTGGGAAAGGGAAAGTGACCCGGCCGAGGTCACTGGGGTTTGGACCAGGGCAGGTGGAGGGGCCAGGGAGGGAGGGGGGACCAAGCTGCAGGTGGGAGGGTTGGGGGAGGGGAGGAAGAGGAGGAGAAGGGAGAGGGAAGAGGAGGAAGGGGAAAAGGGGGGAGGAAGAGGAGGGAGGGAGGGACCAAGCTGTAGGTGGGAGGGGCAGGGGAGGGGAAGAAGAGGAGAAGGGGGAGGGGAGGAAGAGGAGAAGGGGGAGAGAGAGGGAAGAGGAAGGGGAAAAGGGGGGAGGAAGAGGAGGAAGGGAGGGGGAACCAAGCTGTAGGTGGGAGGGCAGGGGGAGAGGAGGAAGAAAGAAGAGGGAGGGAGAGGAAAGAAGAGGAAGGGGAAAAGAGCAGGAGGAGGAGGAGGAGGGAGGGAGGAGAGGGCCGGCAGCCCCCCTCAGAGATCAATGTCTCCGGGCTCACCCACAGAATGGCTTGGGGGGAGGGGCTCCACCCAGACCCCCCCCCATGCCTGCATGCACATGCACCTGGATTCTCCAGCATACTCCCCTCACCCTCCACCTGCGTGGCCCCCACCAAGGTCTCCCAGGCAGGGCCTGGGTTCCAATCCCTGATGCTGTGTGACCTTGGGCATGTCCCCGATCATTTCTGGGCCCCCCCATTTCCTCCTCTTGGTCCCAGCCAAGTCTAGGCTGGCGTGTGCCTCAAGGGCAGGTTCAACTGTCCCACCCCATCTTTGTTTCCTAGTGCCCACACAGTGGCTGGCATATGCTCCTATGCTCCTGATAGGTGGCCCAGAGAGGGAAAGGTCCCTACTCAGGGTAACACTGAGTGTCCAGTGCCCAGCACACTGTAGGGTATACAGTAAGCGCCTAAGAAATGTTTATTAAATTACAAATGAAATCGGACGACCTGGGTTTGAATCCCTCCTCTGACAGGTCGTGGGCCTCAGTTTCCCTGCTCTGTTAAATGACAAGGTCCGGCCTTGTCCCCAGGGTTCCTTTCAGCTCGGCCCCTGCTGATTCGAGGCTCTTTCTAGAGAGCCAGCACAGGCCAAAGGAAGATGTGCGTAATCAACCAGCCTTGCAGAGGACCCTGGCTCACTTTGGGTAACCCTGGGTCCTAGGAAAGAATGCTAGGCCTGGAGTCAGGAGATCTGAGTTCAAATCCTGCTTCAGATATCTGCTAGTGTGCCTCTGTTTCCTAATCTGTAAAATGGGTAGTTTGGGCTCTAAATCTAGGGTCCAAACCCTATACTCTCTGGGCCTCAGGGGACTCCACAGCATCTGAGGCCCCTTCCAACTCTGGGTCTCAGAAACAGGACTCAACCTCAGGGGAAGGCCACTGGGCAGCGAAAAGCCTTGCCTTCCCCTCCTTGGCACACCGCCCAAAAATGTTCGCGCAGGTCCTGGGTCACCCTGGGCGTCTGCCAGGCCCAGTCACCTGCCCAGCCTCCGTGGTTTACCAGCCCCCTGTAGCTTCCCCCTCGGACTACTGCCCAGGGGTCTCCATTTACTCTCCCATTCCCTCCCCATGCCTAATAGCCTTCCCCAGGCACCCCTACCCATCCCAAGGGCTCTGAGCCTGGCTCCCTGCCCAGCTGGACCCCTGCAAGCAAGAAGAGTGGGGGCGGGGGGATTCTGTCTGCTCTCAGAGGCTCAGGGCCCCTGGGCTGAAGGAGATAAACACTACCAGAGCTGGGAAGCAATTAGGAAGGATTGGAGGAGAAGGGGAGGGGGATGGAGGAGGGGGAGGGAGGAAGGGGGAGGGAGAGGCAGTCTCCCCGCAGATTCACAGGCCCACAAAGCCTCTCCCAGCTTGTTTTGACTGCAGACACTGTGTTGAAAAGCAAAGGCAGCCAGGAGGCAAAGCCCAGGCCCTTGGCTTTCGAGGCAGGGGAATGTTCTGACTCCAGATCAGAGTCTGCCTGGAGGGAGGAGGAAAAAGGCCCCCTCCCCCACTGCCCTGGGTGCTCCACTGCCTTCAGGGCTCAGGCCTGGGAAGGCCAAAGGACCAGGGGTGACCCTTCCCTTCGAGGGGCAGGGCTGCCCAGTGGATGGAGCACCGGACTGGGGTTGGGAAGATCTGAGCTTGAATCCTGCCAGACCCTTAATTAGTCAGTTTCTTTCCTAGTGTCCTTGTCTGTAAAAATGAGGGGGTGAGATAAGAGGACCTCGGAAGCACCCGCCCCCCGGAGCTCTTAGGACGGCTCACAGCTTACACACACAGGCACACACACGTCCAGTTTGCCAAGCCCTCGACCTACAGGACCCCAGTTTCAGACCTACAACAGGTACAGAAGATGCCGCTGTCCCCATTTTACAGATGGAAGCTGAGGCTCAGAGGCTACTTCTTATGGCTGGCAATCCCTGCCCCGGGCATCCCTGCATACCTACTCCAGACTGGAAAACCAGCCAACACCCCCTCCTCTGAAGCCCAGAGAGAGGGGGCCTCAGACGCAGGCCCCACCCGTCGGTCTGCCCATCCTGGTCCTGGGCCCCTCGAGAGGGGTGAGACAATGGGAGAGAGTGTGGGCAGGTCGGGGCACCCTGTCCCAAGGCTGCTGAAGGGACTTCCCACACCCGGCGGCCGGGCATTCATTTCAGTCCTTCCTCCCTCAATCCCCTTCCCAGGTTTGGAGCCAGAAGGGAGCTCAGAGGTCGGCAAGTCTGACCCCTCATTTTACAGGAGAGGAAACTGAGGCCTGGGGAGCTAAGGCAACCTGCCCCCCATCTGAGGCAGGATACAAACCCAGGCCCTCTGGCACCCCCTCCCACACACCCCAGAGTCATGCAGGGTCGCCCCTCATCCGGCCCAGGAGATCACTCCTGGGGACACCCTCTCCAAGGGTGGGCCGTGACATTCGAGGCCCTCGCCACCTGCCCCTCCCACCTTTCCCATCTTCAGACTGTCCTCTCCAGTCCGGGAGCCGAGCCTCCTGGCAGCCTCACTGATGAGAACCTCCATCTCCCACCGCCCGGCTTCTTCTCTGGCCTTCCTACTGCCCTCCCTGGCACCCTGTGAGGGGAGCCTCCCCCAAGCCCTGTTCATTCCATCACTTTCTCAGTTATTCCCTCCAAATCCTGGTCTTAGCTCACTACTCTGTTTGCTTGCAGGCTCCCCCGTTAGACTGTAAGCTCCCTGAGGGCATGAACTGTCTTTGGCCTCTTTTTGTATCCCAGGGACTTACTACATAGTAGGAGCTTCATAAATGCATACAGCCAGACCAGATGGCCACCCAAATTCTGTGACCTAGGCCTAGATAGGACCTTGGAGGGAATCCAGGCCAACCCTGTCACTCTGTGTAGACGACAGGCACTGAGTTGCAGGGACCAGGCAGGTAGTGACTTGCCCAAGGTCACACAGTCAATAAAGGGAGTGCAGGAAGGACACCCCAGTTCCTGACGGGGCAGCTGTCTTTCTGACCCCAAAGGCCTCTGTCCTTGGAGGGGTGCCAACAATGTCCCCAGAGCCACTGGCCACAATCCCATCATCCCCCCACCTCTGCTGAGATAAGAATCCAGCAGAGCACTGCTGTCCCCTCCTAGGGAAAGGTCAAAGCCATGTGTTTATTCACTTGCGCAGATTTCACAAAAATCGAGGATCTGGGGGAGGGAGAGGCAGAGGTAACAGACAGGCCCCAGGACTGGGGATGAACCCGTCTGCTCCTGAGCACCTGCGTGACTCTGGCAAGGCACTCGTCTGGCCTAGGCCTACAGGCCCCTAGAGAAATGGGGAGGGGGGCTGGTGGCCTCTGGATCACAGAATCCCAAAGACCCACATTTGAACAAGAACCACCCAGCCTGGGGGAGAAACACAAGGTAGCCCCTTGTGGGACGGCTCAGAGCATTAGGGACCAGACATCCTTGTAACCTCCCCAGGCCAGGCCTACAAACCTCAGATACTGAACAGGCGAGCATGGGCCCTGAGTCTGTACCCCGGCTGCACACGCTCAGTTCCATCAACTGAGTCTCCCAGGGCTGTTCTGATAACCGGTCCAGGAATGGGCTCTGACCATCTCATCCTTCCTAAAAGGTGTCCAGAAGTGAATACAACGGCACCAGATGGGGTCAAAGTAGGGCAGGAAAAGGTAGGAACGTGGCACATCTCTGTTCAAGAACGTGCCCCTCAGTGTGGTCTAACAGCGTGAACTTCCCTAAGCTGCCATGTTACAATGGGCCTTTCCAGCCCTGACATTCTCTGTTCTAAGGCCCCTCCAAGCCCTGACATTCCCTGTTCTAAGGTCCCTCTCAGCTGACATTCTCTGTTCTAAGGCCCCTGCCAGCCCTGACATTCCCTGTTCTAAGGCCCCTGCCAGCCCTGACATTCCCTGTTCTAAGGCCCCTCCCAGACCTGACATTCCCTGTTCTAAGGCCCCTCCCAGACCTGACATTCTCTGTTCTAAGGCCCCTCCAAGCCCTGACATTCCCTGTTCTAAGGTCCCTCTCAGCTGACATTTCCTGTTCTAAGGCCCCTGCCAGCCCTGACATTCCCTGTTCTAAGGCCCCTCCCAGACCTGACATTCCCTGTTCTAAGGCCCCTCCCAGACCTGACATTCCCTGTTCTAAGGCCCCTCCCAGACCTGACATTCCCTGTTCTAAGGCCCCTCCCAGCCCTGACATTCCCTGTTCTAAGGTCCCTCCCAGCTGACATTCTCTCTTCTAAGGCCCCTCCCAGCTGACACCCTCTTCTAAGGCCCCTCCCAGCTCTGACACTCACTGTTCTAAGCTCCCTCCCAGCTCTAACATTCTCAGTTCTAATCTCCCTCCCCCACTGACATTCTCTGTTCTAAGAGCCCTTCCAGTTTGAACATTTTACATGACTATCTTGAACTTAGAGGGTTTTTATTAATCTTTTGTTTCCACATTACTCCCTTTTCATAATCCATCTTTCCTGCCTCACCCAGAGGGCTACCCTTTAAAGCAGGATGAAAAGGAGGTAAAAGGTAGTTCCCCAAACCAGCCAAGGTCCCCACCAGGGCTGCTGTTATCTGCCCGGGGCCTGCCCACACCCCCCCACCTTGGCCTACGAGCACCCTGGGACTCAGTCCTGAAGCAGAATGCCCATCTCAGGAGGGCTTTGAGTGGGGCTGGCTACCTCCTCCTCATGAAAGGGGGAGTGTCCAAAGCAGGATGTGGAGTCCAGAAAGCTGGGCTCGAGCTCTGGCCCGGCCCCTCACTGGCTGGGTGACAGCCCCTTCTCCTCTCCAGGCCTCCACTTCTCCTGGTCAAGCGAGGCAGTTGGGCAGCGATCTCTAAGCTGCCTTACAAACCGCTGATGCTTAGGAAGCCCTTGATAGGGAGGGACCCCGGGGTCTGTGGTGGTGGGACAGACAGGGGCTGTGTGGGGACTGACTCCGAAACTCCGCCTCCTTCCCCTAGACACCGCACTGGCTTAGTAAGCGTTTGGTGGGTGGCATTTTCCATACCTTTAACTAAAGCCTGGTGTCCAGGTGACACTGGAGTCAGAAGGATCTGAGTGCCAAGCCAGCCTTGGACACTTACTAGCTGTGTGACCTTGGGCAAGTCACGTGCCCCTGTTTGCCTCAGTCTCCTCATCTGTCAAATGAGCTGGAGAAGGAGATGGCAAACCGCTGCAGTATCTCGGCCGAGAAAAGCCCAAATGGTTCACAAAGACTGAAACAATGGAACAACAACATAAATGTGGCTGTTATTACTATTATTATTTTTAAATGCCAATTAACTGAAATAGTTATCAAAATCATTTTTTTTAAAAAAGTGACTAGGCCCAGGCTACGCACCCCTGCTCCCAGATGTGTTGGTATCTTTCACGCCCTTAGCTAAAGTCTTTATCAGGCGAAATGCCTGGTAGCTACTAGGAAGCAAATTCTGCCAGGACAAACCCAGTGTGGAGAGAGGGAGGCTGGGCTCCGAGGATGCTGCCTGGATTCACTCTGCCAGCGAAATCAGGGGTCTGACACGTCATTCCTCCACTCACTAACCTCCCATGGCTCCCCATCGCCTCCAGGATGACACACAATCCGAAGCCCTTCATGACCCAGCCCTCCCCCCTTCCCAGGCTTCTGACACCTCACCCCGGACCCTGTTCTCCTTGACCTGGTGGGCCTGACCTCCCGGCTGGTGCATGAACAAGACCTTCCGTCTTTCACCCCTAGCATTTTCCACTTGTCCCTAGGCCTGGAATGATGCCCCTCATCGCCCCCTCCTGGCTTCCAGAGCCAGCTGAGACCCCCCTCTCTGGGCCCCCTTGATGCTTTCCCTCAGGCGTCACACACACACACACGGGTGTGTGCAGTGGGTCTCTCCATTAGACTGGGAGCTCCCCGAGGGCAGGCGCCGTCTTTTGCCTCTGGGCCTGGTACAGGCTGGCTGCCCTGACCCCATCCTCCTCTCCATCCCTGTATGCCAGGCTCTGTGGGACCAGGAAAGGCCTCCCAAAGGAGGGCAGGCTGGAGGGGAAGGGGAGGAGAGAGTGCCTTCCTGGTACGGGGAAGTCTGGACAAAAGCACTGAGGTAGGAGGCACACAAGACAAGAAGGTTGACTTGACTAGACTCCAGGACCTGGGAGGAAAACGCTATGGGGACAAGTCCTCAGGCTAGGGATGGGAATAAGCATTCACAAAGCGCCTACTATGTGCCGGGCTGAGCTCGACGAGATTCTCTCATTGAACCCAAGACTGGGTCTGGACTCAACTCTGGCCCTCAACAGGAGACATCCTATGAGCAACGCCCCTTCCCCACCCAAGACCTCAGTCTTCTCATATATAAGATGGGGTAACGGTCCCAACCCTCCTGGCCTCCCAGGGCTGCTATGGGGCAGGTACTCAGACACCAGCAGGGGATGCTGGCACCCTCACCACAGAGTCCCAGTGATCTCCCGGGCCTGCAATGCTGAGCCATGCAGTGTGAAGGCTGGCCTCGGGAGGAGGCTAGAGCTACCCCCTCTGCTAGCCATGCCTGTTGTCTCCTCGCTCCCCATCTTGCCAGGGCAGGGTGGCACTGAGCCCAGCTCATGAGGCTGCTGGCATTCCAAGGAAAAAGAAAGGAGCCTGGGAAACCCAAAGGCTCAGTGGCCTTCTCCTCTCCCAACAGGCATGCCGCCCTGGTATGTGAGTGAGGCCAGCTCTGGGCAGCCAGGGCCCTCGCTTCCCAACCCTCTGAAGAACCAGAGGGAAAGGCATTACTAAAACTTGGGGCTTTTTCCTTTTAAGAAATCTTTGTTTCTTGTTATTATAAAGTAGATTTTGTTTGTAAGAAGGCACTGGACCTGATGCCTGGTGAGGGTCCCCCCACGTTCCTAGCTCACATCAGCCTCCCCAAGGACCGGGAGTCCCTCTTGCACCTGTCAGGGGATTCCCCAGCTCAGCGTGCCTGGGGAGGCCAGAAACCACAGGTGGGCTTCCGTGGGGTCCCAAGCGCCCCCTCCAAACCCCGCTCCAGTCAGCCCGACCCCAACAAGAGAACTGCGTCTAAATTCATGCTGGCGGCCACCACGCAGAGGGGCTGTGCTAAGTCAGGATCAATGGAAGAAAGCCAGGGCCTTGGGCCTGGAGGAGAGGGGCTGCAATGCTTGGCCCCAGAGGGCATGACAAGCCTGGCGCCCACATAGCCACCCTCCTCATCAGTCTGCTTGCCACGCAGACCCTTCTGCCTCTCGCCCTGGACTTGGCACAAGCCGCCCCCTCAGCGGCCTCTGAGAACACCCAGCTGGCTCCTCCACGAGATGGTCCCAGATTCCCCTCCCCCTCGGTGTCACTCTCTTCTCTCTATACTCGCTGCGTGTTACCCGGCCTTTAAGATGCTCCCTGCGTCCCTGGTCTACCCTCCGAGGATGGGGAGGGCCTGGCTAGTGACACCCAGGAAGTGTCAGATAAGCCGTAAGGCTCATCGCCAGCGCCCAGCCAAACAGGATCAGACAACAGTGGGTACGGAGGGGCAGCCCTCCGCCTGATGGACACAGAAGTGACCGGCCCACAGCCTGGGCCGTGACCCCAAGAAAACAGGGCACCCCACGCAGCAGTGATGCCGGCAGCGGCCACGTGCCAGTTACACTGGACGCTTTGCTAAATATTTTACAAACACGATCTCAGGTGATTCTTGCTGTGAGGTGGGCATAATCATCCCCTTTTAGAGAAGGAAGCAGAGACTCAGGGTCAGATGTAGGCCTCTCCCAGTCCCGAGTCCAGCCCTCTGGCCACCAGACCCCACAGCCCCCTTAAAGAGCTGCAGTTCAGTTAAGACCCCTCTCCCACACATCAGGGGAGCCAATACCTTCCAAAGCCTGAGGCAGGCCTGGCAGCCTGACAAACCCCGGCCACAATCTGTCTTGACTTCCGACAGGCTCTGGTCCCGTCTCCCACAGCACGAGCTCATCAATAAGCGGAAAAATATGGCCCAGAGGGTCTAACGATTAGGCGGATGAGCAACTATCTTGAGGTCTGCGCCCAGGAAGCGTTTGTCAATGGGTCACTGTCGACCTCGGGAGACATGACAGGGGGGCGAGGCAGGGTCAGGGCCCGACTCCACCGACAGCCGGACAGCTGACGGCCAGGCTTTGGAGCGGCGACATCTGGTCACGATGCTGGGAGTGTGTGCGGGTGGGCCCGGGGGAGAGGGAGTCGGGAAGGGAGGACGGACCAGTGAGACACAGGAGAAAGCAATGAAAAGAAACAAGCAGGTGGCAGATGTCAGCCCCAGGGGCTGCTATCTGTGCTAGAGCTGTGCTCTGAGACAGGGCTGGGGATGCTGGGGATCCCAGCAGGCATGCGGAGCTCTCAGCCCGTTTAGGCACCAGTCATCCATAAGTGGTCCCCAACATCTCTGGACTGGGTGTGTGTGTGCATGTGCGTGCGTGTGTGTGTGTGTGTGTGTGTGTGTGTGTGCGCGCGCACACACGTGCCATGGGAGGAGGCCCCACTAGAAGCCAGGACCCAGGTTCAACTCCTGGCTCCAGCCCCTACTGCCTCCCTGTGTGACCTTGCCAAAGTCGCTCAACCCTCTGGTGAAATCTCTTCCCAACGTTTCAGACCCACGATGAGTCTGTGCTCGCACACCAGCTTTACCAAGGCTCTTACTCCTTAAGGAAGCAGCTGATCCTGCGGCCGAGCCAGGTCAGGGCATGAAGACGTCTGTCCTTCCATCACAGTCCCATCTACCATGTGCCCTTCACCCACTGGTCCTAGGTCCCCCTTGGGAGAGGGGAAACCAACCAATCCTTCCTTCCACATAACTCAAGGGAGACCCCGGATCACTGAAGGCGAAGATCCTGGGGGCCCTCCGCGTCTGAGGCAGCTTACGCCACAAATCCATTCATTGACACAGTCGTGGCAAAGCTGTTCGAGCAACCCAGGATTCATCTAACCAGAGCCATTGTCTACGCAGTAAAAACACTGTTGAGAGTTCGAGTTATGACTTCCCAGGCCATCTCCCTGTACTCTTCACAAGCATACCACAAGAAACTCTGTCGAGGGCATGATCCCTCACTTACTAGTGGTAACAGCCTCATCCAAAAAAAAAGAAAACAAAGTATTTATAGAACACCTTAAGGTTTGCAAAGCATGTCACATGTAAGAACCTTACAATGACCCTGGAAGGCACATGCTAGAATCACCCCCATTTTACAAATGAGGAAACTGAGGCTGAGGACAGTTAAGTGAATTATCCAGCATTATCTAGCTAGTAAGCACCTGAGGCAGGATTTGAGCCCTTTAAGGTCTTCCTACTACCTCAGACACATGGCCTCACCTAGTAGTGAACCCACACTGGCTTCTGGTGATCACCACTTTTTTTTTCTGAGTCTCACAAATCAGCTGGTTCATTGCTTCTCATAGAACTTGAATGTGAAGCTTACTGAACTGTTCTTCCCAGAAGCCAACATATCCCCCTCTTTAAAAGTCAGGAGTGTTTCCTTCCTCTCTTCTTCTGACATTTTTCTTGCTCTTTAGGATTTCTCAAAGATTCCCACTGGTGGTTCCTCAATCAGGCCCCTGGGAGCTTGGGGCAGTGCCTGGAAGACAGCACGGATTTAAGCACTGCTTCCTACCCAGTGGAATTCCTCTCAAGGAGCTTTGGGCCCTTGTATGGCTTCACGGTTATCTGGGCTTCCATTCTTCCCTGAGGGTGTTGAGACACCCCTTCCAAGTTATGGATGCACCAGTACAAAGGACAGAGGAGGTACAAGCCAGCTCCTGGCCCATGCCAGCTTTCCTAAGCAGCAAGGCCTTCCAGACGAGTGCCTTTTTCTGGCCTGATGTTCTTAAATCTCATCTCATTCTGGAAAGAAAGTGAGGAAGAGGAGGAGGAGGAAGGAGGAAGAAGAGGAAGAGGGAAGAGGAAGAAGAGGAGAGAGAGAGAGAGAGAGAATATGGATTTACTCAACACTTACAGTCCTAAGCACATACAGATGTATAAGCAAAGATTGTCCCTGCCCTCAAGGGGCTTACATTCTAAATGGAGAAGACCATACACTGGCAGGGGCTGGATGGGAGAAGGAGGAGATAGGGAGAGGTGAGGACATAGCAAAGAAGCCCTGGTGGGCATGGTGGGCGCTGGCCAGATGGGTGAGGGCTCCACCCTTCACAGCCTGGGGGTGGAGGTCGCGTCAGGTCAGGGTCCAACTTGGCGGGCAGACCTAGGGGAGATGGTAATGGGATAGCGGCTGAAAACTCAGAGGACCCGAGTTTGAATCCTGGGCCCGCCCCCTTCTTAGGTGAATGACCTCGAGCAAACCCCTTCTGTCTGGGCCTCAGTCTCCTCTCCTGTAAGATGGAGATAGGATCCTCTTCCTGCCTGCCTCCCAGGGCTGTGATGGAGGAAGGGTCAGTTAATTAGGCAACCCTCAGACAGCGATTTCTCCTCTTCTCCTTTCCCCAGCCCCCAGGCATAAGTAAAAGGCCTAGCCAAACATATCCCTATCCTAGCAGTAGGCTCTCCTCAGGGGCTCCAGGTTATTCCCTGGTACTGGTGGCTCTTCCTCTGTCCAGATCTGGGGGTGCTCCCTCCCTGCCCCGCAAAGTTGGAGGGGTGAGAACGCGTTACATCTGATGGATGAAGGCAGCATTTGATGGTGTCTGTGCTGGCTATGGGCCTTCCCCTCCAACAAAGGCCCAGCAGGATGCTGAATGCCCGCCAAACCAGCGGGCCCCAGCAGGTAGAAGATGAGCAGCCAGCCGGCTGGTGGCTGAGGAGCCTGGCGATGAGCTCGGCCAGGAGGGGATTCTGAGCCGGGGCCCTCCACCCCTCAGGGAAGCGGCTTCTTGGGTCAGTGGGCACGGGGCTCCCTCTGAGGCAGAGGACCCACCTCCACCTTTATCAGCCGTGACTGGGTGACTCCCTGAGCTGCTGGGCCCGAGCGGAATGGGGCCCCCGAGGTCCCTGGACACCTGGCAGTGATTGGGGGGGCAGTGGACAGAGGGCCACCCCTCCCAGTCATGGATGAGGCAGGCCCCCCAAAACACACATGCACCGTTTCACTGGAGACACCCCAGGTTCCTCCTGGCAGATGATGACAGCTGATGACTTTTGGAATCCTAGACAGAGCCAGGGCTTCACAAGCCCAACAGGAAAAGGGCCCATGTCTGGCTTCTGCCTCTTTCTCCTTCCCTGTCCCTCCCTTCTCTTCAGCCCCTCTCCTGGCTGGCCAAAGCGCCCAGTGCCCACAGGCTACGCTGACCCTGGATCAGGCTCGAGGCCCTCCTCATCCCGAGGGGAGAGTCCTGATGCTGGACCACGGAGGAACTGGAAGGGGGCTCTGAGGCCCCCTAGTCCAAACCCTTGGGGAGGGGAGTGGATCAGGGCTGAGATTACAAGTCTGTTCTCACCTCTCTCTCAATGGAGCTGGTGCCTCTCCAAAGCTGAGAGGGAGGGGCTCCAGATCACCAGATCACCCCTTCCCTGGGCCTTCCCTTTTTTTCCTTCCCTTTTTTAAAAAAACTATTTTGATCCCTGCATTTCAATATAACTGATTCTTTTATAATATAGCTTGTTTTCAGCACTTAACATCCTGATTCTGAGAAGGGCTCCATAGGTTTCAGCTGACTGCTCGAGGTGGGCCAAGACACACAAAAGGTTAAGAACCCCCCCCCATTTCACGGATGAGGAAACTGAGGCCCGAAAAGTCCAGTGACCAGAGGTTCTGCTTTCCCTCCCCTGATTGGTGCCCTCGAGGTAACGGCCTCGGGTGAGCAGTAAGTAAGTACTTATTAATTAACACACCATCAAACATGGACATGGGATCACAGCCCCAAGGCTGGAAGGGACCTTAGAAGCCATTAAGTCCATCCCCCTCATTTCAGAGATGAGGAGATTGAGCCCAAGAGAGGTGAAGTGACTTGCCCAGGGTCACACAGCAGGGGCTGAATTTGAATTTGGGACTTCCTGACTCCAAGCCCAGCATTCCCAACTGTCTCCTCGAGTACAGGGGCAGGGCCCAGTCTTGACATTTCTGCTGTAGCATTTAAGGTAAGATTCTCCCACTTCCCTGCCCCCATTCAGCACTGCACCTGGTGCCATCACCCTACCTGTCCATCTCTAGTTATGCTTTTCTGTCTCATCCCTCCCCTTTCGAAGGAGCTAGCTCATCTCTGATTTCCAAAGGCCATGAAGAGCAGGGGAGGAGGGGGAGGGAGAGGGGGAAGGGGAGGGAATGTGGCCCATGGCTCAGGGGTACCAAGTCCCAGGTTCTCCTTTCAGGTCCATGTAAAGGAAAATTTCCCTGGAGCTGCCCAAAAAGGGGATGGTCTGCCTTGGAAAGTGAACAGTGGGTCTACTAGGAGAAGCTGGACGTGCCCTTGGTGGGGGTGGTGAGGAGACAAAGTTCTGCTCAGGTAGAAGATGGATAAACTGGCTTCTTTGACTTGCCTACTGTATGACCTGGCCTCAGTTTCCCCCTCTGTAAGATGAGGGGATCAGACCCTAAGGCTCCTCCCCTCGCCAACATTCCCTGTGCTAAGGGATCCCAAAGCTCTCCTATTTCTGGGATTTTGTGAAGCTCTCAGGCTTATCCCCTCATCCCCACTCCCCCACTAAAGCTTCAGGGAATTCCCATCCTCTCCTTCCCACACAAGGCGGAGGGGGTGGGCTTTGCCATCAGGGCTTCTGTTCCACCAGGGGGGTCCCCAGACACAGCCAGAAGCTGCCGGCAGCGCCCTCCGACCCGGGGGCACAGCGGGGCTGCGGCACTAGCCGGCCCCTCTCCCCAGCCCGGCTTTGGGAGATAGCAACATTCCTTCCCCTTAGAAACCAAAGGCGCCCAAGCATCTCCCCGAGCCCATCAGCCGCCCGTCTCTTCTCTGCCGTGCTAACAAGGAGATAAACTCGGGTCAAGCAGTGATGGGTGGCTGCTGTGTCTGGGGGCAGAGCGCCTGGCTGGGACGGATGGCGCTGGGCAGGCTGCATCTGGCACGGGCTGCCAGACAGACGAGGGGGGCGGCACGAGGCGCTGAATGGGAACCATTTCATGTCACCCAGCTGCTGATGGCCAGACAAGGGGAAAAACAGCCTCCAGGCCCGAGAGAACAGACGTCCAAAGCTGCAGCCCAGCAGCCTCAGAAGTCACCGGGGAAGGGGCCTCAGAGGCAATCCAGCCCGACCACCACCCCTTTACAGAGGAGGAAACTGAGGCCCACGAGAACGGATTAGGATGACATGGGTCTAGAACTGGAAGGGCCTCATTTTACAGAGAGAGAAACTGAGGCCCTGGGAGGAGAGGATATGATGTGTGCAGGCAGAAAAGCTCCAAAGTGAGATCTGAACTTGCTTTGGTCGGCTCCAGAGAACAGAACGAGAACCAGGGAGGAAAGTCATAGGGCCTCAGCTCGATAGAAAGGAAGCTCCTAATGACCAGGAGCCAATCAGGCCTCCTCAATTTTCCCACCTGTAAAATGGGGAGGTTGAACTAATGGCCCTGGGGGTCCCCTCTGGGGCTCATTCTCTGGGCCTCTGACTGTCTCCCCTGGTCTGGAGTCACCACAATATGAGCTGAGCCCTAGGAGGCAGGGAGGGACGGGACCTGGCTTGTTTCCTCTTCTCTAAAACAGGGTTAATAATATTTGTAGTTATCACAGTCATGGAAGATGGGCAACTGATCTGTGGAACAGGAAGACAGCCACTGCTGCCCATAATCCTGACAAGGGCACCAGTCCCAAGGAGGCAACCTGCACCCAGGCTAGGAAAGCAAAGGCGGCCCACGCTTCTGAGCTGGCCTTCTTACTGAAGAGCGGAAGGCACTAACAGCAGGCAAGGCAGGAGAGCCAGGCGAGGACCCTTTGCCCTCTTCCCAATTTTCTCAGGAAGGAGTTATGTCAAAGGTGGCAAGACTCTGACAGTCAGATGCCGTAGGACCCTGACACACATACAACCTACCTACTGTACAAGGTTATTTCACTGTCTCATCATGGATTGAAGGCAACACCTAGGTCATCAAAAGCTAGAAATACAGTCTCTGGCACGTTCTGCCTAATGAGAAGGGATTAGAGTATTGGCCAGGGCACACACTTGGGGTCTGCTGTCCAACAACCTGACCAGCTAGGTAAACGCCAGACTCATCCTCAGCTTGTCCAACAGACAAGGAATGTTTCAGCCACGGATACATAATGCATTAAGTAAATGCAAATTATTATTGCGGGAAAATAAATGTCAAGCAACTGTTCATAGCTCAGCTCCAGTTTTCCTGTTGTTGTGGGAAAACCCCTTTAATGAGCTGAGCTGAAATTCTGGAGTATGATGAGAATTCGGCTAGGTTCTGGCCCGTGGCATACTGGGTAGGGGAATGATCTGACAGGGCTATATGCCTGCTGGGAGACACGGTCCCCCACAAGCAGTCTGATATCAGGGGGAGTCTCCATAGAGTCTTCCTGTCTCCTTAAAAGTAGAAAAAAAGATGTTTCAACCTCCCTAGTACTGAGGGAGTTTACCCTGACTGCTCCTGCCACAGCGGCTATTTTTAGCTGGCCCTACATCAAACTGAGCTCTGGGTCAAGGCCGTTGCCGGTGGGAGGGCCCTGAAAAATTCATCACTTGGAGGGCTCAGGTAATCACTGGCGGAGAGCAAGTTTGTGCTCTCCTTCACAGATTTCATCAGAGCAGTCGTGAACCTTTGAGATCCTGGAGTTACACAGGACAAGAAACACTGAAGGGTTCGGGTCCCCAGCCCTGCCCTGGCACATGGGCTACCCTTCCACATCTCTGTATGCCGTGCAGCCTTCCCCGGATCTCTACACCTCTCCCATCCTCACCCCACAATCTGATTCTCTGATTTGCTCTCACCGCCCTTTCCATCCGATGTGTATAACAGAGACCTCTGCACTCAAGTCTACTTCTTGGCAACAGACTGGGTCTTTGCATTTGGTTTTTTTCCCTTGAAAGGCTGGGTCTTCCTCTCACACTCAGACCAGAAATGCAATGGCCACTCATAGGCCCAATCCCACCTGCTCCATTTCCAATCTGGACTGGTGTCCCCCCCCGACGCCGGCTCAAACACCCCTCAGCGTAGCCCCCTGCAGCTCAGAACTCTGCTGATGGCACCATCATGCCTGACTCTGTGTTTTATTCATTTATCTTGGTATCTGCCTACAATCCTTATCATATGGTGACGTGGATTTGGAGCTGAATCTAGGATCTGCTGTGTGCCCTCCAGTAACTGACTTTACCTCACAGGCCCTGGGTTTCCACATCTGTTAAAGGTCCTGGCCACTCTGACAGAAGGGGCAGGGACAGAGAGCCCAGGGCATAGTGGGCTTAGAAATGCACACAACAGGTTACCAGCTCCAACCCTTTTTAGGACTGCTAACAATCTCCTTGAGATTTATTAAAGCTTCAAGTTAATTGACATGGCTTGGAGCCAAAAACCAAGGACCTAAAAGAAGATGAAAGAAATTTGCTCCCTAGGGCTTAAACATCAAGGGAGCCTGGAAGAAGTCTGGTGGGGAGGGGGGTGCGCAGGTGAAGTGGCTGAAAACAAAAGAAAAAAGGTCATGCTGGCACCTGAAGGACCCCTCATTATGGGCATTATGGGAAACACACTGATGCTAATCAGCCCTAGGTGCCCTGACTGGACAGTCTCACAGAAGGGAGACAACCTTCCTTTGGAGGGAGAAGAAACCAGCCACAGAGAACAGCCTAACCCACTTTGGAAGCAGCGAGCGGCACTCTCAGGGGCAGGGTGGACCAGAAGTGGGGCACAGCCCATTGCTGACGGATGGAGCTGGGACCCAACCCAAAGAGCATGAGCAGAGCAGAGGCAGGACTCTGTGACAGACTGTACCCCACAGGCTGGGGCAGGCAGGAGGTTTCCCTCGTCGTTTACTTAGTCTGTCGATAGAGGTAACACACCAGATGGGGGCTCGAGCCGCCATGTACAACTGGTTATCTGAAACATTCTGCACTGAAGCAAAGGCTCTCAAGGTCGCGTGGGACCCCAGCTACACTATAAACTGAGTTAAAAGGAGAGGGAGATCTCCTGGGGCCATTTCCTGGCTCCCACGGAGAAGCTGAGCCCCCCATGCCCAGGGGAACCCCAGGACTCTGACTTCTTCACTGCTGCCAGCCGGCTTTGCTCAGAATCCAACCCACCGGGGCCACACTGATCCCTCAGAGCTGGTGTCCAGGCCACCAGAGGCTGATGCCCCTGTGTTTTAAAACAAAAGCTATTTCTTGGGGACGTTGTTGTCAGGGAGCAGGAAGGATGGATGGGGCTTCTAGTCAACGTCCCCGCTCCAAAGGTGAGAGTCCCAGGATAATAATGGAAGGCACCAGGTTCCGGGGCTAGCGTCTTGGCTTGGGGCCTTTACTACCTGGGTGGCCCTGGGTGAGCTCCTTCCCCTACCTGAGGTGAGGATTCAAAGCTGGGAGGAAACTTAGCGGCTCCTCCATTCTGCAGGAGAGGAAACTGAGGCCAGGATTTGGCCACGGCAGAGGCATACAGATGGCAGAGGTGCAGATTCCAGCCGAGGCCCTGTGTCTCCAAATCCTTAGCGGCTCTGACAACAATGACTCTAAGACGCTGTTTGAGGCCCTCTCAGGACACTGCCAGCTCCTGATGCCATGAAAGCCCCCTACGGTGCCCCTCCCTCCTGCCCCCAGCTGCATTTCCCAGCCTCCAGGAGCCTAGGTCAGCTTTGTCCTCAAGCGCCACCCCCACCTCCCAGAATCTCTCTCTCTCTGCCCTACTTTAAAGATTTCCTGAGCTTGCTGAACAAGAGATAAGCAGCCACTAGGGCAGGATGATGGGAAAATACCTTCACCTCTCAGATTTTTATTCTTATTCTCAGATTATTGTTATCACGATTACTGTGATTAATTATCATTGATCTAATTTTCAGGGAACAGGCTTGGCCTCCTCATCTACCATCCACCCACCCACCCACACACACACACACACACACACACACACACGTACGCACATCCTACCCAGAATGTACATGTGACACTAACAGGCTTTTCTTCCCCTCCCTCCTTCCCCTCTATAGCATCCTTCCACACAGCTCAGTGCACTGAGGCCCAGACACACCCAAAGACGCCTCTGTGGGGCCTCAGCCTTTGGGAAGTGAGCCCCCCACCCCGGTTTCCCCTGGGCTCGATCCCACTTCACCGCAGAGCATTCACTACTGGGTCTGCAGAGCTGGCAAAGAAGGCAGGGCCCTGCGTCCGGCTGGTCAAGTTCACAAACAGTGCCTTAGCGCCTGCTGAGTGCACAGCCCTATTTGAGAGGCTGAGGGGAAGCCAGAGATGGTCCTAAGTCCCTGCCCTACACACACACACCCTTCACCTCGGCTGGTCACCATCCCTCTGTGCTTCTACTCACAAGCCCTTTCAGCCTGGCAGGACCCAGCAGAGGCTGAGGTCCACTGGCAAAGCTTTCAAGGCCCCAGGGCTGATGCCACACCAGGGCCAGCAACAGAAAAAGACTTAAACTGACCAGTCCAACTCGATGGGACAAAGATGTATAAATCACCTACTATGTGCTGAACACCACTGCTATCACCTACTGTACGCTGGGGAGGCAAAGACAAAAAAAAATACACAGGCCCTGCCCTCATGGAGCTTACAATTTGACAGGGACACAGTGTCCTTATCTCTGAAATGGGTAGACTCTGCCTTTGCCTCACAGAGCTGTATATGAGAGGAAGGAAGGGAATAAGTATTTATTAAGCACCTACTGTGTGCAGACCGTGCTAAGTGCCTTAAAAATGGCCAGACAAGGACGCTGCCTTTTCTGGACCATCACAACAGAAAAAAGGGCAAGTGCGTGAGGGGAACAGCTCTCCAGGGGCCGGGCTGGGGGATGAAAACCACCCAGGCTAACAGTAATGACGAACACTGATGACGGCGAACACTGCTATAGCACGAACTGTGTGCCAGGCCCGGTGGTAAGGAAGGCAGTGAGCTCCCCATCAAGTTCCGGATGGCAGAGCCAGTACGGGAGCCAGGACACCCCAGTGACACAGACTCAGTGCCTGTAAGCCAAGCTCTGGGTGAATGCCAGCAATGCCTTGTTGCTTTGGCCCAGTTGGGGAGCAGAGGAGGGAGAGGACACACGTGGAGGGAAGATTAAAGTCATAACTGGCACAGGAGGCTGGCGGGCATTCTGGCCGTGGGTGGTCCCTCTGTGGGTGGTCCCTCCAGGCGGCCCCTGGAGCCGGGTCGGAGGTCCACTTCACTGCCCCTGGGGCCAGGCTGTCTCAGCTCAAGAGAGCTGTGGGGCTCTTCCCAAGGGGTCAGGCCTGAGCCCAGCCTGGGGCCCCATTCACCTCCAGCTAGTACTGGGCTTACCTCCCAGGCCCGGCTCTGCTCAATGGCATCATCGCCCCACCCCAGATGAACATTGTGTTCAGCACGACTCGAGGACAGGCCAAGACAGGCCTAGGGGGGCATGGCACAAAGTTACTTCCTGCAAGTCTTTTGTGCCAGGCTGTGTTCTCCGGACTGAACCAAGTCACTGAGAAACCTGGGGAACTGCAGGGACGAGCCCCCCGGCAAGAAGCTGCAGGGAGACCCCAAGGAAGAGCCCCGAGGCCAGCCGGTGGGCCCGGGTCCCCCTGCTGCTCAGGGGTGACTGTCTCCCCTAGGCCTGGCACCAGACAAGACCCTTGGCCCTCAAGCTTACAGGAGCCAGTGGGTGGCAATGAGAGCCCTAAGCACTGCCCCCCTAGTCTTGGTCCTCCCTGCACGTCCCACCCCCGCTCTCCTTACCTGAAGGAGGCCTCTGGCAGGGCTGCACCCATGGTACCCAAGGACGCTGGGCCGCACTCCTGGGCCCCACCCTGTTTTCCCGTCCTGGTGGATATTTGCATATGGTAATTACAAGAGCATCCTTCCTCCCCTCTGTGCTCCCTCATTTCGGGGGAGCGGGGCTGGATCTGACTATACCTGTACCATGCTGATGTCACACCGAGCTATTTCTAGGCTCGTCGCCATGGAAACCACAAGGCCTCAGCATCAGTTAGGAGTTCAATATATAATTTACTTACTTCCCTTCCCCCCCACCCCAAATCCCACCCTTCACCCCAAAGCAACTGGGGCTCCCATGAAGCCAGGGCTAAAACAGACCATCTTGGCTCAGCCCTCCCAGGCCCAGGCTTTGAAGAGCCTCATGAAGACAGGGAGGGAGGAGGGAGCAGGGAGGAGGAGGGGGAGGGGAGGGGAGGGGAGGGGGGAGGGAGGAGGGAGGAGGGAGGGGGCAGACGGCAGACGGAGAGAGAAGAAAAGCGGTGGAGGATAATGGTAAATCCATTTCCAAAGGAGGGGGAGTGAGGAGCCGGCCCATTAAGGGAAAGGAAGGAGGCAGACATCTGAAGACGGCTTCAGAGAGCTGTCACGAGCGGGCCGATGTGAGGCCCTCTGGAACAGGGCGCTGCCCCCTCCTCACTCCCTCCCATCAGAGGGCTGCCCGGCCCCCCACGCCCACCGAGGGGTCAGGGCCTGCTCCGCGGGGCCCAGTAATGAGGCGCTACTGGTGGGGAGGGGGAGAAGAGGAGGGCAGGGGAGGAGGCTGTCATCCTGGGGCCCTGCAGTCCTCCCCCTACAGGTGACTGGCCAGCAGCCCGGGCAGCAGGCAGGGCCCACAGGGCGTGGAGCTCCCACACGTAGCCCCTTCTCCAAACGGGGACAAGAAGGCACAGACAGGTGGAGCGAATGACCTCGGGTTAGACAGCACTGAAAGGCCGAGGCACGCCCTCTGATCCCAACCCAACAGATCTTTTCCATTACATAATATTTGCTTTGCCCATTCCCTGTTCTAAGGCCCCTGCCAGCTCTGACATTCCCTGTTCTAAACTTCTTCCCAGCCCTGACACTCCCTGTTCTAAGGCCCCTCCCAGCTCTGATGATCCCTGTTCTAAGGTCCCTTCCAATCCTGATCTTCTCTGTTCTCAGACCCATCCCCGCTCTGACATTCCCTGTTCTAAGCTGCCTCCCAGCCCTCACATTCCCTGTTCTAAGGCCCCTGCCAGCTCTGACATTCCCTGTTCTAAACTTCTTCCCAGCCCTGACATTCCCTGTTCTAAACTTCTTCCCAGCCCTCACATTCCCTGTTCTAAGCTGCCTCTCAGCCCTGACACTCCCTGTTCTAAGCTGCCTCCCAGCCCTCATATTCCCTGTTCTAAGGCCCCTCCCAGCTCTGATGATCCCTGTTCTAAGGGCCCTTCCAATCCTGATCTTCTCTGTTCTCAGACCCATCCCTACTCTGACATTCCCTGTTCCCAGGCCCCTTCCAGCCCTGACACTCCCTGTTCTAAGCTCCCTCCCAGCTCTGACATTCCCTGTTCCAAGGGCCCTCCCCATCTGCCACAATCTAAGTTGTAAGATCCCTCCAGGGTCTGACATTCCTCCTAACAACGCTAAGGGGGAAGAGGTGTGAGTATCATCTCCAGTTCACAGATGATAGAGCCCAAGTCCAGAGAAGTTCCAGGGCTTGCCCAGGGTCACACAACCAGTATATGTGTGCAACAGCACCTGAACCCAGGCCTTCTTAACTACCCGGGCCAGTGCCCTTCCTCTCCAAAGAGTGGGCAGCTTGGGCAGTGGGGCTGGGATGGCTCTGTCCCAGAGGCAGCAACTTCTGCCAACGTGTCTGAGGACAGAAACCAATTAGTAAACATTTATACGTTCTTCCCCGCCCCATGCCCAAGGCCCTGACCTCTGCCTAGGGGAAGGAGAGGGCCCTGGCATCCCTGCTCCCTCGCCCTGGGCAGCAGAGGTGGGGGGATGGGCCCCTCACTGTGCGGGTCCTCATTCTCACAGGCCTGCAGTGAGAGGCTGTCTCCCAAACACAAGCGAAAACCACCCAAGATTCCCTGAAAGAGAGCACGTCCCCTCCCCCCATTATTAACACCAAGCCAGGCAGAAAGCGGGGAGTGGGATGCGCCAGGGAGAAGGGCCAGCACCGAGGACAGATGAAAGAGAGATTCATGCCCTGTGGGATCCCTGGCTTCCATCAGAGTCGGCCTCAAGCAGCCCCCACCCTCCCTAAATGACCTGACAGCTCTTTACCTGGAATATGTCTCCTCGTGGTATGTGTCTGGACAGACGGTGCAGCGGAAGGAGACCAGGATCTGAAGTCAGGAAGTCCTGAGTTCAAACCCAGCCTCAGCCACCTACTAGCTATGTGACCTTGACCAAGTCATTCCCCCCGTTTGCCTCAGTTTCCTCATCAGTAAAATGAGCTGGAGAAGGGAATGGCAAACCCCTCCCGTGTCTCTGCCAAGAAAAGCGCAACCTGGGTCACGGAGGGTCAGACAGGACTGAAAAATGACTAAACAACAACCTCAAGTCAACGTGTCTTCCCACAGAATGTCAGCTATCTGAGGACGAGCCCTAGGATATGCGCCCAGGTAACAGGAATCACACACACACCCCCTCCCGTCCCCAGATCACTTTCTTGCCTGTATCTACAGTGCAAAGCACAGGGCCTGGCACACGGTAGGAGCTTCGTCCAGGGACCCCTCCTTCCTGATGCTACTGCGCCAATTTCACCAAAAGCCTCCTCCATGAAATCCATAAACACTTAGCAGAATGCTGCCCCACCATCCACACAACACAGACCAAGTGGACGAAGAAAGCCAATCATTCAGACTGTGCGTCCATCTTGGAAAGACGCTGCAGGACAACGCCGAATCGGGCCCGACCCTGCTTAGGAAAAGCAGAGAATTCTGGCCAGACTGCCTCTTTCACATAACCCTGGCCCCACCAAGTGCTTTCTATGGCTTCTCCATGAAACAAAGACCCATTTTTTTTAATTCCGATATGATTCTGGTGATGCCATGTAGCTAAGGATCATGGGATGCCATGGTCTCTAAGGAATCACAACTGCAGGTTACCCAATGCCGCAGGCTGGCAGAAGCAGACTACATCCAGCAAAGGAGGGAGAATTTCATGGCGACACAGTGTGAAAGATCCCTCACATGAGAGAACTCGGAGTGGAAAAGGACTAGTCATGCGGTGGGAGGGGGAGACAAAACAACAGTACCCAGAGCGGCAGCATCATCGATTTAGAGCTAGTCCAATGCCCTCATTTTACAGGGGAGGGAACTGAGGCACGGATGGGTTCAGTGAGCTAGTAAGCACCTGAAACAGCATCTGAACTCAGGTCTTCCCGATGCCAAGTCTGGCGTTCTGTGCAGTGTGATGCCCCCTCACTGCCACTAAGAGATTTAGAGGAAGGGTCTCCCGCAATGCTCTGGTGGAGCACCAAAGGAGGGCATGAGCAGGAAGATGCTGAGGATGACGGAGCCTGGATCAGACACCTACCATGTGTTAGGCCCTGAGCCGGGCACACGTGGGATGGCGTTCAAGGCTCTGCCCCCCCGGAAATTCCACACCACCTTGCATGGGTACCCCTGAAACGAGTAGCCAGTACCAGAACTTCAGCTGCTTGGGGAGCCCCAGAACGTGCCCGATAGCCTGGGCTCCGCTGAAATCCACACGTCCCCCCCACTCCCCTTTGATGCAGGCACAGGAATGAGCTAATATAACATTATGGCTGGAAATTTAAATACACAGGAGTCAGGCAGCTCAGACTTACAGGTCCCCAAGCAACTGTAAAAGCCACACAAGCAATTGAGGAGTGAGAATGCGGACTGGGATCAGGGGCTGCCTTCTGCTGGGTCCTGATCTGCACGCGCAGGGCTGGGGCCTCCAGGGCGGGAGCCACCAAACTTGGGCCTCCATCTGTCCACCACTGGTTAGATGAAAGCCCCCAGGAGGGAGAAGGAGGTAAACGTGGCTGCCGTGCTCCATGCAGCAAAGCATATAGAGAATATGGGCTGAGAGCAATACGGGCTTCACCCTCTGGGAAGCAACGTCCTCAGCTGTAAAGCCTGGATGTAGGAAGAGATGGTTCTGAGGCCCTTCCCTGCCCTGACGTCCCCTGTCCTGAGGCCCCTCCCTGCCCAGACATCCCCTGTTCTAAGTTCCCCACCTGCTTTTCCCATTCTCAGCTCTTTCTCAGGCCCGCCTTCCATGACTGTGAATCAGACTACCCAGTTTCCCCACGCTAGGATCTCCAAGGTAAGCATCGTTAATACTGTCCTACAAACCTACCAAGCCAGCTCCCTCCATTTCTGGGGCACCCATCATCCCGGGACCTGCTCGTGCAGATCCACACCCAAGCTAAAATAAGCAGGCCAGGGAGGTGAGCACCCCACCCCCAACCCCAGCCCTCCCCTTTGGGTCATGCTCCTGGTGGATGACGAGGAGTGACAGAAGATCACAGACAGCTCCTATGACTGGGACACCCCAGGCAGAGGGTGACCATCAGCCTGTCCTGGGAAGACAACTGGCTCCAAATGTCCAGGCGCCAATGAGCAGGGGCCTCAAATGCCAGCAAGAAGAGTTCTAACTCAATAGGCAACGGAGAGCCATTAAAGACTCTTGAGCTGTGGAATAATGCGACCAGATCTAGGCAGAGCCTGTTTTACTGTGCGCTGAGTGCAGGAGGTGACTGTTGTACTGAGGACAGGCCTGTGTCAGACCACCTGCTCCCAAGCTGGCCGCCAGAGGGTTAAGATGCAAGAGTCTGAGGACCTGGGTTCAAATTCCGCCACCTGCCTGACCTTGGGCCACTCACTTCATTTCTCTGGCCTCAGTTTCCTCACCTGTAAAAGGAGGGGACCTTCCCAGCTCTGAATTGATGCCTCCTCCACCCCCCAGCAGCGCCTTACATCTCCTGCTCAACCAAGTCTGACTCCTACATCTTCTCTCCTGGAACCAGAGCCAGAGGAGGAGAGGCACGTGGAGGGGATCCAGCTGGCTCCACTCCAAGCCAGACAGCCCAAAAAGGAGGCTCGCTGGCCGGGGGAAAGGAGCCTCCCCTCTGCCTTCCCTGCAGCGCTCAGGCGCACGGACTGTGGCCCTCCCAGAGCACCTACAGTACCGGGTGGCAGTCAGGCCCCACGCACAGACCCAGGCGGGATCCCAACTGGAGGGAGTGCCAAGCACCTGCCAAGCAGGCTCCAGAGCAGTGGCTCTGCCCGGTCCTGGACCCAGATCTCCCTCTGCCACAGGGCCCATAGAGCACCAGCTCTGAGAAATGGGGACGTGGGATCGCTCTCTGTGAACCCTCTCCCCCAGCCTCATCCACATCAGATGCTCACCGATTCCACCTCCGTGCCATCTCTGATCAGCCCCTTCCCCTTCTCTGTATGCCTTGGCCACCACCCTCACGCAGGCTCTCATCACCCCTGCCTGAGCCTCCGCGCTCTGCCCTCTCCAGTGCAGCCTCTGAACAGCTGCCCAACTGATATTTAAAAAGCCCCAGCCTGACCACGTCACTCCCCGGCTCAAGAAGCTTCCATGGCTCCCAACCCAACTAACATGTCCCTCTACAAAAAGCCTGACCGGCGGCCCCAAGCACCCCTCCGGATGCCAGCCTGTCTAGACGGCTCTCACTGGCTTTCTACACCTGACCTCAGTGTACTTCTCTGCCTTATCCACTGACCCCTCACAATCATGACTGATTCCTCTTCCACAAGATGCCCCTTCTGCTCTCTGGAGCGGGTATTCCTGCCTCCCCTTCCCCGGCCCCAGGCTAAACCCTCCTAACTCCTCCGGCCCCGGGGCGCTGTCTCCAGAAGGCCACTCTTAGAGCAAGCTGGCATTCTTAATATTTCCACAGAGTTAGAGCAGAGAGAGAGCTCAGGCCATGGAGTCCAATTCCCTCATTTAACAGAAGGCAAACTGAGGCACACAGAGGTTCCTTAAGTGATACCATGGGTAACAGCAGCGTGTCTAGGATTGGAAGCCAGGTCCTTGGAGCCCAAACCTAGCACTCTTTGGAAGCACTCTAGGCCTTGCCCATTATCTCAGATGGTTCTCTGGCAGCTTACATGGAAGGAGGGTGAGCCCCTTGGAGGAGGGGATTATTTCATTTTTGCCTATGTATTCCCAATGAACCTCAGGTACACAGTGGGCGCTACCACCTTGGGAATGAATAAATGAAAGAAAAAGCACGTAGTCAGCTCCTCACTCTAAGGGGGAAAAGGCACATGTTTAGAAAGATTTTTTTTCCTTGGTGGAGTCCATTTGGGACTCTTCTGGCAGAGATACAAGCGTGGTTTACCATTTCCAACTCGTTTTGCAGATGAGGAAACTGAGGCAAACAGTAAAGTGACTGGCCCAAGGTCACACAACTAGTTTTGAAAGTTACATGGATGGTAAATGAAGTCCTAGAGCACGGTCTCTGAGCCCACTGCCACAAGATGGCGGGAACATAGAGTGAAACGATTGGGCCGGAGCTCCAGAGAAGGGCGAAGTCTGCTAGGGATGGGCTTCGGGTCCAGGGGAAGACAGGGCTTGGAGGAGCACAAAGTCTGGCGTGTAGGGAGAGGAATGGTCAAGGAATCCGCCACGCTGGGCAAGCCCTGGCCAGCTTGGCATCTGGAGGCACAGAGCCCAGCGAGCAGCGTCAACCAGAGAATAAGAAATGGAAGAGCCCCAAACTGAGTGCTCTCTGAGGTTAGTGTCGAAGGTGGGATTTGAGTGACTCCTGAGCCAGGGCTTTTCCCCCTGTGCCAGGCTCTCCTGTGTACGGATTTACATAAACCTTTGTGAAATGAACCACTAATGACCAAATCCCAAGAAGCAGCATCAAGTTAGAGTCAGAAGGTCTGGGTTCAAATCTTGCTTCTGTCACTGACCATATAGGTGACCCTTTCACAGCATCATGCCTCAGTTTCCCCATCTGTAAAATGAAGGGGTTGTACTGGAGAGCCTCTGGGGTTTCTCCAGGCCAAAGCTCTTATGATTCTAATGAAAGTGGGTCGACTCCCTGAGTCAGGGTTGGTGATCCCTCGGTGGGGAGGGATGTTTCCCGTGTACAGACAGCAAGTGTTGACAGATGAGGAAACTGAGGCCCAGAGGGGAGGCCCCTGCCAAAGCCACACCCCACACCTTCTGGGCCTCTGTCTGGGGCGGCTCCTGCCACGAGCAGGACGCCTTCCCATTCTCTCCCCGGTCCCCCACACATCTGGGAGACAGCTGGTCGGGCTCAGCCCGGGTGCGGTCTGCTGGCCTCGGAACAGAGGGGCTGACCGGCCCACGTGGGAATCCAGCTCCTGACCCAGGCTTGGAGAGATCAGCCGCCCCCCCGCTCGGCGCTAACCAGTCACAGATGGAGGAAACGGAGGCCTCCCTCGCAGCAGGACGGGCCGTCGTAATGAGGTCAGCCCGAGTACAGGAAACCCTGGCTAGCAGGAAGAGGCTGTGGTTCCCAGGGTTTGCTGTGCGTGGCACCGACCCAGGCTGCCTCCCTCTGCACAGGCACGTGCCCCTGGAAACCCGAAAAGACCTTCCTGTCCTGTCTGAAGGCCGCTCTGGCCCCCGTGCAAATCCTGGAATCGCAGGACCCCATGGAATCCTTGAAGGCACACGATTCCAGCATCTCAGAAAACCAGGATCCCATAAATCTCTGAATCAGGGAATCTCAGACTCCCGTAACCCTCCGAGTCAATGACTCTCGGGACCTCGGAGTCCCTTAATTCTAGAATCAAACAATCTGAACATTCTTAAAAACCCAGGTCGAGGTGGCAGCTAGGTGGCGCGGTAGATAGAGCACTGAGCGTGAGTCAGGAGGACCTGAGTTCAAATCCTGTCTCAGACCAGACACTTGACACTAGCTGTGTGACCCTGGACAAGTCACTTAACCCCAACTGCCTCACCAAAAATAAAATAAAACCCAGAAAAAATCAACTAGAATATAAGCTCCTCAAAGGAAGAAATTGGTTTCCCAGCTAGGAGGTGCCACAGTGCCTCGAGCGTTGGGCCTGGACTCAGCAGTTCAGTTTCAAATTGGGTCCAAATTCAGCCCCAGACACTTGTGTGACCCTGGGCAAGTCACTGTCTACCTCAGTTTCTCCAAATATAAAACTATCAATAATAATAGCACCTACCTCCCAGGGTTTTTATAAGGATCAAATAAGATAATATTTGTTAAGTGCCTGGTATACAACAGGCATTTAATAAATGCTTGTTTCTTTCCTTCCTTTTTTCTAGCGGTGCTGGGAGAACAGTAAGCACATAAGAAGTGCCTTTTGATTGGCTGACTGATAAATCTAATAATCACCCAACCTTTGACTCGCTCATTCTTACCAGAAAGCCATCCTGAATCCCCCCATTTTCAAGTCACAGAAGCACAGACTTCAACATTAATTATGCACGAAATCTCAGCTTTGGAAGGCCCTTCATCCCACAGCCCAGACAAGAAAGGTGGAGGGGAGAGGGGACCAGATTGCTCTAAATCAGAAATTTGAATTCTATTAAAATAACGAAGCAAAAACGTTCCAGTATGAGTGAGTAAATGTACCAAAGACACCATCGAGAGAATACATGGTATGAGCCGGCGTTAACTGCACCATTACCCACGCTGTTGTTTTCATGTCAGAAACAACACTACCCCCCTCCTTTGTGCCTTCCGGCCTCCATGGAGCCCCCCCTTTTAGGGGCATCTGGCACCCAGGGCTAGCCCAGGGCCTGGCACACATGGGCAGTCAGTGAGTATCTGCTGAGTGAGTGAATGAATGAGTGAGCAAATGAATGAGTGAGTGAATGAATGAATGAATGCCTCCCTCCCTCCCTCCTCACCCCCAAGAATGGCCAGGGTTTCCCGTAAAGGCCCAATTAAACCAGATAGAGCGCCTCAGCGAGCTGACCTGGAGGTCTTCTTCTGCTTTTAATAGGCTTGCCCCAAGGGATGAGGCCCAGTCTTTTCTCCGGAGCTGAGTTAGAAGCAGGGGCCTTGCTCTGGCGGGGGATGTGTTCCTGCGAGTGGCGGGAGCTCTTCTGGTGGAAGCTGCTCTGGGCTGAGGGTCCCAACCGGCGTGCAGGCCGATCTGATAAACTGAGGATGCCCAAGAAAAGCTTCCAGGGCAGCGGTAAAGGGGGCCCTGGCCATCTCTGACATGTGCCAAGATGCCCATGTCCTGAGGGCAAGTCTATAATTCAAGCGCCCCAAAGCAGGGTGGGTGGCTCCTGCTGCCTGCCAGGCCACGGGAGTGGCACCCAACAGGGGCTGTGGCTGGCAAACCTAGGGGATGGATGACCAGAGAGTAGTGGCCAAAGGGCCACGAGCCAAACTGGCGTGCTTGAGGGGAAGAGAATAAGGAAGAGGCAGAGGAAGATCGCGGCACAGAACCGGACCTGGAGTCAGAAGCTGGGAGCTCAAATACACGCAGTCCTTGGGAGAGGAGAGGAGGCTAGGAAGGGAGGCCGGCAGAGGCCGCAGGGCCTTCCACGCTCAGTCCTAGGACTCCACGACCCACACTGAGCTCCAGGAGGCGGCCTTAACGAGCCACACAGTCAGCTAGTCTGTTAAGCGACTCCTCTGGGCCAGGCCCTGGGCCACCGCTGGGGACCACAGGCTGTCAGGGAACATGAGTTCTCGTGGGACCACAATGACTATAGATTGGAGTTGGGAGATCCCACAGGCCCAGCCCGCATGGGGCCAGATGAGGGAGACTGAGGCCCAGGACTCCGATCCCATACCCCATCTACTGCATGCATCTCTCTCTCTCCCTCCTCCCTCTCCTGTTCTCTCTCCCCCTCCTCCCTCCCTCTTCCTCCCACCTCCTCTCTCTCCCCTCCCCTCCCCCTCATTCATTTTCTCTCTCTCTCTCTCTCTCTCTCTCTCTCTCTCTCTCTCTCTCTCTCTCTCTCTCTCTCTCTCTCTCCTTCTCTCTTTCTCTTCCTCTCTCTCCACAACACTGTGTATCTTTTCCCACCAGTGTCCCCTGACCAGGGAAGTTACATGGATGGGGGAGGGGAGAAGGGAGCATGCTGACATGTATGTAAATAAAGTGCTCTCCCATCCTCGGTCTCATCTGATCCTCCCTCACCACCGCGCTTCCAGGTAGGTGCCATACCATCAGCCCATTTTACAGATGAGGCACCGAGGAAAGGGAGCTAGCTGCCCAAGGTCAGCCAGCCGGACCTGGGGCCCAGGCCTCTGCACCAGCTGGTAGGAAGGAGGGGCTTCAGCGGCCCTGAAGGCCTCCAAGATAAAGGCACAGGCTGGACTGGACAGCCCAAGAAAATCCCAAAGGGCCCTTGCCCGCGAGGAGCTTATGCTCTAAAGGAGAAGACAACATAACCACAAACAGGGATGTCTAAGATACAGTCAGCACAGATACATGGTAACCTGCAAAGGACTGAGGACATCTGGCAGTGAACCCACATTTGGAGGCTTCCTAGCTGTATGACCCTGGGCCAGTCCCTTAACTGCTCAGGACATCAGTCTGCTCGTCAGTAAAGTGGGGATAATGGGAAGATCTAGCCCCAGTCCTCCCCTCCTCCCAGGGCAATGATGAGAAAGAAATTATAGAGAGCCCCTAAGTAGGGTCAAGTCAGGATTTCTGGGTGTTGTTTTCTGAGTCTCAGGTTTGGGGGTCTGGTTCCCTTCTCCCCTTAGAGCCCCACTTTCCATAGGGCAGGAGGGGCCTGAAGAATTGCTACAAGGAAGACCGTGACATCAGGTCCCCCCACCCTCCCTTCTTCTGAATGGCACCACTATCCTTCCAGTCCCCTCCCCCCCAGCTCAGACCCTGGTCACCTCAGCACCATCACAGGGGGGCTGCCTCCTAACTGGTCTCCCTGCTGCACGCCTTGCACATAGCCAGCAGACTCTTGTGCCCAGAGCACGGCCTGCATCCTCTCCTCTGCTCAGAGCCTTCTGTGGCTGGCTGCCACCACCCACCTCTTCAGTGCAATCTCCACATTCGGGCAAACAGACCCAGGTGCCTCTGCACCCTCCTACCCGTCAGTGACTTCGTCAGTGCACCTCCTGTTCCCCTATCCCACCCCCTGGAGGAGTGTTTGCTCCTCGAGGGCAGGCCCTAGCTCACTTGTCTCTATCCCTCCTACCAGTGAATGCCAGGCACAGGTTAGGTGCTTTATAAGTGAATTAATGGCTAAATAAATCACTACCTGATTAAGGTCAAGCAGCACCTGGTGTCTGGTGGGTCCCCTCCAGCTCCCAACTTGGCCCCTTTCCCAGGTTCCCCAGCTCGGGCCCAGGGGCTCCTTCCTTCTTCCATTTCAATCCTGTCAATTTTAGGGGCCCAGTCCCCATTTGGGGTTAAAAGACCATCAATCTTCCTGGAACAAAGGCAAAAATGGGGCCTAAATGAACACCCCTCTGATGTGCTAACAGCCCCAGTGATCAAGCCAGTGGGTCAGTGGGAAAAGGCCCCCAAGCTCCCTAGACAGCCATTTGTCCCAGGCCCCCCACTTTTTCTCAAGCTCGCCATCACGGCTCTGGGCCCACCCCCTCCATTCAGCTCTCCAGGGGAGTCTCAGCTCTTCCCAGGCAAAGGTTCACAGGATGAAGAAGAATGAATAGAAAAGCACTGAATACAGACAATGAATAAGAAATCCCAAAGCCCAGAGCACAGGGTCACAGATGGGACATTTCAAGGCCAGCCAGTCCAACCCCATCAAGTGACAGAGAAGTGACTCAGCCAGTAACTCTGCCTCCCACCAGGGCATGGGAGAAGGAGCTCCAGATGGGATGAAAGGGAACCCTGGAGGGAGGACCCTGGCAGGGGGCAGCACGGGTTAGCCACAGTGTCGGGGTACCAAGGTACCCAGCAGACAGCACCCACACAGAGAAGATGGGAATGAGATCCTGGCTGGGATCCCCACTGCCCACCGGGAGCCTTGGTATAGCTGAGGCTGCTGTGCCACCCAAAAGACGAGGGCTGGAGACCCCCAAGCCAAGCCAGGCAGGGCTTCCTAAAGAGGGAGGCTGGGCACTGGGTACAACAGCTTGAGTCCCAGCTTCAAAAACCATCTCTGCTGTCTGCTTCCTGAGGCAGTCACTCCCCAGCCCTCTCCAGGCTGCCTCAGTCTCCTCATCTGCTGATCAGCCCTTAATAAGCTGGCTTCTGCTCTCCTCCCAGCCCACCCCTTCTTCTCCAATCCATTGCAATCCACATTTATTAAGCACCCACTGTGTATTGGGCACTGTGCTAAGCACCGGGGACATAATTAATAAAAAGAAAGCCAGTGCCTGGCCCTCACAGGACTTACGTGTAAAAGGGCAGACAGCGGCCAAAAGGAAGAGGAAAGGTCCCCAAGGCCTTATACGGCAGCGCACCTGGCGGGTCGGCCTCTGCCCCCAAAGAGGCCGACGCTCTCTAGCTGCACTCTCACGGGTCTGGCTCTCCCGGGACCTCCCCAACCTCTCGCCTCTCAACCCAGGCTCCCATGGCTCTGGGCTGCCAGAGGCCGCCATCCCCGCTCCCTACGAATCTGCCCCGAGTGGCTGCTACCTGCCGCTTGTCCCCATGCGGACGGACGTCTCAGAGAACCTCTGACCTGAAGGCTCTGAACTTGGAGTCAGGAAGATTTGGGTTCTAATCCCGGCTCAGATATTTAATCGCTGTGTGACCCTGGACAGGTCACTTAAGCGCTGCCTGCCTCAGTTTCCTCAGCTATAAAATACCTGCCAGGATTGTTGTGAGAATAGAATTTGTAAACTACTTAGCACACAGCAGGTGCTTAATGCATGCATGTTTCCTTCTCTCCCCATCCTTCCTTCCCCATTTCTTCCCTTCTTCCCTCCCTCCCTGCTCCCCCTCTCCTTCCAAGGTTAGCTCTCTAGCCACCAAGCCAAATTACCTCATAATGACCATGATCATGATGATGATAAATGGACACACGAACGAAAACGCCTTCCTCAGGGCGTCAACACAGAGAGAGGAAAACGGACCGGGGCTCCCAGGAGATCATGGTGGAGCGGACACAACAGGTTCGGCACCTCCAGAGGCAGAGAGAAGGTGGCCTGGAGAGGGTGCCCAGGGGAGCCTCCTGGGGCTGGATCTGGAAAGCAGAGGGGACTTGCAAGGGAAGGAAGGAAGCAGGGAGGGCCTTCCAGCATGGGGCACAGCTGCCGTCCGTCTCAAGAGCCAAGACGCCCTCCACTGTACCGCCCTGCCTCCAGGTGAGAATGAGTGAGGTCCAGCCGTAGGGGCCTCGGGGATTAGGAAAGGGACCCCAGCAAGAGGGGCGGGCCATGCCTCCAGATTCCTATCAACATCAGTCTTGAAATAAGGACCTAGAATTGTTTTTGTTTCTTCCCAACAATTCTCCCATGAAAGAGTTTATGATGGGAAGTCTCATTCCTGGGGGCTACATAGGGAACCCAGGAATGTCAGGACTGGGAGGGGCCTCAGAACAGGGAATGTCAGAGCTGGGAGGGGCCTTCCTTAGAACATGGAATGTCAGGGCTGGGAGGGTCCTGAGAACTGAGAATATTGGACTTCTACAATCATCTGGTCCAGTCCACTTGTTTTTCAACAGGGCAAAGTAGCCAGAATCAGCATCCGGGAAACAGCCCTAGATTTGGACCAGTCCAAGGAGTGAGCTTCCAACATGATTCTGCTGCTGCCTGTGCACACCTATGAACACCCGGGAAGGTCTCTTCTCCCCTCTGCGGCATGCTTCAGTTTCCTCATCTGTAAAGTGGGGGTTGGGGGTGGAGATGCCAGCACCTCCAGGACCCCCTTCCCAGGGCTGCTGTGAATGTCCAGTGACAGCATTAGTGCAAGGCCCAGCTGGCGAGCCATCACGCACTAAGGCAGCGCCAGTTATGATCACAGTATCATTCCTATTCTTCCTCCCAGCTCTGGATCTTAGGGTCTTCTGCCCTTGACAGCCTAGGACCCACCTCCTGCTGGACCCAGGGAGTCAGGAAGCTTGGCCCAGAACCCCCCACCCCAGCTGGAGGCACTTTGCGAAGCCTCTGCTGGTTCCATCTGCCCAGCTGTAAAATGAGCACATCGGGCCAGCTGCTTTACAGGCCTCAGTTTCCCCACCTGTCACATCAGGGCTGTCAGATGGCCCTGCAGTCCTCTCCTGCTGGCGCTCACCTGTTCTGGGCCCTGAGGGCCGCGCACAGATGTGCCCGGGCCGGAGGTAGAGGCGCTGTCCGGGCAGTGATGGAGGCAGGGCTGGGGAAGGGATTTGATTAGTTTGAGCTGACAGTCACATTTGGCCGGGATGCCGGGGAGGGGAAGTTGTGATTCCTCTAATGAAGCCTGAATGTGATTTGTCATCCAAACAGCTGCCGCGGAGCCTGAGAGCCAGACCGTGGCTGGCCCCAGAGCTCGGCCCACCGCTGGGGTGGCGGGAAGGCAGGACACGCGCCGCCCAGGACGCCGGGGAGGCTTCAGGCAGGACAGGGCACGTGCTGAGCCAACATGCCACAGAGACCTGGGTGCGAATTCTCCCTTTGCAGCTGAAAGAGACCTTGCAAGCCCTCCAGTCGAACCCCCGGATTTTAAAGAGGAGGTAACAAAGTCTCAGAGGTCAGCAGCAACTTCCCAGACCTCGTGGAAGCCCCCTAGTCCAATCCCTTCACTTGACAAAAGAGGAAACTGAGGCAGATTTTTAAAGATCATAAATGTAGTGCTGAAAGATCCTACTCCCTCCATTTTACAGATAAGGAAACTGAGTCTCAGAGAGGGGCAGTGACTTCTAGTAGGATCCAAAGACCACCAACTGAGCTTAGTATGGTGGCTGGCATATAGTTGGTGCTTAATGATTGCACCGGCATGGCATACAGTCGTCATACCTGTTGAATTGAGCTGAATGACCCTGGCCAAGACGCTTCCCCAGGCTGAGTCTCAGTACCTTCCTCCATAAAGTGAGGGAGTGGAATCCATGGGGTCTAAAGTCTCACCCACAAAGAGGCCTCTGAACCCCTCTGCCATTACCCACTCTAGACAACCAACAGGCAATTATTAAGCACCTGCTGAATGTCAGGCACTGTATGAAGACACAAATGGGACAGTCCCTGCCCTCTGGAAGCTTCTGTTCTCATGCACAGGCCTGGCTGGGGGCCTTTCTCATTAGCCCCCCATCCATAGCGCAGTACAGAGCTCTCTGGGGTCCTGGGCAGAGACGTTCCTTCCCTGGGCCTCAGTCTACCCCCCTACCCTGGGCAGGATGAGCAATCTCCAAGGGTCTTTCCATCTGTCTGCCCACCACCAGCCAGCGCATGATAAATGCCCACTGCCCGACGTCTCTGGGCTGGGCTGCCCTCTCGCCTGGTTCCCCCAGAGATGGCAAGCGGGGAAGGCCGCCAACTGGCCAGGGCGGCCTGGGGCTGTAACCTTGGCCTCTTTATCTCCAGGTTCCAACCCACTGAGCTCAGCAGGAGGCTCTCGGAGACGTGTTTGCAGCAGCTCCTTGTGGGGGCATCTGTGGCCCCCCCCCCCCGTCTGAGACGAAAACCAGAACCCTCTCGAGGTTATTCTGGGATTCGCGGTGCCTGGCACACAGTCGGAGCTTAATAAACGCTCTTTGACCAATGTCTCTCTCACACACACACATACACCACGATGACCTTTTCTTCACTGTCTTCTGTGCTTCGGGAGAAGGCATTTCAGATATAGTCACCATAAAATTCAAGCTAAGGGGCCGAGGGGCGGCTGAGTCCAATGCCCTCACTTCACAGAGAGGAACCTGTGACCCGGGGAAGGTCACTGGGTAAGAAGCAGCAGCAGGAGAGGTCAGCACTAGGGGCATGGAGACAAAACCCAAACAATCCCTACCCTCAAGGGGCTTCCTTCTGGTCCATCTCCAGCCTTCCCCACCTCACTGCCTCATATACTATTAGACAACGGATTTTAAGAGGTCACGAGTCTGTCTCAGTGTGGCAGGGAAAGCGCTGAATTAGGGCTTAATTCAGCTCAAATCCCAGGTCTGCCTCTAACTTACTATGATCCTCTCCAGGCCTGTTTGTTTTTGTTGTCCAGTCGCATCCAACTCTCTATGGCCCTGTTTGGGATTTTGGCAAAGATACTGGAGTGGTTTGCCCTTTCCTTCTCCAGCTCCTTTTACAGATGAGGAAACTGAGGCAAGCAGGGTTCAGTGACTTGCCCAGGGTCACACAGCCAGTAAGAGTCTGAGGCTGGATTTGAACTCAGGTCTCCCTGACTCCAGGCCCAGCGCTCTATCCACGGAGCCACCCAGCTGCCCAGGCCTCAGTTTCCTTACCTGTTAAGTGAGAAGCTTAAGCAGAGATGTCTTCCAGCTCTAATAGGCTTTGATCCCGTTCTCCAGAACGCACCTCGACACACCGTCATAAATGTTAATGCTATATATAAAGGCAATATATTTATGGAACAATCTCACCCTTGAGCAAACCTTTTAAAATCACATTTTTAAAAAGGAAGCGATGGCACTTTGCTGATGCCCCCATCTCATGCTAAGAGAGAAGCACAGACAGACAGACTGAGTAAGTCACTCTAGGCTGGCAGCGGCCACCCTACTCCCTGCCCATCCGAGTGCAGAGGCACAAGACGAGCCGACTGGCATCTCTCGGGCTCGGAAGACTTGGCGGCGGAGGCTCGGGTCAGGGCCTCCAAGGACACAGAGCCGCCTGGTCGCTGGCCAACGTCCAGGAGTCATCAGCAAACCGAGAGATGGGGAACAGATGGCCGACACCCCCATTAGGTGCTGGGAGTGGACCGCGTCTGGCGCTGTGCTCATTCCGTGCCTGCTGCCAAGCAGACGTGGGAAATGGGGAGCGGGCTCAGCTGACCTTAGGGAGGGAGAGGTGAGGCTGATCCCCATCGCCTCTCCCAGGGTATGGCACAGAGAGGGCAAGTTTGTGGATTGGCTTATACATCCCCCCTTCTCTCCCCTATTCCCCAGCTCAGTCTGCAGAACCCCTCTCACCTCATTTGATGTCCATTTCACAGAGGATGAGGTGCTGCCAGGGGCTCCCCCCTCTCCTGAGGGGACAAAACAAAAGTCAAAGCCCTGCCTGCCCTTAAGGGGCTTACATTCCCCTGGCAGGGCGGTACAAGCATGCACACACACAGCAGACAGAAGTCACACCTGGTAACAGGAGGTCATTTTGGAAGGGGGAGAGGAGGGAAGGGGATCAGGAGAGGCCTGGGGAGGGCAGCCGGGTCTGAGTGGGCATAAAGGGGACCACCAGAAGGGTGACAGGGCTAGAGACCTTGGCCTGCAGGGAGGGAGGGGCAGGGTGGAAGGGCCATCGTGGGGGAGGGGACCCGTCGGCTGAGCCCCAGAGGCAGGAGAGACAAGGACACTCCCCAAGGATGTGAGCGGTCCCCCATGGCCTCTGTGGGGAGCAGCCCCATCCCTGGAGGAGCCCCCCTCGCCCACCATGTTGCAGAGGGGGCTCCCGTTTGTAGACAGCTTGGACTCGGGGGGCTGTGGGGCCCGCCCCTCTGGGTGCCGGGCATCCCGAGCTCTGGGGCAGGCGGGCAGGCTCTCGTGACCACCAGTGGCCTAGGCCATCACAATAACCCGCTTAACGGTCCTCCTGTGTCGGCCAGGGGCTCCTCCAATCAGAACAATCTTCCTCAGTATAAATCCAACAACCCTTCTTAATCCCTGTCTCCTGGCCAGCCCCTGGGTTCGCAGAGAAAAATCCCACCCCTGCCCTCAGGCAGCTTACACTCTGCTCCCCAGGATGCCCCCAAAGTATCTCCCCCTCTCTCTCTGCTGCTGATCCGGTTCTATGACCAGAAGCTCCCTGAGGGCAGGAACCGGACCTGCTCTAACTCTGTGTCCCCACACAGGGACCCTACACACAGTCAGCACCTAATAAATCCTTGCTAACTCAAGCCGCTGAGCACGGCCAGCTGCGCTGTGTGGACACAGACGAGCCTTGTGAAGGAACAGAGATCCTGTGTGCAGCCCCCTCCCTTGCACACGCCTGCCTTGACAGCGCACAGACCCTCGGGCCAGCTGCCCGGGCTCAGGGCCAAACTGCCTGCCTCTGCCAGATCCTGGCTTCTCTTGGACAAGGCTCCAAGATGGCACGGTCCTCCGCAGGCCTGCCAAAGCTGGGCTTGGAGGGACATTGGGGCCCAGGCAAGGTTCCTGGCATTCTCATCCAAGAAAGCTGGGCCCTTCTGAGCCGGGATGGGGTAACCCTGGCCTAAGCCCACCCCCTTCCCTTACTGATGGAGTGGCCTTTTTGAACCTCTTAGTGAACCATCACGCAGTCAATCAACAAACACCTTTTCAAGGTCTCCTACGCAGCCATCCCCCTGACTCTGGCCAAGAGCCATTCCCCAGGAGAGGTGAGGACTTTGTCGTCCTGCCAGGATCCCAGGCTCATCTGCTTGGCTGGACAGGACCCTTAGGGATCAGTGCCTTCTTTTACAGGGGAGGAACCCGAGACCCAGAGAAGGGATGGGTCTTGGACAAAACCACCCAGCCAGTAGCGGAGGCAGGTAGGATTTGAACCCAGCTCCTCTGACTCTAATCACAGACTTGGGCTGACCCTTGCCAGCTCTCCCAATCATGTGCTACCTCAGCCCATCCTCATTCTGAGGGAGAGAGGACATATCTGGGCTCTAAACAATCCAGGCATGGTGGGGGAGGGGCTGGGTAGGAAATCCCCCAAAGAGGAGGGGAGGGGTCTCTGCCTTGGTTCTGGTTCTGGGAACAAACCCCTCCACTGTGAACGTTCCCTGAATGTCATTTCTACAGCTCACTGAGCCTGGGAGCCCCCCCCCAGACCTCCATGGTTATCTGGGCTCCCAATTAGAATGCCAAGCCCTCCATCCTCCCGTGGGAGCTGGCCAGGGACCCCCTTCTCTTCTTGGCCATCAGCTCTCCTGCTAGCCCCTAATCCCCAGGCCTGGCCCCCCCACCCCCAGCCTGGGACCCCTCCCCAGGACCCCCACTCCTAGGCCTGGCCCCCATACCCTCTGGGCCCCCCACCCCCAGGCCTGAGCCCCCCACCCTCTGGGCCCCGCACACATGAGTCCTTCTCCAATCAGCCAGGCTCATTCACAGCACGGCAGCCTCGCTTCCCTCAGGGGACTCGCTAATGAAGATGGCCGCCATTAATCTCTTCCCTCTCCCGACAGGTCAATTTATAGTTCCGTGGGGAGCCCTGGCTCCCGGCCAGAGGGTTTGACATAACTCTCCCTGTTCTTCCCGGGGAGGAGAGGAGGGCGAGGGCGCAGCCAGCAGAGGCGGGCAGAAGCCACAGGGACCCCAGGGCCTGCCTGACACAAGCCCATCCATCGTCCTGCCAATCAGTACCAGAGCCGGCAGCCCAGGCACACGCAGCAGCCCAGCGGGGAGGGGGCCCCACAGAGGCAAGAAGGGGAGCCAGCTGCTCTGGGACCCTGGTCCTGGGAAGGGGTTCAGCCGGCTCCAGATGGGGGCTCTGAGATTGCCAAAGCCTGTGCACCCCCCTATGTGGAGACTGTGGGGGAGGAGGGGTCCCTTCTGTACTGGGGAGGGGTCCTTCTGCACTAGGGGGGATCCTTCAGGACTGGGGGGGTCCTTTGTACTGGGAAGGGTCCTTCTGAACTGAGAGGTGGAATCCTTCAGTACTGAGAGTGTCTTTCTGGACTGGGGAGGAAGATCCTTCAGAACTGGGGGGTAGAGTAATTTGTACTGGGGGGTTCTTCTGTACTGAAGGAGTCTTCTATACTGGGGAGGGGTCCTTCTATACTAGGGGGATCCTTAAGAACTAGGGAGGGTCCTTTGTACTGGGAAGGGTCTTTCCATACTAGGGTGAATCCTCCAGTATTGGGAGATGGAGTCCTTCAGTACTGTGGAAGCGTCTTTCTGAACTGGGGGGTGGAATCCTTCAGTACTGAGGGCATCTTTCTGTACTGGAAGGGTCCCTTGTACTGAGGAGGGGTTCTTCTGCACTGGAGTGGCCCTTCAGTACTGGGGGGCAGAGTCCCTTGTACTGGGAAGGTCCTTCTGTACTGGAGGAGCCTTCTATACTGGGGAGGGGTCTTCCTATACTGTGGAGGGGTCCTTCTGCACTTCAGAACTGGGGGTAGAGTCCTTTGTATTGGGGATCCTTCTGTACTAGGGGGGAACCTTCAGGACTAGGGGGGTCCTTTATACTGGGGAGGGTCCAGTACCATACTGGGGCAAATCCTCCAATATTGGGAGATGGAGTCTTTCGATACTGTGGAAGGTGTCCTTATGTACTGGGAGGGCCCCTATGCTGAGCAGAAATCCTTCCATACTGAGAAGAGTCCTCCAGAATTGGGGGGTCCTTCCATACTAGGGGAGCCCTCCAGAATTGGGGGGTCCTTCCATACAGGGAAAAGTCCTCCAGAATTGGGGGGTCCTTCCATACTGGGGAAAGTCCTCCAGAATTGGGGGGTTCTTCCATACTAGGGGAGTGCTCCAGAATTGGGGAGTCCCTCTGTAATGGGGGCAGTCCTCCAGTACTAAGGTAGTCGTTCATACTAGGCAGCAGAGTTCTTCAGCACAAGCCACTGTCCTGCCATGGGCTGCCTCCCTCTGGGATCTCAAAGCCCATCAGATCATTTTCTGCATTCAGAAAGAAACAGTGGGTCACTGAACCTACACCCGGCAGCTGCAGAGGGGAAGGGCCAGGGGGCATGGATCTCCTTTTCCATCCAACCCAAAGTGGGTTTCATGGGACAGAGTTAAGAAGCACTGACCTCCCCCCATGTCTGGCTGCTTCCTTGCCGCTAGCAGGTCGGGAGTGACATAGCATTATGTCACTGAGACCAAATGTTAGGGTTGGCTTCCTCCCTTGCTGTGAGCCTGTGAGCCCTTCAAGGAGCACCCTAAGCTGGGGAAAAGAGCCCCCCACTGACCTCGACCGACCCACCATACATCTTCCCCAGGCTTGTCATGAAACTCCCTACCCCCCAGGGGCCAGGGACTGCCCAGAAGAGCTCCCAATGCCGGCTGACTGGTGAATGGGGCTCTCCCTCTTCACAGGGTCCCCCATGGGCCTCCCAGCTGCCCAGAATGCAGTAAGAGAGAGGGAGGATTCTCTCATGGGAGCAACACTGAGCCCTGCTGGGCTGGGGGGAGCCCACAGGGGATTTCCTGCACTGTGTGACCGGGCCAACATGCCACATGGCTGGTCACACCAGCGAGTATCTTCGGGGGTGGACGTGCCCAGGGAGCCCCTGCTAACTCTCCAGGCCCCCGGCAGGGCTGCATCCCTCCCACCGACAAAGCCAGCCAGCCCCAAAGAGTCCAGGGGTCCCTGAGCTGTGGGCTCTGCCAGGAGAGTCATTTACTTCAATCACCGTGAAAGGCCAAGGCTTAGGAGCTCGAGCTGGGGCTGAGGATGCCGGCAGCAGTCAGCTAGGGGGCTTAGAGAATCCAGGGCTCCGGCGGGGGCGGGAGCCCGCCTTGTGATCTTGGCGGTGGCCCTTTAAAAACCGAACAGGCTGGGCTGGGGAGCTGGGAGGGGGCCAGGGCTCAGCTGGTTGAATCAGCCGCGGCGGCCGCCAGAAAGGCAGCCCTGAGTGGCTGGATGCGATTTACAGACTGCAATTCCCCGCGCCCCTCGATAGCACTTCAGAGAGACAGAGAGAGGCAGAAGGGATAATGTAAGAGCGGGGGGGGGGGGGGGGGGGGGGGGGGGGGGGGGGGGGGGGGGGGCGGGGGCCGCGGGGAAAAGCCCGGATGAGCCAGCGGTTATTCCGCGAATGGGCCCCTGATCTCTCCCCGCGAGCCCCCACCACCTCCCCCGCACCAGGGAGAGCCCAGCGAGAGGCAGACGCGGCAGCATGGGAGCAGACCCTGCGGTCTGCCCTTCGAGGCTGCGTGAGAGGGAAGAACAGATGCTGGAGCCAGAGACCGAGGGCCTGGGTTCAAATCCCAGGGCTGCCCCCTGCTCTTTGTGCGACCTTGAGCAAGCCCCTTCCCCCACTCTGGGCCTTGGTGGCTAAAGGAAGGGAACAGACCAGCTCTCAATCTGGGATCCACTAGGACCTCCAGCCCTCCCTTCCCCATCTGGCTCCAACCACCCTTCCCGTTTCATGTCTCACGGCTCCAAACCAGCTAAATGGCACCCTCTGCTCACAGGATTGTAGTTAGAGCTAGAAGGGTCCCTGGAGGTCACCTCGCCCAATCTAGACCCCTGGTATTTTACAAAGGAGGACACTGAGGCTGGGAGGGACCGGAAATGCCAGAAGGGGGATTCGAATCCAGATCTCAGGACTCCAACTCCACAGCACTCATGTTCACACTGCCTGGACTCAAGCCCTCCTTTGGGTAGTGCAATGGGAAGAGCCCTGGGCCCTGAGGCAGAGGCCATGAGTTCAAGTCCTTATTCTCTGTGTGGCAATGGGCAAACCAGGTTGACTGTCCAAACCTTAATTTCCCCACCCGTAAAACTGGGATCACAAACCTCCTACCCTGCGTTGGGCGCGATGGAGTCCTACAGGGGTGGGAGCTCCTGCCCTCTCCGCAGGTGGGGCCCCTTCCTGCTGAGACCCTCCCCTCCTTGGAAAATGTCCCTCCTTCCTTCTTTCCTCCCTTCTTAAGAACCTTCTTTCCTCCTTTCTTCCTTCTTTCCATCCTTCTTTCCTCCCTTCCTTCTTCCCTTTCTCTTCTTCCTCCCTCCCTCCTTCACTTCCTTCCCTCCTCCTTCCCTTCTTCCTTCCTTCCTTCTTCCTTCCTTCCTTCCTCTCTTCTTCCTTCTTCCTCCCTTCTTTCCACCCTTCCTTCCTCCTTCCCTTGTTCCTTCCTTCCTTCCTCTCTCCCTCCCTTCCTCCCTCCTTCCTTCTTTCTTCCTTCCTTCTTCCCTTTCTCTTCCTTCCTTCCTTCCTCCTTCCCTTCCTCCCTTCTTCCTTCTTCCTCCTTCCCTTCCTCCTTTCTTTCCACCCTTCCTTCCTCCTTCCCTTGTTCCTTCCTTCCTTCCTTCCTCTCTCCCTCCCTTCCTCCCTTCTTCTTTCCCTTCCTCCTTTCTTCCCTCCTCCCTCCTTCCTTCTTTCTTCCTTCCTTCTCTCTTCTTCCTTACTTCCTTCCTCCCTTCCTTCTTCCCTTTCTCTTCTTCCTCCCTTCCTCTTTTCTTCCCTCCCTTCCTCCCTTCTTCTTCCTTTCTTCCCTCCTCCCTCCTTCCCTCCTCCCTCCTTCCCTCTTTCCTTCCTTCCTCCTTTCTTCCTTCTTCCTTTCTCTTCTTCCTTCCTCCCTTCTTCCTTCCTTTCTCCTTCCCTTCCTCCCTTGTTCCTCCCTTCCTTCCTCCCCCAGTCCTTCCCATCAGAAGGGTCTCACCCTCTCACAATCTCTCCCTAGGTCTCCTATTCAGCTTCATTCAGCAGGCAGCCAGCAATGCTGAGGCCCAGAGGGCAAAGAACAGCTTTGGCCAGCCAGGGAAGAGAGAACAGAACCAAAGGACCAGAACCCTGGGGCTGGGCTTCATTTCTGGGCCTTCCTCCCAGCCCGGACCATTATCTGAAACAACAGCTGCTCTCCTTTGTACTTTTCTCCCCAGGGCCCAGCACACAGCAGGTGCTTAATAAATAAATGCTTGTGGGTTGCCGACCCAAAGCTCTGGAACCATGAATCAGATAGCCTCTGCCACTGCTCCTAGAGGGGTGTGGAGCCAGTCCCCACTCACAGTGCCTGAAACTTTCTCCTCATGACACCTCCTCCATGTGTGCCGGTCCCTCCGTTCGAGGACACAAGTCTTTGCAACCTTGGCACTTGGCACAGTACTTAGCCCACAGGAAATACTTTCTTTTCATTCACTCATTCATTCGCATTGGAGACTGGAAGGGACTTGAAGTTCAGAAACTGGGGGATTCAGGAACCGCAGAACGTTGGACAGCTCTTGGCGTAGTCCAGCTTTCAGAGACTAAAAGCAGAAGCCAGATAAAATGTTCACCAGAAGCCAGAGTAGGTCACAAGTCAGCCACCAGGATGTTTGGTTCCAAGAAGCCTCAGCTCACAAGCCCCCATCAGTGTGTTTACTTTTAACAGTCAGCCGGGTGACACAGCTCAAACTGATGTTAGACTATGGCATGAGGAAACCAGAGACCTCATTAGGAGTGCCTCTTGGTTCTAAAGAGCTTGGCACCCACAGCCAAGAAACATCTGTCAGAGATAAGAGGCTACACACACAGCCACACCTGAAGGGACCAATATAGGTCACACAGCAAGGGATTCTCTCCAGAGAAGGCTTCTGCAAGTCCATGATTAGGGGGCTGCTTTTCTAAAGCATAAATCGATTTCTAAAAAGGCTTTGGCTTTGACCTAACAGAGCATGGCAGAGCCCACTCTTTTTGTGAAGAAGAGAGAGCCACAGCTGTAGCACTGAAGGCATGAGTTGCCCCCCCGCAGCCACGCATGTTCTTCATGCATGCGTCCTTCTGTACATGCTCTCCCTCTGTGTCCACTTCCCATTTGAGAGTGGACATGTATTTGTGAGAGACATATGCAGGAAATGTTGGCTTGCAACTTTTCTTACTAAGTGATCCAATAAATGCTTTTGCTCTAAATTGTGTCCCCTGGCTGACTACCAACCTGGGACCCCAGAGCTGAACCCACCACTGTAGACACAGGTCGAGCAAGCCCACCAGGGCCAGACACTCCAAGGCCTTTATCGCCACCATAGTACAGCTCTTCCCACTTTGGCTCATATTACAGATTTCTACGGAGCTTGAAGTTCACCAAGACCCCCAGCTCCTTTTCAGACCATCTAAGTACTGCTTCCTCCACCCTGTAGATGTGGACTGGCTTCAATCTTTCTGAACCCCCCTGTATAATAATATGACTTTATGTTTCTCTCCATCCAAGCGTTTCACTGTTTCAGCCTGGTATTCTAGCCCATTGTGACCTTTGCAGAGCCTGGTACCCATCCACTGAGTTAGCCGTCCCAGCTTTATGTCGGCCACGTGTTCCATTCACCCGAGTGCTAATGATAAACTGCACAGGGCCAGGGCCAGATCCCTGCGGTCCTGCCCTGGAGACGTCCTTCCAAACAGATCAGTGGCCCCTCGACCTACCGTACACTCTCATCTAGCTCACAATCTGAAAACTTGTTCACCAGGAGGGAATTGGTTAAACATGGAGGAACTGCTTCAATCTGCCAGCGAGAGCAGCAGAGGAAGACATAACTGAACTGGTCCAAAGCGAAGTTAGAGCAACGAGGAAACGACCGCACCAGGACTGCAGCAAAGTAACAATTAAAACGGGAAACTCTGGGAAGGTAAAGACCAAGGTTGGCCCCAAAGAAGGCCCCTCCCCCCGCTTCTTGGCAGAGGTGGGGGAAGGGGCACCGTCTATAACGTCAGACTTGTAATCCAGACAAACAGGCCTTCTCTCTGCTCCTCAGACAAGAGCCTCATCTCCCACCTCTGGGCCTTTGCAGTGGCTGCCCCCCCTCACCTCCATCCCTTGGAATCCCTCCGTGCCTTCAAGAAGGAGCTTAGGTACCATCTTCTACAGGAAGCTGCCTGTGCCTGCTGCAACCAAGGGCCAAGCGCCCTCCCTCCCAATTGCCTTGTAGCTGTCTGCCCTGTTCTCTATGTATCCGTGTTCTCCTTCTCTCTCTCTGTCTCTCTCGTCTCTCTCTGTCTCTCTGTCTCTGGTTGGCTCCTATATTTGTATAAAAACTCCCTGAAGGCAGCAACTGTCTCTTTTTGTCTCAGTATTTCTTACTCCTAGGAGCAAGTGATAGGCCCCTATTAATCAACAAATATTTATTACAAGGATAATTACACAGTGTAGTTACAATGAGCAAGTGTGATCCCAGAGAGAGGACAATTCAATTCCTCTGTCAGTAGGTGGGGGGCTACGGGTGTGGAACACGGTATGTTCTTCAGTCTTAAGTGAGGTTCTGGTTTTGTTCAACTGCTTCCTTTTTTATTCTCTGTTAAAAGGGGTGGCCCTTTGGGGGTGGGGTGGATGATACACTGGCAGATAAAAAGGATAGAAAAACAAAAACTGATTACAAAAAGAGGGGGTGTTTTTTAATTAGTTAAACAAGTTTTTACTTGTCTACTACATAGCTGCTTTCATGAGGACCACCTCATCTTATCCTCACATCCACTGCTAGTTAAGACAGGCTACTATCCCCGAAAAGGGGCAAATATGTAGATCTACACATATAGATGGCGGTCTACCACAGCCACAGCCTCAGACATAGACAGGGACATAGCCATAGGCACAGATACGTGGGCAGTACTCTCTCTCGCCTTCTCTCTCCATATGTGTGCATGTGTGTGTGTGTGTGTGTGTGTCTATATGTGTGTGTACATATGTATAGATCATATATGTATGTACCCATATATGTGTGTGTGTATATATATATGCACTATATGTAAAGAGCTCACAATTATACAGCTAATCGGGCGGGGGAGGGGGGAGCTGGGATTGCAGCCTTCCGACTCTGGGGAAGGGGGTCTCTCCTCACTGTAGATCCCCAAGCACCCTCACAATTTTGTCTTTTCTGTCCCCCCCCCGCCCCGGCATGCCAGGAACAGTGGAAGGAGCGTATCAGGAATTCAATCAATACTGACTTATTCTTACATCATGCTTCTCAGGCAGAGGGGGGCCAAAGTGGGCTCCCAGAAGTAAGACCTGGGTTCAAGTTCAGCCTTTGACACCTACTGGCAGAATGACCCAGTCACCCCTCTAAGATTGTAAAGTGGAGAAAAAGTGGCGATTTGCATGGCAGAAGTTTTCTCTTACTGGAGTTCCCCCAACCAAGGGTGTGAGTAAAAGGCCAGTCCCCTTCCCTAAACTAAAGAACGGGGTGTCTTTACAGATGGCAGCATTGTCTAATCAAGAGACTCTGGCTTGCCAAAAGAGCTGAGAAGAGGATTTAACCCATTAACTGCTACCAGAGGACCTTCTCATAACCAAAGGATAGCAGAGGTACCCTGGCATAATAGACAGAGCGGGGAAGTCCTGGGTTCGAGTTCCGCATCTAACACACACCCATGGGGGTGATCGTGGGCTGCCCCAGGCAGCTCCCTCTGACTCCAAGCTGCAGAACCAGGTGCCAAGGGGCGCTGCCTGGGAGCTCCTCATAGAGATGAAATCCAAGGGGGGAAAGGGGGGATGAAAGTCCTGGTTCTGACATTCTTCAGCCATTCAATCACCAGCAAGTCACTGAACCACCCTGGACCCCACTTACTGATGAGCCATCAGGAAAATGGGGCTAAGAGAACAATGGAGCTTAGAGCAAGAGAGGAACCACGGAGACCAGTCTAACCAGCTCATTTTACAGGTGAGGAAACTGAGGCAGGCCTGGGTTCAATGACCTGCTCAAGGTCATACAGCTAAGAATTGGAGACAGGAGGGGAGGCCAGGGTTTCTGATGCTAAAAGCAGTGTCTGACTCACTGGGAAGCGAAGGGGAAGGGAAGGGGAAAGGAAGAAAACGTGCACTAAGCCCCCAAACGTGCCAGGCACTGTGCACCCTTTACAATTGTGATCTCATCAGATCTTGCCAACAACGCTTCAAGGAAGCTGCTGTTATGATTCTCATCTTATGGATGAGGAAACTGAGGCTAACAGCAGTTAAGTGACTTGCCCGGGGTCACCCAGCTGCATTTGAACTCAAGTCTTGCTGACTCCAGAACCCAGGCTCTGTTAGCAGTCTGTACACATTGACCAAGCACTTTCTTTTCTTTCTTCTTTTTTTTTGGCTAGGCAATGGGGTTAAGCGACTTGCCCAGGGTCACACAGCTAGTACGTGTTACGTGTCTGAGGCCACATTTGAACTCAGGTCCTCCTGACTCCAGGGCCAGAACTCTATCCACTGTGCCACCTAGCTGCCCCGACCAAGCGTTTTGCAGGGGCTTCTAGGAGCAGGCAAGCGAGGCCTGAGAAGCCCCCCTCCCACTCCCCTCACTGGGCAGATAAGGAAACATCTCCACCGGCTTGCCCCACACCGCCGTCCCTGCTGTCTCCCCAGCCCCAAGCACCAGGGCAGGCAGAGAGGGGGCCCCTAACGATTCTCCAGCTCCTGGCTCGGCTCCGTCCTGGAAATCCAGGCTTCCTGCGGCAGCAGCCCCGGGGACCCGAGGCGCTGACACCAATGAGCTCTCCCTGGTGGCCTGAGTACAGGGTACAGGATTCCAGGGCTGCCGAGGGGTCCCTCCCTGCTGGGGGACAGGGGGGAGGGGCTGCTGGGCCTGTTCTCCACCAGAGGGACAAGCCTGGGGAGCTGGGAGTGAGAGGCCCCAGAACAGCCAAACGAGCCCCAACTCTGGAGTCAGACGCCCTGGGTTCAAATCCTGCCCTCCCTCGCCTCAGTTTCCTTCTCTGCAAAAAGCCAGGCCTCTGAAGTCTCTTCCGGCTCTAGCCCCGGGAGCCTGTGACTTGTTCCGCTCAGTCTTGGAGGGTAGACGCCGAAGCTGACTCCCAAGGAGGCTAATCAAGGCCAGATGTGGAGAAGGCCCTGGCAGAAAGCCCAAGCACTGTCAGGAGGACGCAAAGCGGCGATTGGGGCCCAGCTGGAGAACGGGGGGAGGCCAAGCACAAGAAGACGCAGAGCTCTGAAGAAAGGAAAGAGCAAACGGAGGCAGCCAGGCTGGGCAGAGCAGACCCCCAGGGAGCCCACCGCTGCGGGCTGTGCCAGGTGGGTAAGGGCCTCAGCTGCCAACCAGGCTTGCCCAAAGGGCCCATTTTATGGACGAGGGAGCTGAGGCCCAAGGCGCAGGGCCTGCAGTGAGCTGGAGCTCAGGCCCCCAGACTCCCAGGCATCCTCTCGCGGCCCCACCCTAATTATTCTGCAGACTGACTGATGTCCCTGATCCATCAATCATCCTTCCTCCCCCTAAGACCCCCCAGACACAGGCAGAAAACAGGCAGCTAAGGGGGTCTCTCAACCTGAGGGCCTCCCAGCAGCTTCTCGGGTCCCCACGTGGGGCCAGCCACTCAACCGAGAAGCTTTGATCACGCGCCCGCTTCGCGCTGCTACTGGAGGCTCTGGCCCCGCCGCCTCGCCATGGGCTTGCTGGGTGACTGCGGGCCAGGCCCTCTCCCTCTCTGGGCCCTTGGTGGTCTCCAAAGCTTCGTGTGGCCCTAAATGCTAAGACTCTGAAAAGTCACAGCCATCCCAACCCCACTGCACACTTTACGCGCTCCCTGGCTCCGCATTCAAGGCCTCCCTCGTCTGTTCTCCAGGCTACCTCTCCAGCCTCAGCTCCCCCAGCGCTCCCCCAGGCCCCCGAGAGTCCAAAGCTGTCCCAGTCTTCTCCTTTTCCCTTTGGAGACACAGAGGGCCAACAGCTGGAGGCTTTTGGGGTGGGGAGATCCCTGCCTGGAGACCTGCAGGGGCTTCTCCTGCTGCCCCCCAGCACTTGAAGGATTCTAGAGGCTTCTCCAAGGTAGAACAGAGCATGGTGGGAGGAAGCCGTCCTCCTCCTAGAATCAGGAGCGCCACGCTGGGGGAGCCTGTGCCCAGGAAGACCTGCCAACACCCCGTCTCGCCGACTCCAGGAAGAAGGCAGGCCAGGGCGCCCCAGGGGTCAGGAACCGGAGCAAGCATTGACAGAGGGCTTGACAAAGATCAGGCCACTTCATCCCCACCACCCTGGGAGGCGGGCGCGTCATCAACCCCACTGTTCAGAGGAGGACCGGGCTTCCTCCATTTATCCAGGATGTATATCTAGTTACGTACAGAGCTGTTCGCCTCCTGCCTCCCAGGGACCGTCTTCTGCCTCTTTTTGTAGTCCCAGTGCCTGGCATACAGTAGGCATTTAATAAGTGCTTGATGACTTGATCTGATTGAGAATGAGAGGCGAAATCACTTGCCCAGAGTCACACAGCTAGGAAGCATTCACAGCAGGATTTGAACTCAGGCCTTCTTGACTCTGTGGGGCAGCTGGGTGGCACCACCAGTACATAGAGCACCAGGCCTGGAGTCAGGAAGACTCATCTTCCTGAATTAAAATCTGGCCTCAGATACTGTGTGACTCTGGGCAAGTCACTTACCTCTGTTTGCCTCAGTTTCCCCATCTGTAAAATAAGTATTAGACCAGCTGACCTCTGCTCCGTGTCCCGTTCCAGTTCCCATCATAACAATAACTGACAGTTCTCAAAGCCTGTTACGTGACATTATTAAGCCTTGCATCAACCCTGAGGGTAAATACAGATGAGGAAACGGAGGCTTGCTCAGCCATGAAGGGGCCTGCATACATGGGGTAAGGAGGAGGAGGGCTGGTCTTCCCAGCTTCTGCCCATACAGAGGGTACAAATGCTGGTGAAGTGACTTAGGGATCCCCGTTTCTTCCTGGGTAAGCTGCACCCCCCACCCCTCGCAGCCCACACTGCCGCAGCTCCAGGGGAGGGGGCCCCAGGCCAGCAGGAGGGAGGCTGGAAGGGCTGGTAATGAGCCGATCAGACTCTGCAGGGACAGGATTCCTCCGGCAGCACCTCCCCTCCACCCCCACCCCCAGCCAGGAGCCTCTGTCGGCCTATCAAAGTCATTCTTTCCAAACAGCCATTTTGTAACATCACAGTAACCGATCACCTTGACACTGACGAGCCGCCAGCCCCGGCGGCGGGCAGAGGCGGGCAGAGGGGTCAGGGGGCCGTGGCCTTCCCCGCAGGCGGCTGCCCCGTGGCCCACCCCCCTCAGTGCCTGGCGCCCAGCCCCATCTGCTGATGGAGTGCAGAGGTCTTCAACCTCCCTCTGGGGAAACTTGACTCAATTACGGGCGGTGTGGGAGCAGCGGCTGTCTCTTTTGTCTCAGCATCCCCAGCCCCCTAGCAGCACAGCGCCTGGCACCCAAGAGGCATGCAGGAATGTGGAGGGATCGGGAACTGTCAAACCAGAGCCACAGAAAAGAGAGAGACCTCTGCCCACTCTGCCTGGCCCTGGCCCAGAAATCAGAGAATCACAGAACAGCAGAGCTGGGAGGGGGCTGAGAACAGCTAAGGGGGAGCTGAGAACAGGGACCATCCGAGCTGGGAGGGGGCCCAGAGAATGCGATCAGACCTGGGTGACAGCGTGGAATGGGAGAATGCCAGCACGTTGGACTTCAGCTCTGGAAAGGCCCTCCTCCGGAGGGTAAGTGACCTGGGCAAGCAAAGTGAGAAAGGGCAAGGGAGCCCTCATGAGAGGCAGGGGCAGGGGCTGAGTCCCCCAGGCTGTCTGGCCTCAGCCTCCCCCCTCCAGAAACCCACAGAAGAGCAGTGCCCACCCACCCCAGGCACCCTGAAGACAAAGCAAACAGGGGGCGGTCCAGGGACCTAGATACTGGTCCTGGTATCACCCCCTCCTCCTAGGGGAGGCCGTGAGATGCTTAGAAAGAGCTCTGGACCTGAGTTCAAATCCTAGTTCTGTCACTTAATGGGCAAGTCACTCCCTTCTCCTGGCCTTGTTTCGTCCTCTGTAAAATGACAGGCTTGGCCTTTAAGATTCCCTTCCAGACCTAGATCTAAGCTCCTAAGGTGGGTGTGAATGCCCCTGGGCCTCAGTTTCCCTTCTGTGACACGGCCACTGTGCCTCAGACACTGCAGTCCATCTCCCACCTCCAAGCCTTTGCCTTGGCTGTTCTCCATGTCCTCCTCACAGCTGCCTCTTAGAATCTTTCACATCCCCCAAGGCTCAGCCCTGCCTGGCCTTCTGACTGTTCCTCATACCTGATGTGACATCTCCCACCTCCAAGCCTTTGCACGTCAGTGCCCAAGGATACTCTGCAAGACTCAGAGAGGAGCCGGAGCACCTCAGTAAAGGCAGCTCCCTATGCTAATGACATCACAGGTCCAGACCAAAAAATATCTAGGAGAGAAAGTGGATGTGATGTCCGTCACTTGAGAAATGACTGAAAAACCCAAAGGCCTATCACCTAAAAGAAAGGCCCAGCACGGCCTCAGCACGGCTCCAGAGGACAGAAGAATATCCCCCTCTTCTCAGACAGGTGGGGAGCCAGGGGTACAGAATGGGGCACACACCCTCATCCGAGATGTTTGGCTTAGCTTTGATTCTCTGTTTTGAGGGGAGGTAATGGAGAAAGAGGTGAGAATGCCTTAAAAAAATCATTTAAAACACCAATAAAAACAATTACAAAACGCCTTTTTTGTCCAAAGGGACCCTCCCTCCCTCTCCCAGTTTGTCTTTCACAGTCACCTGGGATCCCCAGCCCCAGGTAGCAGCTTCTCTACCCTTTCAGGCCCTGGACCCCTTTGGCCCTCTGGCTGGGGTAGCCTGTGGACCCTTTCCTAAAATCAGGCTTTGAAATTCATAAAAGAAAGCATGTCAGATTACAAAAGAAATCAATTCTATTGAAAAAAAGACTTCATTGTTTTCCCAACCAAGCTCACAGGCCACCTGAAATCCCGCACCATCCCCCCTCCTCAAAGTTAAGAGCCTGGGAATGTAAGCTCCCTGGGGTCAGACCATGCTAAGTGGGGTTGCATTCTCAGAACTGAATCCAGCTCATACAGACTACGTGTTTAATAAATGCTGGTTGAATCAAGAAAGAAAGCATTTATGAATCACCTACCCTGTACCAGGCACCATGCTCCTCATGGGCGATGCAAAAAAAGAAACAGTCCCCTGCCAGGGGATTACGTTCTACTGAAAGAGACAACCTACACACGTGGAAATATACTGAGAATAAAAACAAGGCAGGTTGGGCTCTCCCATGGGCACTGGCATTGGGGGAAATCAGGAAAGGCTTCATGGAGGCAGTGATGCTGGCATTGAGCCCTCAAGGTAGAGGGGAAGGCAGAGAAGCAGGGGTACATTCCAGGCCTGGGACACAGCAAAGGCACAGAGTGGGGAGCCCATCGGTCACGCCCCTGGGGATGGGCTCCCCCTCCTTCAGACGGCCCCACCACAAGCAGGGGTCAGCCAGCCGCCCTCCTGGCTGTGGATGCCAACATCCCTCTCGTGCCTGAGCTCCGCCCGGTCCCCCAGGCTCCCCCACCCCGGCTCATCCCGTCTACAGAGGGAGCCCCAGCCAGAAGGGCTTCACACCCCCTCTCCCCCCGCAGCAGGCCTTGCTAACGGTCTTAACAGCTGGAAAAAAAAAACAGACGAAAAGAAAGAGTTACCAACTAAGGCACACCATCAAAATGGATTTTCTGGAAAACAGAAGCTGGTCATTCACCCTCAGAGCTTTACTGGTGGAAAAAAAAAAGTCTATTCTTTCTGACATGGGAAGGCGGGGAGCCCTGGCCCATCTCTGGTCTTCCTCTCCCCTCTTTATTAGGGAATCTGGACACACAAAAAACTCAATGAAAAATTCAAGGCCCCTAAGCAGCCCTCGTGTCTCATTTCCTTGTAGCTTTCATTTCGCAGAAAGGGCCTGTCTATTCTCCCAGGGCCGCCAAGGCAGAGCGCGCACGGCTCCGCACCCCTTAGCCATCTGGCCCCCGGCTTCTAGCGTTAAGACCGTCCCCCAAAGGAAACTGAGGCACAGGCTCTGCAGGAGCTGTCAGCCACAGTATCACCAGAAAGCCACATCTGAGGACAGCCAGGGAAGGAAGGCAGGACCTTTCCACACGGGAACAATGGGTATCCTCACCTGTAGGTGGCGCCCTTCTTCCAACAGGTATAGGGGATTAGTCAGTCAATCAACAAACATTTACTGAGGGCCCAGCACTGCGCTGCATGCTAGGGATTCTAGAAGGAAGCATCAGGCAGTCAGTCAAGAAGCATTTACGAAGCACCTACTGTGTGCCAGGCAGTGCCCTAAGTCAGCACCAGACATGCAAAGAAGGGCAAAAACCAGTCCCTGCCCTCAAGAAGCTCCCAGTCTAATGGAGAAGACAACATGCAGAGAGATAACTGAACCAGGGTGAACACAAGCTCATCTCGGGGGGACGGCAGCCCAGAAAAGATTTCCTGCCCAAGGTGGGATCTGAGCAGTGGGAAGCCAGGAGGTGGACACTGAAGGCCTTCAGGATGCAAAGGCCTAGAGAGGGTAGATGGAGGGCCCAAGGAGGGGAAGAAGGCTGGCAAGGCCTTTTGAAGCCAAACAGAAGACGTTCTCTGTGATCCTACAGGTAACAGGGTCTTTGTCAGACTCCCCAAGCTGGCACGTGACCAATCAGAACAGCACAGGAGGAGCACTGCACGTGGAGGCGGGAAGGCCCGGGTTCAGATCCCATCTCATCCGCTTCCGAGCCACACGACCCTGGTCATTCCTGCGGTCCTCCAAGACAAGAAGCTGCCGAGATGCTAGGAAAAGTGGCAACCTGCCCTGGAGGAGGGAGATTCCCGGGAGCTACAGAATCCCAGGCCCAGGCCTTTTCTGGTCCCCTGGACAGTTTCACTTTTGTGCATCAGGCAGAAACTGTAATCCCATTTTACAGAAGAAACAGTGGGTCAATAAGCAGTTATAAGTGCCTACTGTGTGGAGCGGACCTGCCCCAAGCCACAGAAACACTGTGGGAGCGGAATTCAAACCCAAGTCTCTTTGTCTCCTAGTCCAACTCTCTGGCCCCCCACTCCTCCAAAACTCACAACAGACCTGGCTGGGAAAAAGCTGAAAAGTCTGTGAGGGAGCTGGGGGGAAGGAGGAGGGGGAAGGGGGAGGGGGAAGGGGAAAGAGGAAGGGGAATGGGAGAGGGGAAGGGGAGAGGGGAAGAGGAAGGGGGAGCAGGATAGAGGAGGAGGAAAGGGGAAAGGGGGAGAGGGGAAGAGGAGGGGGAAGGGGGAGGGGGGGGGGGGAGAGGGGAAGAAAAGTGGGGAGAGAAGAAAAGGAAGAGGAATGGGCGGGGGGGGGAAGGAAAGGAGAGCAGGGAAGCGGGGGGGGGGGGGAGCGGGGAGCAAAGGGGAAACTCCCGGCCTCCAGCCCTCCCAGGAATCCCCCCAGCTGCCACCAGGAGCCTGCCAAGGGATGGCTTACTATATATATGCTGGGGCTCTGTCATTCACAGTCATAAAGATAGGCCCAGAAAGAGAAACAGCCCCAGGAGCCGACTCACCCTTCAAGGCTCCACCTCAAACTGGGAGACCATGGCCATTACCCTGGATGAGTCTCTCATTTTACAGGGGAGGAGACTGAGGCAGAGGTGTCACAAGATGACTGGACCCTAGATCTAGCGCCGGTGGGACCTTGGAAGTCACCCAGTCTGACCCCCTCATCTTACAGACAGGGACACTGAGGCCTGGGTACAAGCGACTTGTCAAACAGGTGGTAAGTGGAAGAAGCAGGATTCAAACCCAAGACCTCAGACTCCCGCCCACTGCTTTGCCCACTGACAGTTCACAGGCAGCTTTCCAAAGAAATAACAATCACTAGCATTTCTAAACCCTGGAAGGTTTGCAAAGCACTCTTGACATGCATTATCTACTTTGATCCCCACAAAAACAACCTGCTTGTCATCCCCATTTTACAGATGGGAAAACTGAGGACGGCAGAATCAATCGTAACAAACCATTCCAGTCAAGAGAAACAAATCAACACATTGGCCCATCAGAAAATGCATGCCTCCTTCTGCCCCTATAGTCCCCCACCTCCCTGCCATCCCCACAGGGAGGCAATGCACTCCATTCTCAAGGACTCGGAAGTCACTCTGGCCACCACCTTCAGCACGGATCTGAAGTCCTGCGGCGGCACTGTCCTTTACAAGACTGCAGTCACCCTGCAAGGGCAGACACCTTGGGTGGAGCACAGGCAGGAGAGAAGAATCTGATTCAGAATGGGCTGTCTGGCAGATAATGAACCCCCCCCCACTAAGAGTATCCCAGAAGAGCTGGGGGACCTCTAGTTAGGGGTTCCTGCAATGGGCAGAAGGTTAAACTACATGACCTAAGGTCCCTGTGGACAACAGCCCCTCCGGGTGAGTCACTTCCCTGGTCTGGGCCTCAGTTTACCTCCTCTGTAAAATAATGAGATTGGACAAGACGCCTCTGAAGCCCTTTCCAGGTAATCTGTATGACATCTAGATCAACTCTCCTGGATCTAGGTGGCCCGGCCTTCCTCCCTAGAACAGCCCTCTGCCCCAGCAGGTAACAGAGATCAGGGGGGAGGGGGGGCTCTGACATCACAGGACAATCACCAGGGCCACCCCCCCACCCCCCAGGCACCAAGCCCTCCAAGAGGCGACCTTGCGGCTCTCGACAGATCAAGCAGGAGAGGCAGATGGGCTGGGAAGAACAGCCCTAATTAAAACAGAGTTCCCCAATCATTAGCAAAATGGTGGTAAAGAGAATTCAGTAAAGTGGGAGGCCTGGGGGAGGGATGAGGAGAGGAGCTCAGTGCTGGAAGGGACCTTGGAGAGCGTCTGTACCTCAGCCTCACATCAGTGAGGAAGAAAGGAGGCCTTAGGAGGCCTTGGGAGGCCTGGGGGGGGGATGGCAGAGATGGTGGGAGCCTCATTTACACAGATAGCATCCATCCCTCCATCAGCCTGTGCCAAGCCCTGGGCTAAGCAAAAGCCAGGCTGGGTTCTCACAAAGCTTCCAATTCAAGGGGGGAGACACCATGCAGACAGACAGACAGACACAAAGCAAGCTCTAGGCGGGAGGAGGAAGAGGCTGGAATGAGGGGGTGTGTGGGAAAGGCTGCCTACAGCAGGTGGGATTTTAGGCTTTAGAATTTGGAAAGGCCTCTTAGGATACAGAACAGGGGGTGGCAGAGCTGGGAGGGAGCTTAGAACAGGGAGTGTCAGAGCTGGGAGGAAGCTTAGAACAGAGAATGTCAGAGCTGGGAGAAACCATAGAACAGGGAGTGACAGGGCTGGGAGGGAGCTTGGAACAGAGTGTCAGAGCTGGGAGGGGCCCTAGAACAGGGCGTGTCAGAACTGGAGGGGTCTCAGAACAGGGGATGTCAGGGCTGGGAGGGGCCCTAGAACAGGGAGTGTTAGAGCTGGGAGGGGCCTTAGAACAGGGGATGTCAGGGCTGGGAGGAGCCTTAGAGCTGAGCTCTACCCCCACCACCACCCCTCCTCATTGTTCAGATAAAGAAGCTGCAGCCTGAGGAAGGGCAGGGTCTTTAAAGAGAGAGTAAATCATGGCAGATTCATTTCAGAAATCCATTCTGGGCAGAGGGAAAATCCCCACGTGGTTACTCTTCACTTGCCAAGACTTGCATCAGGGGCTAGAGCTCTTCTCTGACCGTGGCATTCGATGTCTGTGGGCTCTGATCCTACTTTGGGTGGGGCCTTAGTGCACTGGCATTTTGGGAAGCAAGGAGGGGAGAGAGCCCAGAGCTCGGGCACTTAGAAAACAACCCAGCCCTCCATGCGGTTACCCAGGCCCAAGGTGCTTCCTTTGCCCATGGCGGTCATCGCGGCTCACCTGGCCAGCCCTTCCCGCAGCCGCTCTCTGCAGGCACCAGAAAGCTCTGGGTGGGGCTCCTGAGTGAGACCTCCAGGGACCCTTCCAGCTTCAAAAGGCCTTCAGCCTTCGTTAGAGGCCTGCACCTGCCTCTGAATGACCAGCTGGGTGACCCTGGGCCAGGATAGCTAAATGTGTGACCTGGCTCTCTGCCGCTTTGGGCAAGACTCTTCCCCCCTCCCAGGCCTAAGCTTCCTCCTGTGTATAGCAAAAGGGTTCAACCTGGGGAGCTCCAAGGGCCTTTTCAGCTCTAAATGCCATGAGCCTATGAATCCAGCCACCAGGCAGGTGACCAGCTCAGGACCTGCCAGAAGCTACAGTAGGGCCTAGTATCGTAACTGGCAGTCAGTCCCCACCCCCAGGGAGGCTTCAGAACAGGCCTCAGAGCCACCAAGCCCATTCCCTGGCTGCCCGCCAGGTCATCAGCTTCCTCCAGAAAAGCCTTCCAGGAATGGGGGACTATGGGGAAAGCAGGAAGGGGGTGGGGGGGAGCTCTCATCTTGTAGCTCCACTGGCAGAACCTGCTCTTGAACAAATACTGAGGCGGTCTGAAGAGTCTGGGGGACAGGACTGTGCCCAGGGCCAGCAACTCCATGGAATGGAGTTTGCCACGGGGAGGCCTAGCTTGGGGAGAAGGGAACAGGGTAGACAGCACGTCAGGGATTGACTGGGATGCTCTGAACACATCCTGGCTCACTTCCCCATGCTGCCAGCCTGCTCCCTCCAGCAGCCCGTGTCTGGGAAGAATCAGCGACTTCTTAGAGCTGGAAACAAGTCCAAGCCTTCATTTTACTGAGGAGGACACTGAGGTCCACAGGGGAAAGGTGACTTGCCCAAGGTCACCGTTGTGATAAATTACATTAATACGGAGCTATTGCAAGTCAAATGGAAAAGCTGGATTGGAACCCAGCTCTCAGACTCCAATTGCATTGTTTATCGTCAATCAACAGTCATTTCTCCATCACCAGATAAGCTCCCTGAGGACAGGATTGCTTCTGCTTCTTATTTCTAGCGGCTCTTGGCACAGTGCTGGGCACATAATATGAGCTCAGTAAGGGCTTGCTGGCTGACGGGAATCCACAGGCCGGCTCCTGGCACTCCAAAGACGCAAGGCGGTCATATGAAAACAGGAAAAGGCCGGGTTCAAAACCTATCTCTGCCAGCTGGGGGACCTTGGGCAGGGAACGTGAGCTCCCTGGGCTTCCATCTCTTCCTCTGTAACTTGGGGACATACACCCTGCTCATCCTCTCCAAATCGTCACCAGGAGGGCTCAGCAGACCCCAGGCCTAGTTTACTGAGCAGTGATGTTGTGGGGGAGGTGGGCCCCAGGGCACCTGCCCAGCCACTCCCACAGAGCCCCTCCTCTGGGAATCTGCAAGTAGGGAGGGGTAAGGGAAAGAGGTCCAGGTGAAGCAGGGCAGGGGGGCTCCCAGGTTGCACGAGGCCCCTGGCTGGTTCCCTATTTGCAGTCACTTGAATAAAAATAAATTCCTTTTCTCTAGGTCACAACAGCATCATGAATCTACTTCTTTGTCATGTGAAAAATATTTTATTACTATGAGTTATTCTAATAGCTGGGGAAGGGATCACAATCTGGCTGGCCAGGCCGCCTCACTTCAGGCGAGGTCTTTGACAGGCAGGGTAGGGTGGCAGAAAAGCCAACGGATCTTGTGCCGGAGGACACTTCCAACAGGTACAACCCATGCAACCTGCAGCAAAAGGCCTGGTCCCTGGCTTTCCTCATCTGTCAAAGGGAAAAGATGGACCAGGTGGCCGAGCCCTTCTGTCAACCTCCCAAACAAAGGAAGGAGAAAACTGTCTTTGGCCTGAGCTCCTGCAGGATGGGCCTGCTTCTAGAGGGCAGAGAGGGAAGGGAGGGAAGAAGGGAAGAAAGGAAGGAAGGAAGGAAGGAAGGAAGGAAGGAAGGAAGGAAGGAAGGAAGGAAGGAAGGAAGGAAGGAAGGAAGGAAGGAAAGAGGGAGGAGGGAGGAAGGAGGGAAGGAGGGAGGGAGGAAGGAGGGAGGAAAGGAAGGAGGGAGGAAAGAAGGGAGGATGGGAAAGAAGAAAGGAAGGAAAGGAGAGGGAGGAGGGAAGAAAGGAAAGGAAGGGAAGGAGGAAGGAAAGGAGGGAGGAAGGAAGGAATGAAGGAGGGAGGAAGGGAAAGAAGGAATGAAATAAGGGAAGGAAAGAAGGATGGGAAAGAAGGAAGGAAGAGGAGGGAAAGAGGGAGAAATGAGGGGGAGGGAGGGAGGCTCCCATATAGGGCAGCTCCCATAGGCTGGGCTGGAAGCAGCAGAGCCAGGGGCCCCAGAGGGCTGGCATTCTAGGTGAACACGCCCTCAGATGCCATTCGGCAGGAAGGAGGTAACTTCAGGCTTTTAATGAGTTTCCAGAGACAAGCCATTTAAGGACAGTGAGTGACTGAGGAGATGGCCTCCTGCCTGCTCTCGGGTGGGATCACAAAGGGCCTAGCTCAGAGGTCACCCATTCCAGCCCTTCATTTACAGAGGACGACACTGAGGCCCAGAGATAGGAAGTCACAGGACCAGCCCCTCCATTCTACAGATGAGGAAGTGTAAATGACCAGACCAGCCAGCCCCTTCATTTTTCTGGGGAGGAACCCTGACCTCCAAGAAAGGCAGGTGACTTATCCAAATGCACACAGAGAATAAGATCGGATCTGCTTCCCCATGCCGCCCTGGAAATAACAGCTGTTTTATCACCCATCTCTGTATCTTACACACACACACACACACACACACACACACACGCACACACACACACACACACACACACACACACACACACACACACACACACCCTACCCCTTCCAGGGCTCCCCAAGGGCTATGGGAGCTTATCCTTCTCCTGCATTCAAGGACCTTTGCAAACAAACATTCTCCCCTCCCAACATCCATCATTCTGATCCTGGGCCCATCATCAGGGGATGGGAGATTGGGGTCAGGAGGCCTGAATTGGAAGCCTGGCTCTGCCCCTTATTGGGGGAATCTCTCCATCTCTCCCACTGAGGAGTCAGACTAGAGGAGGGGTTGTCACAGGCCCCTTCGCAGATTCAGGGCTTTCAGAGCACAAAATAAAACTGGAAGATTACAAAGGAAGCCAACCACACTGAAATACAGCAATCTTGATCAAAATAGTTTTTAAAAACTAAGTCAGGGCCCTGGGTTCTGAACCCTGAACCTTTTATTTCAAGGTCCCTCCCAGCTCTGAACCCACCTGGCACTTTACCACCTCCACACCTTTACTACTTTCTTTCCTGCCTCCCACCTTAACCCTAAATGCAGTCCAACCCCTTAACCAATGAAAAGGATCCTATGTCCTAAGTAAGGCCCTGTCAAGGAGCCTCTCACTCATTCCTTCACTCGAGAATCAGCTTTGCCCGATCACACCAAATGAGGCCGGTGGCATATAAGCCCATTATAATGAAGCAGAGCTGGGAGGACCCTTAGAACACAGGGGCAGCACAGGACCTCATCGGTCACCTAGTCTCGCACATATGAGAAAGAATGTCAGGCGACATTCTGAGAGGGGCCTTAGAACATGGAATGTGAGGGCCCGACAGGCCCTTGGAGCACAGAATGTTGATCTGGAAAGACCTTAGAATAGGGGCTGCCAGAACTGGGAGGGCCTTAGAACACGGAATATGGAGGTGAGACCTTAGAACTGGGAATGTCAGGGCTGGGAGGGGCTTTAGAACAGGGAAAGTCAGATTTAGTGGCTCCACATTCTAACCTCCTCCTCTGTGTCTGACCTTCTTTAGGGTGGGGGTGGGGAGGAACCTCAGCCCAGGCCAGCATCCTGCTTATCACCCGGGGAAGGGGAGGGGGGAAGAAAGGACAGGGGGAGGGCTGGCCTCCAAAGAGGAACCCTGATCAGGGGAGGTGTGGACATATGGAAAAAATCACAGAGAAGGAAAGAAAAACCCTTCCCAGATTTTCAGATATCTCGGGGCTGCAGCTTTCAGGGCCTCCCTGCCCCCCCCATTTATCCTCTCCCTGGCTGAACCGGCTTCATGAAGAGGGAAGGGGGAGGGGACGGTGAAGTCTGGAGTTGCACAGAAGGAGAAAATAAGTTCATGGGGCTGGTGGGGGCAGGCACACACGCTCACACACACTCACCTGGGAGTGCAAGGGGACACGGGGCTCAGCCCAGGGAGGGAGCCAAGGAGGTCTCAGAAGAATGCGAAGCAGGCGCGGGGCCACCCAGCCTCCCTTTCAGGAACCTATTGCTCCCTACAGCCCCCCTTTCTGCGAATTCGGAGGTAAGGTTACCCCGATAAGTAGAGAAATGGTCCAAGAGGCTGAAGAGGGAGAAGGTTCTCCCCCACGCCCACCCCGCCCCCAGGTGGCGGGTCCAGCCCTAACACCCCCCCCAAAAAAACTTCCAAGGCAAAGACTGCTGGGGGGTCACATCGTGTTATCCTTCTCCCTGTACGGCGCCCACCCTGAACCCCCCGAAAGGACTGCAGAGGGATGAGGGAGCTACAGAGAAAAAGAGGGGAGAGAGGAGAGAGGGAGGGACGGAGGGAGAGGCAGAGGGGGAGGGAGAGGGAAGGAGAGAGAGGGAGGGGGAGAGGGGGGAGAGAGGGGGAGAGAGAGAGGGAAAAAGGGAGGGAGGGAGGGAAGGCCAGGAAGAGAGGAAGAGACAGAGAAAGGGGGGAGGGGGAGAGAAAGGGGGGAAAGGGAGAGAGAGAAGAAAAGCGGGCGAGAAGAAAACATTAGAGGAGGAGGGTTCGGTGCTTCCTGGACTGAAATCTCGTTCTCCAGAAAAGGGGGGGGGGAATTCAACCAAACCTTAAGCCCTACCAGTCGCCTCCAGCCCCGGCCTGGGATCCCCCAGTCCTCCCGGCCACCGAGTGGGGAGCGCACGCAGGGGATTGATCTGGGGGGCCCTGGCGACGGACACGGGGCGAGCCCTGGTCCTGGGGTGAGGGACCCCGCGTTGTGCGTGTTTGTGTCTGTCTAGGTCGGGAGACTGTGCACAGTTGTTTTTGGCGTGTCCTGCTCAGAGCTGAGTGTGGGAATGTACAGTGTGTGCGGCTCTTGTGAGAAGTGTACGAGTGTCTGCGTGTGCTATGGGTCGGTGTGCACGACGAGTGTGCCCAAGTTGTGCGCGGTCTGTCGCTGTTGTGCATGTGTTATGAATCTACGTGGATGTGTGAGTCGGTGTACATGGGGGGAGCGTGCACAAGTTGCGTGCGTGTGTATGTGTGTGGTGAGGGTGTCCGTGTGCGCGTCGGCGAGGACGCTGGGAGCGTGCACAAGTTTGTGTGCGCGCGCGCGTGTGTGTGTGTGCAGGCGGGCAAGGCTACGCTCGGCTTTCCTTACCTCGGGGCAGTCTGGGCTCTCTCGGGCTCTCTCCGCACTCTTGCTCCGCTCGGGGCTCGGGTTCGGGCCCCAGGGAGGGCCCGCGTCCCCTCTGGGCTCGCCCTCGCGCTCTTGCTCGCTCGCTCAGGCTCTGCGGGGGACCCTAGCCCGGGCCGGCGCAAGCTCTGGGGCCTCGCGCGCACATGGTTCCGAATTCTATGTAGCAAAAATGTTGCCAATCCTTTGTTGTCACGTGACTCGGCGCTCCCTAGAGCGCGCCTTCCCCTCCACCGCGGGCCCCGGGCCAGCCCAGGACGGGCCGCACGGGGCTGCTGGAGCTGCTGGGGCTCCCGGGGCGGCAGGCTCGGCTCGGGCCACACACGGGCCCGGGGCAGGGAGGGCGGGGCCTCCAGGACCGGCGGTGGCGGCGGCGGCGGCTGCTGCTCCGCGCCCGGCGTCCGCGCCTCTGATTGGAGCCCGGGAGGCCGAGAAGGGTTCCTGATTGGAGGAAGGGGACAAGGGTGTGTGCGCGCTGTGTGTGTGTGTGTGTGTGTGTGTGTGTGTGTGTGTGCGCGTGTGTGTGAGTGTTTGTGTGTGTGCATATGTGTGAGTGTGCGCGCGCGTGCAAATGTAGTTCGTCGGGTTGTCGGGGAGGGGAGAGGGGAATGGGGATGGGGATGGGGAATGGGGGATGCAGGGCGGGGGATGGGGTGGAGGTGGGTGGGTTTTGTCTTGACTCCTGGGGGAGGGGGCGCCGCCTTTCTCCTCCTCTTTGGCCTGCCTGGGTCCTGATGGAAGAAGAAGGAAGTAACCGAGGGGAAGAGGTTGGAGAGGATCCCAGAGCTGGAGAGGGGGCCGTTGGGGCTTCTTTCCTTCCACCTCCAGCATTCATTTAGCAGGCAGTAAACACCAAGTAAGCACCTGCTGTGTGCAGAGAACGGCATTCCGCCCTAATGGACCTCCTGGTCAAACGGGGACAAGACACCAATATCGCTCATGGTCGTCACCATGAGCGGCATTGATTTAGGGCTTTCAGGTTGGCCCCTTTGGGAGGGAGGGTCTCTTCTCATCCCCACTTTACAAATGAGGATACTGAGGCAGAAGGGGCTGTGACTTGTCCAGCCAGGGCCACCCAGCTAAGGGATTGCCAGAGGACCCCAGCAGAGTCTGGGTCTGGATCGTGGAAACCCTAGATCTCAGGCTTGCCATTGCCTCTCCTGGCTGTGTGACCCTGTGCAAGTCCCTTGCCCCATGCCCCCCAGACTCTGAAATCGCGCGGTGCTGATCCCATCTGTGGAGGGAGCTCCTGGGCACATGACTTCTGTTGGAGAATGAAATCACATCCCTGTATTTTTTAAGGATACTAATGAGAGGCTGACAAATAATTCATGTGCAGCCATGAAAGAGAAGGGGCTTTTGTTGTAGTTTTACCAACACTGGGGTGTGGATGAGCCAGGAAGGCTGCTGGGAACATAGGCTTCAGAGCTGGCCTTAAAAGCCACCTGATCTCACTGCCTGATTTTACAGAGGAAGAACCCAAGACCTAAAGACTTTTTGGGAAGGAGGGCAGGGGCTGTTTCCTTTTGGTCTTTGTATGTATCCCCAGCACCTAGCACAGTGCCTGACGCAGGAGTGGGCACATAATAAATGCTTGTCAGGTGATTGATTGGCTGACTGAATGGGGGCAGTCATGCCTGCCCTCCCCTCACCAGCATTCTGAAGTTCTAGTGAGATAATGATGTAAAATCACTCTGAAAAGGGAGAAGGGCTGAGCCAATGCAGTGGTACCACTAAAAAAGAGGGTACTAACTGAGGGAAGTGGGTACAGGATTCCCTGAAGGCCCCATCAGGAAACCTGGAACCCGAATTCAGGAACACTGGACCTGCTCTCAAGACCCTGATCCTCAGCACCCCAAAGATTACGTCCATTGGGCTACTGAGCTGTCTTCCAAAGGAAGGATCTGGAGACTCCCCAGCAGAAAGTCCTGAGGGCTCAGGAGCCTGGCTGGACAGCAGGGGTGTTCATTGTCCAGAGAACAGATCGGGTGTCCCATTTTTACCCGAGGAGCCTAGGAATGTGAAATGATCTGGGGAGACCTCGGGATGCCTGAGATGCTTAGCCGTGGAGAGGCTGGAGGGCATCTGGAGCCCCAGATGAGAGGGACGAGGACAGAGGTCTTGGCTTCTGTGGTCCTCAGCCTGTGTGCAGAAAACAGTAGGGCTGATACCAGAAAGTTCCTTCCTCCCTCCTCACATTCCACCTATTATCCCACTTGTCTGTATACTGCGTATATCCAGCCAGTACAAAGTAAGCTCTTTGAGGACAGAAATGATGTCCTTTTTATTTGGGTTACCCCATCACTGAGCACACAGTCCTTGTTTAACAAATGTTCATTCACTTACTTTGACCACAAAGGTGGCAAGCATAAACTGGCATGAAAACTGGACAGCACTCCCATTTCCGGCCTCCCTGCCTTTGCACTGGCTGGCCCCCATGCCTGGGAGGCACTCCTTCCTCACCTCCATTTCTCAGAATGACTGCTTTCCTTCATGGTTCATCTCAAGCTCCACCTTCTCCTGATTCCCCAAGTTAGCCTGTGCCTTCCCCCCAAATCACCTTTCCTCTATTCTATGTCAATGAGACACCAGTTTCGCTTGGGCCTCACTTTCTCCATCTACCTTATTTTACCCATGTGTGTACATGTTATCTCCTGCAGCTAGACTGCAAGCTCCCTGAAGGCAGAGACTGTTTTAGATAAGCACTCTGAACCCCTGCTTCCCCATCTGTAAAACTGAGGGGGGCTGGGCTGTGATCTGATTTCAGTCAATCTTTGCTAGATGTAGAGATGCCAAGACTTCAGAACAAAAGAGGAAATTGAGGCCAGAGAGGCCTGGCGTCTTGCCCAGGTCACACAGGCAGGAAGGATCAGATCTGTTCGTGGGACTCTGTGCTGGCTGGAGCTCTGTGAGCCCTGGCTTCTGCCGGGCATCTTGGCCCTCTGCTCTGCCTTCCTGAGCCGGGGTGGCTGTGCTGCTGAGGAAGGCGTGTGTCCCCACTGGTAGCCTAGGGCTGACATCAAGCTAAGGGGGCCCTTGGAGTGACCAGCGCCTGGTGGAGGCAGGCCCAGACTATCTGGAGAGCCCTCCTGGAGCCTCCCCTAGCTCTCCCTGCTCCCTCCGCTGCAGCCCTCACCTCTCCCACAACCAAGCAAATGGAGACATCCACCATGGACTCTCGCCTCCCAGTCTCATCTGGGAATCCCTCTACTTCCGCTTTCTTCCTTTGTCTCTGACAAAGAAGCGGCTCTTTTCTTTCCTGAGGGCGACTTCTCCACTTGGCCCGTGATCCCAGCCCTCCTGCCTTCTCCAGCAGATTGCTCCCTCCACCATTCCTCCTCTCTCCAATCTCTGACCCCTCCTACCAACTGGCTCCTTCCTTATTGCCTGAAAACACGCCCAAGTCTCCCTCATATTTAAAAAAATCTTCACTAGATCTATGACCGTCCCCTCAAGTTATCTCTCCTTTTCTCATCTAACCTCCTCACAAAAGCCCCAGACTGGTGCCCTCAGCTGCCTCTCTCTTCCTCTGCCCAGCCCTCAACAATTCGCTTCTGGCCTCCTCAATCCACTGAAAGGCTCCCTGTGGTGCCCAGGGACTGCTTCATGATCAAAGCTGACCATCTTTTCTCAGTCCTCAGCCTTCTGGGCCTCTTGGTGGCCTTGGACGCCTCTGAGTATTCTCTCTTCTGTGGGTTTTCATGGCTCTGCTCCTTCCTGGCTCTTCTTCCAGTCTGGCCGCCTTTGCTGGCTCGTCATTCATATCGTGTCCCCTAACTGTGGGTGTTCTCCAGAGCTCTGTTCTGAGTCTCTCTCTCTCCCTCTCCTCTCTCTCTCTTCTCCCTCCCTTCCTCTCTTTCTCTTTCCTCCTTCCTCTCTCTCTCTCTCTCTCTCTCTCTCTCTCTCTCTCTCTCTCTCTCTCTCTCTCTCTCTCTCTCTCTCTCCTCCCTCTCTTCATCTCTCTCTCATCTCTCTCTCTGTCTCTCCTCTCTCTGTCTCTCTCTTTCCCTCCCCCCTCCCATCTTGTAATGATCATCTCTATATAAATGAGTCAGACTTTCACATCCAATTCCAAATCCCAGGCTCTCCCCCAGGCTTCAGTCCCATATCACTAACTGCCTATTGGACATATCAGACAATGTCCCAGAACATCTCAGCAAATCCAAAGCTGAGCTCATTCTGTTCCAGACTTCCCTCTTTCTGTCCAAGGCCCTATGCCTCTCCCAGCCTCTTGGGTTCATAACTGTGGGGCCATCCTGGCCTCCTCCTTTGCCTTCACCCCACATCTCCGGTCAGTCATTACATCTTGCCATTTCTACGTTCCCAACATCTCTTGCCTCCAAGCCCTCCTTTCCGCTCCCAGTCACCACCAGAGTCCAATCCCTCATCACCTCTCATCTCTATCATTGCAATGGCCTTCTGATTGGTTTCCCTGATTTGAGTGTCTCCCTACTCCAGTCTATCCTGGTCACAAACAGCCCAAATGATTTTCTTAAAGCACTGCCAGGACTGTAACCTGGTGACTGTGTCACAGAGCTCGGGAAAGCCCCCTGATCCGCCCAGTGTTTGCCTGCCAGCAGGGACACTGGCTCAGCCTTTGTTCTTAGAGCATCTGAGAGGATCTCCTGGAATCTTGTGCTCAACTTCAGGTACTCACTCACCGGAGCCTCTCTGACAAATTCTAGTTGTAATCTCATTTTCCTCGGAGAAAGCTCTCTCCTGCAGTTTAAAGGGATGCCCTCAATCCTCACTTTTGGATCCAAGGCTGCTGTGCACAGGAATAGCTGAGCAGCTTCACACTGTGAGACTGGACCTTTCTTCTAACAAAGCGGCACTGTGGAAATGCAGGCACACAAACTGCTCTGAAAAGGTGATTCAGCGTTTGATCAAAGGGTTTATTTGCTGTGGGCTCAAATTGTCCAACAGTTTTAAAATACAATTCCATTTCCAAAACTTCCTCTTATCCACAACTTTAGAGGGGCACCATGATTCCATAAAGTGAGGCAAGCCTGTGTTGCCCAGTCATAGCTCCTTGGCTGGAGAAGGGGTTTGGTTTCTTCTCTCTTTTCCATAAGTTCTTGCTGTAGCTAGAACCATTGTCTACCTGGGCGGGTGGGAAGGAAAGGGAAAGGAGAGGAGGAGCCACCACTGTGTTCAGATATCGGAAGGATTGCCATGGCAAACAGTGATTAGCTTTGCTCCGCTTGTTTCTAGGCCACCAAGAACTGGGAGCAGTGGGGGAAGGTTGCAGCGAGGCCAACTAAGGCTTGACCTCAGGAATAGCTCATTCCTAATTCAAGCTGTCCCAGCGTGGAATGGGCTAATCCCAGAGATGGTGACTTTCCCCCCTCTTTGAAGCCATCAGGCCCCAGCTGGGCCACCACCTGCCAGGTCCATTATCCTGAGGATTCCTTCTGGGGAGTGGGTGTCAACTCCAAGGCCACTGAGGGTCCATCCAGCTCTGGACTTCTGAGATTCCAGTATGTTCATTTCACAAATTAGAACTCTGAGAACTGGAGAAATAACCCAACTCAACCAAAGCCTTCCTTTGCAGGTACCCTGGACCCCACCGCTCTCCCCTTCTCTAGCAGAGATGTCTCCCTCAGTCCTTAATCTTCAGTCTCCATCTACTGGGTTCTTTCTTGAACCTCTGGACACCCAAATCCCCCTAGTCCCTAAAAAAACTCATCCTAGGTTGTTCTGCTGGTACCATCCACGCCAGCTAACATCCTCCTGCCTTTCTCAGCCATCTCCTTGAAAAAGCAGTGTACGCTCGGTGCCTCCACTCAGGCAGGGGCTGCCAGCCGCCTGCTGGGCTGTTACCGTGGGGATTCCTTCTGCTTTCAGCAGGTGGAGAGGGCCACTGACCTCCCTCCCGACTCCCAAATTCTGCAAGTGACAGAGTGTGGGGGAGGAGAAAAGGAAGAAGGAAGATGGGAACAAGAAGAGAGAGAAGGAGGAAGACAAGAACGTGGTTCTGTTCTGTGTCACCTGGGCAGGGCCAGAAAGGCAGCCCTCACTGCTGCCCCCTCGAGCTTTGTCACCTTGTGTAGACATAAATACAACAGCAGTGTTTATCTGGCATGTTAGGATGGGCAACGGGCAGGGACCAGAAACAGCCTTGGAAGAGGATGCTTCCCAGGGACTGGACCAAACCCGAAGAGGGGAAAAGGCTCCCCGATGGAGGAACGCCGCCCCCCAGGTGGAGGGGAGGAAGAGGGAGGGGAGAGAAAAGGAGGAGGAGGGAGAAGAAAAAAGAGGAATCAACCAGCAGCACAGGCCAAGGGTCAGAGACTACGGGACTTGGGTGAGAATTCCAACCCTCCAACTTGGTGCTCGGGTGGCCTCGGACACGTCACTTAATTCCTCTGGGTCTCAGTTTGCTCTTCTCTGAAATGAGAGGGTGGCATTCAAGGCTCTCTTAATGTCCCTCCTGCTCAAAATTCTTGTACTCTTTTTGGCCCAGTTATGATGGCACTGAAAAGTTAAGTGACTTCACCAGGGTCACACACCCAGTGTTGGAGGCCAGGCTTGAGCCCAATCTTTCCTGGCTTCCCATCGACTCTGCCAAATATTTTTGGTCACAAAACCCTGTTAGCAAACAAATTTTAAGCACACACCTGCAATATATGTATAGGGTATGCTATACTATGGGCAGATAGGGGGCACTGTGGATAGAACTCCAAGCCTGGAGTCAGGAAGACTTGAGTTCAAATCTGACCTCAGACACTTACTAGCTGTGTGATCCTGGGCAAGTCACTTAGCTCTGTCTCAGTTTCTTCATCTGTAAAAAAAAAAAACTGGAGAGGGAAATGGCAAACCACTCCACTATGTTTGCCAAGAAAACCCCAAACGGGGTCACAGAGAGTCAAACACGACTGAAAAAAGACTGAACAGCAAACTATAACTGAGCTATAATAACTCTATAATAATACTATAGTGTGTACTCTATAACAATTTAATATATATAATATCATAACACTACATAACAATATAGAATAATTAACATTCTAATAGTGCTATACTGATAAAGGTGCATATTATAAAACTTACACAGAAATGGAAGTTTTTAAAAGGAGGTGATGAAGGTGAAACAATATTCCATCCTAGAATCAAAAGGGAGCCACCGGTGTTTGCTGAGCAGGGGAGTAGCATGGTTAGGCCCGTGCTTTTGGTAGAGCCCTTTGGCGGCTACGTCGGGCGTGAAGGAGAACAAGGAGAGATTGGAGGTCCAGGTGCAAGGTCATAAAGGTCTGATCTAAGGCCTGGCCATGGGAATAGGGAGAAAGGGGAAGATCTGGAGGAGCTGTGGAAGTGGCATTGGCCAAGCTCAGGATCATGGGATCGTACATCTGGAGCTGAAAGGGATGCCAGGGACTATCTGGTCTGAACTCTCATTTTACAGATGTGACACCTGAGTCCCATAGAAGGGAAATGACTTGGCCAAGGTCATGCCTAAGTAAGAGGCAGAGATTTGAACTGAGGTCCTCTGACTGCCCAGTACTTGTTTTGGGACAGCACATTTCCATGACCATTCATCTCTTTCCTAACAGCCCACAACCTGGCACCTGCTTGTTTATGTGGGGTGAGCAAGAGGAGGAGTCCAAGATAGCCCCAGGAGGAGGGACCGTGACTGACTAGGAAGACGATGGTGGCTCTGGACAGAAAGGGCGATGGTTTGGGGGAGACAATGCAATAAAGTAATGAGATCTGTGACGAAGATCAAAGCCCACCCGTGTTGACTTATCCTGCCCCGACCCAGGCTTTCCCATTGGAATTGTAAAGGGGAGGGGGACAGGGCTCCAAATGCCTGGACCCTGCCCAAGAGAACAGAGCTTTACCCGAGGGAGCAGAGCCAACTGAAGGGTGCTGCCTCAGCCCCAAGGACCTCTGCGGCAGGAGGGAGGCAGGGAATTTCGCCTCACCAGCTGCTGAGGATGTTTCCCAGGTTATAATTAGATGGTAAATCCTCCCCCCACCCCACCCTCCCCTCAAGGGGCCGAGGCCAGGGCAGAGGGGGAGAGGTTAGGAGATTGTGCAGCCAGGGGGAAGTGATTGGACTGAGGACATGTTGGGGGCTGATGGCTAAAGGGCATAAGGGGCTGTTTTGGAGATAAGACCCAAACTGGCATTGAGGGAAGGCAGCATGCGATCCGTCTTTCTATCCTCCCACTGACTACCCCTTTGTGTAATGGGGTTATGTCACAGCCCACCGGGGATCCCAACAGCCCCCGCTTTGTAGGCCACTGCACTCATCAAGCTGCTATACTAGAGATTTTAACTTTGGGGTAGAAAAATATCTGTGCTCCTATTTACACATGGAGGACCCGCCTGGTGTAAGGAAAAGAGGGGCTTTGTAGTCAGAGGGCCCAGCTCCTCCACTTCCTCCTGCAAGTTCTCTCCCCAGTGTGGGCCTCAATTTCCTCCTCCGTCCCTGAAGGGCTTGGACCCCAGAGCACCTCAGAGATGCCTCTCCCCTCTAGAGCCGCCCACCCCAAAGTCAGTCTGTCTTCTGCCCAGCTGACTGATGTCCCCTGGCAGCCACCCTGGCCCTCCAGCTCTTACTAGCAAGCTCTCTCTGTCAAGCAGGCAATGAATTAGAAAACCACCTGGCGCGGGGGACCAGCTGCTGCCAGGAGCCCGCCAGGCATCATGGGAACCCTCACCTGCTCCTACCCGGGCTTTGGAAGCATGGGGAGCTCTCCGTCTTTAAAAAGTGGGGCCCCATGAACAGAGCAAGCGTTCCTTGTGGGTCAAGCAGGCGCTGCCTTCCAGAGGATGCTGAGGCATGCAAACAGCTTCTCATGTGTGATTTCCTTTGAGTCCCCGGCCCAAGGACAGAGGCACAATCAATTATGCTATTTCAGTCTGACAGAGGAGAAACTGAGGCACGGAACAGGGAGGTGACTTGGAATCACTGATCTACAGCTAGAAGGGGTGAGTCTCTCATTTAGAAAGAGGAAACTGAAGCTCAGGCAAGTTAGTGACGTGTCCAAGGTCACAAAGGTATGGCTAAAGGCAGCACTGGAACGCTGGGGTTCCTAATGTGTTTGAAGGTCCCTCTCAGCTCTGACTCTGTGATCTAAGCTCTCTCCCAGCGCTGACTTCTCTCGGCTTCAAGGCCCCTCCCAGCGCTGACATCCCCTGTTCTCAGGCCCCTCCCACCCCTGACTGTTAAGAATGCAGGCATTAGGGGCAGCAAGGTGGCACAGTGGATAGAGCACCAGCCCTGAAGCCAGGAGGACCTGAATTTAAATCCGGCCTCAGACCAAACACTTGACTCTTACTAGCTGTGTGACCCTGGGCAAGTCACTTAACCCCAATTGCCTTAACAAACCAAAAAGAAAAAAGAATGCAGGCATTCCTCTTTCTATGTGAACTCAGTCCAACTGTAACTCACAGAATCACTACCTCGAGGCACTACTTCATTTTACAGAATTTAAAACTTTGAACTTCCAGCCTGAAACCCCTGGAGCATCAAAGGGAATGCTCAGAGACTGAGGAGCTCAGAGGGAAAAGTGACCTGGGCGAGTGAATTCAGCTCCTTGGATGCTTCCCTGGTAAGCTTCAGTGCCCGGCATGACCCAGGCCGGCCTTGAGAGACTGGCCATCAGGTACTTATCCTCCTCAGCACTGTCCCAAGTGCTTTGCTCAGTACAAGGCAGAATTACTAAATATCAGAGCTGGGGGAGCCTCAGAACGGGGGATGTCAGGGCTAGGAGGAAGCTCAGAGCAGGGGATGTCAGAGCTGGGAGGGGCCTTAGGACAGGGAGTGTCAGAGTTCAGAGATGTTAATGACTTTCTAGTCCAACCCCCTAATTTTCTATGACAGGAAACGGCTTTAGATGGGGCAGTGAACTTGCTGTTTCTCAGTTAGTGACTAGACTAGGGAGGATGAGAACCCACGTTCCTAAGCCGGTGTCCTCTTCGTAACCACTTGGTACCTTCATCACTCCAGCCCCAGCCCTGGTTACTGTATATAGCTGTTGCCTAATAAGTGCTCCTGACGGTGACTGAGCGCTCTTGGGACTCCTCAGCTCTGGTCCATCACCTTTCCCTCAAGGCAGCTTGGTGCCAAGGGAAGAATGCCCCACGTGGACTTTGGTAGCTTTGAGCCTAGTGCCCAGCCCTGCCACCGAGTCTCAGTGTGACCCGGGGCAAATCTCTTGGCCTCTCTGAAACATAGTTTCCCCATCTGCCAAATGGTCACCATGGCTCTCCCTGCCTGCCTTGCAAGACTGTCAGCATGGCACACCACAGAAAGGTCGCAAGGTATTAACTGGTCTAGAATGGAACCGTAACGGGGCAGGGCCTGGACCTTTTCTGGAGGGAGGAACATCCCTCTGCCAGCACAGGTGGGTACCTTCCTGGGCGACCTGTCGAGGTACCTAGGACATCACGGTGTGAAGGAGGCTCCTCGAAGGCTTTGCCGGGGCCCACCAGCTCTGTGAAGCCCTGGAGAAGCTGGAAAGTTTTCAGGTCCACGTCTGACTCCAAGCCCAGCCAAGTGTGGAGAGGCCTATGACCAGGGTGGCGAAGTGGAAGGACTTTTCCACCATGGAGACTCAGAGAGACCACCCACCACATCCTGGGCTCTGTCTCCCCAACCACTAACACACCATTACTGATGGCAGCAATATCAATGCGTTGAGAACTTGGGTACGATGTCTGCCCAGTGCTGTGAACCATCCCCCAACTTTCCTTGGCTTGCCGTTCCTAGTATGTACTCCCCTCTAAGCCAAGCTCAGCCCTATCGATCCTGGGGAGACTGGAGCTAAATCAAAAACTTGTCACGGCCGCGGATGTCCCATGCCACCCCGCCAAGACGCTCTCCTGTCCCAGCTGGCTGCCTTCCTCTCCCCAGCCCGCCAGCTTCTGCCTGATGCTCAGGAGGCTGCCCGACCTCATCCACTCCCCGGTCTTCCTCTTCAGCTGCAGGCCACCCCACCTGCTGCTGCTGCTGATGAACCCACCCAGCTCCCAGACCCTGGGCCTTGACCCTTCCCCTGACACAATGACTGAGGGGGAAGAGAGAGCCGCTGGTGCCATGTTTGTTTGAGAGACAACTCCCTAAAATTAGCCGGGGTTTGCAGTCTGTGGGAAGCACCTCCCTGGGATTGGCAGAATAGGGCCAACCCCCTCACTGAACAGAGGAAGAAACTGAGGCTCAGAGAGGAGCCATGAGGCAGAGCTGGGAACGCAGCCCAGTGTGCGGTAGCTCAGAGCCAGGAAGGGCTGCCCTCAAGTTAGCCACACAAGCTCATACAGGCACCTTCCCTCCCCTCTTGGACAAAATGGGGATGCTATTTGGAATCAGAGGAGCTGAGTCTACTCACCTGGGCGAGGGTCCGCTCACCTCCACTCTCTTGGGACCTGTTTCCTCCCACCAGACAACTAGGGATTGGTTTTGGTGGTGGCCCAGCCTCCTTCCAGCTCTAACATCCTGACTGAGGGACTTGGCCAGAGAGGCCAGGGGGCCCCAAGGCCTTCCTCTCCCCCGCCTGGCTCCTTCCCTCTGTCCCCCAAAGAACCGCCCCTTCCCCCACTCTCTCATATCCCAGCGCAAGGACAGTTGGCTTTGGGTTCAGGGGATCGCCGATCCCTTGCAAGGGACCTTGGGGTCCAATCTCTCCCACTTTGCAGGCCTTTCTGGGGCTCAGAGGGGCTCAGGGACGTGTCAGGGTCACCCAGGCATTCATAAAAGGGCAGGGGAAGGATTTGAACCCAGGTTGAGGGGGTTAGCTTCGATGATGCCTGAGGTCCCTTTTCAGACCCGAACCTTTTGATCATAATATGACTCTTAGATGTTTAATGGATTGGAACTGGGAGGAAGCCGTTACTTGTGGGGACATCAGGGGTGAGAAATCCCGCTCCAGGGCCCCTTCCATGACCAAGGCCCCATGGCGCCACCTGGTGACCCGAGGGGACGTCTGGCCATTACCAGCTGGGCCAAAGCACTTTCCTGCACCCCCAGGACCTGGGCCAAGGGCAGCGCTGATCCCCCAGCCCCTTCCACCTCCAGTCCCAGGCAAGCTCAGGGGGCAGGTCCCAGCGACCCCAGCTGCTGAGCACGGGCCCAGCCAGAGAAATCGGGTTCACAGAATCCTAGATTTAGAGCTGAGCTCCGAGGCCGGAAGTTAACCTGCACAAGGTCATTGATTTGTAGCTGGAAGGGAGACCCCCGGGGGCTACCTAACCCAAACCTCTGATTTTACAGAAGAGGAATCTGAGGCCCAGCCAGGTTCAGTCACTCGGGATCATAGATTTATCTGGTCCAACCTTCCCCATCTAACAGATGGGGAAACTGAGGCCTGGAGAAGGTCACAGAGGTAGCAAGCAATAGACATGAGATTTGAAACTGGGTCCTCCCTCTGACTTAAAAGTCCAGCAGGCTTCCTACTGCATCATGACCCTTCTCTCGGACCAAGGCGCTAACCGGGCTGTGTGACCTGGAACAAGTCAGTGTCCATTTCTGGGCCTCAAGCCCTGCATGCTGCAGGGTTTCCTTAGTGAGATTCACTTAGGATCTTAGCATTGGGGTCTGAGGGGAACTTGAGAGGTCTCCTGGCCCAACCCTCTTATTTTACAAAGGCCCAGACCCGAGAAGTGACTTGCCCAGGGTCCCACATCTAATCACTTGAAAAAGCGGGATTCGAATCTGGCTCTTCCCACTCCAAACCTAGCACTCTTTCTATGGCCTCGTCTATGAGTCTACGCTGAAGTGAGACGCTTTAATTTATATCATATTCACCACCCAGGTAGCCTCTGCACCCAGTAGAGCCCTCTGCTGTAAGAAATAATCACATTCAGGCAAAATGCATCCATATGTTAACCACGGCAGGCGTGTATGCCTCATTTCACACCTGCAGACCTCCACCCCTCGACTGAGAGGAAGGAAGTGTGCTTCTTCATCAGCCCTCTGGAGTCGAGATTGGTCCTGGCATCGTTCTGAATTCTGTTACCTCTTAGAGTTGTTTTCTTTTGCGTTAGGGGGGGTCATTGCCTATGTTCCTGCTCTGGTTTTTCTTGTTTTGCTCTGTGTCCATTCAAACAAGTCTTCCCAAGGGCTTTTCAGGATTCCTTGCACTCATCATTCCATTCGCCATAATCACATTTTATCCTAGTGAGATACCCAACTTGTTCGGTCGTGCCCCAACGGATGGGCACCCACTTTGTTTCTAATATTTTTTTACCGCAAAAATGCTACTCTGGATATTTGAGTATATGTGGGGCTTCTCCCTCCAATCCATCCCAGAAAACACAGTGGAAGAGATTTGTGGTGGGAAGGAGATAACTCTTGGTGATATGTAGTGATACGAGTGGATGAAAGGACCTTGGGGCAGGTATGACTGAGGAGAGGGAGTGGACAGGCCCATGGAGGTAGAAGGGAGAGTGGGGAAGAATCTTGAAGTAGAGAGAAAGGATTCTTGGTTTGATTAATGAGAAGCTTACCTCAGCCATCCCCCAACAGAGTCTTAAGAAGGGAGATCATAAAACACAGGGCTGGAAAGGGACCTCAGAGGTCTCCTAATCATGTATCTATCTAAAGCACGAACCTGCCCTCCCCCAAATCTTCCTGAAGCATCATTAGAGAGAAGCGGCATTATCAGAGGGAGATTAGAGATTACAATAGTGTAGCCTAGATAATGTAATAAGGGGGTAGTTATAATGTAGCCTCAAGGCCCCCTGAGGATAGCCTCTTCTCAGCTACACTCAAGACCATGGTACTGTTGGGGTAACCACCAATTCAAATTCATGGCTCATGAGCCCCCACTGGTGCTTCTTTTAGAAGACCAGACCACATAACAACGAATTTAAAGCAAAAGCATTTAATGGAACAGAATAACTTGACAATAACGGGGAATTAAATCAGATAGTAAATGCTCTTGGCACCCATTTCCAGATTTCTGTTGCCCCCACCTTTGTCTCCCAGGGAACACTAATCTCAGTGTCTGATTAATCACACTATATCACTAACTTGGCAGGAAGGGTATGTATCAGTCATTCACCAAGGAGTGACATGGAAACTCACTGTCCCTCTAGGGAACTAAACCCAATATTGAACTGTAGGCTCATCAACACTGCTTAGCCCTGGAACTGGGTGATCAATGAACCATACATAGGCTGTCACTCACCCCCCGGCTCAGCGGGAGCGCTGGCTCTCAGCTTATTGTCCTTCAGTCATTTTCACTTGTGTCCGACTCTCTATGACCCCACTTGGAGTTTTCTTAGCAAAGTTACTAGAGTGGTTGGCCATTTTCTTCTTCAGCTCATTTTACAGATGAAGAAACTGAGGCAAAGAGGGTGAAGTGACTTGCCCAGGGTCACACAATTAGCGAAAGTCTGAGGCTGGATTTAAATTCAGGTCTTTCTGATTCCAGGCCCAGTGTTCTACTCATCACCACCTAACTGCCCCCAGGCTCTGAGGACACCGCAAGAATTGTCTTCCCATTTCTTCTCAGCTAACTGCTCTCAGCCCCCAGCTCATGTGTCTCGTCCAAGCCAGATTTCCCCAACACTTTTCAAAACCCGATACTGCTTGGAGACTCCTCACATGCCACTGCTATGTGCAACCTGGACATCATGATTCCCAAGGGAAAAAAATGGAATTTGTGATCAGAATGGCCATAAAATGGAATTTATGACCCTTCTACCAACAATATGATTCAGCTCTTTGTGATTCTAGACAAATGGATTAATAGCATTATTAATAATACCTTCTATGGTTTTAAGGTACATTTGCATTCACTATCTTATTTGGTCAGAGGATAATAGATTTAGGGTCAAAAGAGACCCCAGATGCTGGCTCTTTTTATAGATAAGGCTTAGAGAGACTGGATGACCTGTCCACGGTCACACAGTAAGTGTCAGAGGCACGGACCTTCTGGACTCTGGGACCAGCACTTTAACCATTCCACCAGACTGCTTCGAGTCAAAACAAAGCCTGTGAGAGAAGCGTGCTCAGGGTCACCATCCCCATTCCACCAATCAGGAAGCCCAGGCTCAGAGAGTTTGGGTGATTTGCTCATGGTCACACAGTAAGTAGCAGAGAATTCAGAGACTCCTGACTCCTCTGTAGGAGGCTGTGTGTAGAAACAATAGCATGAGATGGTAAGAGGCTGCCCATGTAGATGCCTCCTAGCTCAATGTGGGAGAAGTCATGGGATTCCTCGGGGGCTGGGAAAGTTGAGAAGGGGAAAGGAGAGTGGAGGGAGAGGAGAATCCACCCTCTCCGGGGTCTTCGGAGGGAAGTCAAAGTGCACCTGGGCCGTATCCTGGATGACAACTGGACGTATGAGCAGTCTGGAGAGGGGCTCGGGGAGGTCAGCTCCCATTCCATCTCTGATACAGCAGCGGCAGCAGCTGAGTCCCAGGCGTGGCGTGACGCAGCCTCACATCCTTGAGTGTGGGGAGAAGGAGAAGGAAGCCATGATGAGACCTTCTTTAGAAATTCTCATAGATGGTATTAAGCTCTTCCACTCCCATCTGCTTCTGTGTCTTCAAAACAAGCAATGGTAACAAAGACAAAAAAACAGGAGAAATATTAGTTTGCCAAATGGAGTAACTTTAGGAAGCTGTGTCTGTCCAAAATCTGCAGAGAAGTGGCTCTCGTAAGGAGTGATTCTGGTGTGTGTGTGGGGGGGGGTTTGACATTGGAGCAGAGGGTAGTGGGGGGGGCTACAAGTCACCAAAGGGGCTTCGGGGACAACCTGCCAGCCTTGGAATCACGTGACACTGTGTAACCCTGAATCTCTCTGAGTCTCAGCTTCCTCATCTGTGCAATGGGAATAGCCCCAGTGTTAACAGTAATGGTACCTAACATTTTACTAGCACCTGCCATGTGTCAGGTTCTGCTCCAAGTGCTGTACAAGTATGATTTCAATCAATCCTCACAACCACCCTGGAAGGGAGGTGCTATTATCATCCCCATTTTATAGATGAGGAAACTGAGGCAAACACAGGTTAAGGGACCAGCCTAGAGTCACACAGCTTGTGATTGTCGGAGGCCAGATTTGAACTCAGGTCTTCCTGACTCCAGGCCCGATGGAATTAGGGTTCTAATTCCGGGCAATTTTCAACCATGATGGACATCTCCACGTGGGTACCCCAAACGGAAACCAACTTTATTTCTGAACTTGACCCTCCTCTGTTTCTTACTGAGGTTGCCTCATTGGCTCAGGTCCAGAATCTGATCCCATTTTTATCGCTCATGGTGTGGATTTGTGGCAATCACTCTCTGGGCCTCAATTGTCTGCTAAAATTAGACGGCTGGATTAGATGTCCAACCAGGGGCCTCCTCCTCTGGGAAGCCTTCTCTGATTTCCTCATCAGGACATCATCTCTCTATCCTAAAAATCTCCCAGGTCACTCTGACTTCTCTTATACAGTATCCTGTGCTACCGTGTTTTCTACAAAGATGGATCTGTATCCATCTTCATTTCCCCATCACACTGGAAGCTCCCTGAGGGCAGGGTCCGTCTCCATACAGGGCCTTGTATAGAGAAGGCATTGAATAAGTGGTGAACTGCTATCAGTTCAAATAGTCATTCATTCAATCAACAAACATTTCCTCAGCACCTACTCCTACTGAGTGAAAAGACGGGGAAGACACTGGGGGACTTAGAACCTCTTCGTAAGACTTGGTCCCTGCTCTCATGCATCTTTCAGTCTAGAATCTGCACAGCTGTGAGAAGAGCCTTGGAAATGACCCAGTCCTGCTTGGAGGATACACAGTCCGGTGAAATGAGGCTGAGTCCGGGAGCCGAGGGACGTACATTCAAATCCTAGGCCTGTCCTTAGCTACTATGTGGCTGGGGGCCCCTCTCCCCAGCTGGAGAATGGAGCTGGTGAGCTAGACAAGGCCCTCTCAGCTCAGACAGTCTGTGTCATAGATGGCACATGGGTCATAGATGGCAGACCTCAGTGGCCGACCCCCTCGTTGGACAAAGGGGGAAACTGAGACCCAGGGAGATTAAATGACTTGCTCTTTGTCACTATGTGACTTTTCACATAAGTAGTAAGTGGCATAGATGGAATTTGAACCCAGGTCCTCTGACTCCAGAGCCAGATCTCTTTCTACTACATCGAGCCATCCCCCAGCTCTGCCATTCCCTGTTCTAAGGCCCCTCCCAGCCTTGACCTCCCCTGTCCTAAAGCCCCTCCCCGCTCTGACATTCTGTGTCCTAGAAATGGGGAAATAGTCCTTTCCAAGAGGGGACTCTTTTGAGAACTCATGAGGAATATGCACTCAAACTGCTGGAGGCTTGGTTTTGTAGCGCGGCTACAGTTGAAGCATGAATCAGATCTGCTCCAATTCTCTCTGAGCCTCTCTCATCCAGCCAGAGAAGTCTCTGGTCCCGGTGCCTCGGAGCCACGGCTGTCCTCCTGACCAAGGGGCCTCAGGGGAGAGCTTTCAGAGAGATCCGTGGTCTCACGGGGGGCTCATCAGACCTGAATGAGATAGGCCACGTTTCTCCTGTCACCCCACTTTATAGATGAGAAGCCGGGGCTCGCAGGGCTGAGTGAATGTGGGAGGTCCTCCGCCTCCCAGGCATCGAGGCTTCTCTTAGGAGGGGTTTAATAACTCCTCATTAGATGAACTTTCTTGTTCCAGCCACAGGCATTTAAGTGATGGGGGAGGGGGGGAGGGAATGGAACAAGAGTCTATTAGTCACTAGGCGCTGTTCTAAGCACTTTATAATGATTACGGCATTCCATCCTCACAATAACCCTGGGAGGCAAGTGCTATTATTATCCCCATTTTACAGGTGAAGAAACTGAGGCAGACAAATGAAGTGACTTCCCAGGGTCATGCAATCAGTAAAGATCTGAGGTTAAATTTGAACTCAGGTCCTCCTGATTCTAGGCCTGGCACTTTAACTTAAAAGGACAATTTAGAAAGACCAGTCCAGCAGCCTAGCCTCGCTCTTCCTTTGGGCACCCTGGGGGAGGGGAGGGACATGGTAAAGGCTGGTGCCCTCCTCAGGGTCATTGGCAGCAGCTGCTGACCTCTGCCTCTCCACCCCAGCCCCGCCCCCCAGCCCTGGCATCAGTCACAGCTTCATACAAAGGTGGTACCTGAGTTGGTGGGCTCCATTCAGAGGGAGGGACGCTGCTTTCATTCTGAAGGCAATCATAGACCTCGGCTTGGTGGGGCTGAAGAGCCTGCAGGGGGGGAAGCGAAGGGAAGGGAGGAGAGGAACAGAACCCAGGGCTTCTCTCTGGATCCTTCCTCCCACAACCCGATGTCCCTGGTGCTCAGGGCAGGCTGATCCGCCCAGGAAGGAATCAGTGAAGCAGGGAATGATGCTCGGCTTTCCCAGGGGTGGCCCAGTGTCCAGGGCCGAGATCCCACCCGGGTCTTCCCACCTCCCGCCCCTCCTTTGGGTCACTTCAATCCACTCTTCACTGGCGACTACAGGCTCTCAGAACCACAGGATTTCAACCTGAAAGAGATGTTTGACGTCATCTCCCCCACTCTCTATTTTAACAGGGAAGGAAACTGAGGCCCAGAGAGAGCATGCTGAAAGGAAACCCGAGGTTCAAATCCTGCCTTAGATGCTTCACAATTTTGTGACGCTCAGCAAGTCATTTAATGAATCTCAGTTTTCCCAGCTGAAAAAGGGGAATAATCTCACAGCATTTACCCCCCAGGATTTTGATTGAGGAGCCAAAGAGATAATGCATGTACAGTACTGTCCCCTAGGAATGGGCCTCTGATGGTGGGGACGTCTGTGGGAGATATGCCCCATGGCTACTTATCCTCGAAGGCACGTGGCAGTCTACAGAGTACCTGAAACTCAGAGCGGATCTTTAGATTGGGAAATATGTGCGAGCTAGAGTGCTGATTCCCATAACCAGGGTGGGGCACTCAGGCCTTTGCCCCAGGGTGCTGGACTAAGAGGGCTCTAATTACACCAATGCTATTTTGCTGTTGTCAGTTCTTTGGGACCCCATTTGGGGTTTTCTTGGCAGAGACACTACAGTGGTTTACCACTGCCTTCTCCAGCTCTTTCTACAGATAAGGAAACTGAGACAGACAGGGTTAAGTGACTGGCCCAAGGTCACACAGAGTCAGAGGCAGGATTTGAACTCAGGAAGAAGAGTCTTCCTGGTTCCAAGCCTGGTGCTGCCCCTACGCTATTTCAGTGTCATAGAAATCATTGATAATTACTTAATTACTGATAATTAATCATTGCTGATAATCACAGATAATTACTTAAAATAGGAAGTAATGGGTGGGTATCTCCCTCCTCCCTTCCAGCTGCCCCATCTTAGGTGAACCTGCCTTTACCCCATGGCAGACTGACATGCTGTGTCCTGGGGCCTCTGCCCAGAAGGACTGGTTCCCGCTGTCTCTGCCTACTCCCCTGCCTGACTCTGGCCTGAAAAGGTGACGTGAGGGGATATTTCCACGTCTCGCACTGCTTGCCCGGGTGTGACAGACACTAGCCCTGACCCTGGGCTGCTTCATCATGGCTGGGGACACCCTGGCTTCCCAAAGGCTAGTCCAGTATAGAGGGAACACAGAAATAGCTTAAAAAGGCCTACGTCAGGGTCTGGTGAGAGGTTCTTAGTGTATCCTTCAAGGAAGGCCCAGGCAAATGCAGACAGCTCCCGCACCAGAGGCTGGCCCTGAGTAACTTCGCTGGCCACGGCATCCCAGGAACCACGAGCAGTCCCAGCGCTAATGATAAATCCATGCTTTGTTGGGCCATGGACTCCTCCTCCAGGCGGTCCCTCCACCCATCTCATCCTGGGTGACCCATGGGTCATCCACAATGGCTCCATCAGGCCAGAGGTCTTTCAGTAGGTGTTTCAGTGGCCGATGGGGATGACCAGAGTCCAGTCCTAAGCCTCCCCTGTCTGCTACTCTCGCAAAGTGACGAGCCCAGCTCTCTTTCTGGTCCTGTGTCCTTGAAGATTTTGTTGACAGTTCTTCTCACAAAGAAGTCCGCTTGGCTTGTGGTCGGTAGTCTGTTAGCACTCACCTCATGTCTCCCCATTGCCCTCTGGATCCCCCGCAGTCCTTGCTCATCTGAGGGAAAGCAGTGATACTCGCAGTAATAGCTGGCCTGCTGATAGGCGGTGTGCTGCCTCCCTCTCTCTCAGCCATTCTGAGGCAGGTGGCAGGACAGGGGTTATGCTAGACCACCAGCAGAAGAAATCCATCCGTTTGTAGTGGCTGAGCACCCTGGCAGGCCACTCATGTACCACCGCTGGTGCCCTGAGGAGCTCTGACGGCCTGAGCCTCCTCCACTGCTTGGCACGTTGATGACCACGGGGGAGGGTGCACGGGTTCTACTCGATGGTGCGGGGGTCCCCGACACGGGCATCTGCAGACGGAATGCCTGCACGTCGGAGCCAGAAGGGAGCTTAGAAAGTCATCTCGTCCCACTCCTTTGTTTTACAGCAGAGGAAACAAGTGACCAGAGAAGGGGCCTAACTGGACCAAGGCCACACAGCAAATCGGTGGCAGGGCAGAGATGTTAGGTCAGGTCCTGGCCACCTCTGCCACCATGAAGGACACACAGCATCCCAGAATTGTAGCCCTCAGCACCAGGGGAGCTCAGGAGAGAGTCCAGTCCAGCCATCTCTAGTCATGATCACTGACGCCATCCAGGGTGGAGCGAATGGAGCCAGCACACTGGGATGAGTTCAAGGGAGAGATGGGGACTTCTCTGTGCCTCAGTCACATGGAGGAGAGAGGGTTGCCAAAGAGGTGGTTTCTCTGGTAACAGGCAGGCAGGATCTCTGGAGGAGGAGGAGGAGGAAGGAGAAGGAAGAGGAGGAAGAGGAGGAGAGGCGGGGGAAGACGGCTGTGGGACCAGGTTGCTAGTCCAGACAAACAAGCTGGGAAGAGGCTGCATGGGGATGTGGGGTCTGACTGCAGAAGGGTATGTTGAGGACCAGCATGGTGTCAATCAGCAGCCCTTCTACCCAGGGCATCCTGGGGAAGGAGGCGTCAGTCCTCAAGCACTCAATACCTGCGCCCATCTTGGCTGTGGGGGTCACGAAGGAAGGCCGTGGCACAGAAAGACAATTCTAGCCCTTGTCTCCGTTGTGCACTAAGGTTTGCCCCCAACACCCCTGGAGGTGGAGGAGGTGAGAGCTAGAAGCCCCAGCTGAGTAGGGAATGAGGCTCAAAGGGCGGAGAGGACACCCCTTCCTCCAATAAGCCTCAGAGCGAGGGGGCCAGGAAGGGCAGCACCGTACTGTGGGCAGAACCTGGACCTAGGTTCAAATCCCACTCGCCCTCTTCCCTAGCTGGGTGCCCTCTCTGAGCTTTGGTTTGTCCCTCTGTATCGTGGGGCAATAGCACACTCACTACCTGCCTCACAGGGCAATTGGGCACCGTGCGTTGTGCAAGCATTAAAAGCCCTTGGGAACAGGGCTGATCGCCATGGAGACACTGAGAACCTGAGGGGGCCTGAGTCCTGGCTCTCCTACTGGCCCGCAGCAAGACCCTTTTCTTGAGCCCTTTCTGGGCCTCAGTTTCCTCAGATGACTCTGAGGTCTCTTGCAGCTCTAAATCCACGATGCCCAGAGTCCATGCCCCATGAAGCTCTTGCTTCCCCGCTTGACCCCCTTCCTCGGCTGTGGGAGTAGGGGTCCCCTAAAGTCTGTTACATATGCTGATTTTCTCCAGGGGCAGGGGCCAGAGCCTATTCTCTGGGCCCTGATGGGATGAAGAAGTTGCTAATGGTCTGATGAGCAAGGGGCCAATTAACAGCTTGGAGAGAAGAGGTTAGACCAGGGGCGACCTCTGGGACCTGTGTTTTTATTCAGGTTTTGACCTGAATTTTTATGAAGAGAATTTCCATCCTCCTGGATTGAGCTGATGGTCTACAGGATGTGGGTCTCTCCTCTCCCAGGAAATGGCAGAACAGAGCTCTCAATATCTCTGTGATATGCAGCTCCCCTGGCATTGATGGGCACGGTATCCTGGTCTTGAGTCACCAGACTCCAGGACCACGGAGAAGGACTGATCCTGAGTCCCGGCTACCTAAGAGCTACAGAGGAGCATCTGGCAGGGAGGACGATGGGGGCCCCCCTCTCTCCCATTTTATCATCAAGGAAAGGTGATTGGTGCAGGAGGCTGTAGGGCAATGCCCCCTCTGTGAGGGTGAGTCTGAGGGGCCTCAGAGAAGCCACTCGTGAGTGAGGGGAATAAGAAGTCTAAATAATAATCTCTACGTTTGGCCAAGGAGGGGGGCGGGGGTTGGGAGAGAGGCTGTCTGGCCCTCCTCAGCTCTTCAAGTTTGCAACTACAGGAGCCATGTGATGATCCTTCCTCACGGTCTTGTCATGGGATTGGAGAAAATCGAGAACTAGGAAGGATCTGAGAGGTTCTCTGGCCCAACTCCTCTAGAGCACAGAATGTCGGGGCTAGAAGGGGCCTTAGAACAGGGAAGGTTGTTACAAATATGTCTCCTTTTACTCTCAGAACAATCCTGGGAGGTAGCTGCTATCATTCCCCTGTTCTCAGGCTCCTCCCACCTCTGCCATTCCCGGTTCTGAGCTCTTCTTTCTCCCAGTTTGGGATCCTTCCCCTTGCCTCTTTCTCTTCAGCAGCAGCCATGTAATAGCATCCTATGACAGTCATGTGAGGGGATAGAACAGATTCCTAGCACGTCTCCAGAGTACCTAATTGACCCTCCCGTGAGCCTCCCCCCACCCCGCGTCCTCAAGGCTGTTGAACAAATTCCCCAATGGGCCCACTTGCAGGGAGGTTGAGGTAGGCCCGGACCAGGAGTGATCGACTCACAGTGTATATGGAGCCTGCCCTAACAGGCGTGGGGTCTGCTGAGCGCCCAGCTGGGCCTGAGTCTTTCTGATGTGGGATCTTCTTGGCAGACTTCCTCTGTTTCTGTGGGGACAGAAGAACAGGGTAGGTAAGTGCCCAGGAGCCTCCCCATTTCTCAAAGGCCACTCATCCCGAGACAGCCTGTGGGCCTGAACCTGCGAAGGGGCGTTCTGTGGGCCTGTGCGCCCCCGGCTCTCTGGGGAGAAAGCTGCAGCTGCCAGGAGGACCTACTGAACCCAGTCACTCATCCCTTCGTTTGCTCCTTCCAGCATTTATTAAACATCTACTGGTGGCCTGGCACTGAGCTGTGTGCTGGGCTTATGAGGACAAAGATGGGACATCCCCTTGGGAAAAGCAATCAGCACACCGAGAAATAAACACAAAAGAGGCCCAGGGGAATTCTGGGGCTGATGGGTCAGAACGTCAGCCGGCCCCAGAGCTGAGACTTGAAGGGAGTCTGACCAGGACTCTGCAGGGGCAATGAGAAAGGGCAGGATTCCAGGCATGGCGGATGGCCTGGACAGGCACGGCCAGTATGGAATGTTGTTTAGAGGGAGAGGCAAGTGGGTGGATCTGTTATGAACATCCCATGTACGGTCAGAGTTCTGTGCTTGGAGCTGAGGCAGATATAAACCAGAGGTAAGGCCTGGACCCTGCCCTTTGGGAGCCTAGAGTGTGAGGAGAGTGTTTCCCATATTTCCCGTATTTGTCCATCTCCTGGAAGAATATAAGACCTCCCCTGCTCTAAGGCCCCTCCCAGCCCTGACATTCCATGTTCTACGGCCCATCCCAACTCTGACCTTACCTGTTCTAAGCTCCCCACCAGCTCTGACCTTCCCTGTTCTAAGGCCCCTTCTAGCCCTGACATTCTGTGCTCTAGAAGAGTTGGGCCAGAGAACTTCTCAGATCCTTTCTACTTCTCGATTTTCTCCAATCCCATGACAAAACCGTGAGGAAAGGACCACCACATGGCTCCCATAGTTGCAAACTTGAAGAGCTGAGGAGGGCCAGACAGCCTCTCTCCCACCCCCCACCCCCCTCCTGGCAGTGGGGAGCTGGCCCAGGTCTAGGAGGTGATTCAGGCGGTCCCTTGGGGGAGAGAGGCCCTGTGCCTCCTGGCCTGAACCTGGACTCCTCCGGAATGCCCATGGGCATGGAGAGAGGATGAGGATGGTGGAGCTTAGCCCTGGCCTTCAACCCCTGGTGCCAGGACGTACCTTTGCCTTCCAGAGCAACAGGCCAGTTCCCAGGATGCTCAGCACAGCCAGGAGACCAGTGAAGGTGAAGAGGAGAATCTTCTTGGAGCTCTCTGGGGGTTCTTTATATCCAGCATCTGTGAGAACATGTTGAGCAGGACAGGGCTGAACTCACGGTCTGCACTGGTGGCTTCCTGGTGGCCCCAAGCTTCCTTCACACTGGCCTGGGGTGGGGTGGGGGGCTGAAGGAGCCTGTCTGTTGGCTCTATTTTGTGGTGAGAAATCTAGATCTTTGATCTAGAACTTGAGGAAGACTTTGGAGAGGCCAAATGCTTTGTCCACAGTCATCCAGCTGGTCGGTTCTGCTGGGACTCTAGCCCAGGAGGACGGCAGAAAGAGCAGAGAAGTGGAATCAGGGAGTGTGGGGTCTGTGACCCCGGGCCAGCAATGGAGAGTGGGGGCCAGGCTCTGTCCAGGGTGAAATAAAGGTTTCCAGAGCCCACCTCCTCTCTTCTCCATGAAAACCTCCCAAGGTCAAGGTTTCCAGCTGAGGCTTATGATTGTTGGAGACTGGAAGGCCCCCATTAAAATCTTCCCTCCCCACACCCTTGCTGGGTGACCCTGGGCAGGTCACAGGACATGTTTGTGCTCTGGTGCAGGTGGTGCGGGAAGGCTGCCCTTCTAGAGAGCCCCGCTCCTTACCCAGCCGAAGTCTGAGGGACGTTCTACAAAAGAGCAGCTAACATCTGTGTCGTCAGAGCCTACATCTCATCTGACACCTTCCACAATCCTCCAAGGAAAGAGCTGGGGGAGGGGGGAAGCACCCCATTCTACAGAGGAGAAAGCTGTTCAGCTCCATTTAATGACCTATCTATGGTCACACAGCTAGGAAGTAGGATTGGAACCCAGGTCTTCCTTTGATGCTTTTGGAGCCTGGGTGGAGAGGCAGGGGTTGGGGGAGGTAAGACAGTTCGCTCAGGCCACTGGGATGCTGCCTCTCAGCCCCTGAAGCAAAATCCTCACAGCTGCAATTTCTTTGGCACTCCAAGTTCATAGAGCATCCTCCTTGTGCCCAGGCCTTGAGGTCTAGGTTTGGAGTCAAGGGCCCTGGGTTTGAGTCCCAGCTCAGCCACCTCAGTTTCCACCTCTGTAAAGGGAGGGTAGTGGAGTAGATGAACTCCAAAGTTGATCCCACAGCCCTGAATCTGCCGGTCCTTTGGCCTCTGCTCTCTCCACCCAGGGGAGCTATAGGCCAGCCAAGACAGCTTACCTCGGACCAAGATAAAGGTCCCCCTGCCCGCCTCTTTGTGGGAAGGCCACTTCACCAGGCAGTAGTAGGTGCCCGTAGCCGAAGCGTTGTGCAGTGCTGTCAGGGTGAAGGAGCACATCTCGGTGTGGGTCATGTTCTTGACTCCCGGGGTCTGACTGCAGCTTGCCCAGACAGGGGGGCTCTGCCTGCCCTGGAGGTCAATGTGATAGTAACTGAACGTGTACTTTGTGAAGGCTGGGGTGTAGGGGTAGGTGACCTCACAAGTCAAGGGAAGGTGATGGCGGGCCAAGGTCACTTGGATCGGTTCTCCAAGCTGTGTCAATCGCTGGCCTCCTGCAGGAGAGGGGGAAGAGAGAAGGAAAGAGCCATGAGGGAGGGCTCCCAAGACTAGAAGGGTCTGGGGACTTCTGGAACTCCATCCCTGCCCCAACGCTAGGGGACAGAGAGGGCTCGCCTTCCCTTCTCCTGGTTATCTGCTGCAAACCCAAGACTTAAGTGGCAGAGGAATGGCTGATCTGTACTGCTGAAGGGAGATTGCACACTGGAAGTTCCCCATACCATGGTGAAGAATGAAGTTCTCATCAATAAAGATGCACAACTACTCTGCCACCAAGGTGTGCAGAGCTCCTGGTGTGCAAAGGCCCTTCAGCAATGCGGACGGCAACTTCTCTGTGCCAAATGTATACGTGTGTACATGCGTGTCATTGTTGTCCAGTTGTTTTCCATCATGTCTGGCCCCATTTGGGGTTTTCTTGGCAGAGATACTGGAGCGGTTTGCCATTTCCTTCTCCATCTCATTTTACAGAGGAGGAAACTGAGGCAGACAGGGTGAAGTGACTTGCTTGGGGTCACACCGCTAGGAAGTGTCTGAGGCCTACAATAATGGAAACCACCAAAAACTCTACAAGTGGAATCATAATGACCGAGCTTGGGCCTAGAGATTGGCTGTGAGGAGGCATCTCTTCCCACATCTTTGCAGAGGTGAGGCACACAGCATGCAATGTCAGACTTTTATCATGTTGGTTAGTTTTGCTGAATAGCTTCCCCCCACCTTTTATTCTTTGTTATAAAGGACAGGGCTCTGAGAAGGAGAGAAGGAGACAGCGATATAAAAACAAAATATATCCATAAAAATGCATTTTAAAAATAGATAAAAGTAATCAACAGCAAAAAATTCACGGCTCCTCAGTTTCCTCATCTATAAAGTTAAGGTCTTGGACTGACGTCAAAGTCCCTCCTAGTTCTAAATCCCATAATAGCGCCACTTCAGGCAAGTCACTTCATCTCTGTGGGCCTCACTTTCCCCATCTGTAAAGTGAGGGGATTGGGCTCTGTGATCTCTGAGGCCCCTTCCGCCTCTCTGAACCTCTGGTATAAATGCTAACTTGGAGGATGCTTTAAATGTTTTCCAATTTCTTTTCATGCAGTCCTTCCAAGGAAAGGGGACATGTGAGGTTTGCCCAGCAGCACATGGAATAGCGGATCTCTTGGGGACTTAGCCCAGCCCCCTGCTCATTCTGCCTTGGCAAAGAAACTGCAACTTCCTGGGACCCAACCCCACGAGACCCCGACATGTCCTGTGGAAGTGGATGAGATTGGCTGCTGTAATTAATCTGGTCTTTAAGATTTGGGGGAAATCTATTTTAAAAAATAGGCTTCTAAAAAAATAAATAAATAAAAATAAAAAAATAGGCTTCTCCTGTCCCCAGGTCCTTCCTGAAGTCATTATTTTAAGGCCACTGGGTCAGAAGCATGTAAATTCATGATCTGGGCTCAGGGCTCCTGCTGCTTGGAACGTTGGGGAAGAAATGACCTTGGTGCTTTGATGCATCGGCAAGGGCTCCGAAATGTCAAGGGATGGGATGTTATCTGATGGATTCAATCAATACTGACAGCCAATCTGGGGAAGTCAGGCCCCAGATCATTTTTTTTAAATGTTCTCTGCTTACGATGCTGGCGTGTGGAGGGGGCTGGGCGACTGGAGCTGGCCACAGCTCGGTTTCACAAAGACCCACCTGGACGAGGGTTACTGGGGTACTAGAGTACTGGGGGTAGCAGGGTACTAGAGTACTGGGATACAGGGGTACTGGAGGAGCAGAACTCTAAGGAAATGGGTTAAAGTCCTAGCTCTGCCACTTCCTGCTCATGTGACCTAGATCTAGTCACTTGACTTTTCTGGGCCTCAGTTTCCTTGCCCAAAAGTCCAAAGTGGTAGACTCAGTGACTTCTGTGTCGCCTTCCACCTCTAAAGCTGTGATCCTTTGACCTGGCTCACCTCCTGGCTCCACACCTTCCTGCCCTGGTAGCAGGGAGTGATTGACTTTTTTTCTCTGTGCCTCAGTTTCCTCAGATCAATGGGTCTGGAAGTTACTACTCATTGGCCACCTGCAGCTTGACTCCATCTTTGTGACTCCTCAGAGTGAAGCTCCGTCCTTAGCCATCATTCCCTCCCTGTATCGTCTCCCCCTCGTCCAGCATAGGCTCCTTGAGAACAGGAAAGCTCCCAATGCCTCCATGAAGCCTCGCTGATTGATTGACTAGAAGTAACAGAATTTAGAGCTAGAAGCCACCTTGGATGATCTAGTTTATCCTTTTCATTTTACAGATGAGGAAACTGAGGGCCAGGAAGGGAGAAAGGCTCAGCCAAAGTCACAGAAATATCAGGAGAAAATCCAGCGTCCAAACTGAGCTCTCCTGCCTTTCAGAGTAACAGTCACTGAACGACAGGTGAAGTGCTTCCTAAGTGTCTGGCACTGGAGGGTGGATACAAAGACAGACGGGAAGTCCCTGCCCTCGGGAGGCCTCTGTTCCACTGGGGAGGCAGATGTGTAGGTCTGTGGCTTACCACCCAGTAAACTCTCAGGGTAAAGACTCACTGTTTGATCCAAACAGTTGGGAAAAGTAGGCGGCAGTCTGGCGGAAGTTAGCTAGAGACTGGCACCTCACACCACGTACCCAGAGAAGCTCCAAACGCATACATGGCTTTAAAGAGCTCCTCATAAACAATGATTAGATAAGGAAGATAATGGAGAGGGAAAAATGAAGGTTGAGTCCAAGCAGGAGCCATACATGACCCTCCAGGTCCTCAAGCACAGCCCTTTGTCTTCCCAAACTTGGATTCTGTCGAAGAGCCGCACTTGAGGACCTAGGGGGCCACACGTGGCCTGGAGGCTGCAGATTCCCCACCCCTGGGTGTCTGCCCTGGACAGAAGAGGGAGGGGGGATAATGTTGTGGCCGTGTTGAATTCGAGATGCCATGGGACTTCTAGGTGAAGATGGCTAGCAGGCATCTGACACCCTGGGACTGGAACTCAGAGCTGCGTATGTTGGCTTGGGAATCATGAACGTCCAGGTCTGACGCAGGAATGGCCCTCAGACGCCATTGAGCCCAGTTCTTTCATTTTGTGGGAAGAAACAGGTTCAGGGAAGTTAGATGACATGCCCAGAGGGAGTAAACATAAGGGGCAAGATTTGAACCCAGCTCTTCTGGATTCCAAGTCAGTGTACTATACCCTAACTGCCGGGCATGCCAGCCTAGCTGAGGCAGCATGTAACAGGCAAGCCAGCCTAGAGCCACCATCTTCCCTCAGCCCCTCACCCTGGGAACAATGACATTAAGGTCAGCATGGCATTAGAGAAGAGCCATTCCCATCCATGTGCTATGCAGCTGCATCCTAAGGACCAGGGAGCTTTTCCATGAGATTGCAGTCATAGGTGTTGCTCCCCCCATTAGAATGGGAGCTCCCTGAGAGCAGGGGCTGGCTTCTGTATTCTCTTTGTACCCCTCAGCGCTTTACACAAGTAAGTACTGAACGAACACTTCATTCATTCATTCCCTCCCCATAGAGATGATGACTAAACCCACAGGGGAAAATGAAATTCATTCATTCAATAAGCATTTATTAAGCTCCAACTACATGCCAGGCACTGTTCTAGGCACCAGGGATACAAAAACCCAGTTACATTTTGCTGGGAAGAAGTGAGAACAAGATGTAGACAGAGGAATTTAGGGAGAAAAGAGGAGAAGGCCCAGGCCAGAGTCTTGGGACAAGCTCTCACTCAGAGGGGAGGAGAAGGAAGCTGACCCTGCAAAGAGGCTGAGGAGGAGTGGTCAGGCAGGCAGGAGGAGAACCAGGGGAGAGTAGTATCTTAAAAAACAACAAAACCCAACCCAGAGAGAGGAGAATATTGAGGAGGGGGTGGTCAGCTGGCCCCCTGGAGAGAGAGGCCAAGGAGAAGAGAGGAGGACTGGATCGGGCAGGTGAGCGCCCTAGGATAACCTCAGAGAGGGGAATTTCATGTGAGGAGCAGGGTGGGAAGTCAGACTTCTAGGTGCGGGAGGTGAAGATGTGGAGACGCACAGGGAGATGACTCTTTCTAGGGTTTTCGCTGGGAAAGAAAGGGAGGAGAGAGCCCTCATAAGAAGGCAGACACCTGAGAAGAAGGCAGACACCCGAGGAGAAGCCTGCCAGAGAATCAAGGCTTCTAAGGACCAGGGAGGGCTGAGCGAGTCTGTAAGCAGCAGGGAAGGAAGATGAAGAGAAATGAAGAGGGGGCGGGTTGGAGGGCGATGGTAAAGAAAACCAGCTCTTCCTGTTACTATAAGAAGCATTCCCAGAGGGCGACAGCGTAGAGGAACGCATGACAGAGGGGCGCTCATTCTATCAACCCCAATTAAGATGCCCAGGCCTGGCACACAGTAAGAGCTGAATAATTACTTGTTTGTTCTCTTGACTTAGGGCCAGCAAAACCCCTTCCTCGCAACTCCTGTGGGCAGAGATTATCATTCCACTTTACAGAAGAGAAAAGCAAGGCTGAGATGTCACACAGCCAGGGCCATGGATCACAGAGCTAGGGCTGGGAGGGAGCTCAGAGTCTAACTCTCTCTCTCTCTCTCTCTCTCTCTCTCTCTCTCTCTCTCTCTCTCTCTCTCTCTCTCTCTTTTTTGGCTAGGCAATGGGGTTAAGTGACTTGCCCAGGGTCACACAGCTAGTAAGTGTTATGTGTCTGAGGCCGGATTTGAACTCAGGTCCTCCTGAATCCAGGGCCGGTGCTCATCCGCTACACCACCTAGCTGCCCCTCTAACTCTCTTTTTAGCCAGAAGATAAAGGACTTGGGGCGTCTCATTCATTTTGCTTTCCTTCTCCGTGTCAAAGAGCATGTATTAAGTGCCTACTACATGCCAGACACTGGGCTAAGTGCTGTAGATACAAAGAAAAGCAAAGGACAGTTCCTTGTCCTCAAGGAGCTCCCAGTCTAATGGGGGACACTAGGCAAATAGCTCTGTATAAACAAGTTGTAAAGGGGATAGATGGGAGCTAATCAGTAGAGAGAAGCCACTAGCATTGAGGGGGATTGGGAAGGCAGAACTCAGAGACAAGCAGCAGGAGAGAATTCCAGACACGGGCAACAGCCAGGAAAAATGCAGAAAAGTCCCCCCCCCCAAGTGTAAGCTCTTTGAAGGCGGGGCTGTTTCTGGCTTTTTTTCCTTGAATCCCCAGAGTCAAGCACAATGCCTAGCATAGCGTACTTAAGAAATGCTTGTTGAATGGAAATTAATAAGTCCATATTTTCTTAGACAAATTTCTTTCTTGTTTTTATGTGAATTGAAATATTTATTTATTGATAATTGATAATTGGTAGCTTGGGAGTGAAGAAGATCTGAGTTCGAATCCACCCTTAGACAATGAATAGCTGTGTGATCCTGAGTAAGTCACTTAGCCTCTGTTTGCTTCAATTTCCTTATCTCCAAAATGGGGATAATAAGAGCACCTACCTCTCAGGATTATTGTGCAGATTGAAAGAGAGATAATAATTGCAGTACATAGTAAATGCTATATAAAGATTTGCTATTATTATTATTAATTGATTAGTTAATAATAAAAAATATTTTTTTAAATAAATGTGTCAGACTCTGGCCTCCCGATTCCGAGACAAAATGCTGTGTGACACGATTTAGCAACTGCCACTGTAAAGGAATTCAGAGAACTTGAAATGTGATGTTCCAGAAGACAAAGGCTTAGGACTGAGAAATAACTTACTCTGCAAAACTGAGGAAAATCCTATAAGGGAATAAGTGGATCTTTAATGAAATAGAGGACTTCCAAGCATTCCTGATAAAAATAACAGAGCTATATAGAAACTTTGCAGTACAAATACAGACATCAAGAGAAACACAAAAAGGTAAGTATGAAGGAGCAATCATAAGAGATCAAATGAGGATTAACTGTTCCTATCATCCCAGCCCCACCATCATCAGGCATCAGAGAGGGAGTCTAATTAGACAGAAGGCCTGGGACTGATTCTGTTGTGTTCTGATGATCTTATTTTTTTTAAATTTTATTAATTTATTTTGATTTATCAACAATCACTTCCATATGCTTTTGAGTTTAAAATTTTTCTTCCCCTTCCTCCCCACCACCCTCCCCAAGACACACAATCTGATATAGGCTATACATTTACATTCCTATTAAACATATTTTCACATTAGTGAAGTTGTAAGTAAAAATTAAAACCAATAGGAGGAACCATCAGAAAGAGGAAACAAAACTCAACAGAAGAGAAAAAAATAATGATAGCGATTCAACTTCCATAGTTCTTTCTTTGGATGTGGACAGCATTTTCCATCCGAGGCCTCTGGAGATGTCTTAGATCCTATAATGCTGAGAAGGGTTCAGTTTAACATCTTAGTCATTGCATAACGTGGCTGTTATTGTGTACAAAGTCCTCTTGGTTCTGCTCACTTCACTCAGCATCAGACCATACAAGTCTTTCCAGGTTTTTCTGAAGTCAGCCTGTTCATCATTTCTTATAGCACAATAGTATTCCATTACATTCATATACCACAATTTGCTCAGCCATTCCCCAATTGATGGGCATCCTCTCAATTTCCAATTCTTTGCCACCACAAAAAGAGCTGCTATGAATATTTTGTACATGTGGGTCCTTTTCCCATTTGTTGATCTCTTTGGGATATAGCCCTAGAAGTGCTATTGCTGGATCAAAGGGTATGCACATTTTTATAGCCCTTTGGGCATAGTTCCAAATTGTTCTCCAAAATGGTTGGATCATTTCACAACTCCACCAACAATGTATTAGTGTTCCAATTTTCCCACATCTCTCCAACATTTATCATTTTCCTGTTTTGTCATGTTGGCCAATCTGATAGGTGTGATGTGGTACCTCAGAGTTGTTTTGATTTGCATTTCTCTAATCAATAATGATTTAGAGCATTTTTTCATATGATATAGATGGCTTTAATTTCTTCATCTGAGAACTGTCTGTTCATATCCTTTGACCATTTATCAATTGGGGAATGGCTTGTTTCTTATAAATTTGTCTTAATTCTCATATATTTTAGAAATGAGGCCCTTATCAGAGAGACTGGTTGTAAAAATTCTTTCCCAATTTTCTACCTTCCTTCTAATCTTAGTTGCATTGGCTTTGTTTGTGCAAAAATTTTTCAATTTAATCTAATCAAAATTATCCATTTTGCTTTTCATAATGTTCTCTATCTCCTGTTTGGTCATGAATTCTTCTGTTCTCCATAGATCTGATAGGTAAACTATTCCTTGTTCTCCCAGTTTACTTATGGTATCAGCCTTTATATCTAAGTCATGAACCCATTTTGACTTTATTTTGGTATATGGTGTGAGATTTGGGTCTATGCCTAGTTTCTGCCATACTCTTTTCCAGTTTTCCCAGCAGTTTTTTTCAAAGAGTGGGTTCTTATCCCAGAAGCTGGGGTCTTTGGGTTTATCAAATAATAGATTACTATAGTCATTGACTACTGTGTTTTGCATATTTAACCTATTCCACTGATCTACCACTCTATTTCTTAGCCAGTACCAAGCAGTTTTGATGATTGCTGCTTTATAATACAATTTAAGATCTGGAATTGCTAGGCCACCTTCCCCTGCATTTCTTTTCATTAGTTACTTTGATATTCTTGTTATTATTTTTTCTAACTCTATAAAATCTTTTTTTTGGTAGTTTGATTGGTATGGCATGGAATAAGTAAATTAGCTTAGGTAGAATTGTCATTTTTATTATATTAGCTCGGCCTACCCATGAGCAACTGATGTTTTTCCATTTATTTAGATCTGATTTTATTTGTGTGAAAAGTGTTTTGTAATTGTGTTCATAGAGTTCCTGGGTTTGTTTTGGGAGGTAGACGTTCTGATGATCTTAAAAGAGAGATGTAAAGGGAAGGGAAGGGAAGGGAGAGAAAGGATGGGGAGAATTATTTCACATAATCCAGGTGTTGACAGACAAATCCATGCAAACAAGAAGGAGGTGGGGGGAGTGACCGACCCTTGAACCCTGTTCTCATCTGAACTTGTCAAAGGAAGGAAGAATACACAAACACACAGAGTTGGGTACAAGAGGCAAAGGAGAGAAGGGAGATGGGGAATAAGAAGGAGGATAGAATAAGGGAGAGATTCATCTTAAGCAAAATAAACTCTAAAAATGTACAAAAATATTGATAGCAGCTCTTTTTGTGGTAGAGAACTGGAAACTGAGGGGATGCCCATCAATGGGGAAATGGCTGAACAAGTTGTGGTATATGAAAGTAACAGAATACTATTGCGCTACAAGAAATGATGAGCAGGCAGATTTCAGGAAAACCTGGAAAGGCTTACATGGACTGATGCTGAGTGAAGCAAGCAGAACCAAGAGAACTCTGGATACAGTAACAGCAACATTGTACAATGATCAACTGTAAGTGACTTAGCTATTTTTAGCAATGTATTGATCCAAGACCATTCCAAAGGACTCATGATGAAAAATGCTATATCTACCTCTAGAGAAAGAACTGGTGGAATCTGAGTGTAGATAGAAGCAGACTTTTTTTCACTTTCTTTATTTTTCTTGTGTGTTTTTTTTTTGGTCTGTGCTTTCTTTCACAATATGACTAATACGGAAATATGTTTTGCATGACTGTACAGATATAATCTATATCAAATTGGTTGCCTTCTTAAGAAGGGGAGAGGGGAAAGAGGGAGGGGGGGAGATTATTTAGAACTAAAAAAATTTAAAGCAATGCTAAAATCGTTTTTATATGTAATTGGAAAAAAATATATAAAAACATAAAAAAAAGAAATGGTGAAGAGAGTTGTTTCAGAAAACCTGGGAAGACTGGTATGGATAGATGGATGCAGAGTGAAGTGAGCAGAACCACGAGAACAACTTACACACAAAAAATAAAATGATAAAGACTATCTAAGGACTCCGAAAGACTTGGAAGCTCTGATCAGTGTAATGAGCAGCCAGGATTCCAGAGGACTCACGAGGATGCATAGAGTCCCCTCCTGAGAGAGCCGGTAAAGAGGTAAAGGACTCGAGGCAGACTGAGGCTTTGGGGGGGCTGCTTGGGTTTTTTGACACGACTAACCTGGGATTGGTTTTGCTTGACTACACATGTTTGTAACAGGGGTTTTGCTTTTCCTTCTTTCTCCATGGTGGTTGGAGGGAGGTGGGAGAAAGAAAAAGGTGAATTTTCATCTCTTATAAAATTTTTAATTTTGAAAAAGAAAAACCTTTTAAAAAAAGAGCAAGGTGCTACATGAGGTCAGGGGTGAGGGTGGTGGCAAGCAGGGGAAAGCTGACACCAGAAGAAGTCAAATGGGGTCACAGGTCAGGCAGGGCGGGGAAATACCAAGCAGCGGCCGGGCTGTATCTTCTTCTGGCCAATATCTGGACGCGGACTACAGAGACACGAGAAAGCCAAAGCCCAGGCTTTAAGCTTAAGTCTGTGATCTTGGGGACATTTCTGAGGGTCCAGGCCCCTTGAGGGGTTCTCTGTGAGTGGCCTTTGTTCCCAGACCTTGTGCAAGAGGAATTTCTCCAGTTGCATTAACTCTTGGTGCAGTGGGGGAAATGCCAGTCTGCTTTTATTTATAGGAGGTGATGGTTATGAAATCCTTGTTCAGGATGGGGGCCGGTGGAGGAGAGCAGAGCCAGAAGCGCCACGCTCTGTTATCACCTGTACCAGTACCACTTCAAGAAAGTGCTAATGGGAAACATGCTGACTCTGAGTAATGTGAGCTTAGAACCACATTCCAAGCAAAAAAGATTCACTGAATATCGTGTTCCAGAGAAGCTCGGAGTCCCTGAAGCCTGGGTCTGAGCGGGTCACTCAGGGACCTTCAGGGGCTCCTTCTGCTAGATCATGCGAATCCTGGGCTCTGTGGTCAGAGAAACTGGGATCCAATCCTGCCTCTGATGTCACTGCCTATGTGACCTCAGGCAAGTTGTTAAACCTCTCTGGGTCTCAGGGCTTCTCATCGTCAAGTGAAGGGCTGCTGAGTTAATCCCACCACCTGAAGGTGAACAAAGCCCCAGAAGAGGAGGTAGGGGTGGGGGAGCTGGGCAAAAATGGCTTTGATGTGATAGCACAGGGGAAGGAGAAGGTAGGAGACAAAAGCAACACTCACCTCCTGGCTGAAGGGTCCATGGGAGTAGGATGAGGCCAAGGAATCTGAAGGCCATGCTGGGATGGAAGAGGATTAGGAGGAGGAGGAGGGGGAGGAGGAGGAGGAGGAGCTGCTCTCTTTCCCAAAGGAGGCTGCTCTGAGGCAGTCTGTGTCTCTGTGGTTTAGTCAAGTTTCTTTACTTCCTCTTTAGGTACCACAGGACAGAGAGGCCCCACAGATTGCCTGTTTCAGGGAACCAGAGTTCCCCTTAGTTCCCAGCTAATCTCCTTCCTGCTTGCTGCTCTCTTTTACAAAGAGCCTGCTCCAGAGGACTTACAATCCATTGTGAGTTCAACAGATCTGGGATCTCACCAATGGGGGCTTGTTCCACCAGGACAGATGGTAATCCCATCCACCTCTCCTTATCCTATGAGACCCATGTCCTTTCCTTCCTCCTGTTCTCCTGGAAATCCTTCATCAGTGATTTCACCCTTCATAACAAGGACTGTGTTATTTTTTGTAATTGCACACCCCACATCTAGCACTATGCCTGGCATACAGTGGAATGTAAGCTCCTTGAGGGCAGGGACCATTTCATCCTTGTCTTAGTATACTCCACCTGTAGAAATGTGCCCAACCAAGAGTGAGTGCATAATAAATGCTCCTTGGGCTTTTACTATTTCATGAGGACCCGTGCAACCCTTGGACCATCCATTGGTTGTCCTCCACTCAAATAACAGTGTCCACCCCTGTCATTTTCTGGTTGATGAGACATCTTGTGGCTCTTCTTGGGCTCAGGTCACCCTCAAGTGACACTAGCTGACCTCAGAGGTTTCTCCTGCTCAAAGATTCTTTGACTCAAGTACTGTGGAGAAAGCTCCAAGGATAAAATTAAAGGGATTCAGGACTCCTTTGTTAGTGATGATAGTAGAAGAGTTCCCTTAAAAGCATGGACCATTAGAGCTGGAAAGAGACTTAGAGATCATTCAGTCCAATGTCCTTATTTTATAGAGGATGAGGCAGAGATCCAAAGGGAGGGAGGGGGTCGACTGTTCAGAATCCTGCTGCCCCCAGCAGCACAGGAGGGAGGGGAGGACAGCAGGGACCTAACCTCAGGCCACCAGAGTGTTTGTCCTTACACAACTTGTCAGAGCTGGGAGGAAGCTCCTACGTGGTCTCTCACCCAACCCCCCTCATCTGACAGATGAGGAAACTGGAGCCCCATGAGGGGAAGTTATCTGCCCAAGGTTCTTCTTGATTCAATTCAGATTCTTGTTCAACTCACTGAACAAAAACAGGCCAGGGCCAAGTTCCTTCTGAGCTCTGTCTAGCTACCTTGATGATTTCCCCTTTTCAGTAAAAACCTTTCCCTCTCCACCCAAAATTTACTCACCATGCTGTGGTACAAAGTCCATATTCAGGATACCTTGAGGACTTTTCAGGAAGGGTGGGTGGGCCAATGAGCTTAGCAGGTGGGAATAGTGGAATCATGGGATAGCCTCAAAGGCCTAGGGGTGAAGAAGGAGTCTTTTCCTGGGCTCTCACTTGGTGATAATAACCAAGTATGGCTTACAGCTACTTTCTTAGACACAAGAAATGCCCTAACCAGCCCCCAAATCCTTCTCCCCCCTCCCCACTTAATAGTGTTTTTTTTCCAATTACATCTAAAGATGGCTTTCAACATTCACTTTTATAAGATTTTGATTTCCAAATTTTTCTCCCTCTCTCCCCCCTCCCCAAGACAGTAAGCAATCTGATAGAGGTTATACATGTACAGTCATATTAAATATATTTCCACATTGTGACAGAAGAATCAGAACAAAAGAGAAAAACCATGTGAAAGAAAAAGCAAAAAATAACAAAAAAAAAAAGTGAAAATAGCCTGCTTCCATCTGCATTCAGACTCCATAGTTCTTTCTCTGGATAGGAACAGCATTTTCCATGATGAGAATTTTGGAGATGTCTTGTATGTATGGCTGAGAAGAGCCACGTCTATCAAAGCTGTCATTGTACAACATGGCTGTTACTGTGTACAACGTTCTCCTGGTCCTGCTCACTTCGCTCAGCATCAGACCATGCAAGTCTTTCCAGGTTTTTCTGAAGTCCACCTGCTCATCATTTCTCATAGCACAGTAGTATTTCATTCCATTCATATACCACAACTTGTTCAGCCACTCCCCAGTTGATGGGTATTCCCTCAATTTCCAATTCTTGGCCACCACAAAAAGAACTGCCATAAATATTTTTGTACACGTGGGTCCTTTTCCCATTTTTATAATCTCTTTGGGATATAGACCTAGTAATGGTGTTACTGGATAAAGGGTACGCACAGTTTCACAGCCCTTTGGGCATAGTTCCAAATTGCTCTCCAAAATGGTTGGACCGGTTCACAACTCCACCAGCAATGCATTAGTGCTCCAATTTTCCCACATCTTCTCCAACATTTATTATTTTCCTTTTCTGTCATATTAGCCAATCTGGTAGGTGTGAGGTGGTACCTCAGAGTTGTTTTAATTTGCCCCAAATCCTTCTTACTCACCTACACATCTGGACCAGTAAGCACTCCACTAGTGACTTCTGCTCTTTTGGCTGCAAAGCAGACATGGCCTCCCTCCCCTGAAATGATCCTCTTAGTTTCAGGACCATTAGTCATTTATTCACTCAACAAACATTCACTCATTCTGCATCCTCTATGTAGAGAGCACTGTGCTTGGGAGTGAGGGGAGGAGAAATGGAACGTTTGGCTTTGACTTAGTCCCTGCCCTCATGGAGCTTACACTTTAGCAGGGAGATAAGACAGAAGCAGAGAAAACTATTTTTTATAATAATAATATCAACATCATATTATTATTTTGAATATACCTTTATATACAAATAGAATGTGAAACATTGTATAGATACCTTCCTATACACAGGAAACGCAAGCTCTTTGGGGGCAGGGGCCTTGTCCTTTTTATAATCTCACACCCCACTCGTAGTGTTGTGCCTGGCCTGTGGCTAAGATCCTTGAGGGCAGGAGCTATTTGCTAGGTGCGGGATGTACTTCTTGGATTGACATGACAAGTGGATTAGAGGGAGGGCATATAAAAGCTCCCTACGAAGACCAAGAGGGAAGACATTGCTGCCTGGGAAGAAACAAATGAGGAAGTTTTCCTGTAGAGGTAGCATGTGAGTTGGGCTATAAGGAGGGGTAGGAATTCAGCAGGTAAAGAGGGAGAGGGAGGGGCTTCCTGAGGCTAGTGGGAGCCTTCATGGAGCCTCTGAGTGAGGAATCCAGGGTTAAGGGGCTAGAAGCAGCTAAGTGGTCGTATGAGACCAAAGCATTTTGAGAAGATCATGAACGTGGAGTCAGGAAAACAGAGTTCAAGTTCTAGTTGTGCGGCTCCAGCCAGTTACTTCACTTTCCTGGGCTTCAGTGTCTTCACATATAAAGTGAGGACCCTAGTCTAGATGTCTTCTAAGATCCTTTTAACTCTGTGATTCCATGATTCTGCCTGACCTGCAGCCATGGACAGCTCCTCACAAAGCTAATTGATGCTTCCTACAAAAGGCAGCTGATTTCCTGCAGGGGCCCTGGCCACCTCATATGAGGATCAGAGAGGGTGACCCAGAGGGAAAGTACATCTGCTTGCATACCACAGCAAGGCTGGGCTGACAGCTGGACCCCATAAGAGAAGAGTTCCTTACTGGGCTCAGTTGTGCTGGGCCTCCCTGGCTGTTTTCTTGCTGGTTACAAACGCAAAGCCCCGGTATTTGTCAGGACTTGTCAGCAAAGCTGGGAAAGGAGCTGATTAGAATCACTGGCATGGCAGATTTCTGATGCCGGCTCTTAGAGTAATGATCATGATACTTCCTACTGGGACTAGGGTCCAGGCCACAGATACTACCGCAGGGCAACATCAGGTGAATTTGTTTACTGTCCAGGGGCTCAAGGCCAGAGGACTTGGCCAACATGCACCTATCAAGCCCTTGGCTGGGAAAGTGCTTCAGACAGTGAGAACAGGAGTAGGTGAGGAAAGGTGCAGGTTGCTCAGAGACCTAAGAGGTAGGAATGAGGCACAGCTTGGCAGAGAAGACTTGGTCCGAAAGCCCCCATCTCAAATAGGGGCACAATTGTCCACCTAGAGCTCATGGGCATTTGCTAGAATGAATTTCCTTAGTTCTTCAGGTTTTGAAAGGGCAAGGCAATATGGCTCAGTGGACGAAGACCTGAGTTCAGATCTTACCTCTGATGTCACTGCTGTGCCTATCCCTGGAGGAGGTCAAAGACAGTGTGTCACTGTTAAGAGGTTGGTGTGGTGATCAGGGTATTCAGCTGTTCCTATTTGCCCCTGACCTCTTGACTGATTCAGTTCTTGAATGAGTTTGCCGTTATAATTATTCCTCTGTTCTGAGAAATAGCATTAAAGTAGCTGTATGACCCTGGATAAGTCATTTAACCTCTTTGTGCCTCAGTTTCCTCATCTGTAAATCAAGGGGATTGGACTACACAGTCTCTGAGGTCTCTTCCAGCTCTAGAGATATAATCTATGTGTGACTTTTGGTCAATCACTTAAAATTCTTAGGCCCCAGTTTCCTCATCTGTAAAATGAGATTAGACTTGAGAATCCTTTCAGTTTTAAATCTCGGCCTTGACTTCCTCATCTGTAAATGGGGATCATAGTAGGACCTCCCTCACCAGCTGTTGTGAGGATCAGATGATATAATAATGTGTAAGGTTTGCTTTGCAGACCTTAAACCATTTTAGAGGTGCTATTCTTGTTACTAACATAATTTGTTTTATTATCTGTTTAATTATAATGACCAAGCTTAGTCTTAAAGATGAGAAAATGCATCTCTTTTCCTTCTTTGCAAAGATGGGAGTGGGGGTCTATGGGTATGAAATACTACACATACTTGTCAGACACTATCAGTATGTTGATTAGCTTTACTGGACTTTTTTTTCCTTCCTTTCTCTTGGTGGGAGTAAGGGGAGAGATCTATCTGGAAATGAAGGTGATATAAAAACAAAAAAAATTAATAAAATTTTAGAAAAAAAAATCAATCAAACCAGACCACCTTGGGTACTAATTAGCTGTGCAGCCCTCTCTGAGTCTCAGTTTCTACTTCTGTAAGGGAGGGGGGAATGATGCCTGCAGCCCCTCACCCCTGGGATGTTTTGGTAGCGCCTCTCCAACCGTGGAGCCTTCTATGCACGATTGATTGTCTGCCATCATTATCTGAGAGCAGGTCAGTTCCTCACTTGTCTGCCCTGCACAGAAGGGTAGGACAAGGGTCTGGCCACCTTCCAGTCTCAAGGCTCTCCAGCACCAAGTGGAAGGAAAGCCTGGCTGGGTGGGATGCAGGACACAATAAGTAAGGGATGATCGATGAAGAAAGGATTTTTTTTTCCGGCTCCCGTTGGGGCTGGGGGGTGGAGGGAACCACAGGGATATTTATCGTCGGTCCCTCACAATGATAGATGACGGCACATGTCTCGGGGAGATATGGATAATCTGTTTCATGCTGTTCCTGCAATCCTCCGGGGGGCCATCTGTCTCACCGCCTCGATGCCATGGTGATAGACATCGGAGGAATAAATGCTTGGAGAAGCAGGGAGGGGGATGGCCCAGCCTAGCTCTGCCTGTCTGGGAGGCTCTTGAGGGTCCCTCCTGTCAGGGCGGATGAGCAGACACAGATAGGACGCGAATGAGCTGGAAAAGGTCCAGAGGGGAATGACCAGGAAGGTGAGAGATGTGGGAGAGCGCTGGCCAGGCACGGGGGATGCCTAGCCTGGAGACGAGGCAGAAACCCATGAACACAGGAGAACTCTCTTCAAGTATTTGGAAGGCTCCTGCCTTTTAGGGGGAGGGATTAGCCTTGGTCTGCCTGACCCCAGAAAGTGCAACCAAGAATAAAGGGGAGTGGGGGGCGGGAAGGGCCATAACCCCACCTTGGCTTGGCATCCTTCGAACTCCCAATGATGGAGGCTCCCCGTAGTCCAACAAAGACGTTTTTGCCGAATTTTGTGCAATGTCAGAGCTGGGAAGAATCTTAGAACACCGAAGGTCAGAGCTTGGAAAGAACCTGAGAACCAATGTCAGAGCTGGGAGGGCTTTAAGGACACAGTCAACATTTATTATGTGCTAGGTATTATGCTATGTCCTGGGGATAAAATACAACAGAAAAGGAAGAATCCCTAGTACATTGTTCTCCAAGTGTGGCCTGAGTCCCTGGGCCCTGCCCCAGACCATTTCCGAGGATCTGTAAGGGCAGAACCATTTTCATAATCCTACCAAGGCATTTTAACGTACCCTGCCCTTTTCCAACCACATATCTGTGTGACGCCAGATTTTCTTCACGCATTTCAACCAAAACAACACAATGCAACAGATTGAGTGCAGAAACAGAGAGAAGAATCCAGCTGTCCCCCATTAAGCCACACATTAAAGAGATTTGCAAAAACACAGAAAACACTGCCACACTTCTCACTGATTTTTTTGTTTTGGAAAAGTCTTTTTTTTTTAATAAAAATGTCATTTATGGTAACATGCTATCGGTTTAGTGTCGATATTTTATTAAATAAATAAATATTTTAAATGTTTTCGGTTTTAATTTCTAATACAGTAAATTGGAATGGAAATGACCCCAAACAAAAGCTCTCTGGGGTCCTTAATAACTTCAGAGCATATAAGGGGTCTGACCCCCAAGAGCAGGAGGCACCCTGTTCTATCCCAGCCCCTGGACTGGAGAGACAAGGCCGCCCCTGGGCACTCGGGCTGTGCCAGCTCACCCCCTCTGAAGGCCTCTGAGCAGTTCTCTTGCCTCTCTACCACAATGCCTCTACCATCCTGAGGGGCCTCAGCTCTGGAGGGATTCAGGCATCCCTGGCACCTGGGTTTTATCTGAGCATTGAGAAAGCATCAGGGACAGGCCTGGTGGGCGGGGTTTTCACTCTCTTTATCTTTCTGTGCCTGAATATATCCTGTTAAGCTGTTTACTGAGGCCCTCAGGCCCCAGGGCCTGCCTCCTCCAACCGAAGAAGCTTCCAGCAGCACAGCAATATTGCCCCTTCTCCAGAAATACTCTCACCCCTCAGCCCAAACCACCATCCCCCACACACAAACACACTTACCTGCTGGCTGTCCCCTGGCGCCTGAAACTCCCTCAAGCATGGACAGAACCTTTTGAGCCAAAATCAGAGACTGGTCTTGAAATGAAGATTCCCTTAAGAGAGCATGATGACAAAGGCCCCCTCCCAGCTCTCTCTGTCCCTGTTCTAAGGTGCCCTGACACCCTCTGAAACCATACAATGGTCTGGACTGTGAAGTGTCTGCAGGCTGACCTCAGCTCCTTCATCAAAAGGTTCAGGCCCCTTATGGACAACCCATGTTCTTCCCTCAAAAGCCTCTCCCCCCCCCTGCCCAAAACAGCTGATTCAGTTGTTTGACTTGATCATTCTGCCTTGGCCTTCTTTCTGGGACCGCTTAATGAGGCTGGGAGAGGCCCTGGGAGGCCCCAGCAAGAAGGTAAGCCTTCAGGAGCCTGGAAAGTCCCTCCTGGGTGGCCTTTGTTTCTTTTACATCGTGCTAACACCCCAAGTCTGAAGCCTTGAGTCTTATAAGGAAATGGCCGAAGGCAAGAGGTCCAGCAAAGACTGACGTCGGCCTGACTCTGGACAGAGGATGACCACTCTCTGGGCCTTCCCTTCCTCGTCCACCTCCGAGTTTTCAGATTCCCATTTTCGGAGCCCTAGCTATGGACAGTGCCCCATGCTGGGCATCGAGAGAGTTCCAAGGATCCACACCTGGCCCTTGTCTTCAATACAATCATTGATTTTGAGTGAGAAGGGACCTTGAAAGGTCATAGTGACTTCTGATATGGTCCTTGTAATCGAGGCTATTCAATTCATAGATGTAGAGCTGGACATAATTGAATCCAGTTCCCTAATTTTAGAAGGAAACTGAGTCACAGGAGTAGGGAATGATTTGCCCGGTGTCACAGCGTGTAAGTATGAGAGGAAGAATTTAAAAGTTCACTCCCAAATTTTCATTTTCCCCTTGTTTAAGTAAATGCTTTTGTTTCAAGTTATAATGTGCACTTGCATTTAGTCTGGTTAAAAAAAAAAGCAAGCCTCAGATGGGGGCTCAAGCCTGCACTGACCCAAAGCATTCCTTGACCCTGCCCCAGGAGTAGCCTCCAGCGGTCTCCTTTGAAGGAAGCCTCCTGCACAGCAACAGCTCACATTTATGTAGCTATTTACAATATAACGTGAACAGAACTCAAGGAGGCCCACTTCAGCCTAACCAGTCCAAAGTCCCCATTTACTGCACAGAGAAATAATGGAACTTCTGGGGAGGAAAGTCTCTCTGGGTCCCTGTCCTTGAGGTATAGCTAATCTGGGACGAGAGATAAGGGAGGTACTTGTACAGATAATGTTACTGATGGGTAAACAAAGGGTTGGGACCAGCTTGAAGTGGAAAGTCCATTTGCAATTGTGGGGAGAAGGGGAGAGACATTGGCAGACTTCCTGGAGGTGGAGGTCTTTGAAGAGGAGACCAGTGACTTTCATAGGTGGTGGATTTAAGGTGGGCTAGGTGAGTTTGGACGAAGCCTTTCCCAACTCTTCTCTTTTCCCTTACCTTCCTTCTTTACAGATGCTAGGTTTTTAGTTTTACAAAGTATTTTGCTCCTCATTTGCCATCCCCACCCACCCACACCCACATAGCTGACCCCACCACCTCCCCTCAGCTCTGCTGGAAGCTTTCAGACCTTCAAGGGGAGGTCTCCCCTCTGTAGTAAGGATCTGATCTGAGATGTCAGAGCTGGAAGAAACCTAGAAATCCAATTCTAGCCCCTCATTTTACAGAGGGGGAAACTAAGAACCAGAGAGGAAAAGGAACTTCTCTGAGGTCAAACAAGTCATTTACCACGGTCCCGTGGCAAGAGGGAGCCATGAGACCTTTGTGAGCCAGAGGGAGTGAAGGGGTCAGATCGTAAATGATGGAAATCTGGAAATAAATGAGGCAAGAGCAAGAGAGATGCTGGCCACTCGAAATGAATCTGAGGCTCCAGGCACAAAGGACCCAGGAATTTGGAGATGGACCATGGAGCCACGTGAGAAATCCTGCGTGGAGCAGTGGATAGAGCGTGGCCCCCGGAGTCAAGAGGACCTGAGTTCAAATCTGGCCTCAGACACTTCCTAGCTGTATGACCCTGGGCAAGTCACTTCACCCTGATTGCCTCAAAGAAAGAAAAGAAGTTCCAGGCAATGAAGGAAGTACTAAGAAACCGTGGCAGTAGGTGAAAATTGTCGTTCTCTTAGAAGGGAAGATTTTGGCTTGTGAAACTAACTAGAAACCCAGACTCAGGGATGAGAATTAACGGGATGACTTGTGGGCACCTAGGAAATATTGAGGCGGTGCTTTAGGGGATGGTGAAGAGGAAAGGCCGGATTTGGGGAGTCCCTGGACAACTTGGTGGTCCTGGGCAGGGCACCTCACCTCCACGGGCTTCGACTGCTCCTCTGGCAAGTGAGGGGGTGGTTGAATGGCCTTTAAGACCTCTCCTTCAGCCCTGACGCAGGGATCCAGGGATCCTGTGACTCGGTCATGTTACCATGACCTCATTTCCTCTTCTGCCCGGGTTACTAAAGAAGGGGAACACTGCAGACACAAGAGCGTCTTGTTTCTGCCCAAATGTTCAGAAGTCTTTTCTGTGATTCCTCCTGAATAGGATTGGGAAATAAAGACTGGATGAAAATATGAGAGAGGTGGAGTCCTAGCTGGGTGCGTAACAATGTGAACGCCTGCCTGAAGTAGTCTCTGACGGTGGGTCACAGAGCTCTGTCCAGCTAAACACTGGAGATGTATTTGCAAATGACTCAAAGGAAGAGTGCCTGATCCAATGTATAATAAGAGTAGCTAAAGTTTACACAGCCGTTCAGATTTGCACAGTATTTTACCACTATCAGGGGCAGCTAGATGGCTTAGTGGATAGAACACTGGGCCTGGAGTCAGGAAGACCTGAGTTCATAATCGGCCTCAGACACACTGACTAGCTCTGTGACCTTGGAGATGTCATTTCGCCCTGTCTGCCTCAGTTTCCTTATCTGTGAAATGAGCTGGAGAAGGAAATGGCAGATCACTCCAGTATCTCTGCCAAGGAAACCCTGTGGGCAGCACGGTCCTGTCACAGAATTGGATGTGACTGGACAACGAAAACAGCAGCAACAATTACCAATATTATCTCATTTCATTCTCAGGACAGTCCTGGGAGGGAGATGCTATTATTATGCCCATTTTACAGTTGAGGAAACTGAGGCAAGGAAAAGTTAAGTGACTTGGGGTAGACCATGGTCACACTGCTAGGAAGTGTTGGAAATATTCAGATGGTGCCTCGTACACGAATCAGAATTCAAACTCAGGTCTTCTTGGCTCCAAGTTTAGGGTTCTACCTGCTGTGCCACCAAGCTGCCTCAGAAGTTAAAAGACCCACCAGATTTACATTTAAGGGAACGAGTGGAAGGCTTAAGTTCAAAAAGAAACTGCAAAAATGCCAGACTGGGGAGACCTGATTTGATGGCAGTTCAAATGAAAAAGATCTGGGGGGCTGAACTGGCCACAAGCTCACGATGAGTCAACAAGGATCTGGGCCGGCCCGCACCAAAGTCCAGGACTGATAGAAATCCTGTCAAGGACCTGAGGAGGAAAGAGGCCCACTGTATGCTTCCCAGGGCTCCATGGCTTAAAAGGGTCTTGGGAGTGGGCACCATGGCAGTGGAGGGAAAGAGTCCAGGATGGAGAGGAGCCTGGGCACCACGCCACAGGAGGAGAGTCAGAAAGAGCCGGAGGGTTTCCCCCGAGCAAGAGAAGCTGTCTCAGCCCTTGGAGGACTGCCACAGGAGAAGGACCATCGGCCTTGCTCGGCTTGGCCCCAGCTCAAAAGGAGCGGCTGGCATCCTAGCAGTTAGACTGTCTCAAAGTGGAGTGGGCCGCAACTGGAGGTGCTGAGAAATCCTCACTGGACGGCTTCAGAAGGAGAACGGATGACTGCTGGAGCACCTGTTAGGTTAGGGGTGGTGGGGGAAATCTTGGCTCTGGCTGCAGGGGGTGTTTGATGGCTCCCACCGCAGTCAGCCCCTTATCGCCTCTTCCCCCACCTCCCATCTCTCCCCTCTCTGATCTATCCGTAGATCTACCCGTCCAATCTTCCAAGCTGGCCAAGTGATTGCCCTAAAGCACGGGACGAAATGTGTCAACGTCCCCACCCTTCACCAGCATCAGCCTCCTGGGCCCCAACACTTCCTAGCAGTGTGACCATGGGTTGCCCCAAGTCATTTAACTTTTCCTTGCCTCAGTTTCCTCAACTGTAAAATGGGCATAATAATAGCATCTCCCTCCCAGGACTGTCATGATGAAGTCCTCTGCTTGGCGTGTGAAGCTTTGTATAGTTGGGAGGGGGAGAAGGGGAAGCAATAGGGCTTGCCCTCCCCCCAAAAAGGGAAAGAAAGAAAAAGCCATTGAGGTTGTTAGAACTGAAGGAAAGAAGGCCAAGGAGGACAGCTTTGACAGTCTGGGACTGAATTTATTATGTATATTTTTTAAAAGTATCCATACTTAAAACGTCTATGTAATCAAAAGCTATAAGTCACAGTTTCATGTGCAACCATTTTTTACATGTGGAAATGTCCATTTTATTTGCCGTTAAGACGAGAATTTTTTGGACAGAATGCAAGCTTCTTGAGGGCAGGGATTCCGGAGTTTGGGCAGTGACAGGCCTTTCGCTTCCCCCACTTGTACCACTTTCGTGCGCTAGACACTCTGGTGACGACGTCCACAGCAGCGTCAGTGAGCAGCAGTCACTGGACCTGGGCAGCCGACAAGCTCTTTCCCACCGCCTCCTTTCTTCCCCTTTGGAGCAGTCCCTTGTCCTTGCTCCCTCAGAGCTCAGATGTTTCTACCTGTCTGTGGCTGAACGGCTTCCAGGGAACAACCTGGAGAGTCCGGGTGCCTAGTAATGAGTCGGGCCTGCCCTCAGCTGGAGCCCAACCCTTCCCAGCCCCCCCAGGCCACTGATACCAAGTGGTCCAAGACTGAGGGAAGGGAGATTCTTACGTGGGACACTCTCACCAAGAGGCCAGCGTAGCTAGCCTGCGGCTCTTGTGGGGAACTCTGAGGGGAACTCTGATACCGGATAGCCAACGGCCACCGTCTGCCCCTCCGCTCTCCTCGTCTCAACTTCTTTGGGAAAAGTCATCACAGATGTGGACCTCCGTGAGATTCCAGAGTCAAAGCGCTCATGGAGGGAATCTGGCATTCCTTGTGCCGCCGACTCTTGGCACCTGTCTCCCTCCGGCTCACAACCTTTGGTGTTGGACCGGCGCGAGAGGTGCCGTCCTCATGCGGGGCTCCTAGGGGAGCAGCCCCACGGGGGGCTCTCTGTGGGCGGCAGGGAGGCCCTTTCCGGGGGGAGAGCCCCATGACCTCAGCCACAGAGCTTCTCAAGAGAATAGGGAAGGACTCGGAAGGTGTCGTCCGTGACACAGATGACCCAGCAGTATCCATGAGCCGCCGGCAACCCTTCGGTACCCTCGGGGCCTAAGACCCCAGCCTCCTGAAGCACAGCAAGGGCCTTCTGCCAGGGACAGCACACACTGACACACACACACACACACACACACACACACATACACTCTTACACTCTCACACATTCTCTCTCACACACATACACACACTCACATATATTCACACACACTCACTCACACTCACACACTCACACACATATACTCACATACACTCACACACACATACACTCTTACATACACTCTCACACACATACATACACTCTCACATACACTCACACACACTCACATACACATACACACACTCACACACATACATTCACACATACTCTCATACTCAATACACTCTCACATACTCACACATATACACTCACACACATACACACACTCTCACACATACACATACACTCTCACACACATACACTCACACGCACATTCACACTCATACTCTCACACTCACATACATACACTCTCACATACTCACACACACTCACACACACGTACACTCACACATACACGCTCACACACATACACATACACTCACACACACTCACAAACACACTCTCTCTCTCTCACACACACACAACACACACACACACACACACACACACACAGCCTGGTCTCTGCTCTGCTAGGGACAGGACTTACCTGGAGCTCTCACCCTCTCTCCTCTCAGCGCACACCTTGGCTTGGAGGAAGTCTGAAGACCCCCAGCCCAGGGGTGTTGGCTGTCCTGGCTTTTCTCTCTGCTGTGGGAGCCCACATTAGGGCTACTGGCCACAGCTGGGCTGCTCTGCCTCCCTGGTTGTGGCCCCTCTTATTGAAGACTGAGGTTCTGGAGCCCAGCAAGGCAGCCCACGCCTTGACACTCTCATCACCTCTGGGAGACGAGGGTTGTCTCCAGAGACTTTACGAGGGTGTTTTTGTAGGAGCCGGTCCCCGGCCCACGGGTCTAATGGGGGTGCCCCTGCTTTGTCTCAGGGGAGGCAGGTCCTCTGGTCTATAACCCTCTTGGGTCATGGCTGTTTGGTGTCACCCAGAGAGGACCTGGCTGGCGGCAGCATTGATGGTGCTGATGAGATTTGGCTCAGGGGACAGCCGGTGGCTTGACTCCTGTCTGAGTGACAGCATTCTGAGACCTCTCCTCACCTGGGCATGACTAGAATCAGGAATGGGGAGAGAGAGCAGCCCATCTGCTGTCAGATGACCCCAGCAGGTGGATGGGGCCTGAGGTTGCGGGCAAAGCCAACAAGGAGGGGCGGGGGGACGGGGGACGGCAAGAGGAGGCTCCTGATGGACACACACATGCACACACACGCACTCCCCCATAACCCAATTCTTCCTTCCCTTTCCTAATGCTTGTATGATTCAATCAACAAAATGTCTCTTTGCCCTTATATTTTCTTTGCCTTTATTAGCCAAAATACCCAACAAGGCATCGTGGAAAGAGCCCTGGATTGGGGGGTCAAAGAACCTAACTAGAGCATCCTTAGAGGTACAACAATCCCCCGATCTTTACCACAGTCTCACCTGCTTTAAAATGAGGGTGGGGAAGAGACTGTGAACGAAATAACTAAGTAATTTCTCAGGCCCCTTTCAGCTCTAACATCCCCTGTTCTAAGGCCCCTCCCTGCTCTGACATCCCCTGTTCTAAGGCCCTCCCAGATCGGCCATTCACCGTTCTAATCTCCCTCCCAGCCCTGACATCCTCTGTTCTAAGACCCCTCTCAGCTCTGTCCTTCTACAACTCAAAGGCACCTCAGTCATGACTGATACCCATATGAATAGTGTCAGTCATACAATCTGTTGTCATGTCCGACTCTTTGCGACCCCATTTGGGGCTTTCTTGGCAGAGATACTGGAGAGATTTGCCATTTTCTTCTCCAGCTCATTTGACAGATGAGGAAACTGAGGCAAACAGGCCAAAGTGACTTGCCCAGGGTCACACGGCCAGTAAGTGTCTGAGGCCAGATTTGACCTCTAGAAGATGAGTCCTCCTGCCTGCAGGCCGGTGCTCTGTGCAGTGTGGCGCCCCCTAGCTGCCCACGGTCACACGACATCATGGAAAAAGGAAGGCATCACATTTATAACTAAAATCAGCCACACGTTTTTAAAGCCAGGAGCACCAGAGCTGGCAGGCTTGCCGCTTTCCCAACTCCCGTCAGAGCCTGCTCCTGGCTGCTCCTGGGCCTTAGAGATCATCTCACCCACACCTTTATCTTACCCCGAGAACAGGAGGGGACCCAGAAGTCTGGCCGGTCGGGCCAGTCAGGAGGAGCCCGAAAGTGAGGGTCAGGGGCCTGGAGACCAGTCCGGCCATCCCTCGGTCACCCCTGAGGCTCTGCGTCCTCCTGCGCCGGCCGACCGCGGGGCTGGTCTCTTCCAGCTCTCCAAGACCCAAGGGCACAGGCACAGGACTGGAGGGGCCGTGAAGGCCACTGAGCCCGGCCCCTCCTGGCCCATGGGAGCGGCCTGAGGCCCAGATCTGCCCGCTCACTTCCCCAGCCCACCCCACCCCCCTTGTCTGCATCCGTACTTTGCCCGTTCTCTCCCCACTAGCTGGGGGCTTCTCTGCCTTTATTCCTAGGCCAAACTCTCAGCTCAGAGCTCAGCACACACAAGAAATGTCTGTGGACATCTTGGCTTGACTTGCTCAAGGTCACACAGACAGGATTCAAACCCAGGTCTTCCCCGCCCTGTCTCCAGTATACCAAGGAGCACGGTTACGGAAGGAGGACTTGAACCCGTCGCCTCGGACTCCAAATTCTGAGCACTTTCATCCCTGAGGCCCCTTCCATCTAGGGTCTTCAAGGAAGGAGGTGGCACGGGGGGCCAGGCTCCCCGTAGGACTGAGTGGCAAGGAGAGGGAGCATGTCACCAGACCGACCCTTCTGGGAAGAAGAGTCCTCAGGTTCTCGTTCATTCGTTCATTCGTTCATTCGTTCATTCGTTCATTCGCTGCCTCATGCATTTGTCAGCAGGTTTCGGGCAAACAGAGCCATGGGGGGGTGCTGCTGAGAGCCTTGTTCTTTTGGAACTCCCACCCCCTCTCTCCTGCCAGGGGAAGCCCCAGCAACCCAGCTGGCGTCACGGGAAGGGCTCTGCCTGGCTTCATCTGCATGAGAGCCTGTTCCTGCGGTGTCAGTGGCAGAGAGTGGCCCCCACCACCCAGCTCCTCTGAGTCACGCAGCTCTGCCTGGCTCAGCTCAGGGCGTGGATCACGGCAGGGTGCTCCCCACTGTGTGCTGACTGGGGAGGCAGCATCTGGGCAGGAAGCCACGGGAGAGGGCTCTGCAGCAGCCACGGGGGGAGGGACCCACAGTGGCCACGGGGGAGGGAGCCACAGCCTGGCCCACTCCCTTTCTTGGCGGGGACCCAGCCTAAACCATCTCCTCCAGGAAGCCCTCCTGCCTTTTGGAAACACAAGCTGAGTTCTCCCTTCTCTGAACTCCTGGAGAGCTTCCTGCCTGCATCCCTGATGTGGCCTCAGTGGGACCTGTACCCCGGCTGCCTCACCTGGCAGGGTCCATAGGACAGAAAATAGAGAAGGTCGAAGCTGGGAGGGCCCTGGGAATGAAGGAAAAAGAATGTCAGAGCTGGAAGGATCATTACATGAGCAATATCAGAGCTGGGAGGGCACTTAGAACATGGAATGGGAGAGCTGGGAGGGCTCTTAGAACAGGGAATGATGTCAGGGCTGGAAGGGACCTCAGAACAGGGAATGTCAGGGCTGGGAGGGACCTGAGAACAGAAGATGTCAGGGCTGGGAAGGGTCTTAGAACAGGGAATGTCAGGGCTGGGAAGGGTCTTAGAACAGGGAATGTCAGGGCTGGGAAGGGTCTTAGAACACAGAAGGTCAGAGCTGGGAGGTAAGCGATGGGAACATAAGCACATGCATAAAGAAGAGTATCCTTACCCTCAGGAGCAAACACTCTAGAGGGGGAGAGAAGACAGAAAGGGGACCTGAAAAGCATGTTGGTGAAGAAAGGAGTCTGGCGGATCCCGGGCCACTCTTTAAAACGGACATGCCAAGTCACCAGGAAACCCCAGGGGTGTTGTCACTGCTGGGGCCCGCTCTGTGGGCCCACGCCATGATTCCACTTACTGTTGGCGAGAATGGCTGGCACTGGCCAAGCATTGTGAGGCTGGCCAGGCGCTTCCCTCCAGGGGCCAGCTCTTACACCTTGGAGCCAGTGAGCCTCCCGGGATTAGGAGCCGACTCAGAGGCTTTCCCCAGGTCACTCAGAGTCCTCACCAACGGCAAAGGGAATCCCACAGTTCTGCAGGCAGTGTTCTAGGTGGCACCGCAGTTGAGAGAGGAAGACCCAGGTTTGAATCCTGCTTTGGGCGCTGACCTCACCCTGCCCCAGCCTCAGTTCCCCAATCTGTAAAATGGAGATAGTAAAAGTACCTACCTTGCAGGATGGCTGTGAGGGTCGAACATTGGCTCACCTGGTTTGCACTGCAGAGGTGCTATTATTATCCCCATTTTACAGATGGTGAAACTGAGGTGAAATGACTAGCCCACACAGCTATTAAGGCAAGAGGCAAGATTTGAGTGGTACCTTCCTGACTCCGAGGCCAGTGAACTCTCCACTAAACTCTTACCCCTTCACACAGCTATAGCCTAAAGAGCTTTACACACATTTTCTCATTTGACCCTCCCGCCAACCCCACTAAGAAAATGCCCCACGTGTTTTCACCCCCGTTTTACAGACAGAGGAGCTGAGGCTCAGAGAAACGAAGGGCTTTGTCCAAGGGCGTTATGTGAGATAGCCAGTATTTGAACTCAGGTCCGCTGACAGAGATAGAGTCCTGGGCCTGGAGTCGGGAAGACTGGAGTTCAAATCAGGCTCCAAAACTTCCTAGCTGTGTGACCCTGGGCAGGTTCCTTCGCCTCTCTCTGCCTCAGTTTCCTCATTTGTAAAGTGAGGGCAATAACAGTACCTACCTCCCAGGGTTGTTGTGAGGGTCAAAAGCGCTTGGCCTGGCATGTGGTAGGTGCTTTATAAAAGTGTGTTCCCTTCTCTCCCTTCCTGACTCAAATCTAGCACTCTATCCACGATGCCAGCCTGAACTGATTCCAATGCATTTCTGTAAAATCAGGACCCGACCTCTCGCCCTCTTTGCCTCCCGAGGAGGCTGACGAGATATCTGAGCGTGCCCAGCCCCGTCTCCGGGCCCCTCCAGCTCTGCCCTCGTCCAGGAGCCCGGCGTCGGTGCTATGACACAGACCCAGGTGTCCTATCACTGGGGCTGCCGGGCAGAGCGGACTCTCCTGGTCCCTCCTCTCCACGCTGCCACACTGGCTGCCAGCTGGCTCTGCAGCCCAGCCTCCTGCTGTTGGTGGCTTGACAGCCAGGCATGAGGAGGATGCTTGATGGGAGGGGGCACAGGATGCCAGGTGCTGGTGAGGCCATGGCAAGGCGGGCTGCCCCTACTGGGGCTCGTCAGCAGGATCTCTCCCGTCACGGTCCCCAACCAGCTGTCTGCTCCGGGACTCCGGGGATGCAGGAGACGCAGCTCCTGGCCCCCTTCCTCCGCTCTAGAGGCCTGGGCGGTACGGAATCACCGGTGACGGATGAAGGCATCGCCAAGACACGCAGGGCTCTCAGGCCCCAACAGCGCTGCCAGGTCACCGCTCTTTCATACAGCTCTCCTCTCCCCTCTGGACCCAAGTGCTTGGACTGATTCCCCTCCTGTCCGGCCTCGGAGAGGAGAAATCAGCTTCGTTTCTTTCCGTGGCCTTGAAACCCTCCGGTGAAATTCAGCCAGGCCACTCTAACCCCCTCAGGGAAAGAAGGCGCTCAGTAAGTGTGGAAGGGGCCATTGCAGGAGCTGAGGGAATCTTCACGACTCCTTCGCCAGGATCGTAGGACCATCAATGGAGAGACGGAAAGGTTCTCAGTCAGTCAGTCAGTCAACCCAAGCATATAGTAAATGCTTAAGATGTGCCAGGCCCTGGGCTAGGCACTGGGGATACAAAGAAGGGTGAAAGACAGTCCCTGCCCTCAGGGAGCTCCCAGTCTGATGGGTCCATGCCGGTTAAGTGGTAACCTCAGAGAGAAGGCTAGGATGTAGCTAGGATTATTACCGCCATGTTATTATTATGCCCATTTTACAGAGGAGAAAACTGAGGTTCACAAAGAAGGGACCTCAGAGGCAAGCTAGTTCAACTCGGATCTGAACAGAAATCCGAACCACAACGTGTCTCACTGTGCTAGGGAGCTCACTACCTCTCCAGATAGCTCACTCTGTCATGGCAGGGGTTACGAACCTGGTGTGTACCCATACCTCCAAGGGGATGAGAGGAGCTCCCAACAGGGTATGGGTCATATTTGATAAATAGCTATATTATCCTATTAACAATGTAGTCCTGGAGAGGGGCAGCCAGGTGGTGCAGTAGATAGAGCTCTGGCCTTGGATTCAGGAGGACATGAGTTCAAATCCAGTCTCAGACACATGACACTTACTAGCTGTGTGACCCTCGGGAAGTCACTTAACCCCGACTGCTTCACCAAAAAGAGCAAAAAAAAAAAAAAAGATGGTGTAGAACAATGTAGTCCTGGAGTCAGGAAGACTCATCATCCTGAGTTCAAATCCAGCCTCAGATACTTACTAGCTGTGTGACCCTGGGCAAGTCTCTTCACCCTGTTTGTCTCACTTTCCTCCTCTGAAAAATGGCCTGGAGAAGGAAACAGTAAGCTAGTACTCCGCTGTTGTTGCCACAGAGAGCCAGACAGGGCTGAGATGACTGAATGAAGAAATCTTATTTGTTGCTTCATTTTATTTCTTATTGCATATTCCTGGCAAGCTCTAGGCTTTATCTCCTTTCCAGAGGAGTGGGGGTGCGGGAAGGTTTGCCCAAAGCCAGGAGGAAGCAGGTTCAGGCGCCCGGTGTTTCGGGGCGGCCCCCATCTGAAGGGAAGCTCCCCGGACGTCCTGCTTCCATCTCTGAGTGGTCCTCTGCCCCTGGGAGGCCTGCCCCAAAGGAGACCTAAGCTTTCGGCGCTGTGCACTGTGAGCCCTGGTCCACTTAGAAAGGGGCTGAGGACAGCCTGGTGAGGAGCCAAGGATGACCGTGGGCTGGTGGATGAGAAGGCCTTTGTGTGGCGCTGCTGGGATGCCAGCAGCGTGGCGGCTTGGGAGACGCGCCAGAGGAGAAGCCAGTATGGCAGCAGACCCCGGGGACCCATTGCCTGGCTTCCCCAGAGCAACAGGGACCAAGAAATTAATTGAGCAGCCAGACTGTTCCCTCTTCCCATCTTGGCAGTGGGAGATTGGCCTGAGCAGCTCCAGTCCCAGGACCCCAAATGCCGCATCTCCTTGGTGCCAAGGGGCATAGCCAATGGGAGCGTCAGGGGGAGCTCGCCCATCAGGCTGAGAACAAGGTGGAGGGGACGGCTGTGACGGCCTGGGGCCAGGCCCTCCCGACGGGCCCTCAGCAGCTGGCAAGGCGCCCAGAGCCAACCTCTCCTCCTGGCTTGCCTCGGCTTGGCAGGCCTGCACCCTGGCCAGCTTTGCCCAGAGATTGGTGCCAAGCTTCCAGGCACGATCAAGGCCTGGCAACAGGAAAGCTGCTTTCTTTTCTGTCCTCCTCTTCCTTCTTTGTCCAATTCAATTTAACAAACCTGTGTATAGGATCTACTCCCATCAAGGCCCTGGGCTTGGATCTGGGGATGCCAGCAATAGCTGGCATTCTCCGGGCCTGTAACAATCAGAGGAGCCAGGGGCCAACAAGCCTTATCTCCCTTCATTTTAAACAGAAGGAAACAAGCTCAGACAGGTTAAGGAACTTGGCCAAGGTCACGCAGGCAGTGTCAGGGTCAAGATTGGAACCCAGGACTCTCCTGGTTCCGTGTCCAAAGCTACTTCCCCAGTTGCCTCTCAAGGTAAAGTAGCACCCAGCCAATTCTGCCCTCAGAAAGCTTATGTTCTACTCTCACTAATCTGTGTACACCTATATGCTCCCAAGACACTGTGAGCTCTTGAGGGCAAGGATTCTCCCTATTCTCCTCCTCCCCTGCCCTCTCATCCCATCTCCTCTTCTCTTTTCCTCCCTTCTCCCTCGTGTCCCTCTCCTTGTTTTTTTCCTTCTCCTCATTCCCTTCTTCTGTCTCCTCCCTTCTTCCTCCCCTGCTCTTTCTTTTTCTTCTCCTCTTCTCCTCACATCCTCTTCCTCCTCCTCCTTCCCTCTCTTTCCCTTCTCCTCTTTCCCTTTCTACTTCTCTCCCTCCTCCTTTTCCCTTTCCTCCCCGTCTTTCTCTCTTCTACCTCTTCCCCTCTCCTCCCTTTCCTCTCTCTCCCCCTGCTGTTCTTCCTCTTCTCCAGCTGTCTCCCCTTTCCTTGGCTTCCTCCTCCTCTCCTGTCTCTCCTCCTGCTCACCTTCCCTCTTTTCCTTCCTCCTTCCTTCCCTTCCTCCCTCCTTCCTTCCCTTCCTTCTTCCTTCCTTCTCCTCCCTTCCCTTCCTCCCTCCTTCCTACCCTTCCTCCCTCCTTCCTTCCCTTCCTTCTTCCTTCCTTCCTCCTCCCTTCCCTTCCTCCCTCCTTCCTACCCTTCCTTCCTCCTCCCTTCCCTTCCTCCCTCCTTCCTTCCCTTCCTTCTTCCTTCTTTCACTTTCTCACCCCACCTTTCTTCCTTATTAATGGGACCCACTCTGAGCCATACAGGAAAAGGTGGCAGAATGAAGGGAAAAGAATCCTGGTTTCAGAGACAGGGAACCTGGGTTCAAATCCTAGCTGTGACCCTTAATGACTGACCGAGGCAAGTGACTTTACCACCTTTTCAATACTGGCAGAGATAGTGACGTTCACACTCCTCCCTTCACTGGGTGGGTTTCCAAAAACAAAAGCTGCTTTGTGGGTCTTAGTTGGACTAAAGACATGTACCGCATTCAGCATCCTGGTTTCCCATCTCCCTACCAAAAGAGAGGTCCCATGTTAGGACCGCAGGAGCCAGAACTGGAAGGAACCTCAGATACCTTCAAGTGAACCCCCCACTTTATGGATAAGACAACTGAGGCCTGGAATAGCTTGTCCAAAGTCTTGCAAACAACTATATACAAACAAAATGTGTGCAGGATAAACTAGAGATAAGCAATAGATATTTTTGTGCATTCATCTATTTACCCATTTCTGTCTATCTACCTGTTACTTATTTCTATATATTCATCTTCGTGTAGTCATTTTTTTACATCTACCGATTTTTGATTGTCTATTATCTATCTCTCTATCCCTCCCTCCCTCCATCCATCCATATCTCTATATTTATCTATTTATTTGTCTATCTCTATCTACCTAACACCCATCCATTTATCTATCTCTATCTACCTATCCATCTATCTGCCGACCTACCTAACATCTATCTATCCATCCATCCATCTATATCTCTATATTTATCTATCTCTATCTACCTAGCCACCTCTCTACCTACCTACCATCTCTCTATCTATTGATCTATCTATCCATCCATCTATCTAGTTCTCTATGTATTTATCTCTTTATTTGTCTGCCTCTGTCTTCCTAGCTACTCACCCATCCATCTGCCTACCTCTCTCTCTTTCCTAAATCCTCAGGTATTTTAAGAAGTGAACCTGCTGGGGAGAGTCTGAGGTAATAAGCATGACACGGAATGGTACCTAGCATTTACTTATCACTTTAAGGGCGGAGGAGCCCCAGATCAGCAGGAGGTGGGGCGAGGCAGCCGCCACGTGATCGTGACAAATCTTTTTGAGCTCCTCTATTTTTATTTATAATTATAAGATTATTCCCCGATTCTCTCTCCCCAGCATTTCTTCCATTTCCGGTGTGGTTTCTTTCCCTTGGGCTGACATCCAGATTTAGGCTGAGCTATGGATAAATCAGCCTTTCCTGGCTGGGAGAGAGCCCTGGATCTGAAGCCGAGCTTTCTTTGAAGCCTTTGTCTTCTCCCCTCTTGGAGCGGTTCCCCCAGATCACTCACTCTCTCCTTCTCTCCTCCGCAGGCGACTGTTTAAAACAAACACCCCACTTGGTGCCTATCTGGAACAGAGAGAAGTCTCTTTAGATAACCAGTATTAATTAAAGCCCTTGGAGGTTTGGAAAGCACTTCACACGTGTTCTTTTATCTTGGGAATTAGGGGCAATATATTATTATCACTATTTTGCAAATGATAAAACTGAGGCAGGCAGGATCATACATTCAGACCTAAGACTTCCTGCCTCTGAGATCAGCACTCTGAAGGTCCAACCTCCTCGTTTTATAGATGAGAGGTCAAATGACCCTTCATTTGACTTACCCAAGGTCATACAGCTAGTGCCACAAGCCCCTTGCTTTCAGATCCGTGGCTTTTCCTGCTGTATCCTGCTTGCCTTATGAGGTAGTGAGTTCTCTGTTATTAGAATTATCCCAGTGAAGGTTAGATGAACATTGGCTGGAGAGTCTGCTAAGGGGCTTCATTCATCAAGCAGGTGCCTTTCAGTTGTGGGATCCTCTGGCCCCTAACTCCATTCCACCATTTGTGGGGTGGCCCAAGCCTGATCAGGCGTCATAACGGCCGGTAACTTATGTAACCCTCAAGAAATCACACTGGCTTTCATTCAGATCCCGAAGAAAGCCTGAAAAGCTGAAGACATTTTGTCCCCACTCTGGATGTGTGTGTGCATGTATGTATACGTGTGTATTCATGTGTGTGTGTGTGTCTGTGTCAGACCCACACCACAACCATAAACACCAAGGTTCCTTTCACGCTAAGGTCAGAAGGGATGAAGGCAGACAGGCGGGCAGCAGAGGTCCAGCCAGGCGCACCCTTTGCAGGCTTCCATTCCTAACCTGGCTCTGCCATCTCTCTTCACCCTTCCAGAGGGGACCGGAGGGGCAGGGGACCCCCAGAGCAGGATGAGGCTCACTCTACAGACAGATGATGAGAATGATTCCTGACTCTCTCTCCCCAGTTGTCTCTGGCCATCTGCTGGCTCCCTCCTTCCCTCACAAACCCATCACTTCTGAGCCCTCCAGCCCCTCTGCTCATCTTCAGATAGAGCTGTCATTCCTGACTTGCTGCTGGGAGGAGACGTCATTTTCTCTCTTAGCTGACTGTTAATTGGGAGCTGGGGTTTTTTCCCCCTTTTCTTTTTAAATTCAGCTTGAACTTGATTCCCTGGGCTGTCTCTTCCTCCTACAGGAAATGTACATTAGTATGGGAACATTCCAGCCAGGCAACGAAGGGGGTCCTGTCGGGGGGGGGGGGGAGTCAGAAAATCAAAGGTCAGCAGATACTGAAGAAGGAGAAGAAAAAAAGTACAGGTCCCTGGAACATTTCCATAACAATTAGCGTCTGCTTCCAGGACAACAATTTTGGTGCTGAGGCGTAATGGAGCAAACATCCAATCTCAGGTCAGAAGACACGAGTCCAGATCTTGGCTTTAATGGCTTTCCACAGTAACTATGAGACCTTGGCCAAGTTAGGTCACCTCACTGGGCCTCAGTCTCTTTGGTAAAGTGAGGATAATGGTGCTTGGATTATTTAGCTCAGAGTAATTGCAAGGAAAGTGCTTTGCAAACTAAAGATTAGAATGAGCTAACATACGTAAAGCATTTTGCATACCTTAGAGACCCACGTAAATGTATATTATTATTACTAACCCTAGTAAAACTCGAAGCGATATATAAATGGGAGTTGTTAATTTAGCCACCAGGTGGCGCTGATAGCCACTACCCTGGTCCTGTTTGAAATCCTTGCGGTTCCCCACACTTAACACTTCATCTCCCATTTCCTGCCTTTCCCCTAGGCCTGGAATAAAGTCCTTCCGTAGAATTCCTAGCCTCTTTCAAAGCTCAGCTCAAGTGCCTATACTAATTATATCTCCAACTGAGAGTAACTTCCCCCCTCCCCAAATGACCTTGCTTTTATTTGGCATATATCTTATAAACTATATGCTGTGTCCGTCAGCAGACTGTAAGTTCTCTGTCTTATCTTTGTCTTTGCATCCTTATTGCCTAGCACAATGACTGGCACACAGTAGGTGCTTCCTGATTGAGTGAATGATTAATTGACAGATCCATAGCTGCACTGGGAGCTCTCACCCCACTGCATAGAGGTGTTGGGGGGATTATCGAGCTTTCTATGGCCCTCAGACAGGAACTTGACCTTCTATCCCCCGGCTCAGCCTTTCTCTGGGCAGCCATACAGACTCGCTAGGTCTAGGAATGTGGTTAGTGCAGGTTTATCCAATCAGAAGCAGTCCGTAAGCCCCATCCTAGAAGACTCCCTGCCTTCTGCCTTGACCTGGCTGTATTGCACTGAGCCCTCTGGAGGCCCTCAGCCAAGCATGTCTAGACACTGGCTAGCACGTTTTAGTCTTGGCAAAGAATCGATAAAAGCAACACAAGAAAAGGCCGCAGACCCTCCCTGTGACTGCAGGAGGGCTCACAGCCCCTCCTAGGCAGTACTCGGGACGCTCTGAATGCAGGCATTCTAGGAGAGACTCAGCCTGGTATGTTTGGTTCGTCTTGGAGCCAGAGAGGAGTGTAGATGGGACTGCACAGTCACAACGGACATGTGGTCAGCTTCCAGGAGAGCTGCTCACCAGGGGAGGACTCAGGAACTCTGGTCCAGGGCCCGGAGAAGAAAGAAGCTCCCATGACCAGGGCTCTTACCCATCTGGTGTTCTGTTACTGGAAGTCAACCAATAGCCAACGAGCCCTTATCAGGCACCTGCTATGTGCCAGGCACAACACTAAGGAAGGAAGGGAAGGAGGGGGGGAGGGAGGGAGGAAGGAAGGGAGGGAGGGGGGAGGGAGGGAGGAAGGGAGAAAGAAAAGAAAGAGGAAAGGAAGGAAGGAAGGAAGATCCTTGAGGAGCTCACAGTCTAATGGAAAGACAATATGCAAACAACTGTGTACAAACAAGATCTACACAGGATAAATCAAAGACCGTCTCTCAGAAGGGAGGCACTAGCATTGTGGGGGATCAGGAAAGGTCTCTTGTAGAAGGTGGGATCTCAGCTGAGCCTTGAAGGAAGCCAAGGGCCGGAGCCGGATCCCCACAGCGGCTGCAGCCTGACACCCCAGTATCTCCCCGGCCTTGAGACCTTCACACCAGGATGCCCCCCTCCTGCCGCCTTCCCTCGCCTCCCCCTGCTACAAGCTCCTCTCAGTCTCCCTGTGGCCCAAAGCGTCCTCACTCTAGGGGCAAGGAAGGGGCAGCAGTGCAGAAAAAGGGGGGCAGGAAGGGAGGGGCACCCTCTCTGCACACATGGTCTCCTTTGACATTCACAGCACCCCTATGAGGTAGGGAATGCAAGCAAGCAATGTCGTCCCCATTGTACAGATGAGGTGACTGAGGTTTAGAGTCTTTGTGCGTGACAGCTGTCAGCACGCATGTCATATCCTACTCCCAAGACTGTAAGCTTTATGAGGGCAGGGAACCTCCTACAGACACCTGGGAGCTTGGGCTCTTTGGGCCCTCGACACCCTTTGTTCAGTGGATTCCATTGGAGAGCTCCTAGGTCCCCAGGCACGTAGCACAGTGCCCGCTGCATAGCAGGTGCTTGCTGACCTCCGGAAGGCTGTGTCCTTCCCCGGACACCACACCGCCGCTTCCAGAGTCCTTGCAGTCCACAGCCACCACACGCCTTGGGCGCTCCCTGGCACTGAGCTCTGTCCCTGCAGTTCCAGGAAAGCTAAATCAATGCAGGAGACACCCGGGAAATCATCCGAGAGCACCAGGAACGGAGACATAAATACAGAATTTATACCGGGCTAATTAAAGCTACTCACGAGGGCTGGAGGGGACGCTGGAGTGACGGAGAGACCTTTTATTTCTTCACATCGGCCTAGATCGGGGCGGGGGAACCTCCACCCTGGAGGCCACGTGTGGCCCTCTAGGTCCTCAAGTGCAGCCCTTGGGCGGAGTCCAAACTTCATAAAAGGCTTTGAAGCCGCGGGCTCCCCACCCCTGCAGGGATGGGCCTGGAGTCTAGAAGACCTGGGTTCGAGTCCAGTCTCAGACACTTCCTAGCTGGGTGACCTTGGGCAATTCACTTTACTGCTGCCTTTTCTCTAAAGTTTCCTTCAGTTTCCTCTGCTGTAAAATGGAGATAATGACAGCACCTCCCTGGAAGGGCTCCTGGGGGACCAAATGAGATGATGCGATATCCAAACCAGACACAGTCAAAGGGCCACACTTGAGGACCTAGAGGGCCACATGTGGCCTCCCCACCCCTGGACTAGATAGAGGTCAGATACTCAGAGCCCGGAAAAAGCCTTTGAGGTCATCTGGGTTGCCTTCTCCCTGTACAGATTGGGAAACTGAGGCCCCAAATGGGGAAACAACTTGCCCAAGATCACACAGATATTAAAAGGCAGAATCAAGATTCGAACTCAAGTCCTGTGACTGCAAACTCAGCAGCCTTCCCACTGTGCCATGGCGCCTTAATTCCCTCCCTTTGCCAAGGGGAAGAAAAAGTCACTTGGACCACTTTTACTGACTGACTATCTAATAATGGAGAGAGGCAGCAGATTGAGTGCCAGGCATAGAGTCAGGAAGACCTGAGTTCGAATTTGGCCTCTGTGTGACTCTGGGCAAGTCACTGAACCTCTGTTTGCCTCAGTTTCCTCATCTATAAAATGGGGATGATCACTGCGCCTCCCTCCCAGGGTTGTTGTAAGGCTCAGACGAGTTAATTGTGAACTGCCTAGCACAGTGCCTGGCACATAGCAGATGCTATATGATTATTATTGTTGTTAATGATAGTGATAAATCCTAGATTGTTAGATCTGGGAGGAGCCTTAGAGATAATCCAGTCAGACTAATACTTGAGAGAAGGTGGCCAAGGCCCAGGAGGCTAGTGATGGAGGCAGCCTCAGGCTCAAGTCCCTCCACCCCGCTCAACGATCTTTCCACAATGCCAGGACAAACACAACAGAATTTAGAATCATCATCGTTTCTGGGCGTCCCGTACTTCGACCTGGAAGAGGTCTTACAGGTCATTCAAGCCAGAGGTGTCCAATGGCTGGCCTGTGAGCCAAACACTCCCAGGGCAGCCTGAACCAGGAGGAAATGTCATTGGGAATACGTAACAAAAGAAATAAAAATACGACAGAACATGGACAATGTTTCTATGTGATTTTCTAAGTCAAAATGCGTCTAATAGGGGTCTTCAAGGAAGGTGAAGAGGCCTGAATCTCTGTTGGAGTTCGGCTTTCCTGCCAAGCCCCTCACTCTCTCAATGAATCGAAACAGTGTGAAAAGGACCCCCAAAAGCCACCTGGACCAGTGGCTGGGTGACCCAGGAATGCCACCCTTGATCCCCAAGAAGTGCTTGGGCAGCCTCTGCCGGAGAGAGGGCAGCAGAGGGCAGTACCCAGCTGGGAACGGTGGCCAAGGCCAAAGCCAGGAGGACAGCGGGGAGGGGGCTGCAGGATACCACTCAGGGAGTTCTGGAGAGCCACTCACCAATGGGAGGACAGAAGGGGCCACAGCGGCAGAGGGGAGCTCCAGGTGAAAAGACCAGGAAAGAGCCGCACAGAGATCTGGAGGAAGCTGCTCCGTCCATCCACTCCTCCTTAGTCATTCCTCGAGGGCCTCTCCACTGTCCTGTGGGTGAAGCTCAGCTTCTATTCTTCAGAGACAGCAGATTGCATGACCTCTCCATGGGCTGGGGAGTGAAGTGGATAGAATATGACTATTAAAATGAAAGGCTTTCCTTTCAGGGAGAAGTCCAAGGTCCTAAAAAGAACATTGCAGATTCCCAAAGGCAAAACAGTCTGTTCTCCTGCTCCTGTTCAAGGGCAAGCCAAGTTTCTTATCTGTCCCAGACAGGCAGATGGGCAGACAGATGGATGGATGGACGAACAGAGAGACAGATAGATGGACACATAGATAGATGAATGGATTGATGGACAGACGAACAGACAGATGGGCAGACAAACTGACAGATAGACAGATGGATGGACAGACAGACAGACCGACAGATAGGTAGGTAGATGGACAGATAAATAGATAGATGGGTAGATAGACAGACAGGCAAGCAGGCAGACAGACAGATAGACAGATGGGCAGATGGACAGATAGATAGACGGATAGATAGGGAGGCAGGCAGAGAGACAGACAGATGGAAAGATAGAGAGATGTAGGTACAGATGTGGATGTAGATATTGTTCATAAACATTTATTAAGCACCTACTATGTGCTAGGCATTGAGCTAAGCGCTGAGGATATAAATAAGAGAAAAGAAGATCCCTACCCTCAGAGAGCTTCCAATCTAATGGATGGAGACAAAATAGAAGAGGAAGCCAAAAAAGGGAGTGGGGAGGGCAGGAGAAGGTACCTGGATGGGGAGGTCAGGCAGAGCAACCTCAAAGCAGTGCAGCTGGGGAGACGGGAGATTTCTGAGGCAAGCTCTCCTTGAATGGAGGTTTAGAATTCAAGGCTGCGCTTTCCAATTAGAGAGGCCCAAGGTAGTGGGGAGGTATGGTTAGAAGTGTGAGTATACATCTGCCATTATACGTATGAAGGCATATTGTGTATGTGCGGATATGTGTGTAGATGTCACCTATAGTTTATATATTATATATGCATTCCATCAGTCTATCTATATCTACATCTACCTACAGAGTGTCTCTGTATCTGCGTGTGTGTGTGTGTGTGTGTGTGTGTGTGTGTGTGTGTGTGTGATTTTGTTATTGTTGTTGTTCGGTTAGTTGGTATCTGACTCTCCACAGCACCATCTGGGGTTTTCTGGGCAGAGATACCGAAGCGGTTTGTCATTGCCTTCTCCAGCTCATTGTACAGATGAGGAAACTGAGGAAGACAGAGTTCAGTGACTTGCCTAGGGTCACACAGAGGATAGGTGTCTGAGGCTGGATTTGAAGTCAGGTCCTCCTGACTCCAGGGCCAGTGCTCCATCTACTGTGACACCTAGCTGCATACATGTACATGTACATATACATATACATATACATACACATACACATACACACATAAACACACATGTTCACATGTAAATATATACATGTATGCGTGCATAAATGCATATGTACATACATACACATTCTGTTAAGGCGGGGCCTGTGTCTTAGACTCAATGAATGGCCTTCTCCGAAGCGGGCTTTGGGAAAGTCTCCTTTGTACTTTCCCCAATATGTCCAATGAGTTGCTGATTCTCTATTCCAGCCAAACTGTTCTATTTTCTCTTCCCTGAATTCGGCACTCCATAATCCCCCCGCCAGGCCTTTACCCAGGCTGTGCCCCATCACAAGGAGTTTACAAGCAGTTGATTTATCAGGCATCTGGGAGGCAGTGGAAGGAATTCCTGAGTGGAAGAGGCTGGCTTCTAAGGTCCCAGTAAGGCAGGAGGAGGATCTCAGATTTTCTGCCCCTGGGCACATTGTCACCTCTCAGGCCTGCTTCCACTCTCTGGTCCATTCTCCAGCAGCTGCCAAACTCATCTTCCTAAAACCTAGATTTTGTCCAGTCACTCCCCTCCAAGCTCTTCCAGGCTGCTACCTGGGGCCTTGCCGATTCAATCCTTAGCCCAGCATTTCATACCCTCCCGGTCTGGCCTGCCTCCCTTATCAGTCTGAATCCAGAGGATCTGATCTGATATTTCATATGGCTTCCGCATTCGGGTTCTGTCACTCCCCATCCTGCCCTCTCTGTCCAGCTGTTCTCCGCACATCATGTTCCCTGGGCAGGAGCAGCTGGGGTGTCTCCACCTGCCCCTACCCCCCAGTTTCCTGGGGAAAGAGAATGAAGAACTGACTGGCCCCTGGGCATTTTATGTAAATGCCATTGCCGGAGGCCATTTGCTTAAAGAGAACTCTCTTGGCCTAGGGGGCTGCCCCAAGGTGACCGGCCCAGGAAGGCAGCCAGCAGCAGCTCTGCCTGAGAGGGGGGACTGCCGGAGCCCCTTATCATGGGATGGGTCTGGTCCGAGCATGCTCGGTTGGGAGCCTGCTCTTTAAGTATGCCCACTCTCTCCATATGGTAGCTAAAGGGTGGAGGGGCATCTCATGGCTCACGTGGGTGGGTATTTACACACCAAAACTCTATACAGACAGACTTGCCTGCTGACTGTTCTTCCCATGTGACATCTCATCTCCAGCCTCCATGCTTTTGCATAGATGGTTCCCCATATCTAAAATGCACACCTTCATTTCCACTTCTCAAACTCTCTATTTCCCTTCAGAGTCCATTATGCCACGAGAAATTTAATTAATGTTTGTCCAGTTGAACTGAATTGAATTAACCTGACATAGCCTGCATTTCCTAAGTTCAGAGGTGAGTTAAAAAGTTGCTTTCTCCTCTCAGTTCACCCCAGACCCCAGAGTGCTTTGCAAAGAATCCAAAAACATTGATTCTGGACCAAATCAAAGCTGCCTCTTTCATTTGAGCACTTCCAAAATGCTTTACAGACATATTCTTAGAATCCTAAAAATGGCCTAGCAAATTAGGGTGGTGGGAATAATCATTATCTCTATTTTCTAGGGAAAGAAAGAAAGACAGAATTATGATTTCCCCATGGCCAGAATATTGCTGCCAGCCTCCGCTGGAGAAGACCTGTGACTTCTGGGCTGTCGAGGCAGCCCAGCTCCAGCCAGAGAAATCTGGCTCCGTGTTCACTGTTCAGTGGGGGTCTCTCTTTAATCTCTTTCTTGGCAATTGAATAGGACCTGAAGGAGGACCCCCCCCCGTGTTTTATATTAAAAGCTCTATATTCAAGGCTTGACTTCTTTGCTATCAAATCCACAATGAACGCACATAAGAAAATCCATTTATCCCAATCAGAAGCAAAACCGAAGTCAGACAAGGTATACACGGGAGAGTCTGCATCAGGGAAGGAGCTCCCCCGTCGCCAGTGAGATAACTGAGCCCAGCAAAGAGAGAGAGTTCTGCCTCTGACCCTATGGGAAATGTCCCAAAGGCACTGCAGCAGCCACTGGGGATGAGGACACGACAGAGCCCTCCCCCCACTCCTCTCCTACCACCCAGGTCTCCCTTCGGCCAGCCGAAGAGGGGTCTCTCTCCAAGCTGGATGCCAGAATTCCCCGAAGTGACTCAGCCGCGGTGAGTCCCGAAGGGGCGGGAGAAAGCTGGGCTCTCTGTTCTCTGCCAGCTCCATCCTGCAGGGCAGGGTCGTCTCACCAGTCAGGAGAGAGTCCCAAACCAACAGACCGGGGGATGGGGTGACCCATATATGATCTCATCTGAGCCTCATAACAAGCCTGGACAGTAAGCGCTATGACATACCCCAGACTAAGGAACCTGAGACCCGCAGCGTTTAAAGGACTGCCCAGGGTCACCTGCTTCGTAAATGTGAGTCGGGATTTGAACTCAGGTCTTTCTTACTCCAAGTACTTCAAGGACCCATGATTTCCTGCGTGTGAGCAGCTCCTGGCTGCGGCTGCCATGGCTGAAGAAGGTCAATCCTTCCTGTAGGCAGCCAGCCTGGTGACGAGCCAAAAGGGCCCTGAATGACAGACACAGAACGGAACTTGGCGGTGACTGAGGGCCACCATCCTCCTGTCTAATCTGGAGAGAAAGAGAGAGACAGTGGTCAAACTCAAGGCTGCCCCAGAGTGAGATAGAGCCAATGGAGAGCCCTTGTGCTGCCCTGGTACCCCAAAACAGCAAGGAAACCCCAGAAAGTCCTTAAGTTCCAAGGGTAGGTCCAGTATAGAGCTTAACGGAAAGATAAGAAAACAAAATAAAGATATAAACCAAGACACACAGGATGGAAGGGTTGCTATCTGCATCAGCGGAGGGTCTACCCACATGGATGAATGAACAAATCCATTGAAAGACTGAAACATATTGGACGTTTCTAAAACTTTAAATAATTTCCTAAATACACTCTTTTAAAAATAATAATAATAATAATAACAGCATGTTAATATGGCATTTTGAAGTTTGCAAAATACTTTCCTTAGGATAACCCTGTGAAGGAGGGAAAGCAAGGACTATTATTCCTATTTTACAAATAAAGAAACGTGAGGCTCAGTGATGTTCAAGAACTTGCCCACAGTCACATACGTGGCACTCAGACCCAGATCTCCTGACTCCAAGCCCACTACTCTGTACTTGCCTTTCTGAAAGCACACAATACTTTGCTGTCTTAATGTAGAGACCAGAGATTATATCTGGTGCTCCCCCAAAAGATACAGGACACTATTAAAGAGACACTCTATTGTTTTTCTGGTGAGCCTAGAGTTCATTCATTCATTCGTTCATTCGTTCATTCGTTCATTCATTCATTCATTCATTCATTCAACAGATATTACTTCGGTATCTACCATGTACAGAGAGTAAGAACAAGACAGCACTGAGTAGGTTATGGAAGCAGCTGGGTGGCGCAGTAGATAGAATGCTAGCCCTGAAGTCAGGAGGACCTGAGTTCAAATCCAGCCTCAGACACGAGCTGTATGACCCTGGGCAAATCACTTGACCCTGTTTGTCTCAGTTTCCTCATCTGTCAAATGAACTGGAGAAGACAATGGCAAATATTCCAGTATCTCTGCCAAGAAAACCCCCAATGGGGTCATGTAGAGTCAGATAAGACAGAAATGACCGAACAAGAAGAAATAGCTTACAGCCTAGCAATAATAATTATAGCTAACGTTTCTATATACCACTTTGAGGTTTGCAAAGCTCTTTACATGTTTATTCAATACTCACAACAACCCTATAGGTAGGTGCCATTATTATCCTCATTTTATAGTTAGAGAAACTGAGGCAGGCAGAAGTTAAGTGGCTTGCCCGGGGTCACACAGCTAGTAAGCATTTGAGGCTGGATTCAAACCCAGGTCTTCATGACTCCAGGCCCAGTGTTCAATATCTATGGAGCCCACGAGTAGTATTTTGGCGGGTTCAAAGTCAGCTCAGGATTTCCCTGGGTTACTACAGTCTTCAGCCACCCGTCAGACATTACCCAGCTAATGTCGACACTTCTCAATGTGTTCCCTGTTTTGTGGAACAGGTGTATTATGGGAAATGGTGGGGAATGCTAATACCTACTGATTTCCATTTTTTTTTTTAAATTAGAGATGTGTTCTCAATGAGAAGTTTTGGTCTCCACATACAATGAACAAATTCCTAGTCTAGTAGGCAGCTAAGCTTTCCCCAGCCTTCTCTTCAAAGAAAGGGGAGGGGAAGGGTAGGAATAATAATTTGCAGCTAACTTGAGGATTGGACCCTCAGGCTGAGTGGGCCATCCTAGAAGTTCTCTGAGTGAGTACAAATCCAAGCTGCAATCTGACAAATGCCCAGATGCCAGCCTGGGCACTCAGCACTGCCACAGCAGGGTCACATTTCTGAGGAGGTGAGCTTCATTCAGCCCAGGGCAGCCTCTTTGCCTGACTCCTAGAAGCCATTGGGGCAAAAGTCAGGGTGATAAATTGGGAGCTGTGTGTGTGTGTGTGTGTGTGTGTGTGTGTGTGTGAGAGAGAGAGAGAGAGAGAGAGAGAGAGAGAGAGAGAGAGAGAGAGAGAGAGAGAGAGAGACTTATTTAGCCCTTCCTCTGCTGGGGATAAGGGGTGGGGTTCACAGAATCACAGACCTAGAGATGGAGGGGATGTTAGGTCCTGTAATCCAACAGATCCCTCCTCCCAGTCTCTGCCCACCTGACCCCCCTCTGACCCCTCTGACTGATGCCGGGAGAGCCCAGAGTTAGGCAGAGCAGGGCACTCCTGAGCTCCAGAGCCCAAGGGTCCCCAGCCCAGGGAAAGGCAGGTATGCCTTTCTGGCCTCTACTGGCCTAAAAGTCACAGGGTGTGTTTTAAACTTGAATATTTTTTTTAAAAAAGCCACTTTTGCACTCACTCATCTAAGGCTGGGTTAATTTCTTTCAAGCTAATTTGCATGCTGATTAATTCTTTCCTTACTTCATGGAAAATGCAATCTCACCTCCTCCCTCCTGGGCCATCTGAACTCCATGGAGGCCCCTCCTAGGCCCTTCTCTCTCAGCCCTGAGCCTGGAGCCTTGGGCGGTTCTGCCCAACCGAGCTGGAACAAAGTGAAGTCCTTTCTAGGAACTGATAAAGATCTCAGTTACTCAGAATCTGCAATCTCAAGCACTAATGAAATGTGGTTAGGGTCTGTCCTAATTTCACTGACTCAAGATGAAAGTAGAGGAAGCAAAGAGGAGGCACCAGACAAGGGCAGCAGTCTCCCTCCACAGGAGTTCTCTCTCTGCTCCTTCTTGGCCTGCAGTGGGATTCTTCATGATGCACTAAAAAAAAAAAAATCTATGCAAATTGGGAAGTGACATTTTTTGGTAGAGTGTATGTCTGAGGCAGCTGGAGGAGATGGGGCCCTAATTAGCCCCTGTGTGCACCAGACAACCCTAGAACTCAAATCTGGGCCATCTGCAGAGTGAGAGTTAATGTTTTCTAACAATAACTTACAATTATATCATATCAGTCTCCAAAGATATCCAAAGGGTTATGAAAGCATAGACGAGCCTCTGCTCCCATCTTCCCCAAATGGTGTGGAGGCAAGCAATTAACCCGTCTTTATTTCTTTTTTTCTAATTATTTATTTAATTTTTAGGCAATTAGGGTTAAGTGACTTGCCCAGGGTCACATAGCTAGTAAATATCTGAGGCTGCATTTGAACTCAGATCTTTCTGACAGTAGGTCTTGCAGTCTACGGTCTTACGACTAGAAGGTTGGCTACCAAGTGGTGGATTTTTTCAGGCTAACAAACTCACAAAGACTGGCAATGTTAGCACTTATATCAGGCTTGGGGGTTTGCAAAATGCTTTCTCATTCCTCTCATTTTGATCTAAAAGGAGCTGCTATGTCTACCGGTGGAAGGCATAGTCATTCTGAGGCATGTGCACATTCCTTATACACATCCTTGACATTCTGAAGTAAGCCTGAACACTGTGCACACATGCACACAGAGTGCCAATAGACCATCATCTGGGATCTCTCGAATTCTACCCCTGACACTTACTACCTTTGCTGCGGACTCAGTTTCCTTCTCTGTAAAATGAAAAGGTTGAGGTCCCTTCCAGCTCTGGATCTGTGCTCAACAATCCATTTATCAGATGCCAGCCAAGGGCCAGGCAAAGAGAAAATGAAACCTCAAGGGGCTTCCATTCTGTCAGTTCTAGGACGCCTTTTCCTCAACCTCATGCACAGGAGTCTTTGCAGCTCCCCTCCGGCACCCTCCGACACTGACCATCTGTCTTCCCGCCACCATTGGGCCACTTTCGGCTGTGTTTCTTTGGAGATGGTGGCATTCCCTGATTTACATTAAATAGAGGGATGCTTGGACAGTGGGCTTTCGTGCAGGGAGCAGCTTGGGATGGCTGGAAGCCCCGCCCGGTCTCCTACCAGTGCCCAACCGTCCCTCCGGCCCACTCTTCTCCTCCTATTCAGTCCCTGGCTGTCTGTCTGGTGCCTGGACACAACATAAATATTAAGTTTCATTCATCCTAACCACACTTGTGCAACAAGGAAGGGAGAAGTGATTGTCATACCTATTGTATCCAGAATACATTTGCAACACAAACAAACGACAGTGCCCCTGGTTACAGGAACACACCCTGGATCTCCTGGTGCCTGCCCCTCTAGCATTTCATTCTTAGAAATCTCTGCCTCTTTCCCCAGCCTCCTTTGGGTTGGCTATCCTGCCACAGAGCTTAGCTGAGGAGCTGCCCTCGACTCTTTGCTGTTGTCCAGTTATGTCCGACTCTTCGTGACCCCATTTGGGGTCTTCTTGGCAAAGATACTGGAGTGGTTGGCCATTTCCTTCTCCGGCTCATTCTGCAGATGAGGAAACTGAGGCAAACAGGGTGAAGTGACTTGCCCAGGGTCACACAGCTAGGAAGTGTCTAAGGCCAGATTTGAACTCAGGTCTTCCTGACTGCAGGCCTGGAGCTCTAGCCACTGAGCCACCTAGCTGCTTCAACCATGCTCTGGGTTAAAACAGTAGTAAAACAGTAGAATCCATCAGGATTTGATTTCACAGGGGAAATATCATAAGTTGTTCAAAAATGAGGAAGAAAGCGGTCAGAACACAGACAAATTGAGAGAACCATTTCTATGCCCACGGCCAATAAAGAGCAGAGATGGGGCAGCTAGGTGGCACAGTGGATAGAGCTCCAGCCTTGGAATCAGGAGGACCTGAGTTCAAATCTGCCCTCAGACACATGAAACTTCCTAACTGTGTGACCCTGGGCAGGTCACTTAACCCCTATTGCCTCACCAAAAAGGCAAAAAATAAAAGTAAAAATAAAGAGGAGGGATTGTGGTGCAGTGGGAAGAGGGCTGGGTTAGGAGTCAGAGGACTTGGGTTCAAATCCTGACTCTGCCACTTATTAGTCATACGACCTTGGGCAAGTCATTGAACATCTCTGGGCCTCAATTCCCTCAAATGTAAAATGAAGAGACTGGATGAAATGGCCTCTGAGGTTCCAGATCGATGATCCTTGAACCTCAGTTTCCCCAATTGTGGAGTTGGATAAAGCAGCCCCTAAGGGCCCTCCCTACTCCAGGGCTACGATCCTGCAAAGAGTGAGGTTAGAAGCAATCCCCTCAGTCCCTCGGTTCATACTCCAACTTCCAAGACTCAGAGAGGTGTGATCAAAAGACTTTTTCAGGCCACGTCTCCCCAGCCAACGGGAACCCAAGGTGAACCCATTAGCTAGATAGCTCAAGAGGAAGCTCAAAGACAAATGATGGCAAACATTCACGTGGATCATGATTTCATCAATTTAGAGGTTCTACCCAACAACACATCCTATTCTGTCCATCCCGGGTGACTCTTGCTCACGGCCATCCAAAATCTCACCTTAACGAGTCTCCCCAATACACCGAAGGCTTTCCTCTATCTCTCCCAACATTCCCAGGGTGTCTGGGGAGCCCACTGGCCGTCCACCTGTTGTCCTTCACTCTTGCCCCATGACCAACCCTTCTTTCTTCCAATACAATCCCTTTCGTATTCTTCATGGGAGTTCCCAGTTAATTATATGCTTCATACACACCATCTGCTTTTCCATTACCCTCTTCATGAGGCTCATCTTTAGTTTATTTTTCTAGACTTTTTTTTTCTGTTAACGAGCATTCGTTTTCTCCATTTCTCATCTATCCCCCCCACTATAATCAATATGCATAGTCACTTAGTTTGAGGTCTTCAGAAGCAATGATGCCCCGTGTTTCACCACCATACAGCGACACCGGCAATGTATTTGTATTGAAAAAAATGGGCCTTTGCTATTATAGGAAATTTGAGGTCAGTAAAATATCGTTGCAATTTCCCAAAGTTCATCCAGTCTGCTCTCCTCCTCTTCCTTTCCACATCTGGGCCCACCTCATTGTTCATCTGTCCTGCCTGTCCCAGACATACATCGTCTGAGACAAGCTCCGGGTGACCGTTCAGAGGCACATTGAAATCTGGGTAACATAGCTGCCTCGTCCACTTGGTGTTTCCCTGGTGGATGGATGGATCACACTCCCTTGATGGATTACAGATACCTTCCAGAAGGCTCCACGCTATCTTGAAGCTTATGCACCAAAAGGAACATTTGGAAGCCTTCACCATCCATAGGGAATCCCTCTTTGGACTCAGATGCTCCACTGTATCTCCTCTGTTGCTGTTGCTGAGTTGTTTCAGCTGTGTTGGACTCTTCACGACCCCTTTTGGGATTTCCTTGGCAAAGGCGCTGGAGTGGTTTGCCATTTCCTTCTCCAGCCCATTATACAGATGAAGAAACTGAGGCAAGCGGTTAAGTGACTTGCTCAGGATTCCACAGCTAGTGAGTGTGTCTGAGGCTAGATTTGAACTCACAAAGATGAATCTTCCTGATTCCAGGTCCAGTGCCCTACCTCCTACACCAACTAGCTGCCGTTATCTCATCTACCATAGTGGCAAACATTTTAGGCAAGTAGTAAGTGACACATAAATAGACAGATAAGTAAATAAATGAAGCATTTCATAAAAGCTCACTGGCCAGTTGACTGGCATTCATCCCCCTGTTTTTTGCTCTGATGGATGTTTATGACCAGATGGTCACTGAACAGACTTCTTCTGTTTCACCTTCCGGGGACCTTAGAATGATCTTAGATTCTGCAGAGGTGAATGCTTTTTGGTCATTAACACACAGTAGGCATGATGTCATGTCGTGATGTCATCAGTCATGTCCAACTCTTTGTGACCCTATTTGGGATTTTCTTGGCAAAGATGCTGGCGTGGTTTGCCATTCCCTGAGGTACAATAAGAACTCATATTCATATCTTTCAGTCAATTGTGAAATAATAAAGATATGGTCCATTGGTCAATATTGTTTGCAAAATCTGCTTGTTCTCTACTTATAGCCTCGTCATGGATGCCCTCATTTCATGTATGGATGACCTTCACAAAGATTTTGTATAGATGGGAGAGTAGGCATAGAGGTTGGTAGTTGTATGTTTTCTTGGTGAACTTTTAAAAATTAATTTATAAATTAATTAATAAGGTCAGAGATTTTTCTCCCGCCCCTTTGGTGTCTTTCTTTCTTAGATACTTTGTAGATCAGTTCCCCTGTGCCTTCATATCTCTCACACCTCAAGCATGAATCTCCTCTCTCTGTATTTGACCCCCGTAGATGTTTTTCCCAGCTTTGTTCTCTTTAATGCTATTTCTGCTCCCTCTGTAAGTATCTCAGGGGCCATAATTTAGAGTCCAAGTTTTCCTGGAAAAAGCAGTTTGTTGTAATGATTTTTGCAGATCTTTTCCATTTTTTTTCTGATTGTGGTCCTCTTTCCAGTTTCATTCTTGAATACCCTTAAGATTACTTTTCCTTACTTGACACTTACTAGCTGTGTGACCCTGGGCAAGTCACTTAACCCCAACTGCCTAAAAAAAAATTACTTTACTTAACGGGATAGTTTGCCAAGCTTTCTTTAGACTGACATTACCCTCTATGTCTCTCTGCTTTATGAGACAACACTGATCTGTCATGCCCCCTGGTAAGATTTTACCGACAAGTTTATATTCTAACCCAGTGTTGCCATCGCCATCCACCTCCCTCAATTCAGCAAGTCAAATATTTGCATCCTGGGCTCTTTTGGTTTTCCTCTTTTACCATTTAACTTACATTGATTTAACTTCTGGGTGAATTATTTCGGTGAATGTCGGATGTCATTTCTATTGTCCATTTCCCATTTTGTATTTTCAATAGCATGTTAAAATAATTCAGGGTTAATTCTTTCCTTAATCGTATGCAATATCTTTTTCTCAGTATTATTCTTTCTTCTTGTTTGTTATAAATTCTGCTCTTACCTCTGACAAGCTGACGGTCTGATTGTGCACAGAGAGCTGACTCAGGGTCAACTCCCACGTCTGTGATGAGTCCTTCCTTGTCTGTCAAAACACAGTCAATTTTATTCTTTGTGATGTTACCTGGTGCTCACACACCTTTGGCCTCTCCTTTCTTTTTCCTGAGGCAAAACTCAAAGGTGATTGCTGCTTCCTCCTCCATGGGAATTACCTCTGCCGGAAGAGCATTGTTTTAGAGTCAGGTATGTGGAGATGGGGTGAGGAGGATGGTAGCATCTTGTCTTTCCCCAGAGGTTCTCAGGCACAGGGTGGAAAACGTGGTAAATTTGCAGTCCCGATCCCAGCTCTTCACTCCCTGCCTGCGTGACCTTGGGCAAGTCACTTAATCTCTGTGGGCCTCAGTTCCCACTTCTGTCCAACGAGGAAGTTGGAGTAGACTACTCCTCGGGTCCCCACCAGCTCTGGCCCTCTGGTCCTAGGATTTTAGTTTCCACTTGGGGCCATAGTCACCTTTGCTGACTCTTCCTAGTCCGGGTTGGGCAGGAAGGGAGCTGAACCTCCTCATTTAGAGACGGCCACCTCCCCAGGGATACGGACGCCATCTTTAGGGATCTCATCTCAGAAGGTCTCGGCGTCTTAGAACCCTAGCTCTTGGGCTGGAAGGGAACTGAGGCCGTTCAGGCCCATCCCCTTCTTCTTCAGCCAAGGAAACTCAGGCCCAGGAAGGTTAACCCACATGCACAAAGCCACACAGGCAGAAAGAAGCAACATTGAGATTTGAACCCATGTCTTCTGGCTCTTTCTGTTGGGCCATGTTACCTTCCTTCTTCCCAGAGAATGGACGCTAAGTAGACAATGGTCAGTCAATAATCATATAGAGTTTGGACCAGTCTCTTCCCTGTCAGAGGGGGTGGGTTAGCTCTCAATCTGGTTTCATGTAGGAGGCACTGGGAAGCCAAAGGGACAAGATTTGAGGATAAAATGTTTGTAATGGCCAGGCATGGTGCAGGCCCTGCTACTGGGAAGGCTGAGGTTGGTGGACTACCAGAGCACAGGGGTTCTGAACTGTGGTGGGCTAAGCCAATCAGGTGACTGCATTGAGTCTGGCACCAACACAGTGGCAGAGAGCACCTAGCCCAGATCCGTGGGAGGAGGTCCAAACTTTCCTGCTGATCTGAGTGTGACCTGAATAGCCCCAGCACTTCTAGCCTGGATAAAATAGAGAGATGAAAAAAAAAAAATTTACCATTGAGTAACAAAATTAAAAACTATCCCTGCTCCCCAAACGCAGTTTATACAAAATCTTTACCTAAATCTCATAAAAGATGCTAATGCCTCCTTGTTTATCACTGGACAGTTTCTTATCAGGCCCCAACCAAGCCGAGGTGGCACAGCAGACAGAATGCTGGGCCTGGAGTCAGGAAGACTCATCTTCCTGAGGTCAAATATGGCCTCCGACACTTACTGGCTGTGTGACCCTGGGCAAGTCACTTCACCCTGTTTGCCTCAGTTTCCTCATCTAGAAAATGAGCTGGAGAAGGAAATGGCCAACCACTCCAGTATCTCTGCCGAGAAAACCCCAAACGGGGTCATGAAGAGCTGGACGTGGCTGAAAAACAACAAAAAACAAGTCAAGGTTTAAAAACACACTCAGGCACCTCGCTTTATATGACAGCCTTCCTCAGAGGTTCCTGTTGTCTTTTGCTAGGAATCCTTAGTCAGATAAGGAGGGTGAGAAGAGGGTACCCGGGTCCTGCCAGGGTCGCTGAGCTGTGCTCTGGTACCAGGTGGAGCTGGTTAGCCAGATTAATTCTTAGGAAGAGAAGAGGAGAGAAGGAAATTTTCCTGTGGTTGTCAGGACTGAAGCTGAAATCCTGATGGATTCTTCTTCCTCCATCGACAGTGACATCCAAGCCATAAGTGACCGTTCTCTTACCCAGGCCAGGCGAACGCCACTTTCTCAAGCAAGGGACAAACAAAACTTTTAAGGCCAAATTCAGTGGAGAGTGGGGAGGCCCTGGGATCCAGCCTCCTGGAGGACAGAAGCCAGACACCGACTGCTCCTGATCAGGCTGCCTCGGGGTGAGGGAACAGAGGAGGATGGGCCAGGGGAAGGAGCCCCCTGGCTGAGCTCACTCACAGCCCTGTGCTGGAATTGTTTGTCCTTCATTCTCAAAGAGGACCATGGAATCAAGGAGGTGACGCCGTGACACGTAAGTGAATTGGACTTAAGTGAGGCAGGGCTAGGCAGAGTCACCAGCCTCACTGTCCTCCAGAGTCCTCTGGGTCCAGTGGCCAGATAGAGATCAGGATGACTAGAGATGGCCTGGGATGCAGGGGGAAACCTTGGCTTTTCTAAACTAAGGTCTTTAACAGGTCTCAGTTTGTCTGAGGCAACACCCATTTGGTGATTAAGGCTAGGTAAGAAATGAGATGAGAGGGCAGCTAGGTGGCAGCTAGGTGGCGTAGTGGATAGAGCACTGGCCCTGGATTCAGGAGGACCTGAGTTCAAATCTGGCCTCAGACACATAACACTTACTAGCTGTGTGACCCTGGGCAAGTCACTTAACCCCCATTGCCCAACCAACAAAAAAAAAAAGAATAGAAATGAGACAGAAAGTGACCTCTTTCACCTAGTCAAAAAAAAAAAAACAATCTGGGAGGGGAAGATCCTAAGGGTTTCTGGCCAAACAGAAACAACTGCCATTTATATTCTCTCTGAGCCAATCAGGGCCCAAAAAATGACCACCAAGGAGGCTTGGTCAAGGACCTATTGCTAGCCAGTCAATGAAAGCCAGAATGGGGGCAGCTAGGTGGTGCAGTGGATAGAGCGCTGGCTCTGGAGTCAGGAGGACCTGAGTGGACACTTACTAGCCATGTGACCCTGGGCAGGCCAGTCAACCCCATTGCCTGATGAAAAAAAAAATCCAAAACAAACCAACAAAAACAGCCAGAATGACTTGGGTTTAAGGCATGATCCTTAACAAAGAAATCTGGCCTATAAACTCCCAGCTATCTAGCTAGGTTTCTGCCATCAAAATTTACACTGCTTTGGGCACAGCACCCACAGGTAAGGGTATGATTCAGAAGAGGAAAAAGGGGGAAGGAAGGAAGGAAAAATGAAAGAATGAAAAACATCCTGCTGGAGTAGATAGGCTGTCCACACCCTGCATTTTAGCGCTGCACCCTGGGGCCAAGCTCCAGGGGCTCCTGCCAGGATGCGAGTATTTCATCCCAGCTCCTACTCCCAAGTTCTTTCAGCCCTGTTCTAGCATGGGGTTCCATGCACCAGCCTCACTATCTAAGCTTTCAGCTCCTTTCATTTTTTAAAAATAAAATTTTATTGATCACTTTGGTTTTTACATGACCTACATTTCCCAGCATATCCCTCCTAGTTTCCTTCCCAGAGAGCCATATTTTATAACAAAGACTGAATAAGAGGGGAAAAAGAAGAATTCAGGAAAACTAACCCATACGCCCCAAAGATCTAATATTACGAGTGGTGTTCGGCCCTCTAAAATCTCCCCCTCTACAGAGAAGGGCAGAAGAGGAGGGCCTTCTCATACCTCTTCTGTGGAGTCAAGCTTGGTCATTATAATTTGGCAGCAGTCAATTTCTATTATTTTCACATTGTTGTACACACACACACACACACACACACACACACACACACATACACACAAAACACACCCACCTATTGTTGTTGCCATGGTATATCTAACATTCAGAGGTTTTGAACACTGAGCTGAGCAGACAGGCAGGCCCGTCAGTCACCTTGCTCCCCTCACTACTGCCCCCATCCCAAGACACACAGTTTTTGTGGGCAAACTACTCCCTTTGGAGAGCTACTTTCTTGCTACCCCCCTTTCTCTCCAGAGGAATGGTTTTCCTTTCAAAACCAAAATAGGGCAGATGCCCACTCAGTGCCAGCCTAGCCAGCTAGCTGGACACAGCTTCTGCTTTGCCAAGACTCACTTGTCCAGAGAAATCCTGGTGAATGTTCTCTCCCTGCCCTGGCATAATAGGTGGGCCTGACTCAGGCCCACACCTTGGGAGTTTAGGTTCAATATTGGAGGCACTCATAAGTCATTCAACAGTTTACTTAGTCACACAGCATAGAAAGGATATTAGAACACTTAGAAGGGGGACAAAGCCCCCTTTGCTTCCATACAGAAATGCGTCTGGTCCTTAGGGCAGAGAACATAAGCCATCACGTCTGAGGGACCCTGATACCACATAAGTGTGCCTGTTTGTGCCCTTAGGTGACCAGGATGCCCCATCAATATGGCCATGGGCTTCCAGGAGTTGGGGTTAGAATCAACAGAGAAGGAGCTTGAGTTACTTGCAGACCACATAAGTAGTGGGGTACCATTTCCTTGCCTTTTAGAGAAGGAGCTAGACTAGGTGATAGGGGTAGGGGGGAACCCTGGTAGATAATCAAGTCAATAACTCTCTTCTCTAGCTCTGAGCCCCCAGACATAGCGTGAAATCTGGAAAAAGATCACAGTTTGAAATCCTTACCAGGTATTCCCCAATTGACTACTCTGAACACTATGCGAAACAGATAAACAGTTCAGCAATATGGGGGTCAGCTTATTTGCCAGCTTAAGAAACAAAGTGAATGTTTAGACACAAAGGTAAATAGAATTTTAAGAAGCAAAGATAAGCCTCTAGGATCGGAGGTGGGGTGTTGAGGAGGAAAGATCAGTCTCCCATCGTCTCCAGAGAGAGAAACGGAAGAAAAGGGAGATGGGAACGAGGGCTTGCCAATATGGGTATGCCGTACCAAGTGGGTTTAGAAACACAGGCTTGTTTGGGCTCACACTGCCCTAGAGTTGGAGCCCAGCACTGACAGTTTCATGGGTGCAAGCCCCGTGTACCTTCCATGGTGGCCATCCCTCCTCAGCTCCTCCCCTCTGAGTTCCATACATTCTTTCTGCTTCCCTTCTTCCCACCATTCACAAGCATGAGTCACATCAGCCCTCAGTCTCAAAGTCAAGGCAAAATTCCCTAGGGGTTGATGGCGAGAAGACTAGCAATTGATGCTTTTGGGTGTAACTGCTGGTTATAATCAACTGTTGGTTTCAACCATCACACCCAGTTCTAGCATCCCTGAGCTCCTTGGTGACTCCTGAAGAAGCTGTAGGGAAGACAATGATCCATCCCTATGGCTTTCCTGGCACTGCTGACTTCGCTGTGCATCAGTTCATGTAAGTCTTCTCATACCTCTCTGTGGTCATCATTTCTTACAACTCAGTGATGTAACTGTATTATGTTCATGTAACCAACCTGTTTAGCCATTTCCAAGTGCTTGGCCCCCATTTATCTTTAATAAATCTTGCTCAAACATTTTTATTTTTTAATTCAGCTTTGCTTTTTTTTTTTGTTGTTCTTAATTTTCAACATTCATTTCTATAAGATTTTGAGTTCTAAATTTTCTCCCCCTCCCCATCCCCAAGATCCTTGCAACCTGATATAGGCTATACATGTACAATCATATTGAATATATTTCCGTATTAGTCATGTTGTAAAGAAGAATTCGATCAAACATCATTTGAAAATAGGGCTGAAGAATCAGCCAGGGTCCATTTTCCCCCCATGCTAGAGCCTAGTCTCAGAAATCAAGTTTGATTTCAGACTTAGGAATTAATGTGTGCACATATCCTCTATTCAAACCTGTATATTAACAGCAACTACAATAAAAATAGTGAGTCTGTTTACTCATAGACACAGTTGTTGAACGATTGCAGGACAAGTTACAAACCCGAGATTTTCCCCACCCCAAACTGCCATTTGCAAAGGTGGTTTGGGGAAAGAGGACATAAAATGGCATTACTATAGGCCACACCATTTTCATCTATCATTTCATTTCCCTGTCTACACTCAGTGAAGTTTGGTTAATCAAGGTCTTTGAGGTGAAGACAACACTGAGTGATCAGCCGTTCCAGTCTCCTGGATAACATGATTATCCCCATTTTCCAGATAAGAAGGCTGAAGGCGCAAGGAGTTAAGTGAGTTGCCCAAGGGCCACACCATTGGTAAATGGTAGGAAGTAGCATTAGAAGCTGGTCTCCAGCTTCTGAATGTGATGGTGTTTCCAATACACAGCTCTGCCTTTCTGACTCTATTGAGAATGCCTTTGCATGAGTAACTTCAAGGTTGGCCTCAGGAGCAAGAAAGGACCTAGGCTCTATTCACAAGCTGATTTTCAGAAAGAGCTAAGCCCTTTGGAACAGGGGAAGTCACACACTGTAAAATGGTGCTTCCTTCTCAGACCAGCTCATATTCACTTCGTGTGCTTATTCACGTGTCTTGTATGTGTGTGTGATGTCCCACTCCCTTAGAATGCAAGTTCCATGAGGGCAGGCATTGTTTCCCTTTTTATCCCCAGCCCCTCGCTGTACAGCATGCACAGTACCCGGTGCATAGCAGATATTTAATGATTGCTTGTTGATTGATTGAATGAATGAATGATCCCCAAATGGGCACAGTCACTATTTCGCTTAATAAGCTATGGCTGAGGGCAGTAGGAAATGCATCAGCCATGACTTAGGCCCTAGAGGTGTAACTAAGGGCAGAACTATGGTCAGTTAAGTGATGAAGAAAGGGATCCTTCCCTTAAACCAGAATTTCCAGGCTCTGCCAACAGATCCTCTGTCCCAAGTTGCTCAGGACTGGCAAGGTCCTGAGATACCTCTTCAGTCTTCCTAGCCAATCCTGTCTTCCTCCCACTCTGTAGTTCTGTCTTACTGACCACCCGCAATGTACCATCTCCCTCTCTGGGCCTCTGAAATGACCGACCTCCACGCCTGGGATGCACTGTCTCCTTCGCTCTCCCCTTGGAGCAGCTGATTTACTTCAAGGTCCAGATTCTACTGGAGGCTCTTCCCAAAGCCCTCCTCCTGCCCTTGCCTTTTCTAGTCATTTAGTATGTGACCAATATGCTTTTATAGGTGCTCTCCTTCATTGGAATGGAAGCTTCTTGAGGACAGGGACTGGTTCTTTTTTTTGTCTAGCACAGTGCTTGGCACATAGCAAATGTTTGTTGTGAATTCTAGGCCCTTCTTCCTCGGTAAATAAACTTCTACAACAATCAAGCCTCTGTATCTGACCATGATTTCCTTAGCAGATGGGGCCAGAAGGATCAGGGACCTGTTTCATGCATCCTCCTTCCTCCTATTTTTACTCGGATGCATCAAGAGCAGGAGGGACACCCCAGATCTAACAGGTAACAGCCAGAGAAAGGCACTTGGAGACGTGCAGGCAGAAGCGTCTCCCTCCAAACGAATGACAGAGAGGTATATTCAAGACGCCCCAGGTCTCCCCTTGTTCCACCAGGGACAGGAAGGGAAGTCATTTCAGTTATCCTTCCACCCAAACAGCTCTCTCCAGAGTTACGAGGGACCTCTTGGTTGCCAAATCCAATGGCCTTAATCCTCATTCTTCAGGCTTTTGACACTGGGACCACTTTCTCCTTGATACTCTCCTCTCTCCAGTTTTCAGGACACCCCTCTCTCCTGTTTCTCCTCCTGCCTCTCTGATTGTTCCTTCTCTGTCTCCTTTGCTGGATGCTTCTCCAGATCACACCCTCTAACTCATTGTCGGCATCTCTCAGGGCTCTGTCCTGGGCCCTCTTCTCTTCTCCCTCTAGATGACCATCACCTCCCATGGATTTAATTACCGTCTCTATACTGACTATTCTCAAAACTACTCAGCCTGCCCTGAACTCTCTGCTCACCTTCAATCTCTCATCTCCAACTGCCTTTCAGCCATCTTGAATTGGATGTCTAGTAGACATCTTCAATCCAACATGTCCAGAATGGAACCCATGATCTTTCTGCCTAAACCCTCCCTACTCCTACTTTCTCTATTACTTTCTTGGGCAACATCCTAGGAGTTATCTTGGACTCTCCTTATCTCTCAACCCCCATGCCCAATCTATTTCTAACATCTCTCCAACACACCCCCTTCTCCTCTCTGACCCTGCCCCTACTGTGGTGCAGACCCCCATCACCTCATGCCTGGACTTATAGCCACAGCTGCTGTGGGGTCTGGCTGCCTCACCCATCCGTCCTCCATTCAGCCACTAAAGTGATTCTCATAAAGCGCAGGTCCAACCATGTCACCCCCTACTCAATAAACTCCAGTGGTTTCCTATCTCCTCCTGGATCAAATGCAAAATGCTCTGTTCAGCATTCAAAGCCCTTCAGAACCTGGCCCCTTCCTACCTTCCCAGTCTTCTAGTCTTCCTACGCCTTATTTCCCAACACACACTCTCTGACCCAGTGACATTGGACTGGTCCATGAACAAGACCCTTCATCTCTTGGCTCTGGGCATTTTCTCTGGTCATCTCCCATGCCTGGAATGCTTCCTCTCCTCATCTCCACCTGCTAGCTTCCCTGGTTCCTTTAAGTCTCAGATAAAATCCCATTTTCTGCAAGGAAGCCTTCCCCAGCCCCTCTTCATTCTAGTGCCTTCCCTCTTTTCATTATGTCCTGTACTTCCTGTCTCCAGCTTGTTTGTACATATCTGTTTTCTTGTTGTCTCCCCCGTTAGATTGTAAGCTCCTTGAGGGCAGGGACTGTCTTTTGCTTCTTTTTGTATCCCCAGCTCTTAGCCTGGTGCCTGGCACATAGTAAGAGCTTAATAAATGTTGATGGATTGATTAGAGAAAGACAATCAAACAATACCTTTGTAGTTTCCTCACCACACCTCATTCCACTGCTTAATCGCATTTCACCTCCAAGATATCATGAAGTTCTTTCAATGCCCAAGGAGAAAGGAGAGAGAGAAAGACAGAGAGAGCAGAGAGAGAGAGAGAGAGAGAGAGAGAGAGAGAGAGAGAGAGAGAGAGAGAGAGAGAGAGGGAGAGGGAGAGAGAGAGAGAGAGAGAGAGAGAGAGAGAGAGAGAGAGAGAGAGAGAGAGAGAGACTAAGAGAGGGAGAGAGGGAGAGAGGGAGGGAGAGAGCTTGGACAACTGAGTGGCAGAGTTGGAGGTGTTTTCCCTTCTCCCCTGGAATTGCCTCTCATCTCCTTCCATGCTTTGAGTGCCTCTGTTCATGTTAAATGTGCAGGGACTCAACAGACCCAAAGGGCATAATCCTGCTGCCTCACCCCAACCTGATCCTCTATGATTATAAACTGCTTCCGAGGAGGGACCGTTTAGATGTTCTTTTTTTCCCTGAACTGGTGCCAGAAAAAAAAAAACACCACACCACTCGGCACAATAAATGTGTTGACAGGTTGTAAATAACCGACTCTGTGAACTTGACTGCTAAATCAGCTCCTCACAGAGCGGCTCCAGCCTGCCTTTCCAGGGTAATTACACATTACTCCCCATCACACACTCCATGTTTCAGCTACATCTACTCACTGTTCCTCCTTTGCACAGGCTATTTTAGCCCTTGGCTCTTCCTCACTTCCACTTACTGGAATCCCAAACTCCTTTCAAAGCTCAGCTCTAGTCACCTTCTGCCCATCCCAACTCTCAGAAATGGCTTCACATTTATTTGGTATTTCTATTGTGTCTATGTATGTGCTGTTCCCCACCCCCCACCCCACCCCTACCTCTGGTTCTGAATATTAGCTCCTTGTGAGCAGAGACTGTTTTGTCTTTGTCTTTGTAACTCCAGCAACCAGCACAGCGCCTGAAACATAGTAGATATGTAATAAATGCTTACTGAATTCAATTGAATAGTTTGATTTTTATTCTAATTAATGATTTATGAACCAGTTGGAGTGGAGAATCTTAAGCTATAGTCTCATGTCCAGAATACAAATGATTTAACAAAATTTTTAAAAATACTAATTTGAACTGGGGAGAATGACAATCTTAATTAGTGAGAAGTATGCATTTTTATGATATTGTAAGAATGAAATATATAAAATGTTACATTTGTGGACTACATGTGCTGCTTCATGTGTATACTATGAGATGTCTGGGGCGCTGAAATAATATCAGTGTAAATCAGCTCACTATTGCCTTCTATAATCCTACAGGGAGGTAGTGTGTCACTGTACCAATTATCCAGCAAGGAAGTATAATATCTGCATTGTCCTCCAGGTGTCACCCTCTTTCAGCCACCACCCCAGTAGCTTCTCTGATGCATGTGTGGCATAGCCTCCCAAAAGGCTGCAGTATTCCCTGAGTTGTATCTAGGACACAAGCAAGGTGAAGAACCCCTGCCCTATGAGAACTTCTGAGGTCCCTTGGCTCCCCAGAAATGAAATACCTGCTAATAAAGAATATTGAACAACTTTCTTGTAATCTTATCATGCTATTAATTCATACTATAAAGAAAGGGCTTGTAAGGTGCTGTAAACATCAAGGCAGTCCCATCCAGAGTTGTCATTATAATTGATCTTAGCCCAAAAGGTCAATAAGTATGAGTAAATAATTTCATTTTCTCCTTTAGCACAAGAATTAAGGTATTGAATCTGGTATAAAGTGACAGCTAATGACATAGATTTAAATAATTTTAAACTTTAAAAAATCAGATTAGGTATCAAATGGAATAATCTAAGAAACAGTATTTAATTAGTCTAGTGGACCCAATGACATTGGTGAATGACAGCTGTTAGCTGCAAGGGTTCACTCAGAAGGTGATGACAGCCACAGCTATCCTCTGGGTTCAGGACTGGTCCATTAGCAGCATATTCTTCCTCCATTATCAGAGGATAACGGCCCTAAATGATGGACAGTCTTTGAAGATGGGAGGTTGAGGCATAGCCTAGGCTGGAGAGTTGAGGAATCTGAGAATGGATGACATGCCCTTCCAAAGTGCCTCTCCCCACCATAGCTAACAGGTAAAGTAGGGGCAAGAGGACAGGAAAGGAACATGCATTTATTAAATGCCTGCTATGGATGTGCCTGGCACTGTATTAAATGCTTTACAAACATTATCTCATTTGATCCCTATAATAACCCTGAAAGGTAAGTGCTAGTATCATCCCCATTTTACATTTGAGGAAACTGAGACTTGCCCAAGTCACACAGCTAGTATCTGAGACTGGATCTGAACTTGTGTCTTCCTGACTTCTATCCCAGAACTCTCTCCACTTCCAAGGTCAAAAAAGGACACAGCAAGAAATAACTGTTTAAAACCCCAAGAAGTTTTCCAAGACCAGAACACTAGCGTCTTTCTTTATCTGTCTGAATAAGGCTTTTCAGACTTTCTTTGTGCTATTCAGGAGCTCTGCAAACCAACTTTCTACTGATTCCTGGTCCTCAACAGAATTAAGTGACCACAGGCCAGTCCCCTCCCTCCTCTAAGCCTTGGTTTTCTCATCTGTAAAATGCCCATCTCTAAGAGCTCTAACATTCAAGGGGGCCTTCTGCCAATTACAATGCAAAATACATTCACTCATCACTGTGAGGGGAAATCCCAAATCTGCATGCGCCTGAGTCATTCCCAATGTAGAGTTGGCACATTTTTCAAGCAATGCCCCAAAACTGCCATTTTCCAGGGTACGATAGCCTAACAACTTGGTAATGGCAGAAAACAGGTCAGATCCTGTTTTAACTTTGGTCACAGAGAGAGACTCTGGGCAAATTTGTGGGAATTTTCTGATCTCAAAAGCCAAAATGCCCCAAGAAATATAAAGTGACTGCTGAGTGTGTAGGACAGGTCCTCGGAGGTCACCTAATCACACTTTCTCCCTGCCTGAAGGATGAACCTTTTCCTCTCAATCAATCCAGAGTTACTAAATGCCTGCTATGTGCCAGGCATTGTGCTAAGTGCTGACATTCTAAGACATTCCTGCCAAGGGATAACGCAGCCTCTGAACTCTCATGTCTATGGGGAATCATGGTCATGGACCATAATGTGAACATGTTTTTTTTCAATGACCCTCCACTCAAAGTACATTTTTAGAATACTAAATGTAAAAAAAAAGTGATAGAAAATCAAATGTCAAAAGATTCAATAAAAGGGGGAATGGTGCTGTTTAGCTGACAGGGCCATGAGCTGGAAACCTAGAGCCGTGGGTTCTACACCTAACCAAGTGTGTGACCCCGGAGCAGTCACTTCACTCTCTGCTCTCTTTGCCCATCTGTCTGCAGCATGACAGCATTGGACTAGAGAGCATCTTGGACCCTTTTGGCTTGAGGTTCTACAAGGCTGGGGTTTCCCTGCCCTGGCCCTGTTGATTTGGTGCATTTCACTTACAGAAACCCATGGAGCCCCATTTGGTTTTGATTTTTAGCCAAACCTTTCTCTTTTGTGGGCTTCTTCCACTGGCCCAGGCTGGCTGGTGCCACACCATCAGAAATCTTGTTGGAAGGGATCCCAGAGCCTAACTGTGCAAATGCCTACCTGAGCAGTAATTCCTGCTGGGGAGGGGGTCATTCAGCCTGACCACCGCTCACTCTCCCACAGCTCACATCCTGCCAAAGCTTCTGCTCCTCCCCCCGCCCCCATCCTGGACAAGAACAAAAGTCTGATGCCAGAAGAAGCAACACGGTGGCTGTACGGGGTTATCGAAAACATCCTGGGTGCTTGTTCAGGAACTCTGTGCCCTAGGCCCCATGCCACTCGCAGGGCATGGACCTCTGTGAGGGTTGCTTAATTTCTCTGGCCTGTCTCCTTACCTTCAATATTGGGATGAAAATCCTCTCTCAGCCTGTGGGGTTGCAGGCATGGGTTGTAAGGTGCTCTAAGTGACATTCAAGCGGTCTAAAAGTACAAGATGCTAGATAAAGGCATCGGGCAGTACTCTGCACAGGAAGGACACCTAAGGCTGCCTTTTGAACAGCTCCACCTTTCCCTTCCTTTTATTTGGTCCTTAATTGGGTTCACAAGCCAAAAACTTATGTGGGGCCTTGACTCTCAGAGTTCATTGGCCTTGGTTAGAGAACAGAGGAAAGAGGGGTCAGGCCAGTAGAGAGGTCATGGGTCTGCAGGCACCCCACAGGGTCAGTCTGAGCCTGTGCCCACCATTCCGGCCTGGCCACTACCTGGGCTTACTACTAGGATGGAGAAAAAACGTCTCCATAGGAGGAAGGAGGTACAAAGGAGGCGTCTTTAACAGAGACAGGGAAACGCACCTAAGGCTGGGTCCCTGTCTTGTCTCTCCAGCCTCCAGTCTGATAGAAGATTACGCTTGAATAAGTGAAAGCCTGACTTAAACATGTGACTCATCCCCTCCAGTAAGGGATGAAAGGGGATCGGCTGGTGAGGATGGGACAACAGTCCCCACCCTGCCCCATGGGAGTGGATGCTTGGAATGGTTTATTCAGGGAGAACCATGAGTCTTCTTCCCTCCTACCCCCTGCTGCTGAAACCCATCTTCCCAGAGGACCTCGTCCATTCGTGCGGGATGGAGGGCAGAGCCTGGGTCCCGAGGCACAGCTGAAATCAGCAGCAGAAGCAAAGTCCACAAGTTGGCTCCCAAGTCTACTTTGGTTGGCGGTGGGCAGGAAGGTGAATCCTGGAGGGCGGCTGGCCCCGCTCCTGCCAAGCCCGGGAGGGGCCCATGGCCTCCTGCTTCTCAGCGGCCTTCGCGCCGTGCTCTGTCCTGGGAGCGGCTGGCCCACAAGCGTCCAGGCTTCGCTGGCCCACGTCCTGCCGCTGGGACACGCTCCGGCTCCTTCCTAGAGGGCTGGAGAAAACCAAAGCGAAGCCCTCCTTACAGTGAAAGGCGTTGCTCCGGGTTGCCTCCACCGCCATCTCCAGCAGCGTCACGACACAGTCCGAAAACAAGTGTCCCAGCCAGAAGTGGCCCTTCTGGAAGGCGATGCGCAGGCTGACGGGGCCCGCCGGCATCTTGACGCTCACGCTGAACAGGCAGTCCCCCTGGGCGCTGTCCCGCAGCAGGTAGGTGCCCACGGGCTCCTCCTCCAGCCGGGCGTGGGCCTCGCCCACCGACAGAGGCCCCCAGTAGAAGTCAGCGGCTTGCAGAATGCGCAGAGCGCGCTCTACCACTTCCCATTCGTGCTTCCGAAAGGCCCGATAGTGAGTGGGCAGGTTGGCCTGAGCTGAGACCAAGGGAGGCGCCGGCTGCCGCTGCGGGGGAGAGGCTCCCCCGGGTCCTAGATGATCTGCTCCACCGTCCCTCCCTCCGAACGTCTCCCACATGGCCCATGAGTCCAAGAACGAAGCATCCTTAGCTTCCTTGCTTCACACCTGCGGAAGAAACGGAAGGAGATTTGGCTCAGTAGTGACCCTCAACGTATGTCCGGCTCCCAGGTAAGTTAGATGCGGGCGAGAGGTGGCACAGAGGAGGCAAGCACACAGAACCAGCCCAGCCCCCACCCCTGAAACTCGGGGGAATCCAGGAGCTAATGGAACTCTTAGTTAATGAAATAGCCATTTCCACCAACACCCCCAAACCCATGTGCAAGTGGGTTTCATCCCCTTCCGTGTAGTCCCAGGGGTCAATGGTGCTGACACAGCAAGGGAAGGGAAGGGGGCGTATTGTAATGATGCCAGCTTGCTGGGGTGGTTAGTAAAATGGCTCTGGGAACACCAAGAAATATGGTCAGCCATGGAAACATCACCCGAAGAGTCAGAGAGCTGCCCAAGCAGGGTTACTGGGAAGCTCGCTATTGGCAGGATGGATGCTGGGAATAAGCCGGATAATGGGACAACGGCATGAACATTCCCTCCGCTGGTGCAGATCTCAACCTTCTTTTTATTCTGTCCCCTTTTCTTCCCATACAGCCTATGTCCATGCTGGGAGTGTTCCGTTAGGTGGGTCTTTGTCACTGGGGTGGTGACAGCACAGCCCTCAGGCCACTCATGCCTGCCTCTTTTACACCCACTGCCTAAAGCGCAGAACGAGTCTGTTCCAAAAGAAGCATCCAGTCTCTTTCCTCCATGGTCACCCCTTATGTGTTATTTATGGGGGCACATGGACTCTACAGCTGTTTAAAGGCCACCCCTTGCTTCCAGGCTCCCACACTCAATGAGGACTACAGGCTTGGTTATTACCAAAAGGTTGAGCCCAGAATGTGAGCTCCCTGAAGGAAGAGATGACCAGGTTTTTGACTTTCTTTGTATCTCCAGCTCTTAGCAAGTGCCTGGCACAAAAAGGAATGCTCAGTGAATTTTATTGACTGACTCATTGACAGCCCCATCCCACAAACTCATGATGACCTTCTCCTGATGCATGGAAGGGTTGCAATTTTTCTTAGTGGAGGGTGTGGCCACCCTGGGGAAATAAATCATGGATCCTTGGAGCCACGAAATATGGTCAAGTATAGGCCGTCGAAATTTTAGGTGAAGAAGGCTCTGCTCCCCCATACTATTCTCATGTGCCATATACAGATGACCTAGTGATGAAGCTACACTAATTAAAACTAGGGCATATACCAGGCCTGATTAGTGAAAAGTCTGAAAAAACACAATATTTTTAATAGCATAAAGAACCAAGTACCCTACCAGGGTAAACTCGCTACAAATGCTGCCCCCCCCTTTTATTCCTCAGTAGTTCAGGGGAAGATTGTACCTAGGACCTCATTCTCTGCCACCACCGCAGTCTTCAATTACACGTCAAGCTAATGCACAAAGCCCTTCTAAAAGAATCACCAGCTCAGGAGCCTCAAAGCAGCACTCACAGTGACTGACAGCCCCTGGAATTTAATGGCGAATTGGAGGGGAATGCTTGCAACAAATTGTTTTTAAAGTAATGTGTTTATTCCCCAGAAAGACACAAAAGCCCAGGTTTCCCTAGGTGCTACATTAGTGAAATCTCACCAACGCTGGCATTAGGGGAAAAAAAAAAGCCAGACCATTTCCAATTAAAGTAAGATAAAATCAAGGCAGCAAATAGGTAGGTATTTCTATTTCTTAGTAGCTCCCCCCATCCCCATGTTATACAGTTATACTTCCTGAAAACAATTTGTTTTTCTTTGCTCGATTGACAAGCGAAAGCTACAAAATATTTCAGATGCCAGGTCCAGGACCCTTCTAGTCTGGGTCCAGTGACCCAGGAGAGCCACAGCATGCTATCTGAAAACAATTATGTCTGTCCACTATTAACAAGGACAGGTTCTGACAGGCACACATTCTGTCCCTCTCCCCATTGTCTTACACGATGTCATAACTCATCCTGTGGGGTCATTATAGGTAAGCCTCCCCTTCATAAGTTCCATTGGCCCCCTGGGCCAAAAAAAGGCTGCCTTTGATATTGGTTAAAGAAAGATCCCATCAATAGAGAAAATTTGTAGGTTTTGCATATTTTAATTATGGCAATGCTTTTTAGCATCTATATAACTTGGGCTATTTCAGTGATTCAGGGCACTCTGGAGTAAGAGTTTTTCCCACGTACTCAAAATAATTTTGTCAGCCACTGAATGACAAAGAGGTTCGTGGCCGACAAAACATGGCCGCAATATGGTGGGGCCTCAGCAGTTTTAGTCTAGGCCCTTTGTGCTGAGCCACAAAGCCCTTTTGGACCAAGAATTACTACTGGTCACCTTTTCTAACTTGGTCATTACCTTGTTGGCTTCCGAGGAGGATTTCAGAGTAAGAAAGTGGTAACAGAAAGGAGAGAAAACAGAAGGTCTTAATTTTGGGTATTTTCTCATCAGCTGTTGTCAAGAAAGGGGTGACAATGGATTGATTCACTTCTTCTGGAGCAAGGAAACTGGATGGCTCTCTTGGAACACACTTGTTAGTGTCTGTTGGGCTATGGGCTGTTCATGTGATATGAAATAGATGGCCCAAGAGCTACCATGTTACTCCCAATATTACAAGAGCTACCTAGAGGAAGACCCCCAGAAAGGTACACAGATGCTCATTACAGGGTGTATGGGAGGCCATGGTAGAGAAAGGGACAGGAGACAGCTGGAAGCAGCAGCTGGAAGCCCAGTAATGGGCTGGAGTCCAACAGGCCTGGTTGTGGGATGTTGTCCCAGCTCTGTGGTGACTTGTGAGGTCAGTGCTCAGAATTCTTAGCTTTCTCATTTTCAAAATGAGATGGCTGAACTAGAAGACCCTTAAGGCTCCACTCTGAAATTCGGTGACTTATAATTATTATTATTGCCCCATTTTACAGGTGGAGAAACCAAGGCAGGGACATGGTTCATTGTGACTTGTACATAGACCACAAAGTAAATCGACAGCACTAACTTGATTTATTCAGTCTAATCTGAGGCTTTTAACCCAGTTTTGTGCCACGGACCCCTCCGACTACCTAGTAAAACCCAGGGACTTCTCAGAATCATAATCTCAAATAATCAAAGAAAATGCTAAATTTCAGTGGAAGGTTAGTGAAAATAAGGAAGTTCATAGACCCAGTGAAATCTCTCCCCAGTTCACAGCAGAGAACCCAGGAGCCCAGGAGGGTCAAGCACCCTTGAGCTGGAGAAGCTCCTCCTCTATCACCTTCTGTGGCACAGAGTATTCAGGTATTCAGCCTTCCCTGGTCAAGATTTCACTTATAAGAAAAAACTAATCCTCTACTTTCCCCAGTGCAGTGCAGGCACCTTCTTGGACTGCGTCATTCTGTTCCCCACGTCTATTCCAACACGTGAACAAATGAAGCAGAATTCTGAGAAAAAATCTGCCTGAAATCCCAAGGAGAGACTTTTTCCCTGTTCTCCCCACCCTTATCTTCTCACTGTCTCTCAATCTGCCCTGGGAGTCCTTCCCAGTTGGCCCTCAGAATCAAGCAATAGGTCCAGCCCAATGTAGGGAAAGCATATTCTTTGTTTAAAATTCAGGTGTTTGGTAGAAGTATTGCCTGTTTTACCCTCCCTGCCGACACCTCCCCTACCTGGCCCTTGTTGCTCTGTCTATGGGTCCATTTCAGTGGCCCTTTGGTGACAATGGGGATCGCCTGCTCATATTCCAGTGCCTCCTCGGGTCACGGGCATGATGACCCTAGGCTTGTCAAGACTATGCCAATGGACAGCTGAGAAGGTTAGTTTTGTGTGTGTAAGTAAGGCTTAGCTCAGAAGCTCTTCACCTTCGAGGGGTACAGGGATAGCCATCTGGGGCTCTGTGGACTTGGATGGCAAAAGAAATCACATCTTTATTTTCACTAACCTCTCAACTGAGATTCAGCATTTCCTTCAATTATTCAAAACCATCATTATGAGGAGGAGTCCCTGAAGGGAAAAGGGGGAAGAAGCCCTGCTTCATTCAAGGCCTGGACTTTCTAGTGGAAACCACTGGCCATGAAAAAAGAAATTCTAAACAAACTGTGTTAATGCAAGTTTATAATCGCGATTCACTTTTGACTTCCACATTTGCCAACAAAGCTTCCCAAAGACTATAGATTGACTCCAGGCCAGAGACATCTGGTAGCTTTCAGGGACTTCCAGTCCACTTTGTGGCTGTCTAGGCTTCCTTTTTCATTTGCTAATCAGGATTTGGTTGTCAACCATGTCTATGCAAAAAAAACCACCACACACACACACACACACACAACACACACACACACACACACACACACACATATATATGTATGCTTCCTTTTGTCACTAGACCGTCCCCTCTACCTGCTATTGGCAACAGTTCTTCCCCAAGTATGGATCCAGCTGAAATGGCACATAATCACTTCTTGTACTCAGAAGTGGGTTCTTTTCTTCAAGGACAATCAATACCTGTTGTCCACAGGGACAGATTTAGGCTGGTCTGGCCAATGGCTGGCATCTCCGAGCCCCAAGCATTTGGGGCCTTTGAGACTGGCTCTCCCGGAGGGGAAGTCTGGCACTGCTAGGACCTACATGGACTTCTTCAATAACCTCATAGGACTTTATACTATAATAATACTAATAATAACAACAGTTAGCATTGATAGAGTGCTTGGAGGTGTTACATTATCTGATTTGAGATAGGTACTACTTTTATCCTTCCCAAAGTGCAGATAAGGAAACTGAGGCAAATAGAGGTTAAATGACTTGCCCAGGGTCATCCAGCTAGCAAGTATCTGAGGTTAGATTTGAATTCAGGTCTTCCTTGCTCCAGGTAGGCCCACCTCCCTTTCCACCACACTCCCTAGCTGTCTCTAAAAGAAAGGCTGCCAACAATTTAGGATTTTCTAGTTCTTATGGCATGTTAATTATTCTTATCAAAGAGAAGCACAGAAATGTGCTTTTCAAGACTTTGTAGAAACATATAATATAATATAATATAATGTAATGTAATATAATATAATGTAACATAACAACATAACGTGATGTAATATGCTATAATAGTATGGTATGGCATGGTACGGTATAGTATACATATATAAACTCATCTATCCTTTTATCTATAAATGTTTAGAATGGAATGTTGCTTGAGGGGACACCCAGTTTTTAGACACCACGTTTCTTACATTTGACCCTCATTTTTGCCCTTCTAAATCATAAAGGGTAAAAATAAAAATGAAAGCAGCATCTTCCTGGGATCTTAATAGAGCTGCTGCATCTGGCTAGGACTGTGTCTAGCATGGGGCGGTACACTTTTCACTTATTCAGCAAACTCCGATGATTCAGGGGGTGGTGGCCACCCTAAGAGCAGCTTGACCCAGGCCTCCCTACCTCCAGCTTGGTATGGTGAGTACAGTTAGACTTGGAGTCAGGAAGACTTGGGTTCAAATCCTGCCTTGGGAAGTTATGAGCTGTGACCCTGGGGAAGTCTTTCTAAGCCTCCATTTCCACAACTATAAAAAGAGGGAGTTGGATGGGTGACTTCTAAGGGCTCAGTCCCGAACTGCTGGGAGTTCTGTGGGTTCTGGGCCTGCCCAACATTCTACCTAACCTTCTGATTCTCTGAGATGATCTCAAAGCTGGACCTGGACCCAGCTGGTCGAGGAGAAGGCTGCCCTAGGACCGAGGCAAGGGGTTAACTGAGAGCTCTTTGCTGACCTCATTCATCTGGCACATGAGGCAGAATCCTTGCCTATTGTCACCGGCGAGGTGGAAGCCTGCCTGCTGAGATGATTAGCAGGTTTTTCAAATCTAAGCCCACGCACACACGTGACCGTGCCCATACTACGAACACAACCTGCTCCGAGCTCAGGAGGCTGCCAGCTGTGAATCAGCCAGGGGAGACCTGTGTCTAATGCAGAGAGGAGCCAGAGCCTACCGTGCCTAACAGCCTCATGGCTCGCTTCTCGATCTGTCTCTGTCCTAACCAGACAGGAAGCAGCTGCCACCCGGGGAGTGCGTCTCTTCTTGCTCTAGACCCTGATCCATTGTGCACCACAGAGCATGAGGACTACATAAACATTAGGTGAACCAGGGGACAGGAAAAGGGACCACGACCCCCCAAGCTCACACAAAGGGAGCTACGCTTCACCCCACCAGAGCAGGCTGAGAACAAGGCATTACATCCCACCTCCAAAGCTGCCCCATTTGGTACCAGCCCCAAGCTGATGGCCACACACAGAGTACCTGGAAAGTCCAGGGCCTGGGCACAGGGCCAATCATGTCTCAAAGCCTAGTGCTTAGGATAATACTATTTCCCCAAACAACTCAGATCAAAACTCTCACTGAAGAGCCTAGGCCAATTTTGTGTGAGACCAGCAGGGTTAATGCTGCCAGTGACTGAATAGTCTAATACCACGTGAAACTCCATGACTAGTAGATATGGAAATGCGTCTTCCTTTTTGTGGGAGAATGGAGAAACCCAGGGGATGTAGGCAAGGATGATAAGAAGCTGAGATGAGGACCTGAGGAACCAGGGAAATTGATGCACTGGGCAGGGGTGCGCTGAATCAGATGATTCTCAAAAGAGATGCAAGGAACATGATCATTATTACTAATGACAGTAACTCACTCACATTTATGTAAGGACTTTATAAACAGCTTTATCCATAGCAATTCTGCAGGGCGGGTAGGTCAGCTATCATTTATGCCCCTTGTTTAACAGATGGGGAAACTGAGGCTCAGAGTGTAGATGATTTGCCCAGCATCATGGAGTTCACCAGTATCAGAGCTGGGATTCAAACTCAGGTCTCTGAACTCCAAACTGACCACTCTGTCCACTACACCAAGCTCCACATTAGACAAAATTAACATTAAAAGATTATCTTAGGAGCAGCTAGGTGGCGCAGTGGATAGAGCACCAGCCCTGAAGTTAGGAGGACCTGAGTTCAAATACCGCCTCAGACCAAACACTTGAAAAGAAAGAAAGAAAGAAAGAAAAAGATTATCTTATGGAAAATGCTATCCACATCCAGAGAAAGAACCATAGAGTCTGAACACAGATCGAAGCATAGTATTTGCTCTTTTTTTCCCTTCTGTTTTGTTTCCTCTTTCTTGTTGGTTTCTCCTATTGGTTCTAATTCTTCTTTATAACATGACTAATGTGAAAATGTGTTTAATAGGAATGTATATGTAGAGCCCATATCAAATTGCGCACTGTCTTGAGGAGGGAGGAAGGGAGGGAGGGGGAGAAAATTTAAAACTCAAAAGCTTATGGAAGTGATAGTTGGAAACTATAAGTAAGTAAATTAATTTTTTAAAAGATTATCTTACAAAACATTATGGAATTTAGTCAAATGAAATTGGTCTGCGAATTGGTAATATAGAAAGCTCTCTATGAGCTGGCGCTACATGAAACTGACACAGGGGACAACCACGGCCGCCTCATGTCAGTTGTCCAGGAGAGCCCCCTGCGACCAACAAGTCTGCCCTGTTACCCCATCCACAAACCACACGTTTAGAAATCCTTTTTAAACTCCTGCCTTCTTATGTATCACATCTGCTCCTCTGGACTCCGTTCTCTCCCCCAGATGTTTAACATTTTAGATTCTACCCGTGGCCTCACTGGCCGCCTTCCAGATTTCAAACAAATCACCACCTCCTCTGATGATGAAGTGGTGAGGGGAGACGGGAGAAGAGATGTGTTAACCGTACGCAGAGAGGGAACACATGGAGGTCCCGGGTTCTCGACTTAAGTAAAAGTCTGGCTGAATGTTCTAGGGTCATAGGATAGAGCGCTGGGGAGGTCTCAGGCCATCCAGTCCACAGATGAAGAAACTGAGGCACTGGGTGGAAATTACTTAGAATCTTAGCTACACTAGGGCTGAGACCTCAGAGGGTCAACCCTCATTTCACAAGCAAGGTTTAGAAGAGATTCATCCAAAGTAATATGGGGAGGAAATGCCAGAGCTAGGATTCAAACCAAAGTCCTCTGGCTTCAGAGCCCTGCTCCTGAGTAATAATGATAATGATAATAAAAATAATATCATTGACATAGAGCTTATCTTGTCTTTTCTTGGAAGGTATCTTATTTGATCCTTACAACAACCCTGGGAGGTAGGTGCTATTATTATTCCCATTTTACAGATAAGGAAACTGAGGCAGGCAGCGGTTTAGTGACTTGCCCAGGGCTACACGGCTAGCAAGCATCTGAGGCCAGTTTTGAATTCATGTCTTCTTGACTGTTTCATCATAATAACCCTGTGCAGGTAGTAATAATGCAGATATTAGGCCCATTTTATAGACAAGGAAACTGAGGCTCAGAAAGGTGATATCATGCCCAACAGCTCATAAGTGTCACAGCTAGAATTTGAACCCAGGTCTTCTGATTCAAAGTCCAGTGCTAGGGGCAGCTAGGTGGTTCAGTGGATAGAGCACCGGCCCTGGATTCAGAAGAACCAGAGTTCAAATCCAGCCTCAGACACATAACACTTAACTAGCTGTGTGACGCTGGGCAAGTCACTTAACCCCCATTGCCCAACTAAAAACAAAAAAACAAAGTCCAGCGCTCCTTCAATTATATTTTAGTTTGGCAAAGGGCTTAGGGATGATCATTAGAACCCCTGGGTCACAGTACGGGTCAGGAAGGAAACTCAAGTACCACTATGCTTGCAACCCCATGATAGTACAACACATACACACCCCAAAGTCCTGGTACTGCTGATCTTTGTAAGGCTTCACCCAGTCTTCTTAATATGCATTTCACCTAAAGTGATCTGGTTCTCGATTTGTTATGCATGAAAGGGGAGAGTTTGACATTCTCTGGAATCAGAAACCTCCTCTACAGCCACTGGAGAGGAACCACTGGGGAAGTACCAGCTTTCTTTCCCACCCCCTCTGCCAATGTGTGCCTCAACCCTAGAGTATGGGGAAGCCCAGCCATGGCTAGTGAGGGAGGGAGGCAGGGGCAAAGTATGGCAAGCTGCTGGCCCTCGCTTTCGTGCTACCACCACTAAAAACAAAACTGCTCGACAGTGATGATGGTGACGTGAGCGGGTCGTGACAGAAAGTGGCCTCGAACTATGAGATAATCTTGGAACTGGAAACGCCTTCAGAACTCCTCCAGTCCAACCATATCACAAGAAGAGGAGAGAAATTCCCTCTTCCAATATGATTGTAACCTGCAGTGAGGGTTCTTCTTCTCCATCCAGGGCGCAAAGAACCCACCGCAAAAGGGCCCTGGGCGGTCTGCTCCTTTTCTTTCCCCTAGAATAAAGTCACGTCTCTCCAGAAAAGTGACAAGGGAAAAAATGAAAGGTTCCCATGATCTTTGACTCGGGGTCACTGGAAGCCATAGATCCCAGGATCCTAGGATTTAGACGTGCAAGGGACCTTGGACAGCATCCAGCCCCATCCCTACATTTAAAGAGGAGCCCCAAACATCCCCAGGAATCCAGACCTGCAGTGTGTTTGTACCCAACTTGGAGTACCATGTGATTCCCAAACATATCAACAGAAGAGGGGGTCTTAAGTCTGTTCCACATCCCTACAAGCAGCTAGAACTCCCCAGTCCAACAGTCCTTCTCCTTGGCTTTTCATCACAAAACGTTGCCTTTATGTGAAAGCCCAGATGTGTCCCTAGTACCTTACCGGGTACTAGTGGGAAAGAGGAAGAGGAGCAGGCCTGGTTCCAAAGCTTGGGGTAGGTCTGGAGGGGTTGGGGGCCAGCGCTTGAAAGAACATGCCCCAGGGGCAGCTAGGTGGCACAGTGGATAGAGCGCTGGCCCTGGGGTCAAGAGGACCTGAGTTCAAATCCAGCCTTAGACATTTGACACTTACTAGCTATGTGACCCTGGGCAAGTCACTTAACTGTGACTGCCTCACCCAAAAGAAAAAAAAGAAGAACATGCCCCAAATCACACAAGGGGCTGCTGGGTCACCCCAGACACAAAAGGAGCCCCCACACCTGTATAACACGTGAATGTACATGGTTTAATTTTGAATCTATCATAATGATAACTGGCATTTATAGACAGCTTTAAGGTGTGCTAAGTGCTTTCTACAAATGTTATCTCACTTGACCCTCAAAACAACCCTGACAGTGCTGTTATTATCCCCTTTCACAGATGAGGAAACTGAGGCAGACAGCAGTTAAGTGACTTGCCCAAGGTCAGCCAGCTAGCAAGTATCTGAGGCTGGATTTGAACTCGGGGCTTCCTGATTTCCAGTGCTCTATTCACTGAACCACTGCAGGTGCTACGGGGGGGGGGGGGAATCAAACCTTCCTTCCTGCCTATAGATACCAACGTACCACCGCTATTTTGTCCTATGGTTTTCTGTCTCCCCCAATGTGCCTAGGACAGTGGTGGGAACATACCAATAATTCAATAAATACTTTTTTTTTTTTAGGCAATTGGGGTTAAGTGACTTGCCCAGGGTCACACAGCTAGTAAGTGTCAAGTGTTTGGTCTGAGGCTGGAGTTGAACTCAGGTCCTCCTGACTTCAGGGCCGGTGCTCTCTCCACTGTGCCACCTAGCTGCCCCCTAAATATACTTCTTAAACTTAGCTTGAAAGGCAGTGTGGCCTAGTGGGGGCCAAGGTGGCCTCACAGCCAGTCTCTGGCACACACCGGCATTATCATGGTGTCCATCTCATAGACTGAGGAAGTAGAGTTTAGAGAGGCCAGTGGTTTGTCTAAGCATGAGCCAGCCTTTCGAGCTGGGCCTCAGATCCAGGCCTCCTGACCCCCAACCCGGCACCCTCTCCTGGACACATAGGGCCCCAAGCTGCTGTTACTAACATGAAGCCTTGAGAGAGTCCCCTCCCCCGTGAGGTGGACTTCTCTTTAATACCCAGAAATCCTCCGAAGAACCCTGTGCTCGCAGCAGAAGCTCAGCGGCATTTTTCACGTGGTGGTGACGTACGTGTGAACGATACCAAAGAATGCAGAAAGTGCCTACTGTGTGCAGGAAGCACCTGTCTGGGCCCTGGGGGTAATACAAGACCTGCCCTCACTGACTCTTTCATCAATAAGGTCGAGGAGACACCAATAGGGAAGCTATGATTAAAGAAGGTGAGGGGGAAAGGATGTTCTGTAGGGGACAGCCTGTCCATTTGGTCTCTTCTCCTACCTGCTGCCAAACAAGCTTTGTATACGATTATAATAATAGTCGCATTCACACAGCGCTTTCAGGCTTACAAAGTCCTTTCCAATCATCTCATTTGAACCTCACATTATACCCATTTTACAGATGAGGAATCTGAAGCAGACAGAGGTGAGGTGACTGCCAGGGGTCAAATGATTAGTAAATGAGCTGGGGGTTCCCGGCTCCAAGGCCGGCACCCCAACACACAACCTCACACCTGAACATTCTGCACTGTGGGAACAGAAATCATTCTGAGCCCGAGCTAATAAAGAGATGGCCTTAGAAACGGCTAACACAAGGTCATCCTTGTTTCAGCCACTCTCTACTAGGCAGCCCTCAGTGCCTACAGGCAAGCAACTGAGACCACGCAAATTTTGCCACGGCTGCGGGCTGTCTCATCCAAAGAGAAAAAGGCCGGAGCACCCCTGCACCAGAGGGACCCCAAGCCCAAATCTGCTGTCCAGCTGTCACCCTGCCCCTCCGCTCCCAAGCAGAGAGGTCCCGAGTGCATCCTCCCAAGGTGAATTACCTCCGGGCAGGCGACGCCCCCACCGATGAAAGCCCGGTTTCAGACCTCCCTGGCATTTCCTTCCCCGGGTTGAGAGACAGCTCGGGTATCCCCCATTTCCATCCTATCAAACTTCATTCCTGCAGGTTAAGGACAACAGAAGAGATTCATTCAGGTGTAGAAAATGAATTCTGAAAGCCCTTTCCAATTAGAAATTCCAAGGCTCAAGATGAATTCATTGATTCGTAGCACACCAGCGAGAAGATGCTGTCTGTCTCTTTTGCAGAGCAGACTGATCCCTTAAGACTCCGGCCTCTGCTGCTTTTTGCATCTCCCCAAGTGCCTGGAACCGGGCTGCCCAATGAAGACTTGTTACTAGGCGAACCTCTCACCCATACAACACCCTTTGCAAGGGGGCAAGGGAGGAAAGGAAGTGCAGGCAAAGCCCTTCTGACTTTAGTCTCCACCGCTGGAGAAGGAGAGTGATTTGGAGTTATAAAGAGACGATGCTCTTTCCACTTAGCGAGGTCAGTTGGTGCCCTTGACCCGTGCCTCGCCCTACCTTGCCCAGAGCCACAGGCCTCCAGTTCTAGAGAAGAAGGCAGCTGCATAGGAGCACCTGCTTCCCTTCCCCTGCTAAAGAAGAGGCAGGCAGGCCTCGGTCCTTCTGTTTGTATTGACTGGTATTTGCATCTGTGTCCGTGAGAGAGGAAGAAAGCACAGCACAGGGACGAGTGAAAGGGGGAGGTGAGAGAGAATGTGTGTTACCAAAATATCTTGAGACCAGTTCTTGGAAACATGCAGCCAGCCTGCTCCGCTCTCTCAAGCACTCACTTCCTGTGAAATACACTGAGACATTTTCATCTTTCCACCAAAAGAAAGGAAAATGCAAACAGATCAAGCCCCCTCTCCTGGGAACAGAGATCCCTGACTTTTTTTCTTCCTGCTTTTGGCTCGTAGGCATCTTAACAGGAGAGCAAAATTAATTAATGAACCTGGTGGAGAATAATTATTCAAGTCTCCCAAGGTGAGATGTACATCTACATAGACACTCATAATCCGTCTAAGACATAGGCTGTAAAGCTAGCGAGGTCTGTGTAATCGTCCTGTCCAAATTCCAAGCTTCTCTGCCATTGCAAAAAGTGGCTGGCCTGAAAAAAGTTTTGGAAAAACAAGCCAAGTTAGCTTAACAAGCACCTACTGTGTGCCAGAGAACGTGCACGCAAGGGCAAAGACAGTCCCTGCCCTCCATTCAAACAAGAGCCAATCCGTCATCATTCGGGGATTGGTGTCTCTAGAAATAGAGAGACACGTCTGTGTGACGTATGCCTTCAAAGCCTATCAAAACCCTGCCATTGGGCGTCTGGATAAGAAATCATTTGTAGCATTTCTGTGCTCACACTTTAATGAAGAGCGCAGAGAAAAGTGCCAGAGGGAATGAATGACAGGAATGGGATTTCTCAAACAAAGGGCGAAGGTGAGGAAATTTGAGGCAAGAGATTCAACAAGTCTCCCAAAGCCCCGGGCCAGACCAAAGATCCGCATCACCTGACTTCCTCTCCAACACACCGCTCCTTCTAACGTACTTGTGAAACACCCGACAGGCTTTCCATCTGTTTTCATTCCTCTCCACTTCCTTATGTATTATTTAAACAAAAACTCTGCAATATCAAGATTTCCCATTTAAATGGCCGGTGAATCAATAGTTGTAAATCTGTGTGCTATTTGATAATATCTGTGCTTAACACAGTGCCACTCTGGCACACAGTAAGCCCATAATTGCTCCCCACCCCACCCCCCAGAAAAAACCTGGAAGCTAAGTGGTTTACAACAGGAACTTGTCTGCTTCTGAAGTTTGAGCTCTATCACCCCAAGAAGCCCAATAAACAAGCTAAGGCACTACCCATGTGGGCAGTGTGGCCCAGTGATTAGAGTTGGCCTGGCTGACAGGAAGACCTGAATTCAAGTCCAGACATAGCCTGGCTGGGTGACCTTGGGGGAGGGGCTGCTTACCGGTGCCCCAGATCCCTCTCTAAAGGGCTTGGTGCAGAAGAGGCATCAGTTTCCATTTGTGAATGCCTCACTATGACCTCCCCATATAATGAAATCATAGGTCTGGTTGGAATAAAAAGCAAACACAGCTCTGGGATTTCTGTGTGTGAAATGCTGGCATCGAAAGAGCCTTTTATGTTAACAAAATCATCCATGAAAGAGAACCTGGAAATACCTATTCCTGGGGTCCAGGGGCCTGGGGACAGATTTAAGGGGGTCAGTGAACTTGGGTGGGACAAAAATCACATCTTTTATTTCAATACGGGCTGTCCCAAAAGTCTCAGTGCAGCTTCAGACTATAAAAGCTTTAGCATTTAGTAACACTAGAGAAATATTTAGTAATATTAAAGCTTTAATAGCTGGAAAGTGCACAAAGACTTTTTTGGTTCCCTATGTATTTTATTTTATGTATTTAAAAACACTGCTCTGAGAAGGGGCCCACAGTTTTCACCAGACTGACAAGGGGGACCCTCACACGAACAGAAGGTGATGAGCCCCTGCCAAGGTTCAGCTCTCTCATCTTAAAGATGATGAGGAAATCAGAGTTGGGGTTGGAACTTGCCGAAAGTTACAGTCAGTGACAGGCAGGGAGAGAATCCAGGCACCCTCCCTCCGGGACTAATGCAAAGGTTTCTATTTCAAGTTGAACCAGCAGGCCAGGCATTCAGCCAGGCAGAGTGTCTAGCATGCTGAAGAAACCCCGCCAATTGATTTCTCAATTCACACCTAATTTTCTCAGACCCACAAGCGTCCTCCTTACACCTTCCTGGCACTGGATTTCCAGGCCAGTTCTGGACAAGGATTTCATGCTCGCAAATTGAAAATAGCCATCCATGGCAGAGCAATCTAATTCGGGTTCCTGGCTTCCACGAGAGAATCACCATCATGTGGCCTTTCCTCTGATAAGCCCCCATCCACCAGAGCAGAAGGTGATGGCAGTGGGGAGCAGAGACAGGAAACTGTCTCATATCTTCACGGAGGCTTGAAGGAAATCATTAAAGGCAGACTGGCTGCAAAGCCAAGGGAAAGAAAGACAGAGAATTGCTGCCCCCTCAGGTCCCCCCTCCACTTGTCGGCACTTAGGAGGAGAGGTCCACCTGTTCAGGTCTTCCTGGCTTCCATATTTTCAGTTTTAAAATGTGTAGGGTTCAGCTCTCTTAAGTAATTGGCAGCCACAATGGTAAAAATGGCTTTAAAGACGGCATTTGCTCTTGCCTCCCTGCTTTGGACTTTTCCCTACTATAATCACAAATAAATTGGCTTTTCCAAAGGGGAAAAAAAATTCCTGGCTGGTACAACTTGAGAACATGAAAAAAGCACACTAGAAATGTCACCTCAATATGTAACTTATAGAATGAAATTCAGAAACAAAGTAAGGTCCCAAAATAAGGAGGATTACCTTGTAAGGTAGTGAGTTCCCCATCACTGGAAGTGTTTAAGCAGAGGCTGCTGCAGAAGGGATTCAGCCAGTGGGCAGGTGCTTGGGACCAGGTGAATTTTAAGGGGACTTAAAACCCCAGGATCCTAGGCATTCCTGAAAACCTGCAGCAATAGTACCACAGCGTTAACTAGCTCAAATGCCTTCCTTGCCTTTTGACTTCCTCATTTCTAGGATTCTCTCCTGGAACGTAGCCCAGGGGAGCAGTGAAAGACTCAACTCTCTGATCTGGAGATGGCCCACAACCCTCTACATCAGAGAAGCCCAAAGGAAAAGGGAAAGAGCTGAAGGAAGCAGGTCTGAGGACGGTGTAGGTGGTGGGTTTTCTTATGAATAAGTGTTGAGCCATGCAGTCATGCTGAACTGACAAGTGACTGATTGGGGAAATGGGGAGGGGGAGAGGGAAACAAAACCAGGCTCCTGACCACACTGCGGCCTTTCCAGAAGGCTTATGATGCTCAGCTCATTAAGCCAGCCAAACTCTAACAGAGGAAATTCAAGATTTGTTTCAAACCGAAGAAATTGGCCAACCTGCAAAGGGTTCTGGGAAGCAGGATTTTAAACGATCACAGGTTCTGGGCTCTGGGACTAAAGAGGACAGGGAAGGACTTGAAAATAGAAAGAAAGCCAAGGGTCCCCCACCAAAAAAAAGGGAAGCTGCCCCCCGGGTCTTCCAAAGCCAGGCTAAAATTTCCAGAATCGTCCATCCAGGTGAAGGGAAGGGCAGTGCGCTTGGCCAACTCTCTTTAAGAAGCCCCAGCATGCATACTGCAGGAGATGGTGAGAAACCAGTCTCTGTTTTCACAAATGACAGAAGGACTCTCTTAAACCGTAGCAGGGAGGGTGTGGGGCAGAGAAGTTACAAACACAATGGTGAGCACAGCCTCTCCTATCCAGTCTCTCTCAGTTTGCCAGGATACCCATCTGTCTGCATGGCATAGGTGCCCCTCAAAGTCAACTTCCAAGGGAAGAGCTATTGGTTCAGAGATCAGAAAAAGCCTCCCCAAGAGCATGAACTATCCTTGTAACCCCCAGCTGGTCAGAAGGGGCCTTAAGCAATGGGTCTCAGAGCAGTTTGGAGGGGCCTTCAGCTAGAAGGGCCTTAGGGGGTCCTCTTCTCCAACTCCAACTCCAACTTAGGGATGAAGAGCACTCAGAGAAAGGAAACAGCTTGAGGGGTCACACAGCTAGGAGGTCAGGCTAAATGAGGAGGGAGCCCAGTTCAGCCACCTCCACGTCTGCTTCTATTCCAGTTCCGCCTTGCCGCTTTGTGAATTTATGAATTGCTCTAAAATACAAGGGGGGTACTTTTTATAGACTATTTCCAATTGCAGGGTTAAATCTCTACTGAAATAGAATTTTAAAAGAATATTTAAAGAATGACCATAAGCCGTGTTATTTGCCAAATAAAAATGCCTTGAATTTTTTTTCTACATAGATTAAAGGCAATGTGGATGGGGTAGGTGATGCTTCGGGCCTTAGGACCCCCAAGGCGTTCTATGAACCCCCAACTGTGAGCACCAACATCTAGACCTGGAAACTCCTGCCGAGCCAGCATCAGGTGTCTTAGCCGGTGCTGGGACATCACCCCGAAACGGCAGCATCGAAGTTTCCTCTCCCCACAGAACATAACTTCTTTCTTTTTCATTTCAGACAGCACCAGTTACACCAAGCAATGGGCTTACTGTTACAGGGCAGGTTAAAGTTGACAAAGCACAGCTTTCACAACCGCCTCTTGAGGCAGTGGCTTCAAGCACTGGCGTCCCCATTTTAGAGATGAGAAAACTGAGGCTGAGGGCGGTGCAATAGCTTGCCGGTGGCCACACAGCTGGGAGGTGGCAGAGTTAGGAAGGGCTGAGAACTGCGGGTCCCGTGTGCTTCCCACCACACCATCCTGCCTGGCCACAGAAGGGCCAACACATTGGTCTAACAACTCGAAAGACTCAGAGGGCTGGACGATCCAGCCTTTGTTGGGGCTGAGAAGTGCAGGGCTCTAGAGCACTTGTTCAAGTACTGAGCCCACATCGGGCAGAGGCTGGGCTCCCCCTTCCCGGTGGATCGCCCCCCGCTGGGCTCGTCAGGGCAGACACCGCCGCCCCCTCTCCTCCCGGCGTCTCCCACCGAACCCACCCGCTCCCTACTCACGAGGACCAACATTCCAGGTGCCTGGGCCTCCTTGCCTCTCCTGGAGTCCTGAAGCCTCGCCAATCTCGACTGAAGATTGCCTTGACTGAAATCTTCGCCCCCTCAGCTGGTCCCGGGCAGGGTCAGGAGCCCGCAGGCTTGTCCCAAGGGAGGAGGAGGAGGCAGTTTGCGGTTTTGTTCTATGAGTTGTGTGGTTTTTTCCTAGGCTGCTTCAAACCAGCTGTAGGGAGCTGGCGAGTAAGTCAATCAAATCCAGATGTGGACTTTCTGGAGAATGAATGGGGCTTTGCGGTTAAGTCCCGGCTCTGTCTGCCCTTCTCTGCTTCCCCGGACTGCCAGCCTGGCTACCTGCCGCCCCCTCCTCGCTGGCCCGGAGCCTCTGGGATCTGACCCTGCAAGGAGCCTCGGTCCCCAGGAACTTGAGCTGGAGGCCGGGGAGGCTTGCAGGGGGTCGGATGTAGAGAAATAAAGACAATGCCCCCAATGAGCATCAGAGCCCTGCTTCACAGAACGGAGGGGGCACCTGAGCTAACCGTTACTAGAAGCCTCGATTCCAAGAGGCAGAGAGAGGGAGTGTCCGGCATGAGGCACCTGAGCACGGCATGGAGGCGGGAGATTCGGGAGCGACTTTGAAAGGTTAATTGAAAGGCCACCTTGGATCGCGAGCTGGAAGGTCCCACTTGACAGATGAGGAAACTGAGGCCCAGAGAGGTTCAGTGACTTGCCCCAAGCCACATCCCAGCTCCTTCCTCGGAGCCCCCCTTGTTACCTCTCACCCAAGCTCACCTCCCAGTCTGTGGAGGGAGGATCCTCCGGTGAGCTGACGCTTTGAAATCCTTCAGCAGGCTCTTTCTACCCATTAGCCTCTCAACAGCCCTGGGAGAGAGGGAGGGAGAGAAGGAGATTGCTTGTCTTTCCTTCTCGGAGAGGACCATGACGTCAGGGAGGTGATGCCACATGCAAGTGAATTGGATTTAAGTGAGGGAGGGTGCTGGGGGGGGAGGCTTTAAATCCCCATTTTACACACGCAAGAGCTGAGGCTCATCTGCGGAAGACTCCTACACCATACCCTGCCCACCTTCACTGTCACTGACTGGAAGGCAAGGATGGAGTGACCCAGCCATAGATCTGCAGCTGGAACGTCCCTCAGAACACCACCTAGGCCGACCCTTATTTGACAGATGGGAAAACTGAGGCCTCTAGAGAAGTGACTGAGGAGAAATGGAAGAAGCACGTATTAAGTGCCTACTGTGTGCAAAGCACGATTGTACTGAGTCTGGGGGTTCAAATAGCAAAGCCAGACAATCCCTTTTGTCAAGCTCCATTCTAATGGGGGAGACAACCCATAAGGGAGGGTCATAGCGCTGGAGGGGACCTCAGAGGCCGCGGGCACAACCCCTTCATGTTACAGAAGAGGAAACTGAGGCCCAGGAAGGTCAAAGCATCATCAAGCATCAAGATCCCCTGCGCTTAGTGTGTGCCTGGCAAACAGTGGGTGCTTAATAAATGCTTTGTGGATCGGCAGACCATGCAAGCCCAACTGTTTATTTTACAGAGAGGGAAACTGAGGCCCAGAGTCCCACGGGGAATGAGCAGCAGAGGCGGTATTTGAACTCAGGTCCTCTGCCTCCACGGTCAGAGCTCCTTCCTCTCTGCCAAAGCAAAAACCCCATTCCTGCGGCGCTTTATCCTCGTGCAGTGCTTTGCAGGCTGCCCCACCCTTTGCCCACGAAAGGTCATCGCTGGTTTATCCAGAGAAAGCTGGAGAAATTGGAGTCGATGTCAGCCGCGCGCACGCGCGAGCTTGTCGCCCCGCCCCCTGATCCCTACGAGCCAATCGCACATAGGTAGCGCGGCGCGAGCGCCGCTAACTTCAAGCGGTAGCTGGGGCACCGCCTCCTCCACCAGCGCTCGCCCCGCCCCTTCCCTAGCTCCAACGCCCACCCTTCCAGCACATGCGCTCTCTCGCTCTCCTCCGGCTCCTCCCCATGGGAAGGCCCCATGCGCACGCGCCCTCGTGCGCGCTCCTGGGGCGGAGGAGGCGGGGCAAGGCTCGCTGCCGCCAGCTGTACGTCCCGCCCCCCTCCCGGGCGCGCGCTCTAGAGCCCGCCCCGGAAGAGTAGGAGGCGGTATTGTTATTGTCTGTGATGAATATTATTGATAATAACCATTACTGTATTTATATAATTACAGTTTACCCCAGCTCCCCATTCTGCCTGCCTGGATCCGGGCGCAGGCTCGCCGTGTGACCCTGGGCGAGTTTCCGACCTCCCAGGCCTTAGTTTCCCAGTCTGTGAAATGGGTACAAGCCGCCCGAGGTAGCGCCTCGCTTTGGGGCTGCAGGGAGGAGGAGCTCATGGCGCTTTGGGATCCCTGCAGTGGCAGCTTTGTCGATCTTTTAGATGCAGAAAGTGCTTTCTGGGGCTGGAGGGAAAGGGATGAACTTCGCCTCCTCCTCATTACAATAGAACTCCTCCCTCCCTCGCTGCTGTATCTCAAGGGACTGTCACTGGCAACCCAGCCGGGTGGGAGCATTCTGTGGCCTCAGCAGTGTGACCTTGGGCCAGTCATTGGCCCCCTCTGGGCCTCAAGTTTTCTCATCCAGGAGGGCCCCTCCTGGATGTTCTACAGGCAGCTAGGTGGGGAAGTAGGTAGAGCACCAGCCCTGGAGTCAGGAGGACCTGAGTTCAAATGCGGCCTCAGACACTTGACACTTACTAGCTGTGTGACCCTGGGTAAGTCACTGACCCCAATTGTAAGGGGGAAAGAGGGCCGGGCTGGGGGACTTCTGGTTCTTCAGTGGACTACCTCCCCCTTCTGAGCCTCATGAGCAGGAGAGAGGAGGGGGTCCCTGGGGCAAAGAGAGCTGGGCTGAGGGGACCGGTTCCCTCTCCAGGCCTCAGTTTCCTCCTCTTAACCTGAAGAGGCCGGGCTCCACCTTCTCTGCTGTCGGGTGTTTGGCCTCTTCTTCAAGAGGACTGAACCCAGAGGAAGCTGCTGCCTCACTGGTCCAGGAAAGGACCCTCCATCCTCTGGATCATAAGGCTTTCCACCTTCATCCCCCATAGCTGGGAGCCACCCCCTGAACACATGGGAGGAAGGCCAGGGAGCTCTCCAGCCAAGGGAGTCTTGGTGGGAGAGGGCTCCTGGGCCCCTGCAGGCAGGACCACGTGCTGGATGTTCCAGCTCAGACTCTGCTGCCCCGGGGAGCAGCCTCCCTTTCGCTGGGGTCCTCCAAGCCCTGGCCAGGGAGAGCCCCCTGTGCCCAGCCTTTGGGCTCCTCAGCCTCTGGGCTCTTCCAGCTCCCAGCCTGGGACTCACGTGTGATTGTGAGCACCGCCCTTGTACTGTCTCATGACAGACTGTCAGTCTCCCTGAGAGCCCTGAGGCCCCGAGCCAGATCCTTCGGTGTGCAGGAGCTGCTGGGGCTTGGAGCACCCACATCCCTGCATCGGGCAAAGGCTGTCTCTGCCCCGGGCCCTGCTCCCATCAACATCTTCATCCGTGACTTCGACGCACATCCAATTTGGGGCTCCTGGAAAGGACCGCTCCCCTGTTGGATGTTGGAGTCAGGATCCCAGACCTCTCAGCAGGCTGAAGCATGGACTGGATATGATACTGGGACCTCGGGCAGAACCACCATGCCTCGGGAGTTCGGGAGGCTCGCTCCAGCGCTGATTCTCAACAGGTGGAGAAAAGCATCATTCCCAAGGGAGTTACTCTCCCCCCTTTGCTTTTCCCCTCTGGGTGTGGTAGAGGAGGTGGGAGGAGGATGGGGGGGTGAGTTTAACACCCCCCAGGAACAACCGAGTGAGGGGATCCCAGGTCAGACGAGAAGGGAGATCTGTGGGCCTGAGGTGAGCCGGGACCAGGCTGTGAGACTCAAAATCTCCTCCCTTTGAGGAAATGGCCGAGTCCCAGAATTCAAGACTGGGATTAGAATCCTACAGCACTCTAGCTGTAGGCATTACTCGGGAGGCATCCCAGTCCCTAGGAGGCTCACACAGGCTGGGTTTAGTCACAAGCACACCCTCTGGCCCGTAATTTCCCTTAGGAACCTTAGCTTGGCTTGCATCTCTCCAAGGCCCCCTGGCTCCCTTGCATGCACTCGGGCTGATAAAATCCTACATATAGAACAAGTCTTACTCCCTCCACAAAAAGCACTCCCAACCCAGCCCCCAAACAGGTGCACTTCCCTTTTGCTTCCCATAGGTCTCCTGCTTCCTCAGGGGCTTATAGGTTCTTCTAGACTCGTGGTATTTCCTGCAAGGAAAACCCAACATCCCCCTCCTTCCAGCAGGCTGGCTCCCCCAGGGACTCACACAGACTTACTATACTGCCCTGGATGGGTCCTACCGGAGCCCATCTTGGCTCCCTAGTGTACTAATCATTCTTCCCTACACCACCTAGGCCAGCTCTCATTTGAGGCTCCTTCTCTCCTGTAACTCTGACTTCCCTCTCCCTCAGTGCCCCATTCCTCTTTTCCTGGGTTAGGGAAAAGGGCCACAATCGTTGTATGGGTCCTTCACTGGAGGAAGGTGCAGGCATCTGTCTAAGATGCCATGGGTCTACACCCCCGATGAGTCTTCCAACCCCCCAGGAATCTATGTGTGTACCCTTTAAAGGTTCAGCCCAGGAGTGGAGGCCAGGCATGAGAACTATCAGAGCTTGAGGAAAGGTGGTAAGGAACGCAGGACAAGGGGAGTCTACACCAAGCTAGGGAATTCCCAGCTTGTCAAGAAAGATGCGAAGGAGCTTATGGGACTCTTCCTGGGCCTGCATAGCATATCTTAAAACTGACTTGGCTGCGTGAAAAACAAGCCTTAATTCACATAGCAACAGATTCTAGATATTCACAAACAATAGTCATATATTTTCATCTAAAAATAAAAAATGAATGTCAATCTCCCATCAAGAGAGCTCGAAAACTCTCCTATCAATTTCTACCACATATTTGTATGAGCAAACATTTTCCCTTTATTCATTTTAAATCGAAATACAGAAATAAAATCGATGAGGAAATAGGAGAAAAAACAACCTAGCTTGTCTAAACACACATACTGCCATGTACTTAGCCCTGTGGGTAACCTCGTTTTGTTTACATCCACATGGTAGGCTTGGGGGCCTCCCAGACCACAAGCTTACTCTCACGATCTCCATGCTAGTACAGGCCCTCATGCCCTCTCCCAGGAACATTCTCATAAACCCCTAACTGCTCCATGAAGTCCCCCACCCCAGCTCCACCTAGGCCTCCAGCCTCTCAGGTAAGGTGAGGCTTAATCATGTTCTCACTTGTGTTATGGTTATCTGGGTACCTATTGCCTCCCTCCTACGGCCCTGTGAACACCTCGGGAACCAAGGACGCTGTTTTCCCTCTCTGCACGGGGCCTTCCTTGCATGCAGGAGGCATTTAACATACGTATGTTGCCCTGGAAAAATTGGAATTGGACGGTGTGAGGGATGGCAAAGTTAGTGTAAAGAAGGCCCTGTGGGGAGCAGAGAGGTGGGAATGGGGCCTTGGAGGAAGGCCTTCCTCCTCTCTGCTCCTGCAGTGGCAGGTCAAGGGCACGGGTGATTTCAGTGGTTTAGGGAACTCCCAGGTGAGGCAATTTCTTCTACCAACACAGATCACCACCTCTCTCTGCAGCTTACATAGTCCTAAAGGTGACTTGCCCAAGGTCACACAGCCCCGAAGGTCTCAGGTACAACCTTGAACTCACATGTTCGGCTCTCTCTGTCCACCACACCGAGCCGAGCCGCTGGCAGCTCCTGAGGGCGAAGGAAGGAGAGAGCAGAACTCGGGCAGTAGGAAGTCAACGGTGCTGTCTTCAGTAGAACCGAAAGTAAGCTTTGCTTTCCTAGAAAGACCATTTCTGGTCTCTACTTCAGGCAGGCCCCAGGTACTAGAGGAGGGGATGCAGAGGAGGGAAGGACCCTGAACAGTGCAGGGTCACTGGCCTTTTCATCCCAGGGACCAGATGGACAGCAGGGAGGCCCAGACCCACCAAGCCCCTCAGTCTGGGCCGTGGCCACTCCCCCCAAATGAAGAGGGGGCTTGCTGCCGGATGCACTCAAAATAAGGCTTCCTTTTCAAAAAGTAAGTGTACAAGCCATTTTCCCAGGCTCCTACCCAAGCTGTGGAGGGGGCAGGAAGTGCCACTCGGAACAGTTTTCTGAATTCACTTCACTTTTCTAAAAGCTGCCCCTTTCTCTAGGCTTCCTGCCCCAGATTTCCTTCCAACGAATCCCAGCTTCATTTGCAAAATTACTCTCTCAGCCCCTCAGCTCCTTTGATGCCTAGAGAAAGACCAGAGAGGGGCTTGGAGCCTGCCTTACAGGTGACCTGGTTCCACCCCCAACCCCCATTTTACAGAGGAGAAGACTGAGGCTTTAGAGGGGAAGGGGAGGCAGGTGGGTTCTTCCTCCCTCTTGCCTCTCGTCTTTCCTCTCCCCCCGCCTCCCTCCTAGAGCAGGTCACTTCTGAGTAATGAAGTTGAGCTTCTTTCCAGGAAAGTAAAACCCACAGGCCACCCACAAAGAGGTGACCAGGCAGGTTCACACCTATGCCACACACACACACACACACACACACACACACACACACACACACGCTGCCATACCTGGGGTGCTCTTGGGGAGAGAGTAAAAGAGTGACACAGAGAGAGAGAGAGAGAAAGAGAAAGAGATAGAGACAGAGACAGCAACAGATAGAGACAGAAAGAAACAGAGAGAAAAAGAGTGACAGAGGAAGAGAGATACAGAAACAGAGAGCATGTGCCTTGCAATAGGCAGCTGGTCAGACCCTTGGCGGGCTGGCTTTTCTGCAGGTGGCTGCCACTGAGCAGGGCTCCTCGCACAGCTAGGCTACTACCAGGGGAGTCTACATGGGGCAACGTGCCCCTCTGGCACCTGTGGTCTGTGAGGGACAGGACAGTGTCTGAGCAGGACCAAGTCTTTCACTTCTCTGTCTCCATTTCTGCAAAGCAGAAACCATAGTGTTGCACCACCAACCTCATGTGAGATCTGTTGTCAGGAAAGTTCTTCTAAGCCTCCCAGCATGATAAAAGTGTGAATTCTTGTTGTTATTATTAGGACACACACGCATAAACTACAAGATGTGAAGTGCCTGTGGCATTGACCCTGTCCCGTAAAGGGTCCGGGTTTGAGGCACTCTATGGCTCTGCAGCTATTCAACCTGAGAGCTCACGAGCCCCCACCAATATTTACCTTTTCCCTAGTTAGCCAAAGGACATAATTAGTTCAAAACAAAGGTATTGATTGAATGAAATAATACAGAAAGATTTGCAATGAAACATTCTCTTCACAAACTCTATCATAGACATATACATCATCATTGGAGAAAGTGAGTATATGCAGAGATTCTGCATTCCCCAAATCTTCTCTGGCTTAGCTAGAAATTAAATGGAGCCAGAACCAAAAGTAGGCTAATAAGTTAAGGTCGTTGGCCTCCACTTCCCTACCCCCATTGCCATCTTTATTACGCAAAGCCTGAATGCTTTGATGCAAATGAAAAACCTCAGTCTCCCTCCGTATATAATAATGTTAGGAGAACCTGAGTTCAAATCTGGCCTCAGACACTTGACACTTACTAGCTGTGTGACCCTGGGCAAGTCACTTAACCCCAATTGCCTCACCAAAAAAACCAAAACAAAACAAAAACAAATATAATAATGTTTTATAAGCTCATCAGAAAGGGCCAAAGTGCCATGTGAGGAAGGAGGAAAGTTGGTTACCAGGTAAGGCTTTCTGGAGGTGGTGGGCTTTAATAGATAGGGTTAATAAGCAAAGAGGGGGAGGGAGGAAATTCTAGATGGGCAAAGGTGTGGAGGTTAGAGGGTCCCTGGCATGTTCCCAGAACACAGGGTTTCTCAGTAGGGTGTTTTTTTTCCCAGGTCTCCCTTAAATACTCCTAAATGCCCCTTCCAGACCTAGGAAGCCTTTTTCATCCTCCTCTGGAGAATGAGGCAGCTGGACGGGAAGTCAAGGGTCCCTTTCAGCTCTGTGATTGTGCAGCCGGCCCTTGGTCTTCCCTCTTTGTAAGCTTCTATCAGGATCACGGGGCACCCAAGCCTCCCACCTGTCCAGATTGCCTTTCTTAAGAGGCATCCGTCTACCAAAGGGGATGATGGCCAGCCTCAGTTTCCCAATACTGCCTCATTCTGAGGCTATGTCCCACATGCTCTGGAAGCTTCCCTGGCCCATCCCTGCCTGGCTGCAGTCTTCCCTCAGCTAATTTCACATTGCTTTCTGGGCTTTTTTTGTTTTTGTTTTTGTTTTTTTCTTTTTGGTGAGGTAATCAAGGTTAAGTGTCACACAGCTAGTAAGCATCAAGAGTCTGAGGCCCAATCTGAGCTCAGGTCCTCCAGATTCCAGGGCCAGTGGGGCTGGGAGGGACTTTAGAGGCCGAGTAAACATCATCATTTTACAGTTGGAGAAACTGAGCCCTCAGAGAATTGAAGTGACTTGTCCAAGGTCACATAGCTCTTAATTAATAGAGCTGGAATTTGAACCCAGATTTGAACTCCAGTCATCTTTTCCCTGAATACCATTCCCACTTATCCGTGCCACTCCATGCTTCCGTAGAATGGAAGCTTCCTGAGGGCAGGCATGCCTAACCTAGTCCCTGCCAGGCCCCTGGAGGTGCTTATTAATGCTGGTTGATGGATTAAACCAAAAGCGTGGTGTCCTAGGAAGATGGGGCACACCTCGATAGCCGTACATTACTTCCTCCTTCCGGGGCCTCCCTCAGCCAGCGCAGCCTGGGAGCCCTTCACCCCTAAGTGGATGGTTTAATGAGCTCGGTCTTTGCTGACTCCAGCGTGAGTGTCTCTGAATGGAGCTAGGCCGCAATCCGGACGACACACTTACCATGCATTGTCAGGCGGTCCTCGGACCCAAGCTGCCAAACCTTCTGTCTCCAGGGGCCCAGGCAGCCTTGAAGCAGGACTTTGGGGTGGGGGCACTTACCACGGGAAAGGAAAAGTCCTATGTGGACCCACCATCCAGACGAGGGATAGATGTATAGGCCTTCCTATAGCATGACAGAAGCAGTTTGAATGTAACAATGAGAAGCTCCTCACTAAAAAGTGGGAGACGGAATCTATGGTCACATACACCTGCATGTAATTCTCTGATTACGCACAAAATCCTGGAATCACTGAGCTGGAAGGGATGGGAGATGGGAGGTCAGGGAGGAGGCAAATTTGGCTGGATTCCAGGGAGGCCAGACAGGTAGGCTGGGGCCAGACTGTGTAAAAATGAAACAGGTGTTTACATTTTTTCTTACAGGAAAGTGGGAGCCACAGTAGATTGGTTCTTTTTTTTTTCTTTTTTGTTGGAAGGCAATTGGGGTTAAGTGACTTGCCCAGGGTCACACAGTCAATAAGTGTCTGAGGCCAGATTTGAACTCAGGCCCACTCTACTCCAGCATCTAGCAGCCCCCATGGGAATGCCATCTTATCAGTTTCTGGCTCTCATCAATTTCCTCCAACAACATCAGTCCTTCCCTCTATACTCACACGGCCACCACCCCAGTTATCAGCTCTCCCCTGGACTATTAATTGTTCTCCCCTTCTCCATCCATCTTCTGCAAAGCCACACTCTGAAGAGGTCACTCCCTTGCTCAATAAGCCCCAGTGGCTCTCTGTCAGGCACAAAGCCTCTCTCCAGCCTTCAAAGCCCATCGCAGCCTGCCTCCACCTCTACAGCCTTGTTACACGTTAGTCCTGCCGATCCAGCCAGACTGGTGCTCTAAGTGCTTCTCACACAGGACATTCCAGCCCTAGCGGTCCCTCATACCTGTAATGCCTCCTTTCTTGCTAGTACCTCTTCCAATCCCGAGCTCCCATCACAGCTCAGCTCATAATGGAGTCTTTCTTGACTTTCCCGAGCGGCTAGGGCCCCCCTTTACCCCAAATTTCCTTGCATTTACTCTGTATGTGTATACTGATGTATGCATGACTCCCCCAGTAGAATGTGGGCCCTAGAGGGTATGGACTGTTTAATGTTTGTCCCGGGACAGTGCCTGTCCCACAGCTGGTGCTTAATTATTTGATAGATTGATGGTTGATGGTGAAAATGACCTTTTAAGAAGATTCTTCTGCCTGCCTTTCATGGGTGGCAGGGACTGACAGGAGACAAGGCTGATATCCCCTTTCAAGGTCCTAAGACCCACAGGACTTCTTCCTAGCTGCCAAAGCAGAATTCCTGACCCCTACTCAGAAAAGATGCTAGACACTGCACCGAGAGGTGGAAATCCCCCACCCCAGGGTCCTCCGTTTCTGGGTATTTTGCAGAGCCTTGTCTGCTCTTTGCGAGGTCCCACTTGTTTCCTCGAGGAAACCACTTCCCCTTCTTGGAGGGCCTGAGGTTTAGGGCCAGCTAGGGCGTCTTGAAGCAGCAGCAAGCCTTTCCCCGTGCCTGGCCTCAGGAGGCCCTGGAGGGAAGGATGAGCCCACCACTGACAGAGCTGCCCGGGGAGCTCCCTGGCATCCATTTGGGGTGCCCTGGATGCACTCTGGAGACCTTGGCATTCAAGTCAGTTCAGCAAATACTTAGGATGCACCTATTCTGTGCAGAGGCACTGGAGGGGTGGGGGAGCTACAGACATTAAATGAGACCCAGACCCTTCCTCCTTGGAGTTTGCCAGCCAATGATACCAACCTAGAGCAGTATGCAAGAAAGGGGTCAACAAAAGCCATGCGAGGTCCCAGGAAGGGAAAACTATTGTGGAGAAATCAGGGATGGCACCATGGAGGAGGCGGCGCTGGGCCCCAAAGGACGGACAGCATTTCAGCAGGGAGAACGGAGAGGAGGGCCCTCCAGGTGCAGGAAACAGCACAAGCAAAGGCATGAAGGCAGGAAAGCAGGGAAGGAACACGTCCAGAAGTGGGGAGTTTTCTTGTTTGTTCAGAAGACTGTCTGGGCTGGGCTTCCAACATGATTGTTTTGTAATAGGGCTCTGGCTGGGGCCGAGGCCAGAGTGGGGTGCAGGAATGCCCTGGTCATTCTATGGCCACTATGGAGGCAGTGCCTCAAGACCCTTCTTTGATGGGTCCGGAGGGCTTCTCTGCTGCTCAGCCTGCCTGTGTGACTCAGGCCCCATGCTCCGCAGAGCCTGGATGGGGACCCCCAGGCAGAGGCTTCTGTGGGTACGGGGTGCTCCCAGGCTGGCCCCCTCTTCTGACCCCCTTTCTGCAGTCTGCCCAGCACTGTTCTTCAGGGTGATGCAATGCAGCCTCCTCAGCCTGTGGCCGTGGCTCTCCTTCACCCTTTGGGCAAACTTTGGGGTGTTTGCTGCTCCAGGAAAGCCTCAGCCAGAGCTGGCTCCCAAAGGGTCCGGAGATGGAAGGGGGTGGAATGGCATCTTAGGGTGGCTGTGGCAGAGATGGTCCAGGTGGCGGCAGCAGAGGGCAGCAGATGAGCAGACTCCTGACCACCTCCAGACCTCTCTAGTGAAGGAAAATTAGTCGTGCTGATGGGGGGACCTGGGCAGGAAGCCGCCCGTCAGGCACATTTGCTCCAGGAACCGAACTCTGGCCCCCTAGCTGTGTCTGTCAGATCTCTTAGATGTTTTATTCGTGTGTGTGCGCAGATGCAGAGGCAGCCAGGCGGCCCAGTGGTTAGAGTGCCGGGCTTGGACTCAGGCAGGCTCAGGACTGAGCCGGCTGCTTTCTTCGAGTCCAGAGGCTTCATGTGATGCTCAGGAAAAGATGCTGTCTGAATATTTCTGAAGGAGGGGAAGTTTCCACATACTGCAGCCAGGAACAGAGGCAGAGCTTTTTTCAGGGCGGGTCCAGGCCTGGAGGCAGATGCTGAGAGGGTAGCCTGAGGCCAGGGCTTTCCTGCCAGTGACCAGGAGAGGCAATGGGGATGGGGCCAGGGTGTAGACTCCACCCCAATCCACATGAGCCTCTTGAGGGCCGGGCTGTTTTGCTTTCTCGGTCTCATGGTGGGGGCTCTACAAATATTTGTTGAATGGATGGCTGGTGTCTGTGGTACCGGTTGAGTCACGTCCGCCTCTCCGTGACCCCATTTGGGGCTTTCTTGGCAAAGATACTGGCGTGGTTTGCCATGTCCTTCTCCAACTTTTTCCCCCACATAGTATGGTACGAATTAGCTAAAGCAATTGATAAATGATTGCTGCAATGGATTAAAGACCAGGTGGAAACCTGGCAGATGAGGTTTGTTCAGACCCGCAAGGTATGTGGACAGCTCCAGGGAGGACAAAATCTGCTGGGACAGTCTGTGGTCTTTTCCTGTGCTGGGGGCACAGTGGTGGTCACAGTAGGCAGCGGGCCCTTCGCCAGGATAGCCAAGCATGGCCCCACCACCTACAGGCAGGTGAAGAGTCAGAGCGGAGGAGCCACTCCCTCAGAAGGCAGTAAATGATTGACGTGACTTCTCTTGACAAACTCAAAGCCTGGCAGTGACTCAAGTCCACCCTCAGCTGCCCTCTGGGAAAAGAGAAAGGAAAATGTGGTAGAAAAAACCCCAGACTAAGAACAAGGAAAGTTCACAAAAGCACAAGGACGCCTTTAGGGCCTTCCCTAAATCCCCAAAAGTCCCGGGGCCAGAACAAAATAGGCACCCTGCTCAGGCTGTGGGTACTTAAAAGGCCCTAGACTAGAGTCTGTTTGGGACTCCGTTCCTCACTTCATTTACCTTTTTCTTCAAGTGTATTGACATTATTAGTAAATATACAATTCAAATATATTGGTGAAAGGAAAAATGTAAAAATTCGTATGACTATTAACAGACTCTCAGAGTTGGAAGGGACCACTTATCTATCTCCTGATATGTGACCAAGAATTCTTACATTCTCCAAGGAGTGGTCCTCTTTGCTCAGGCACCCCAACCTCCCCAGGCAGAACTCTCCCTGCCTTTCATTCGTATCCCCCTCAAGCCCGGGGACCATTTGAGTCGCCCCCTTAGGCTTGTGCCTGCTGGGGCGAGGGCTGGATTTTCCACAGTGCCTCTCAGCTCTCTGACCACAGCTAGTGTTTCAGCTGAAGACGAGGTTTTGAAAGCCATTAGGTTCCTCTCCTGTGGCAAAGCACCTGGTGCTGAGATTTTCAAGGTGGGGGTGGCGGTTCATTGCTCATGCAAAAGCTGACTGAAATGTTCCAGATTACTCGGCAAGAGGAGGTTGTCCCCCCGGAGTTCAAGGAAGCCTCCATTGTCCATCTCTGTAAAGATAAAGGAAATAGATTGTCCTGTGACAATCCTGGTAGGATCCATCCCTTAGGCTTTGCTGCAAAGATTCTTGCCAGAGTCCTCCTTCACAGGCTGATCCTTCACCTGAAAGATGTTCATCTCCCCGAGAAACAGTGTGGCTCCAGAAAGAGCCACGGAACAATCCCTGTGGTGTTTGCTGCCAAAAAAGAAGGAATGCCAGGAGCAGAGCAGACGTCTGGACACAGTGTTTGCTGATCTGACCAACGTCTCTGATGCTGTCAGTCATGAGGGCTTGTGGGAAATTAGGACCACATGCGGTTGCCCGGACAGGATCATCAGTACTGTACATCAGTTTCATGAAGGCACACTTGCCCGGGTTTGGGATAATGGACAATGCCCTTGGGCTTTCCCAGTCACCAATGGAGTGAAGCAGAGGCGTGTGCTTGCTCCCAGGCTTTTTAGCATGGTGTTGTCAGCAATGTGGTCAGAAGCCTTCAACGAGGACGAAAACAGCATGGAGCTCAGCTACCACCAGATGGTGAATTATTGAACTTTAAAAGGCTGCAAGCCAAGACTAAAGTGGAGGGAGAGTTGGTATTCAACTTTTTGTTTGTAGATGATTGTGCACTCAACGCAGCCTCTGAAGCTGAGACGCAAGAAAGTATGGATCGATTCTCTGAGCTTGTGCTAATTTTGACCTAACAACTAACATCGAGAAAACAAAGGTTCTCAACCAGCCAGCACCACGCCATCCACATGTGGAACCATTGCTTATAGCAAATGGAGAAATATTGAATGCTGCGGATAAGTTCACTTACCTTGGCAGTATACTTTCCAGGGATGCGCACATAGATGACCAGGTGGACACACGCATTGCCGGAGCTAGCTCAGTGTTTGGGAGGCTCTGAAGAAAGGTGTGGGAGAGAAGAGGTATTAGACTGCCTCCCAAACTGAAGGTCTGCAGAGCCCTTGTGCTGACCTCATTGCTTTATGCCTGTGAAACCTGGTCAGTCTACCAGCACCGTGCCGGGAAACTGAATTGCTGAACCCGGCAAGGTAAGGTACTAGGCGGTGAGGTCCTTTCTTGAGCTGAACTGCCAGGCATTCAAACTCTACTGCAGAGAGGGCAGATCAGTGGCAGTAATCCAGAACCAAGGAGGGGCTTTGGGCTCTGTCCAGATCAGTGACAGTAATCGAGGGCCTCAGCTTCCTCCTGGGTAAACTTTGGTCAGACCCCTCTGGGTTCTCGGGGCACTGCCAGTCCTGCCAGGCCCGGGGCACAACCCTCGGTCTCCCCACTGCCCTGGTGCCCAGGCGCTCCGGGAGGATGCCCAGAAGAAGACCCAGCAGACCCAGCCCCCGCTGGGGGCGCTGTCCAGGACGACGGGCCAGCGAGAGTGCCCAGGGCCTGTCTGATGCCGGGGATGGGAAAGGCGGGAGACGCCCCTTTGGCCCGAGCCCCAGAAAGGGGAAGGGCTGGAGGCTGGCCAGGGCGGGGCGGGGCTTGGGGGGAGGAGATCAGCGCTGGAGTGGGACTTTGTGGAGGGGCGGAGCTGCGACCGCAGCCTGCAGGCTCCCGGAACCCGAGCCTTCGCGGCTTACTTCGGGTTCTCTGCGCTCACATCGGTCTCTGGCCGGACAGCGAGTGCGCACAGGAGCGGTCTGCCGAGGCCGGCCACATGGGTGAGCGCCGGTTGCAGGGAAGGGTCTGGGGCTGCACGGGAGGGCTGGGGACAGTCGGTAGCAGCAGCATCCGATCTGCAGCCTGCCGGGACAGCCGACACCGGCGTGCCCCACTCCTCTTCGCAGACCGGGAAACTGAGGCTCAGAGAGGAGGAAGGGAAGGGGAACGAGCCTTTGGAAGCTCCTACCGGGTGCCAGGCACTGCGCTAAGCCCGGAGAGGGAGGTGCTGTGATTATCCCCATTTTACAGATGAGGACACTGAGACAGGCGGAGGCGAGGTGTCACACAGGTAGTGTCGGAGCCCCCCCCCCCCGGTACTCGGGTCTTCCTGACCCGACCCTAGGTCCACCGCTCTACCCATTGCACCTCCATGCTCAAGGTCACGCAGCTGGCGAGGAGCAGACCCGTCCCTTGGCTCCACTCTGCCGCGCTGACGGGAGCCGGGAAGGGCTTGGTTCTCAGTGCTAGGAGCGGAGGGGAGGGGGGGAGGGGCCGGCGAGCGGGGACAGGAGGGAGGGCATTCCAGGCAGGGGGCACAGCTAGGGGAAACACCTGGAGACTGGAAATGGAGAAAGGACAAGGAGGCGAGTGTCACTGGATTACAGAGTATGGTGACTGTGACCTTGTAATTAAGTGATTTAAGTATAATTAATTAAGTAAAATTAAGTAATTTATTTTTAGCTTTCAACATTCACTTCCATAAGGTTTTGAGTTCAAATTATCTCCCCTCCCCCCCACCCCAAGGCGGCATACAGTTCCATAGAGGCTCTGTCTGATAGAGGCTCTACATGTACATGCCTATTAAACGTATTTTCCTGTTAGTCATGTTGTAAACAAGAATGAGAACCAGTGGGAGGAACCATCTGGGGCCTTCTGACCATGCAGGTGGGTTAAGATGGTCTGAAGAGGAGTCAGTGGAAACATGACAGGAGGCGTGGAATGTGGGGGTGACTGTCGTCATCCAGCTTCCTCCCCCAAGACGGGTTGTGCGCAGGGGCCTCTGCACTCCTTGAAAGGGAAGGGGCTAGGAGATGGGGGAAGGGAATAAGCATTTATTAAACACCTACGGGGCAGCGAGGTGGCACAGTAGGTAGAGCTCTGGCCCTGGAGTCAGAAGGACCTGAGTTCAAACTCGGTCTCAGACCAAACACTTGACACTTACTAGCTGGGTGACCCTGGGCAAGTCACTTAACCCCAGTTGCCTTACCAAAAAACAAAAAACAAACAGAAATGTATATTAAACACCTACTAAAAATAAATTAATTAAAAAACAAAACAAAAAAATAAACACCTACTAGGTGCTGGGCACTGTGTCAAGCCCTTTGCAAATAGTAAATCGTTTGATCCTCACAAAGAACCCTGCAAAATAATTGCTGTTATTATCCCCATTTTACAGATGAGGAAACTGAGGCAAACAGAGACTTGCCAGGGTCGCGCAGCTGGAAGTGTCTGAGGTGTACTTGAACTCAGGTCTTCCTGCCTCTAGGCCCTGAGCCCTGTCCACTGTGACCCTCAGGTCCTCAAAAGCGCCTCACCTCTCCCCTGTTTTTCAGATCTGTTCTCAGAGCTGAAGCTTTCTGTGCCCTGGGGCCACATCGCTGCCAAGGCCTGGGGCTCCCTGCAGGGGCCCCCTGTGCTCTGCCTCCACGGATGGCTAGATAATGCCAACTCCTTTGACCGGCTCATCCCACTTCTCCCTCAAAGTGGGGCTGGGCTGCTGGGGGTTGCCAGGGCAGGGAGGTGGGGCAGCTGGAGAGGAGGAACAGGCGCTGAGGGCTGACCGTCTCCCTCTCCTGCAGCCTTCTATTACGTCGCCATGGATTTTGGGGGTCACGGCCTCTCCTCCCACCATCACCCCGGCTTCCCATACCACCAGCAGGACTATGTGAATGAGGTGCTCCGAGTGGCGGCAGGTAGACCAAAGGGAGAGTGGGAGTGGGGGCGAGGATGCTGCTTTGGGAAACCCCACCCTCCCCCCACCCCCAAGACAAACAGCCTGGGGGGCGGGAGAAGCCCCTGGCATGCAGCGCAAAATCATCCATCAAAGCTGTTAAAGCAAGGGTACAGCATGGTTGTGGGGGGCCAGGAGACCCCTCCCTCTCTGGGCCTCCATCCCTCTATGGCAACAGGAGGCAGCAGGACCATCCACGTCTGAGATCCCTGTCGTGGTGAACCCGTGAAAGCTCCCTAGCTGTCCCTCTCTTGAGCTGGAGAGGGGTTTACTGGCCCTCGGAGTGAGGGTCTCTTGAACCTAAATAGTGCCTCCCTTTGCCGAGCAGCGGAGACCTGTCACCTCTGTGGGGGATTTGGGGGGGGCTGGCCGGGAGGCGACACTGACGTGTGTGTGTGTGTGTGTGTGTGTGTTTCCAGCCCTGAAATGGAAGCGCTTTTCCCTCCTGGGCCACAGTTTTGGTGAGTAAAGCGGCCACGGAGCCAGGCCCCATATGGCAGAGTGGGGGAGAAACAGAAGGGGACTCTGGGGGACAGCTGGGCTCTGCCCTTGCAGCCCGTGGCTCGGTGACCTTGGCAGGGCAGACAGGCGGCATCTAGCTGCCAGTCCGCTCGGCAGAGCTCTGGCCAGGAAAATGAAGTCCCAGGACCTCCAGTCTCAGGGCGTAGATATGGTGCTGGGGAATAGCAATCCCCCTCCGTGTCTCTGGAGAGCTCCTGGGCCGATGGGGGGATGCCCAGGGCCGGTGAGGACACAACAGTCCCCACCTTCCTAGACCTGGCAGAGTGTGGGCCTGGGTGCCAGGGGGGCAGGACATATGTCCTGGGGCCCTGGGAGGGAGAGGCAGGCTGGGGAGGGGGCAACCACTGCCTTTCCTTTTCTGTCTACAGGCGGCACTGTTGGCAGCATGGTGAGTCCCTGTCCCTGCCCCAGCCCAGCTGGGCTCTGAGTAGGAGAGGATGAGGGGCGGCCGCTGGGAAGCAGTGCCAGAAGCCTGGGCCATCACCAGCTCTAGGGTGGGGGCCAGGCGGCCGAGCCAGAGGGGACCCTGGGGACCAGCCGGCCTGTGACAGCAGGGACCCCCTTGGGAGGGGAGGTGTCACAAGCAGCTGCCTCCCCTTCCCCCCATTGGCTGTCTAAAAATAGTAAAGACCTTCAGCCCCTTCTCCACCAAAGCCAAGGAAGTCAGGAGCCTCAGAGCAAGGGAGGGCCTTGTTTGCAGTCACCCTCTGGCAGAGCGGGGCCGGTGCCTGGCTCCCAGGCTGCACTGCCTATCATCTCCAGTCCCCACCACCTTCCCGGGAGGGGGGCAGTATCATCTCCATTTCAGAGGCTTCAGGGAAGGGGCCCCATCCTGGGACTTGAACCCACTGAGGCAGGTGACCATCTCTTAGGGAGACAGACCCAGAAGCCCATGCCCAGAGTTAGTACTCAAAGCCTGGGCAGCCTGGAAGGGCTTGCCCCAGCACTCACTGAACCTTCTGGAGCCCCAGTCAATCACTAAACATTTATTAAGCACCTGCTGCATGCCAGGTGCTGTGCTAAGACCCAGAAATACCAATGTATGAAAATAAAAGTCCCTGCCCTCATGGAGCCTCCAATCTAATCAGGGAAGATGGCTCACAGACGGAAGGCTTGGGAATGGTGGGCTTAAGAGGGTGGGCAGATACATGGAGTTTCCTTCCCCGTGGCCGTGGGTGCCAGATGGAGAGAAGCCTCCTGTCCTGGTCTTTCTCTTCTCTTCCTCCTTCTCCTCCCCAGTTCTCCTACATCTTCCCTGAGATGGTGGATAAACTGATCTTGCTGGACTCCTCCCCTTTCTTTCTGGACGCTCCGGTGAGGCCTTTGATGGAGACTGGGAAGGGGGGGGAGTGACCAGGAGGACCCCAGCCCCCAGCCAGGGGGGCGGCTTTCTATTCCCACTGTACCCTGCCCCATAGGATCTGACCCTGCTCCAGGGACCCCTCCTCCATCACTGTAGCTGTAGCAGTAGACCCTGCAGCCCACCCCCAATGGTGTGGCGGCGGGGGCGGGGGGGGGGGGGGGGGGGCGGAGGCCAAGGAAAAGCAGTGACTTTTCACAGGTTTGCCCAGCCTTGACAAATCTGATTCTTCTGGTCAGGTGAGATCAGTTATGATTATTGTTCCCACTTCAAAGATGAGATAACTTAGTCCTGGCCACACCCTTGCAGTGTTCTGCCCTGCTCACGGACCTCACTGCCTCTCTGAGATGGCCTCTTTTTCCTTGGGGGGTGGGGTGGGGAGGTGGCCACCACTCTGGAAGAACTGAGAGCTGGCAGGGCTCTGTGGAAGCCAGAGAAGGGAGCTGAGCCCCAGAGAGGGGAAGGGGCTGAGGGAGGTCTGTCAGCCCATATGCCCTGAGTCTCAAGTCTGTCACTGGGATCCAGGCTGGCCAGAATGTGTACCATAGCTGCCGTGTCCCTGCGAGGGACCAAGGTTGGATTGTCACAGCAGGCGGGGGGGGGGGGTGGCAGGGTGCTGGTGTCCTTATCACTCTTGCAGACACAGCCTGGCATCTGAGGAATGCCTGCTTAGTGGGGGTGGGGAGGAAGGGCAGCAAAAGGGAATGTGCCTCTCAGAGGGACTGTATCCTGGCTGGCAGGGGGCACTCCTCGGGTTTCTCTCTGGAAGGACAACCCGCCTCCTCCCTCCTGGCAGCATTTCCGATACCGGCAGGTGTGGCCTTCGCCCTTCAGTCCCGCCTACCCCTGCCCATGGCTCTGTTGCTTGAGGCTGCTACGCTTGGGGGGTCTCTGATGGGCCATCTCAGCTGGAAGGGACTCAGTTATGGGCCAAAGGGATTGTCTCCCTGCGCCAGAGCAATGATGGGAGAGCCGGCGCCCTCCAAACCCCGGGAAGGGTCGAGGGGGTGTGCAGGGGAGGAATCTCGGTGGGGTGTGGGAGCTGGTGCAGAAGGCGCGTGGGGGGCCCCGCGGAAGCAACGGTGGACTTCAGAGGCAGGAGCCAGGGTCAGGCCGGGGCTCCGGGCAGGAAGCTCAGTCCCCTCCTCCAGAAGACCGGCCGGGTCACCACGTGCCAGGAGGCCAGTTGGACTCGATGGCCAGCTCTCTGCTCCTCCCAGACCACGTCTGCTCTTGAGAGTGGAGAGAGGGCGAGGCCCCTGGCGTAATGGAACAGAAGCCTTTGGAGGGCGGGTGCTGGTGGTGTTGCCTGGTACCGTGCTGGCCACGAGCCAGGAAGGCTTCAGTAGGATCCGGGCCCTCACACCAGCCCGCACCCATCTCCGCCCTCCAGGAGATGAACAACCTGCTGGTTTACAGAAGACGACGCATTGAGCACGTGCTGCAAGTAGAAGCCAAGCAGCAGAAGCCCCGCAACGTTGTCAGCCCCGAGGACATGCTGCAGAGGTAGGGCGGGAGGCGGGGTCCTGGGGCTGAGCGGGGAGGGGAGGGGTGTCCTGGGGCTGGGGGCAGGAGGCGGGGTCCTGGGGCTGAGCAGCCGAAACCCTGGCGGCCCTTAAAGCTGCAGAGTGCTTGGGGGGAACAGGGGCTAGGGGGTATAGGGAGACTTCCCTTCAGGCTTTCTCTAGAAGCCAGTGTCCTAAACCGTCCCACCCTCACTGCCCCGAGCCTGGGGCACGAAGACACTCTCTCTGGCTTGAGCAGGACTTGTTCTTTCCCCATCCCTCTGGATCTTTAGGTCTTGCCCCAAATACCCACAAGTCAATCAATTAATCATTCAGCACTTTGTGCCAACCACTGTTTCCCCACCTGTGGGACACACACACACACAATCACACATATACATACATGCACTGTCACCCCCACCCACACACTGTGTATATGTGGGGAGCAGGTGGGAAGCCAGAGCTGTAATTTCACCTGCCGGTCACTCCCGGGGCAGAAAGGCCCTCCACTGAGGGAGGTCACCCCTCCTCTGTAACTAGGATCACAGCATCAGTTTTCTTCATCGCTGGTCCCATAGTGTTTGTTTTCTTCTTTCACAGAAATGCCTGCTCTCCTCTTAATGTGTTAATGATACAATGCCTTTCCCCTTTTGCCCCATTTCCCCACTGCCCCCTGTGCCTTCCCCAGCTTTCTAAAGAACAATTTTAAAGTGGGCGAAGAGTGTGGGAAGCTCTTGCTGGAGAGAGGAACCACCAAGGTGGCAGAAGGTTAGAGAGCCCCCTTGGTGGCCACAACCTGGGCACAGAGTGGGGGAGGGGGATCTGTGGAATCCAAAATTGCTCCAAAAAGGGAATGGCCACATTCAGGTCCCCCTCTACCCCTAGATGCTTGTGGAGTGAAGAGGGGAATGAAGGGGCATCTGAGCAAATGACTTGTTCATCTCAGCTGCTTCCCAGCTGTGTGACCTCAGCCAAGTCCTTTCCCTGCCTCACTTTCCTCCTCTGTAAAATGGAGTTTATGGGCTGATCTGGAGGCTGTACCAGTTGCCCTTTGGGACACCCAGAGGGCCTCCAGTAGGAGAATCTAGAAGTCCTCCCTCCCGGGGAGTCACACCAGGGAGGAGGGGTCTGAAGAAGCCGTTAGACTCACATGAGCTAATAATGTCCAAAAAGCGCTACAAAAAGGCCTGGAGTCTTTCAGAACCATTAAAGAATGGACATCTAGTGGAGCACTGGCCCTGGAGTCAGGAGGACCTGAGTTCAAATCCAGTCTCAGACCAGATACTTGACACTTACTTAGCTGTGTGACCCTGGGCAAGTCACTTAATCCTAATTGCTCTCCAAAAAGAAAAACGGAACGGACATCCTCTGCTCTTCCCACTAAGGTGGTCATCTTTGTTCTGGACCCTTTAGGTGTAATGTTGAACCGAGACCGAAGGCTGGGCCTGGTGAGTCCTCATCTTCCCTGTCCTGAAATCCAAAACACTCTGCCTGCATGTGTGCGTATCTGTATGTATGTGTATGTCCAATCCACTGAACATTTATGGAATATGTTCTGAGGGAGAGGCCCCGAAGAGAGAGATTTAAAAAGATTAATCCCCATTCTGAAGGAGTTTGCAGTTTCCTAGAGGGAAGTGTGGCCAACATAGGTAAATGCTGTTGTTGTTCAGTTATATCTGATTCGTCGCAGATATTGCAGTGCTTTGCATTTCCTTCTCCAGCTCATTTTACAGAGGAGGAAACTGAGGCAGACAGGGTCAAGTGACTTGCCCAGGGTCACACAGCTAGGAATTGTCTGAGGCTGGATTTGAATTCAGGTCCTCCTGATTCCAGGCCCAACCCTCCTGCTCATGTGGTTCAAACGGAGCTTCCAAGAAAATCAGGAAAGGGGCCAGGTCCATGTCAGGCATGAGAAATGGCCAACAGCTTTTCGGCTGTAATCGAGTGCTTGTGAGCGGCTGCCACACAGTCAGTCACCTGGACGGGTCTCTGGAGCCAGGCTGTGCCAGCCCTTAAATGTCAATCTGTATTTGATGCTAGAGATAGTAGGGAGTCATTGAAATTAATTGAGCAGCAAGGGACACATCCACCCTGCTGCAGTATTTCTAGGGGGCTGGTGACCTCCCCCGTGCAACGTCAGCACCTCAAGGGCAGCAGGCAGGAATGACTTTTCTGGTCTGTGTATCCCCGGTGCCTAGCTGGCACACAGTAGGTGCTTAATAAATGCTTGCTGAATGTTAAGCCAGGTGTGACCCCATGAGGGCCTGACTAGGGTCAGTCCCCTATGTAGAGGGACAGGACTGGTGCCAGAAGCTGTAAGACCTGGTTGCTGATCAGGTCCTCCTGCCTCCAGGGCAAGTGTGCGCTCTCCACTGAGCCCCCTAGCTGCTCCTGGACTACCAGTTTTCTAGCCTGGAGGTCCGGCCAGCAGAAATGGGACATGGGAGCAGGGAGCTGGTGGGAGGGTCAGTGGGGTTCTCGGGATACCGGAGAGTGAGAGGACAAAGGAATGAGTGCATGTGTGTTTCAAGCCCTTGGCGCCCAGCTGAGGGATAGAGAGTCCTAGCCCTCTGGGCAAACCCTCTTCTCCCTATCGTCTCCCTCACTTGAGAGGAGCCAGCCTGCTTCCTCTTTGGACCTCCACCCCTTAGGGTGTAGTAAGTGCCTAATAAACGCTTCTCTGTTTGTTCTGCGCATGGAGCCCCTTCCTAGGAGGGCAGGGCTCAGTAGCAGTGCAGATAGAAAGACCCCACGGCCGGCAAAGGGCTAAAGGCGGATTTGTTTCTGACTGTGGCCCAGGGGATGGTGCCAAGGACGCTGGGGTCTGGAGGCCTGGGTTGAGAAGACAGCACCACAGCCCCAGGAGGGATGCTGAATGGAGGGGGAGAGGCAGGGGCAGGACCAGAGACCTCCTTGCATCTTCCCCCCAGGAAAGCATAACTCAGTTTAACTTTCCCCACTCCCCCGCTCCCCTTTCCAATGGCTCCATTCCCACCGTGGGGGAAAGATCAGGGAAGGCAGGACATCTCCCCCATCTGGGCCTCAGTTTCTCCATCTATGAAAAGGAAGGCCTCTGCTCCTAGATTGTGGGCTTCTCAGCCTCTAAGTCTGAAGTCTTTCTCCGTTTCTCACCCACTCTTTGGTCATCCTGTCTGCTGCCGCCAGCTGTGTCTACACCTTTATGGACTCAGTCCTGGACTTCCCCTCCCTCAAGCAAAAAATAGTGCCAAAGTCCATGGCACCAGGTCTGGTGATTCTGGCATCATCCTAGGGAGCATTTGAGCCCGAAGGCAGAGGCAGATGTGAGCCAGGAACCTTGGCAGACAGGCAGGGTAGGAACTTCTCCAGAGCCTACAAACACGTATTGAGATAAGGCTGGTCACTTTCTAGATCACAGAGCCTCGAATGCCAGGCACAGAAGCATGGGCATAGGGAACCACGGAATGTCTTAAAGCAGGAGAGTGATGACAGTGAGTTAATTCTGTGTGTGAGGGAAGCTGGGCTAATGTGGAAAGAGAGTTGGAAAGTGGGAAGGGAACTTCCTCTTAACCATCTGAGAATTAGGTAACACCAACATTAATATCCCTTTTGTATAGACCCAGTAAATGAATGGTTGTGCCCAAGGCCCATCAGTTAGAGGGCTTCAGAGCCAAGGCTAACGACTGATTCCAAGACCAGCCCTTGTTCCGGTTCACTGAGGTGCCTTAGGAGAGCCCCCCTCTCCCACCTCACTCCGACCTGGAGCTGCCCCAGCCCCTTCAAGAGAAGGGTACCAGCTCTGCCGGGACCTCTCCAACCAGCTGGCCTCCAGGCCGAGGACCGGCTAGAGCAGCCCACTCTAGTAGAGGTGTGGGAAGAGGGGCTGTAATCTGTCCTCAGGGAGGGTGTGTGTACTCTCCCGAGGTCAGGAGGCCCTACTACCCTTCCAGCACTAGGCAGGAGGCCATGAAGGACAGGTGGGCCATAACAAAGACTGGGACAGGGGGAAAGGGCCGAAGGTGTGGACCCCAACTGCACTAGCCCCTCCCCCTCTGGGGACTTCATCCCTACCTCATAAAATCCGGATTCTAAACGTAAGGAACTTTCTGATCTGGTTTTTCAGAGGGATGAGGGGCCTGCTGCCCAAAGCAGGGTGCAGAAGGGTGAAGACCCCCCCCCAGTATCTGTGAGCCCCTTGCCCACTCCCCTAGTGACATCCCCATCTCGTGGCTTGGGGGGGCATTGCCGGGAAAGCTTGAAGGATCCCAGTCAGCTAGATCTAATTAGGAGCTTAGCAAGCCCCTGGGTCTAGGTTCCCGCATGGATGAGCCAGCGGCTAACCCAGCTGGTGACCTTGGCAGAGTCGCAAGGCTAGGCCCAAGCTAGAGGGGGCCGTGGAGACAGCTGGCATTTCCTTGGGGCTTTACAGAGCACTTTGCCTCTGGATCATCTTCGTCCTCACCACCACCACCCTGGCAGGCAGGTGCTATTACTCTCCCCATCTCACAGATGAGGAGACTAAGGCAGACAGGGCCACATAGCAAAAAAGGGTGTAAGCTTGAGGCTGAATTTGAACTCGGCCCTTCGTGACTCCTGGACCAGCTTTCTACTGGCTGCCTTCATTATCTATCCCCAACATTTCCCAGAGGAGGATACGAGACCCGGCCCAGGTTACATCTCCAGGGAGTGGCCATCAGCATTCAAACTCGGAACTCCTAACTCCCGTCGGGCCTAGATCACAGAGAGACACTCCAGGGTGTGCCACATCTGTGCAGAATCTGCCCGGAAGTGTCCTGGGAAAACACGGCAAGCTATCTTGGGATAGGCAAGCTATCTTGGGATACGGGCCAGGAGGCATCTCCGCCTCCCTCTTCTCCCTCGGGGAAGATGGCCCAGTAGGTAGGAGGCTGGAGTCCAGAAGACCTGGGTACGAATCCTGCCTCAGGTAACCTCTACGTGCCACAGTTCCCTCAACTGTGAAATGGGGATAATAACATAACCCCCCCCCCAAGTTGTTGTGAGGGCCCAAGAAATGCTTTGCAAACCTCACTGCTCCCCACAGATGCTACTTTGTGTCACTGGCCCAACCCGGAGACACAGCGCGGCACCCCTCCCGCCGAGGGGAGGGTTCTCACTCATGGCGCTTTGATGTTTCCCCTCCCAGACAGAGAATCACATTGAACTCGTTAGCAAGAACCAGCTGGAGTATTTTTGCATGAAAATGCAGGCTAGAGTCCTCCACATTAAGTAAGTGCAAATGGAGCCTCCTTACCGGCCCCTGGACACCCCCCCACCCCACCCCCGGCTCAGCCCTCCTTTCCTCTGGTTCCGAGAGCAGCCTCAGGCCTGGGGGGAAATCTAGCCAGGAGTGGCCCCAATAGACCTTTCCCGGATTCAGCCAAACTGCCCCAAATGAGCCAAGATCAGAGACACCAGAAGAGGGGAGGGGCCTCCAGACTAAGGGGGGGGGCCGGCCCCCGCCCTAGGGAGGCCTGCCGGCCCGGACACGCCAAGGACACGAAGCTCTGGGGGGCCCGCTCCTCCCTTGGGTAGCTCCAAGCCGGCCCCACGGGGACCACCAGCGATCTCTCTTCCTTAAGGGCCACCGAGGGATACGTTTCCTATGGGCGAGAAAACCAGGACGAAATCAGAGATTCCCTGCAGTTCGTTCAGAGAGTTTTAAAGTCGACCCTCAAGGAGGTGAGATGGCCTGGCGGGTGGGGGCGGGGAGGCCCCTGGGGTTCCCTGGGGCAGGCAGAGGCTGGTCCTGCCCCCGGACAGCAGATGGCCACTCACTCCGGGCGCTTCCTTTGCAGCGCTACCAGTACGTGGAGGTCACCGGCAACCATTACGTCCACATGCAGGAGCCTCAGCGGGTGGCCGGAATCATCAGCGACTTCTTGGAGAGCAACCGGGTCGTGCAGGCCCACCTGTAGCCCTGCCCCCCCGTGGGCAGACCCCAACGCACAGCAGAGACGCTGCCCCGGAGGCCCAGTAAAATCGGCCAGCACACGCCCTCTGCCGATGCCACGGACCGTGGGCGGGGACTGCCCCGCCCTGCTCCCACCCCCCATCTGCTGGCAGCAGCAGGGACCAGCTGGGGGAGGGGGGGAGGGCAGGGCAGAGGGGCTAGGGCCAAGCCCTTCCGGGACCACTCCCAGAAATGACCTGGGGAGCCTTCCACAGCTGGACAAATAAAATCTTACCCCTTTCACTGCCTGTGGGTGTGGGAGCTCGGGGTGTGGCAGGGATCTGGGGGGGAGAGGGGGCCCTCAGAGGCCGAGCATGCCGATGGACCACGCAGACAACTTGGCAGAAGTGATGTCCGTCCTTTATTTACATCTTCTGGAACATGGTGACAGCCCTGTGGAGACGGGGCACCCCCCCCCAAAGGCTGGCCTGCTTCCTTCGGTCCGCAGACCACGGCGGCAGGTCCCTGTCCTCAGGGGGGCCTGGCCACCCCGACTCAGTATGGGCAGAACTTGCGCTGCGCCCGCATCAAGGCGATTCTCTGCTTGTCCTCCTCAAACTTCTTCCGCAGCTGGGCCAAGTCTGGGATGGAGGGAGGGAGGGAGCAGAGGTCAGGGGGGAGGGGTGGGCCTGCTTAGGGAGGGGCTCCTTGGGCACCTGGGCCCTGACCCTTATGGGCACCCAAGCCTGGACAGTTTCCTGCTCTGTGTGATTCAGGAGGGGAGGGGTTCCAGGGAGAGAGATCAGGGCAGTGAGCAGCGCCAACCCCGCCCCCCCAACCCCGGGGTGTGAGGGGGTCACTGGACTGGTCAGGGATGGACTGCGGGAAGGGCCCTGATGCACTGGGCCTCACCAGCCCTGTCTGTATGGAGGGAGTGAAAGGCAGGCAGGGCTGGTCTGGCCCTTCCTCCTCAAGCTGCCCCAGCCCCTACCTCCCAAACTCCCTGGAGGGAAAGGAGGGATGAGCATCTCCCACACAGCAGGGGAGTGAAGGCCCTCCCATCTACCGGGCCCACCTGGGGGGACCTTCAGCTCCTCCCCAGTAAAAATGGGGCTACCAATGAGGGGTTGGGGGACTCCTCTCCAGGCCAGGCTGGGGCCCCGACTCACGCTCCATCTTGGTCTCTCGGTGCTGCCACGCATAGAAATTAAGCAGCTCCTTGCGCGCTTTCTTGCGTTTCTCCTTCTCCAGCACTCGTAGGCTGGCGGCCTCCGAGCGAGGCAGGCCAGGCCTCCGGCCTTTGCGGGTCACCTTCACCCAGCCTTCCTCATCTGGGACCCCCTCCTCTGCCTCTGCCTTAGCGTCTTCCTGCGGGAGAGGGAGGCCACCCCATCAGCCGCTGCCCCGGGGCCCAGGGCCAACCAGGCTGAGCCTCCGTTTCTGAGCTTGGCCCTATTTCCCAGAGCTGGGAGAGTGCTAGGTTGGGAGTCAAAGGTTCGAATCTTCACCGACTTCATCCTAGGCCCTTCTCATCTTTTCTCTTTGTGGGCCCCTGACCTGTTACTGAACCCGGGGGTGGAAACACGCTGCAGTGAAGTCCCTGAAAGTTCTGGGGGCAGCCAGCTGCCCTCTGTGTCTCTGGGGCGTTAACCCAGGCCTGGACCCTGCCCCACCCCCACTCGTCCCCTGGTCAGCAGGCTGCCGTACCGCGGCTGTCTTCTTGTCATATTCTTCCATGAACTTGTCCACCTCCAGCCTGAGGGCCTCCGGGTCCACTAGAGAGTCTGCGTAATCCGCTGTCCACTCTGGCAAACAGGCAACAGTGAGGGACCACACGCCACCTCCCCCAGAAAGCCCTTCTGACTTCTGCCCTCATGGTACAACAGAGAGCCAGCAAGATGTGAGTTCAAATCTGACACACTTACTAGCTGTCTGACCCTGGGCAAGTCACTGCACTCAGTTTCTTCAACTGTAAAATGAAAATAATTCTGGCCCCTCCCTTCCAGGGCTGACAAAGTGCTGAGCATGGTGCCCAGCACATAGCAGGCGCCGTGTAAATGTTAACTGTCGTTATTACTTATTAAGTCTGTCATCTCATCACATCTAGCTTCTGTAGGGCTGTGGGGCCTCCCAGGGCAGGAGGAAGGGGGAGCTCCTGGGGTGAGGGCTCAGAGGACCAGCAGAACGGGAAACGGCCCACACAGCAAGGTCAGATCTGGAGTCAGGGCACCTGGGCCTATTTCCTCATCTGTAAAACGAGGCTTCCAAGGTCCCCCTTTAGTTTTTTGGGGTTTTTTGCAAGGCAATCAGGGTTAAGTGACTTGCCCAGGATCACACAGCTAGTGAGTAGCATGTGTCTGAGGCGCATTTGAACTCAGGTCCTTCTGACTCCAGGGCCAGTGCGCCCCCTCTCTGCCCCAAGTCCCTCCTAGTTCTAAAATCACAAGACTACGCGCTAGGTCCAGTAATGACTTCCATGAAATCACATGAAATCAAGAGACCAGCTCAGTCTGCACCTGCAGCGGAAGAGGAGTCCGGGGTCAGCGTGGGCTCCTTCCTGCCCGCCCCCCAGCCCGCCCCCCCCCCACTGACTCTCAATGCCAGTTTTCACCGGGTGGCTCTCCGTTGAGATGATCAGAGGTCCCTGAAGAGCCACGGCCTTCGGCACAGACGCTGGCTTCCTGAACACCACGTAAGCCACGTGGAAACCCTGCAGAAGGAGGGGGGCCGAGATGAGGGCACACCCGGAGACCCCGGCTGGGTCGCAGGCTGCCTCCATCAGCTGGGCTCCCCCCTTAGCTGCCACGACAGCCACAGCAGTGACTGAGGAACGGATGAAAGGTGGGGGGCTACAGGCACTGAGCAAGGGACACCTTGCCAGAAACGGCCCAAGGGGGCTTTGGTTTTGCTTAGCTGCTTCTAGGGCGCTGGAGGCTTTAAGGGAGGGATGAGCCATTAGGAAGCACCAATGATTTTTTTCCCGATACACACTGATCTGATTTCTTCTGTTTTAGAAACAAAGAAAGGCAGAATAACACAGAAAACTGAAGTCAGAGCCAGGAGATCCTGAGTTCAAGTTCTGCCCTGACATGCTGGGCAAGTCCCTGGCCCAGGAGGCCCCAGGCCCAGTCTAGCCAATTTAATGCCCCCCCCCGAGCATCTTCACGCGGAAAGTAGAACAGAAAAAGGATTATTTGTGAGCCCACCGAAAAGAAAGGGGGGCACATGGTATTAACGAGGCTCCCTGGCGGTTCCGCTTTCTGTCAGACTTTGGGGGTCCGTATCCTCCGCTCCTTTACACGGCCAGCGCAACCGCAACCGGTGGTGCCCGCCTGTCCCTGCCTGCGTCCCCCTCTGAGCAGCCCTGAGCTCGGGGTTTAAAAAGGGGGACAAAGGGGTGGTCTGGGTGCTGGACCCTTCTGTGGACGATTGTGGTGTCTCCGGGGAGGGGTCCACCTGGAGATGCCCGTTTAAACATGATAGGACAAAGCGAGGACGAGGACACACCAGGTAAAGGCTCTGAGGCAGCTCTACCCGGGCACTGCTGGAGGCCTTGCAGGGTCCCCAGAAAGATAGGGGGACGGGAAGGACGGGAGCCCCCACACTGGGGGGGAGGGTCCCGATGCCGCCCTTCCAAGGGTCAGCTCTCCCCCAGCATTCTTCCTGGGGGCCCCGAGCCCGCGGCCGCCTCCCCGGTCCCCTGCAGCACTTCCCAGGAGACTTACCGGGACAGGCTTTGGGCAGAAGAACGCCGACGGGGCCTCCTTTGGCGTCTCGCACAGGTCTGGCCTCTCGTGCAGATGCGGACTGGACGGGGCCACAGGCGGCAAAGAGCCGGGCCAGGCTCTCCTGCCCACGGTCCGAGGAAGGAAAAGCAGGGGGTGAGGCTGGGACTCCCCAGAAGTGGGCTCCCAGGCTGAGCGCCGCGTCAGGAGCAGGACCCGCGAGAGGCGCTGAGGGACGGCCCCTGTGCGGGGAGGGAGGGGCTCTGGGTGCAGCAGGCAGACCCGGCCAACGGGCAGGTCAATTTCACAGGCTCAAGTTGGGTCCCTCTTTCCTTGCTAATTGCTGGCTGGACCCGGCTGCCTGCACGCTGTGTCCACCCCCAGACTGTACGCTCCTTGAGGGCAGGGAGCACGGTTTTGCCTGCTTCCAGCCCAGTGTCTGGCACACAGCAGGCGCTTACACTAGGCAGGGCCGTGGCACGTATCCAGAGATAAACTCGAAACACAAGCAAGAGGCGTCAAGCCTTTGAAATGTAACTCCTAAACGCTCGGGACACATCTCCCTCAACCATACCCTGCGTGCCTGACGCAGCTGCTGGGGCAATAGGGGAAACTGAGGCAGCCAGCGCTGAAGTCACTTGCCCAGAGTCCCACAGCTGGTGAGGATGGGTTGGAGTTCAGCCTGCTGGGCCCTGGGATGTCACCTCACTTTTACAGAGGGGGAAACCGAGGCACACAGGCAGAGGGCTGGATTCGAACCCAGGTCCTGGGCCTGCTTGCACTGCTTCTCACCACCCACCCCAGAGCCCCCCCCACCCCACAGTGGGTTCGCTGACCTCTGAGCAGTACGGGGGCACATTGAGGACAAAGAGCGTGCGTCCTGGAGGCCAGCTGGACTTGGCGCCCCCTCGAACTCGGTGCTCTCTGACGTAGAGGAAGTGAGAGGATGCCTGCTCCTGGGAGAACTTGATGGGGATGGCTGCAAGGGAAGCGTCGGGAAGTGGCACTGCCTGCTCACTAAACCCCAGCGGGGGGCCGTTACCTCCAGCACAACCCCCCCACGCTTATCTACGCTGACTGTCCCCTGCGGCACACCACCGTCCAGACAGGCTCTCCTTCCTGCCCCGCCTCCCACCTCCTCGCCTTTGCCCGGGCCGAGTCCCACCCCTGGAACCGTTCCCAAGCAGAGTGCGCAAAGAGGGGCGGCACCCCACCAGGCTGCACCTCCATGGAAGGGCCAGGCTCGGCATTCAAGGCCCTCCCACCCGCCAGCCCTAAGGAACAAACAGCTGGAGGGCTGCTCCCTCCCCCACAGCCCACGACTGGGTCGATTCCTTCGTTCGAGAAGTATTTACTAAGCAAGGGCAGGAAGGTTTCCCCAGCCCGCGCCCGGACCCCCCCCCCCAGGCCTCACCTCGGTAGCCTGGCGGACTCGGAGCCCCCTCCGGCGTTTTTTCCTTCGCACACATTTTCTTGCCCGCCGCCATGATGGGAAATAGCGCGAGGGCTGCTGGGAGTCGTAGTTCTAGTTGGGCGGCGAGAAAGGGCGAGGCAAAAGTGGGTGGGACAGCGTTTCGGAAGTGACGTAGGAGCGGGAGGCGTTGCCATAACTACGGGAGAAGTCACGTGCTCCCCGCGGGGGCGAGCAGTTAAAGATACAGACGCCCATTTCCTGCCCTAGCCACGTGTGTGCTGAGCACTTGCTTGGGGAGGGCTTATGCTTACGCTTTAGGCAGGAGATGAGCAGAGAGTGATGTGATCATTTGATCAACTATCGTGATTAAGAATACTATTGAACCGCGTGGGGCTGGGGCAAGCATCTTTGTGACCATTTCACAGATGAGAATGCTGAGGTTCAGAAAGGGCGCGGTCACAGAGCGGGCTAGCACTCGATCAAGGGCTAAACCCCACGTCTCGGAGCCCTGGCCCCCGGCCCGTTCCAGACTCAAGGCGCTAACCAGCGCAGTGCCGGCATTCAGCAGGTGTTTAATAAAACGTCGCTGATCGGTTTTATCAGAGCTTTCCTCCCCATCGTGCTCTTTGCAGACCACACACCCAGCCCTAACCTCTCTCCAGTCGCCGCCCGCCTTTTGGACATCTCGCACCAGACCGTCCGCGGGCAGCTCAAACTCAGCATATCCCATCAATCAGTCGACAAAGCAATCAATATTGATTAAGCGCTTACTAGGTGCTAGCACTGTGCTAAGCGCCCGGGATACAAAAAGGCGGACAGACCCTGCCCTCGGTGGGGGGGTGGGCTTACAGTCGAATGGGGAGACGACAAAAGCATCCCTAGACCAGCTCGAGAAAGGACAGCTCTATGACAGAGGGAGGGCACTGAAGAGGGGCTGAGGAGGGCGTCCTGCGGGCCGGTCACCGGCCTTGGAACTTCCCGGAAGCCTCTTCCAAACTTGCATCTGATGTGATCTGAAGGCACCACCCTCTTCCCAGGGCCTCCCACGGCCAACCTTGGCGTCGTCCCCCTCCCCCAGGTCTCGTCCTTTCTCCACTTCTCATTCCCACCTCTCAATTCACAGGTGACCATGGAGGGCAGGCCCTCCTCTCTTCACCCCGGCCTTCCCGGCCTCGTCCATGCGCCCTGCCTCCTCTCTGTGGATCTTCCTGAATGGCAGCTAACCCTTCGATAGAGTCCAGGGGCTCCCTATCCCCTCCTCCCTGCCCAGTCTTCGTCCCACTTCCCCACTCCAAGCCCTTTGTGATCCATCCCAGAACCACAGCCTCCCACTGGGGATTCCCTCGCCAGCTCCCCACTCTAGGCATTTTCACCAGCGCACTGTCCCCATTCCGCAATTCTCACCATCCTCTTGTGGGTTCCCTTCAGCTCTCAGCTAAAATCCCACCTTCTGCAAGGAGCCCTGCTTCGCAGCCTGCAAACCTAGCGCTCTCCTCAGCCCAGCTTCTGCTTCCCCCTCCTCTGGCCCATCTGTATGTAGCTATTCAGTGCTTAGCACAATACGGTCAAGTCCTGGAAGATCCAGGAGATTTTAGGGGAATGAAGGTTAGGCATGAGATTCCTGATTCTTTCCCACCACAACTATGAATGCCATTCAAAGATGCTGACGGTCAGGGCCAGGATTAACCAGCTGCTAGCATTTATTTAGCTCCTGCGCATCTCTCTTCTGGAAGCGGTGGAAACACGAGGCCCCATCCCCCAAAAGGAGGTGTCGGGCTCCGGGGTGGCTCATTCCCAACGTGCTCCCTGGACTAGCGAGCAGATGTCTGCAGACAGCCGAGTAAGAGTCTGGGTGTCCGTGCGGTGAGAACCCGATTCAAACTAGGTTCTCAACAGGCAGACAAGCAGAGCTCTGTAAGGAAACCACACTTGGTGCACCTACTCTGCTCCCATAACCTGCTAGGTCTACGGCAGGCCCAACCCGTTTGCTCTCTAGCTGCCTGGGGCCCTCATCCGTGCACACAGGCGATAGACAAGCACCCCGGCTGCTCTAGGTATAACAAACGTTTATTCAGAAACAGGTGAATACACAGTCTTTCCTGACTCGATGCCCCCCCCTCTCCCTCCGAACAAAATGAGACACGGATGGTGACCAAAAGGGGGGGGCCGAGGCCCAGGCCCGCCAAACCCCAGCCCCTTCCTGGGAGGCAGGGAGAGAGGAAGGGACGCTGCCGCCGTCACGCCCAAGGGTGAGGCCTCCCCAATACTGGGTACCTCTTCAACTTTCCCCAGGGAATTTGAAAGCTATGGAGAGAAAAATGAGTCTGTGGCCATCTCCTTTTCCTGGGCTGCCCGGAGGGGTCTCGCCTCGGACGCCCAGCTGGCTTCTAGGTGGTGGGGCTCTTCTGGGAAGGCCCACGCCGGGGAGCACTTCCCAATCTCCCCTCAACAACCCTGTTCTCAAAGCCAAGCAAGTGGAGCTCTTCAGCACAGCTGGCTAGACAGGGGCAAGGAGAGAGGGCAGTGGCCAACAAGACATCCCACTCCTCTGGCCTGGGGAGGGGCTGGGCACAGGCAACAGGTGACCCAAGTCTATCATGAAGGTCCTGTGTGTGTGTGTGGCTTCTGTGGAGGTCAGGAGAAGGTGGCAAGGGGGATGGGCAGGGCCACGTCTAGACCACAGGACAGGCCTGCAGTAAGCACCCCGCCCCCCCCAAGCTCTTCTCATTGGCCAGGAGACCACCTCCCAGCCTGGGCCCTCTCAGCCCTGAGGCCGAGCTCCGGGGCCACAGGGAGGTGGGAATGGGACACTGGGTGTCCCCTGGCACCCCACCCCCATCCGGGGCTCCCGCTAGCAGCAGGAGCCCCAGGTGACCTCTTTCCCAGAGGAGTGGAAAGGGGCAAAGCCTGAGGCCTGGAGAAGGAGCTTTCTCTCCATCTGCCTGGCTCCTCCCTAGTGGGATGGGGCTCTTGGACACCCAAGAGCGAGGGTCGGACCCCAGGGCATCTTCTAGCCTGGAGATAAGAACAGGGGAACAGATCTGACCAAACAAAGCGAAAACCCCAACTGAGAGGAAGGGAAGGAGAGAGGAAAAAAGGGAAAACACACCCTAAAGAAAACACTATGGTACAGGGGAGGGCGTGAGTGCAGAAAGAAAGCGCCACCCACAGCCGGCCAGTGCCAGCACGGTCCCACGAGAAAGGCGTGAGCTCCCGTGGACTCTGTCCACGTGGCAGCACAGCCCGTGTCTGAGCCAGCGCGAGGGCAGGCGGGCGGCCGTTGCCTCCCTCCTCTCCTGCCTTCCGGCAGCCCAGATTCCCTTTTCAAAGTTTAATCTTAAATTCCGTGGGCTGCACCGAGACCGAGGCCCCAGAAGACTTGAAGAGAGCCTTCAGGATGGTGTCAGGATCCACTTCTGCGGGCGGGTGAGACGAGGTACCGGAGCTCAGCCTCCGAGGCTCACCCTCCTTCTTCACTGACGGGCTGTCGCTGAGTCGCCTGTGGGGGGCAGAGGGACAAGTGAGCCCTGGTCAACCTGGCGGCCAGCCCCAGAGGGCTACCTGCCCACCGTGCCCTCAGGTCCTGTCCCAGAGAGAAGGGAGGCCTCGCTCACGGCCTACCTGCAAGGATCTGGTCTCCAGTCCCCACCCAGGCTGAATGGCTGGCCTTGGCTCTGTGGATCTGGCCAGACTCGGGGAAGGCCTCCACAGGGCTCTGTCCTGGGCTTCTGGGCTGCAGGACACGAATGACTTCCTGTCTCTTAGCTGTACAGTGAACTCTGACTCCATGACTAATGGATCCTGCTTAGCGGGCAGGGGGGGCTCCACTGGGGAGAGAGCTGTGACTCCCATGGAGGTCAAAGGGCTCCAGGGAAAGGGTCAGGGACAAGCCAAGGGCTGAGGGCATGTCAGGAGAGCAAAGACTCAGAGCTCACAGATACCAAACTAAAGTTGTGACCATGAACAGCAAAAGCTGCCCTGGTCTTCAGGCAACTGGAAAATTCCCCTGAGAAGTCCACATTTCATGGCAAGGTATTCCCTTATCCAATCTAAGAGTCCAAGCTGGCTCACTTGGAAGCTGTGACAGGGAAGAAGGATCAGAGGACCCGAGGGAGGGCAGGGGACATCCAGGGCAGCACTCCTGGCCTGGGGGACACGCCCTGGCTTTCTCTGGTTGAAGACACTTCACTTTGTGGTTAGAGATGGAGACAGAAGAACAGGTTAGGCCACATCTAACAATTCAGGGACAAGGCAGTGAGGAATCTGCACGCCTCTCACTGGGGCTGACGGGAAGAAGCCACAGCTCAGAATGGGCTCCAAGATTCTCCATGAAGGGGCTGTTCCTGGCAGGATGAGAAGGCCAACAGGGGCCCGAGAGGGTGGCCCCTCGGGGCTGCTCCTGGCAAGTGACAGGGTGGCCTAGCCGAGGAACGACCACAGGCTGACACCAGCAAACATTCCAAACGGGAACTACGGCCAGGCCCTTCCTCGGGACCATTCCGAAAGGTTTCATCAGGTGTGGCAGAGTGGAGACAGCCCCGAGCTTTAACCCGGGACACCTGCTGGCTCTGTCTGTGACCCCAGGTGGGCTGGTCCCTTAACCCGAGTCTGTTTCCTCATCTGTAAAATAAGGGTCAGAAGAGCCTTCGTTTCTACCTCCCAGGGCTATTGTGAAGCTCAGTGGCGATAATGTAGAGTACTCTGCAGACAGCTTTTGTTCGTCATGAAGTCATCGCCCCACTGGGGTTTTCTTGGCAAAGATGCTGGAGCAGTTTGCCATTTCCTTTTCCAGCTCATTTTCCAGATGAGGAAACAGAGGCAAACAGGGTGAAGTGACTTGCCCAGGGTCACACAAGACAAGGGTCAGTGTCTGTGATCACCTCTGAACCCAGGTCTTCCTTATCCCAGGCCCCGTGCTCAATCCTCTGCACTGCCCAGCTGCTCTTGTAGACAGCGGGTACAGTAGAAATGTCAGATCTTATCAGTATTTAAAAGAAGGGCTTTTCGTTAAGGTCCTTAATGCAGAGCCTAATTCACCACTCACTGCCTTTCTGACGTAATTCAACCTGACCTAGTGCTCCAGCCCAGACCATCCCAGACCATCGAGTGCGCCAGCAAACATCCAGCCAACTGCTTAATGCCAGGAATTGTTCTGAGGACCCTTTTAGGACGGCCTTTGACGACGTGACTCACTCGAAAGCCCATTGAGAGCTCAACAATCAGCAAGGGAGGAATGAAACTGGTCCTGCCCCCTGGCCTTACAAAGCACCTTCCCCTACAACTGCTTTGTAAACAGTACAAGGGTTTATCATCTCCATTTTACAGATGAGGAAACAGAGTCTCAAAGGAGTGAAGAGACTTGTCTTGGGTCACGGGGGGAGTAAAATGGCCAAGCAGGACTTGAATTCACTTCCAAGGAGCCCTTACACTACGTCAAGCCTGACCCCCCACTCTCAACTGGATGACAGCAAGGGGCACAGCAGCCCCTTGGGGTGCACCCCAGGACACAAGTGGTGGGCACGCACATCCTGCCCAGCAGCCCTCCCTGGACACTTACAGCAAGATGGGCTGGTCCGATGTGATAACGCTGCCGTTCATGTGAAGGTTGCATTTCATCGGCTGCCCTGAAAACCAGATACAAGACGATGTTGGCAGCTCTGCAGAAGCCGCGCCGGGCCAGGCCAACCCCCAAAGGGCTAAGTGCTTCAGGTGCCCAAAGCCGAGGCTCAGTGGGGGAGCCGGCTGCTTCAGTCAGGGGTGGGGACCAGAAAAGCTTGTGCCCTTAATAAAATGACACCTCTACAGGGCATAAAAAGGAAAGATCCAAGTCTCCCCACAAAGAGAAGATGGCCTAAGGACGGGAAGGGATCAGAACCATCTGGTTTCCCTGTGTATCTGAACCCTGACACTGACATCTACAAAGCAGCTTCCTCACAACCACCACTGAGGGCAGGCGGGCAGCATTAGCTGCCCATTTCACAGATGAGGAAAGTGAGGCTCAGAAAAGGGATGCGACCTGCCCGTGGCCAAAGCTGAAGAGCCACATGGAAGTCTGGAGCCCAGCACTTAGGCTATGGTCTCTGCTATACTCTCACCACGTTGGCAATATCTTTTTTTTTAAAGACATTTTGTTTTTTTCAGTCAACAAAAATCCACCTCTTCCCCCATCCGTATGAGAACAAAATGGAAAAAAAAAACCACATTACAAACATACAGGTTCAAGCAAACAGATCTCCACACTGGCCACATCGAAAACCGTGCGTCTCCTTCTGTACCCCAGTCCTACACTTCTGTCAGGAGGCAGCCAGCAGGCCTCCTCAGGAGCCTCTGGAGTCTGGAGCAGTCATGCAGCTCAGCAGGGCTCCCCTGGTATGGCAGGGACCCTTTTCCTGGGTCAGCTCACCTCACTTTGCATCAGTTCATACGAGTCTTTCCAAGTTCCTCCAAAACCAGTCATTCCCCCAAGAATGGGCACCCCCTCAGTTTCCAATTCTTTGATATCTTCAAGAGTTAGAAATATTTGTGTACATCCTTAAAATTTGTTTTGGTTAGGTTTATTTTCTTAATCTACCCTTCCTCTAATTCCTTCTCCCCCTTCCCTGTTTCTTTGTTGAAATGTATTTTTTTGGGGGGGGGGCTAGGCAATGTGGGTCACACAGCTAGTAAGTGTTATGTGTCTGAGGTCGCATTTGAACTCAGGTCCTCCTGAATCCAGGGTGGGTGCTCTATCCACTGAGCCACCTAGCTGCCCCTGAAATGTATTTCTCTAGCGCTGTGTGTGTGTGTGTGTGTGTGTACGCGCACATTTCTTCCCTCCTTTGCCAAGTGCAGATGAGAATGAGTTTCAAGCATCAGCTCTTGCCTCACCCCTGCTCGTCTGCACAGACATCTACTTCTGCGTCCTCGTTATGGCAGACAGTTTTCCTGACCTTCCTTTCCTCTGCCCCTCTCCTTCCATTCTTAAGATCAGGACAGACCAGAAGCAGCCCAGGCCTTGTGGCCCCCCAAGACCCCGACGATGACTCAGTGTTCATCTCCCCATACTAGACGTTGTGTTTCCTCCTTGGTTCCTTCATGAGCGCTCATTCACGTTGGCCTTTTCATCAGGAATGCTTGCAGGCCTGAGTTTTCCTTAAAGGTCCATGTTATCCCCCAGTTCTGCTGGGAGAGTTCTTGGCTATGAGCCCAAGCCTTTGCCTTATGAGCTCTCTGCTGCCTCCTTGTGGTGGCTGTGGAATCGTGTGGGATCCCGGCTCCAGCTCTTCTGCATTCCACCTCTCTCTGGCTCTGCAGTATTTCCTTAAATCTGGTAGCCCTCGATTTTGGCTATGAAGCTCCAGGGAGTTTTCAGGAGGTGACTGGCAGATTCCTTCCATGTCCTCTTTGTCCTTTGGTTCTAATCCAGGCAGTTTTCGGATTTCTTCAAAGAGGAGGACATCGGGCCTTTTTTTTTTGGTCATGGTATTGAGATAATCCAGTGATTCTTAATTTGTTCTTCTCGAGGTTTTCAGTCTTTTGACTGTTTTACTATTTCTCGTTGTCTTGTGGAGTCCATTCTAATTTTCAGAGTTTGTTGCTTGGACAAGGTTTATACCTGTCATGCCACACTGTTAATTCCTTTCCAATTCTTTTTTCCACAGCTCTTTCTTTTCCTATTTTTTACTCTAGCTCTCTCTTTTCATTTATAAGAATATTTAAAAACTTTTATTTAAAACTCTTACTTTGTGTCTCTTCCAGGAATTCTGGTTGAGTTTGAGCCCAGGATGAGTTTTTCTCTGAGGTTTTGCTTGCAGATGTTGTGGAGTCATTCTCTCCTTCTGGGTTTGTGTCTTGAGCTTCTCTGCCATAGTAATGATAATTAATCCTACTCATTAGGGTGAGATTCTTTTATTTCTTTGTCCATTCTTCCAGCCCAGAGACTTGATGTTAGAGCCAAACTCTGAGAACTTCTGGAGGGAAGGGCTGGACTGGTCCTGGTGCTGCTTTCTCAGGGTGCTGCGTGTTGTGTTATTCCAGGACTTCAGGGACAGCTTAGGTCAGGGACCTGCGAGGTTTCAGTGCTCCCTGAGGGATCTGATTTAGGCTAACGTCTGATTGCTCCCCCTGGTCCGAGCCATGGTAGATGCTGCTGGACTCTGCCCCGAGAGGCAGCTGGGAAGCCCTGGGGGTTCAGAGGGACAGAACTGCAGGCTTCCCCTTGATCTGGGATTCCTGCCTGCGTTATTCATCTGCAGCTTGTCACCTGGGCTCAAAGCCAGAACCACACAGCCGCCGCCTTCTGAACTTGTGACTGTCTTGGACTTCCTCGGGTGTTTTCTAGATCTGTTTGGAAGAGGGGGTGGGAGAGCCCATCACACAGCTCCGCCATCCCACCCTGGCAATCGCAGCCAATAACCTTAACCACGAGTTCACTGCAAGTACCTCCCAACCCTAACCCTAACTGCGCTCCAGGTGTCACCACCTGGGGGTCCACATCCCAAACCCTGCTTATTCTGTCCCCATTAACTCCCCCCCATTCTCCCTTCACTCCTGCAGAGCCACACCTTCTGACTAAACCCAGGACAGCCATAGCCCAGTCTGGGACCCCTCCCTCTTCCTCACTGTCACAGCCACAGCCAAACAGCTGGCAAGTCTGCAAACGTCTCATATCTGTCCCAGCATCGAAGAGCCCTTCATCGACTCCTGCAACTTTCTCACTGCACAAATAACAAGGCACAGGCCCAAGGTCACAAAGCAGCAGAGTCCAAACTGGAACCCAGGCCCTGCAGGCATCTCCACTCCCTGCTCCCCCCCACCCCCCCAATCTATCCTTCACACCACGTCCAGACCCATCTTCCTCAGGATCTTTTCAGTGCCTCCCTAGTACACTGTGCATGACATTCAGGCTCCCCACTCCCCCACCCAGATCTGGCCCCACCTGCCACACAGTGTCCCCGGGGGCCCAACAAGGGCCTTCGTCTCCCTCTTCCACGTCGTCAGCACATTCTCCTTGGAGAACTCAGCACAGGCTCTCCCCTATGCCGGCACTGTCCACCTTTCCTGCACCTACTGGGCTCCCACCTGTCCTCTCCAAAGCCCAGATTAGATCTGCCACCTGGTTCCTCCAGACCACAGTGACCTTCATATGTATCTGTCAGACCCCATGAGGTAACGGCTGTGTCTCACCTCAACTCTGTTAAGTACTGTGCTTAGCATACAGCAGGTGCTTACTAAGTGCTCGCAGACTGAAGAGTTTCCCCTTTCACTCTCAGGCAGGCTCAGAGAGGAGTGACAGGAAGCACTGGGGCCTCCCTCTGAGAGGCTTTTTTTCCAGCTCCTCAATTCAGAGCCCCATACTGCACTCCTCTGGGAAATGAAGAGCAGATGAGCCAGCTTGGGGCCCGGACTGCCATGCAAACTCCTGGGAACCAGATAAAGTGCCCATCCCGGGAGAAAAGGCATTTTCCTCTGCCCCTGGACTTGAATGCCTGCATACAGGGAGTGATTAACTCCCTTCTTTTGCACACAGGCACACACTGCCTGTATAGGGCAATTGGTAAAACATGTCTCTTTCCTCCTCTCAACACAGAGGTGGTGGACCACACGTACAGAGTGAGGCACAGTCAGACACACTTCCTGGTTAAGGAGGAAAGGGAGATGGGAGAGGGAAAGGGACATTTGTTGGAAAGTAATGGTGATTTTTTTTTTTAGTGTATCAATAAACTTGCAAAGAACCGGACATTGAGAAGACGCCCAACCAGACACCTGAACAAGCTGTGGTAACGACTGTCGTGCTGTCAGAAAGGAGGAGCACGATGCTCTCAGAAAAACCTCCAAAGACTTCCATGAGCTGATGCAAAGTGACGTGAGCAGAACCAGGAGAACACTGTACCCAGTGACAGTACCACTGTGGGACGATGGGCCCTGAATGGCTCAGCTCTCCTCAGCCAGCTCTGAAGGACGCGTCCTCCTCCAAAGAACAGCAGAGGGCGGCTCACCCCAGACTGAAGGAGACTTTCCTCTCTGTTTTTCTTGGATTTTTATCTGTTTTCTTTCACAACATGACTAATGTGGAAATAAGTTTTGCATGACTACACACACAGAACCTTTATCAAACCTGCTTGCCTTCTCGATGAAGGGGGTGAATGGAAGAATTTGGAATTCAAAATTGTGAAAAAAAAAACCCCAAAAGCTTAAAAATAATTTTTACGTGTAATTGGAAAAACTAAAACACAGACCTCCCCCCAGAAATATAAACCCCCCTGGGGAGGCCTCTCAGCCCAGCCTCCTTCCAGCTCAGGCTGGGGCCACAGGGAAGGATGGCCGAACTCCCCCAAGGGGGCTCATCTCAGCAGTTCGGAGATGAAGGGGAACAAGATTTAGGCCACCCAAACAGCTTCTCTCCCGCTCAGGCTTACCGTCCAGACACCTGTTGTTGTACTTCTTATAGGCGGTGATGGCATCTTCTTTCTTCACAAACACAACCTCAGCCAGCCCAGGATGGACCAGGCGGGCTCGCTTGAGGGCTCCACACACACAGAAAAGCTCCTGGGAAAACAAACAGAGGCAGCCCTGAGGACCCAGCCCTGGACCCCGCTGACACACGCTCACGCTCCAGTCTCCGGGCCTCGGTGCCTCCTTCCTGCTGCTGGCGGGCGTCTCTGCTTTGCAGAGCTGGCTTTTCTGAGACCATAATGAACTCCACATGCACAGCAAGTTCAATGGGTTTTACTATCACTGTCTAAAGGAAACTTGGCAGGAAGGTACAGCGCGACCCCCTCCTAACCCCTCGCATTCATCTGTTCTCTCTTCCTGCCATCGCAGAAGACTTGGGATGGTCACCGAGGCCAGGCCCACTGAGAGGCAGGGGCCCCGACTGTCACACCACTGGCCAGTCTGTCTGGGAGAAGGGGCAAAATCAGGCTCTGTAGGACGAACCCCCTTGGCCTGAGGGAGCTAAATGTCCTCTCTCCATTCACCACTTTTTGAAAAGGATGCTAAAACCCCTCCCCCCACACAAGTGGGGCACACCCGGCCCACTCACCACGATGTCCTCCTCAGTGACCCGAGGGTGCAGGTTGTTCACAGTCATCTTGGTCCCTTCCAGCGGGCTGAGGACAGGCTGCGACACCAACGGCAGAATCGTGGCGGGGCGTGGCAGGCGTGTGCACGCGGCAGACCCACGGGAAGAACACAGAGATCAGAGATGGCGGAGGGACGCCAGCCTCAGGGAGCGGCCCCTGTGGGTGGAGGCAGCACTGCCGGGGCCCCAGGGGACAGTCGGTCACGACTCTCAGCCTCTAGGGCTCTGAGGGTTATGAAACCTCCCCCTCTCCAAAATCCAGAGAGGAAGCCAGGCAAGAGTAACTCTCGTTAGGCTCATGGAGGTCTCATCTTGTGGCCTGCCTCCAGGAGGTATACTCGAACACAGGTCTTTTGCCCCAAGACCAGGGCATGTACTTGCTACTCCATCTTCCTTGGTGATCTTAACCGTCTGAGGGAACGGCCAGGCCCCGAGCCTCTTCCCAGCCAGCTCTGGGGGGTGTCACGGCACTTACAAAAAGAACAGATGGATACTTTCCTCCAAGAAACTCCCAGAGACGGCAGAGCCGAGGACAGCACCAAAAGCTGCTTTCTCCTGAGAGGCGGCGCACCCACCCTTCTGACCTCCCCTCGGACCCAGCCACTGGCCCATATGGCCCTCGTCCTCCATGTCGGGGTGGGGGCAGGGGGATGCTAACTGGGGGACCCAGCCTTCCGGCCTCCCCCCGGCACTCACCTCGGCAGGGGGTGTCTCTTTGGGGGGCTCTTCCTTGGTCACTAGGGTCCGGGACATGTTGGTCAAGGCTTTTGTCCGTAGAGGGGAAGGTGGGGCGGGAAGGGCTGTGTACGTGTCATTCTGGACGACTTTGGTGAGAGGAAGGGTCTTGGATAAGGAGAATTTGGAGCCGCTGAGCCCTGCCTATACAGACAGAGGATGGCATCGTGAGCCCAGGCGGCTGCCACCACGCCAGACCTGGGCTGTGCCCGGGCAGGGCTCCAATGAAATTGACGCTTTCTCAGTTTGTGGTGGGCCGGCTGCCTTGTGGCACGATGACCAGCCTGGGGCCCTGACAGGGAAGACGAGGCAGGAACCTGCTGGTTTTCTCCCTTCACCTCAGTGCACTGAGCCCCGCTAAAGGCACCCGTGAGCTCAGGCCCTGGGGCTTCAGTCCAGAACCTGCCGGGAAACCACAGCTGCACCTGTAGCTTCTTCTGGGTCATCCGTGTGCGCCGCCCCCCCCACTCTGTGCTCCCCAACAAATTTCACCGTGGAGCACATGCTTAGGACAGAGCCGTCACTCCTGGTCTGTACAAAGTGAGCCCTGGGCCGGGCACATGAAACCAAGCAAGGAACTCCAGACTGTCCTATCACGCAAGGATTCTGAGACCGGTGTGTACACAATTTCTTATCCTGCTCACACAGAGATAAACCCCCAGAATTCCTATTCCTATCCCCTGGGAGCCCCACTTTGGGGGACAACAAAGCAGAAGGGCCAGACCCCGCCCCCACCTCCGCCAAGGGCCCTCACCATGTGCTGCAGGAAGCCAGGGGGGGCAGAGACCTTCATCTGTTTGCTGGCCATGGGTGGGGCAGCTTCATCATCTTCATCTACATCATACAGGCCCTGAGAACAGCACCAAGCATCACCACCGGCACCGCCCTGACCCGCCAGGACAGCCGGACTACAAGAGAGGACTGGACGAGGGCCGCTCACGGACATCGGTCCTCGGGGGCCGAGGATGCCGGACCGAGGTGGGGAGCTCAGTCCTGACGCTGACCAGGGCCAGCTCGGGATGCCCGAGCCCCCTCAATCGCAGCGCCCAGTCTGCCGTCCCTTTAGACCCTCTGAATGCCTGACAGGCAAGGAGCTTTAAACCTCCCTTAATCCCTGGGGTGGCCCTGGCTGTACACATGGGGGAGCCAAGGTGGGGGGGGGCAAGGCTGCAGACCCCACATTCTCCCTCCGTTGGACACACACTGAAAGACCGAGCGAGCGTGGGCTCCAGTGGTCAGCGGCAGGTCACGCGGGCCCCTGCTGCCTCACCTGGGGCCACCGGACAAGGCAGATGGGCACCCGGCCCTAGGGGCTGTCCTTCCCCTTCCTCAGCAAAAGGCTCCCCAATACAGGCGCTTCCTAAATGTGCCTGCTGACTAACCGGACTCTGGCTGTCCTCCCCCACCCACAGCCACAAGGGGCCTGGCTAATCAATCCAGGGAGGCCCACCTGTTTATGCTGATGGTTGTTGACCACATTGATTCTCATTCCAGCTGGATGGGGAAGAATCGGGAGGGCAGCCTTCTGCTGTGGAACCGAGAAGCGCGGGGAGGTCAGTCCCTCAGTCGGTCACCTGACTCCTGGCCAGGCCACCGCCCAACGAGCAGGGCTGTTATCTTCCCCAGAGACGACTCCACTAAACACCAGGGTCACGGCCCAAGTCTGTGACCTGAGACACAGCACAGAACTCAAGGCTTCACGTGGCAGCTGCCATCCTCAGGGGGCTCCCACCCCGGCAGCAGCTTGAGGAATTTAGATCTGTTCTCAGCCCTCAGGCCAGAGCCCCCTCCCCTGGGCGGAGGGCAGGGAGCAGCTCTCTCTGGCTGTGACCCTCCCTCCTAGGAAGCGGGAACTGGCCACCGACAGGCCCTCACTGCCTCAGGGGAGGCTGATGAGGCAGCGAAACCCATTCCAAGGAAAAACTAGCTTAGAACCCAAGGAGCCCCCACCATTCAGGCCATGAGGCATACGGGCATGTCCTAAGCCAGCTCTGTCCCTGATAGAGGAAGAGCCTAAGGGTCAGAGAAGTCCAACACAGATAGGAGACTACAAAATGGAGGTCGATTCATTCCAGTCTAAAAAGGGCTGAATCCATAATGACCTGAAGGGTTTTGTTTTGTTTTTTACCAAGCTCTATATAATTACAATGGCCACACTTGGTCACTGCTACAGGAGGAGGAGGAGGGAGGGAAGGAAGGAGGCAGGAAGGGCTAACTGGCTCCTAAGGTGCTTCTTTCCTTTCAAAGGGAGAGCCCAGCAGACAGTAATCTGCAGGCCACAGGCTGTTCCTGTTGCAGCCGCATTCCCTGCCCCGGGGGCCCCGGAGCCAGTCCGTCAATGTCTCCTAAGCTAGAGACTGAGGAGCATCGCCAAGGCGTCCCCCCCCCGGGTCGTGTGGCTCCATCGCACGCTGTCTTGGCACCCCCGTGGGCAGGTTCGGCTTGCGCCGTCCCAAGGCAGGACGTGATCACTGGGGAGGGAGCTCTACACCTGGTCTATTATATAACCGACTTTCAATCCCTGGCTACATCTCTGGGTGCCTTGGACTACTAAGTCAACATAACTGCGTTTTGGTGTTTTTTGTTTTGCCTTGTTCTGGAGGCAATGGGGGGTGAAGTGACTTGCCCAAGATCATACAGCTACTTCAGTGTCTGAGGCCAGATTTGAACTCAGGTCCTCCTGACTCCAAAGCTGATGCTCCATCCACTGGGCCACCTAGCTGCCCCTCATTTTGTTTTCCTGCACAGGCCACAGGGCGCCTGCTGGCTAGGAGGATGAGGATGGTTCTCCTTTCCCTCGCCCGTCCAGACTTCCAAAGCCCTGTGGCCACAATGACCCTCAGGGACAGCCTCGTGTGCCCCGGTCCTGGCCCCATCCGCCGACTCCGCCTACCTGGATGGTTTTGGTGATCTTCATGGTGGGCGGCAGCGTGCCGGTGGCTGGCCTCAGCAGGGACGCGGGGGAGCTCCGTTTCAGGCTGATCTTCTCCCGGGCGTCAGCCACTTTGGTCCCCTTCTCTGGCGCCACGATCTGGTGTTTTCGGGAGTTCAGCATCTCCCGGGCATCCTGCACTTTGCCCTTGATCCGAAAGCGAGCATCTTTCTGCACAAGTTTCTCCCGGGCATCTTTGACTCCCAACTTCTGCCTGGCATCTGTGACGCCGATCTTTTGCCGAGCGTCAAATGTCTGTTGGAAACCTGCAGTTGGTGCTGGCCGACTCAGGAGGCTCTGCGGGAGCCCAACGCGAGACCGGACGCCTCCAATCCCTGGCCTGGCATTCAATCTAGAAAGAGAACGTCACACGTCAGCTACGCTGGTGCTTCCGCCGCTCCTCACCGGTTCGTCAAAGTCTTCCTCAGTTTCTCTGAAACCACCCCCCTCGTCATTTCTCACAGCACAATATTCTGTCACAACCACATGCCACAGTGCATTCAGCCATTCCCCAAAGGCTGGGCATCCCCTCAGTCTCCAATTCTTTGCCAATACAAACAGAGCTGCTACCAATGTTTGTGTACGCACGCGTCCTTTTCCTCCTTCTCAGATCTCTCGGGGATACAGACCTAGCACCATCATGGCAGGCAAAGGGTATGTATGCTCAGCACAGTAAGGCGCCACGCACACCCCCCCCACCCCCCCCACCCCCTGTCAGCAAAGGCCTCGCCCACAGGGGCAGAGCCACACCTCTACTATGCTCAGGGCACACTGGCCACCTCAACACCTCGACTCCACTGGATTGTGAGAAGGCAGGTGTGGCCCACAGGGAATGACTGTGATAAGTTTTCTGACCAAGTCAGACAGCACAAATTGTTCAGTTATTTCAGTCAAATCTGACTCTTCATGACCCTGCTTGGATTTTCTTGACAAAGATAGTGGAGTGGTTTGCCATTTCCTTCTCCGGGTCATTTTCCAGATGAGGAAACTGAGACAAACAAGGTGAAGTGACTTGCCCAGGTTCACACACTAGTATCTGAGGCTGGATTTGAACTCAGAAAAAGGAGTGTTCCTGACTCCAGGCCAGGCACTCTGTGCACCATGACGCCACCTGGTGGCCCCTTGGTACAAATACACAAGTGCATACGCATGCAGACGCACCTGTAGGTCCAAGGTTCCTAATGGCTAAACATTCATCGTTAAAGAGCTCAGCATTCCCCTGCAAGGTACCTGATAAATACAGGCCAGTAAAGATGGTCTTTATTTGGCGCCATGGGTTCTGAAAAAGCTACGTGAAAAATGGACTCATTTGAAATAGCACACCCAGGAATCTGCCCTTCAAAGGATCTGAGGGTGCCTCTGCACAAAGCAAAGTGTCTCTCACGAGCTGAGGCTCTCTACGCTGGGTATGTGGGACACAAGGTAAAGCAAGAATGACGTGTCAGGATTACTTCAGGTCAGGGGTTCTCAACCTGTGGTCCGTGAACTGTAAAAAACACATTTATGACAATTTCAAAACAAGGGATTTTCTTTATAATCCTATACACTGAAAAATATTCCAAAAGTCCCTAGTATTCCCAGACTGCCAAGGTCTCTGCTTGTAGTGACAGCCCTGGGCCCACTTTTCTGTGACGCCCAAATGCCTGCTTTCCTTCTCTGTACAAGGAAGGAGCTGGATCAGGTGACTGAGGTCTCTTTCAGTGCTAACGTCCCGGTGGGGCTGACGCTACTTTCAGAATGAACGTGTCTATCTGAGAAATGGGCCAACACTGCAGTTCAGGGCTGAGGACCATGGAGATTTAAGAAGAGCTGGAGAAATGTTAATAATGCAGTGTACTGTGGGTATAGTTTTTCTCTCAGAGACCAGCCTGCGAACACCTCCTAGTACAACCCTGCTCCCAGCCCTGGCATTCCTGGACTTTCCCTTCCCCACTCGCCTGGCGCCCCAATCAATCACAAGCATTGGGTGAAGCACAAAGACCACATGAAACATCCCCACGCTCCAGGAGCTGAAGGTCTAATGCCCAACTGAAAACACAGAAAGAAGAGACACCAGGGGAAGGGGTGAACAATTTGGGAAGGAGGCCCAGCAAAGGTGGAGGTGGGGAGGAGTATAAAGGAAGGTGCAGAGCTGAGGATGGGGTGCCCCCAGAGGGCCCAGCATGGAAACAGGCCATGGGGTACAGCAGGCCACGTGGCAGGGCTGCAGTGAAGGCAGGAAGGGGCCCGAGGGGCCACCTAGAGGCGTTTTGGAAGGAGCCCCTGGTGTTGACCGAGCAGGGACTGCCGTGGTCAGAGCCACCCTCTGGCAGGCCGGTGTAGAGGGGGCAAATGACGGACTGGCTCTGGCAGGGAGGAAGAGGGAGGAGTCCAGGAGGACCCGATGCTCAAAGCCCCGCCACGGCTCCTAGAGGCAAGCTGGACGGCCTTCAGCATGCAGCTGAGGGACCAGCCCTGCACTGTGGTCTGTCTACATGCTATCTCTGCACCCAGGAGGTGCTTGGTAAATGTTCCCAGTCTCCCTTGGGGCTGGAGGCCCACACCCCAGCATGACCAGTACGGCCACGATGACCTTGGGCCCTCAACACGACGGCCCTAGGGGTCATTGAAAGAACCCATGTCCAAACTCTGTCTCTGCCACTTCCCCCCCACCTTTGGACAATTCCTTGCACCAATCTGGACCGTGTAAAAATGAGGGCACCTGAGCAGGCCGACTTCAGAAAAACCTGGAAAGACTTGTATGGTCTGATGCAGAGTGAAGTGAGCAGAACCAGGAGAACGCTGTACACAGTAACAGCCACATTGTGCGATGACTAATATTGATAAACTTAGCCCTTTAAACATTTTTGGAAATGAGGCCACCTGGCCCATGCTCCCCCAGCTGCCCCCAATCAAAACCTATGATCCTAGGAGGCTGGCCACCCCTCCCCCCCCCAAAACCCCCTCAACTTACGCATAAAAAACCTAAGTGAAAAGTCTTCCTTAGCCCCCTTATTCATCATGGTCCTGCCAGGCCTTCAGAGGTCACCTGATAATAGCAGCTCACGTTTGCAGAGTACCTACTGTGTGCCAGGCACTGGGCTAAGCACTTCACAACTATGATCTCTCTGATTCTTACAACAGCCCCGAGAGGCAGGCACTGTTACCATCCCTATTTCATGGCTGAGGAAACTGAGGCAAGCAGAGGTGAAAGGACTTGCCCAGAATCACACGGAGAGGAAGCGTCCAAGGCCACATTTGAACTCACATATTGCTAACTTCTGCAGCCTCCAATCACATCCTCAGCTTCCTCACCTGTAAAATGGGTGGCCCTCAATCTTCCCCAGCGGGCCAGAGCCAGGTTAAAGTGTCACTGGGAAACAGTAAACAAAGTGACTAAAACCAGAGTCCAGCACAGCCGGCGTGCCGCGTCCACACAGCCTGAAGGCCCTCTGAGGACTGGCTGGGGAGAGAGCGAGCACAGTCCCAGGCCTCCAGGGCCCGGCACCTTGCTCAGCACAAAGCCCGGTGGCTGACGACAGCAGGCACCTAAGAAATGTTTACTGACAGACTGACAGTGGGGATGCCAGCCCAACACAAGTAACGACAGGTATCCGAGGGAGATTCTGGAGAGGGAAGTAAAGAGTGGGTAAAGCCGCAGGGCCGGCCCTGTTCTGACCTCTGTCCTCTGCCCGTTGGCCGGGCTGCAGTGCCTCTGATAAAGCGTTCAAAGCTAAGGGTCCCCGTGAAATAGCGGGCCACGCAGGGACCGCCAAAGACCACTCATACTCTTTCCTGTCGGCACGTGGCAGCAGCAGGGAGACACAGGTTTGAATCTTGCCTCACATAAGTACTTTGTGCCCGTGACCAGGTCCCATAACCTTGCTCAACCTCAGTGTCCTTCTCCACAAAGTGTGTGAAACAACAGCACAGACCTCACAAGTGGTTTTGACGACCAAATGAGGTCAGCCCAGGCAAAGCCTCAAGCACAGATTCCCCGCACCCAGAGGCACCAGAGGCAGAGGGGATTCAGTGAGCAGGGCCAGCCGGGACAGGCCAAGGCTTCTGGAAGAACTCGCTCCTTCCCCCACAGACAGGCTGTGGCCAGCCCTGCCCCACAACCCCTCTTGGGTCTCTGGCCAGCTCTGTCCTGCCTCTCTCCTCAAGCTTCCAAGGCCCAGGGGGCCCGGGTGACTCACAGCACCCCCGGCCTCTCTCCTCTCTTCCCAAAGCCTCCTTAAATCCATCCAGGGCTCAGCCCCGGGGGCCACCTTCTCCTCCCCTTGCAGCCCTTATCTGGAAGACAAGGGCTCCTCTACAGAACCCACACTGACTGATCCAAGCTGCAGCCCACCTGGGGCAGTGAAAGTGGATTTTTTTCATGAAGCTCTTTCACTGAGTACCCCCATCAGTGATGGAAGCCTGCGGACGGCAGGGAGATGCACCTTAACTCAGATCTGCCCTTGGCTAAACGCCAGCACACTCCCAGTCTGGAACTCCTCAATGACTCGCACAAAGTCATGCTGAGAGCTCGCAGATCCCCCGAAGCCTCTAGGAACACTTCGGTGCTAACAGAGCTCACGGCACTGGGGTCTGGGCTGCTCTGGCATCAATGCTATTTAAAAAATCCATCGCTCTGACTAGCTGGCCGACTCCACTTTGTCATCACTATCAATACCAAATACAGGCGGCCCACACACATTTTCTGACGCAGCTCTGTACAGAAAAAAATATGGATTCCATTCCACAAACACTCCCTGCAATGCAATAAACACCTTTTAAGCACCCCCCAGCGTGCAAGACGCTGCTAATCACCGAGGATGAAAAGACAGTGGTCTCTGCTCCCAAGAAGCCTATGTGGGGGAGGGTTAGAGGGGGTTACAGAACAGACACATGTAACACAAGGTGATTCGTGGAGGAAAAGAGTTGGGGGGGAGAGGCGGGGAACAGGGAAGGTTTCAGGGAAAAGGTGGAACCTGCCCTGGTCCCTAAAGGGGGATAGGAATTTGGAGGCAAAGCCCTGCAAACCTCAGGCCACCATGTGAAAGTAGGTTTCCTCCTCCACCCTGGGCACCAGGAGGGGTGGGGGGAATGGCACCTCATGCTACAGCAGGTTCAATGTTAGAAAGAAAGATTGGTTCTTAGCTCCAGCCTCCACCCAGTGCAGACAGATCACCAGAAATCAGAAAGCATTTAATTGAACCATACCTAGAAATCATGTAGTAAAGAAAATCATTAGCCAATGGAAACTACCTCTTGTCTGGCTTGTCTAAATGCACGGATGTGGGAGGTTGGCCCAGGCCCCCAGGGAGCGTGCCAAGAAGCAGGTTTGGGGTTTGTTTTGGGGGGGAGGGACGGTTCATGAACTCAAGGATGGCTCATGAACCCGGGTCACCAAGAGAATGGTACGGGCCAGAAATCTGGAAGGAGGCAAGGCTAGAGGAGAGAACGGGCAGCTCTGTCTTAGACAGATGAGTCTGAGATGACAATGGCATTGCAGGTGGGGCAGGCCAATGAGAAGTTGGCCAAGTGGGACCGAAAGTCATCTCTGTACACGCGGGCATCACCTGCCCACAGGTATCGTGGAAGCCCACGCCATGCTCAAAGGGAAAGCAAGAGAAGATGGCCTGGGCCAATGCCTCAGAGATGACCATGGGGAAGGGGCAGAGGGGATGAGAAGACCGAAAAGGAGGTCAGACAGAGAAGAGAAGAATTAGTGGAGAGCCACGTCCTGGAAGCCAAGGGAGGAGAGGTAATTGAGGTGGGTAAGGGGTGAGCGGAACAAGCTGGAGGCTGGTCAGGGAGGACGAGGACCGAGAAGAGGCCGTGGGCTGTAACGCTACATCACCAGGAGCTACTGAGAGAGCACTTTTTAGTTAGAGGCTGGGCTAAGAGAGATACTCCAAGGGAAGACGAGTCTTTCTGTTTTGTTTTGGCTAGGCAATGGGGTGAAGTGACTTGCCCAGGGTCACACAGCTAGTAAGTGTTACGTGTCTGAGGCCAGATTTGAAGTCAGGTCCTCCTGACTCCAGGGCTGGTGCTCTATCTGCTGCGCCACCTAGCTGCTCCATGACGAGTCTTTCTTAGAGACCTGGGAGGGATGGCAGAGGCGAGGGAAGCCGTTCTAAAGATGGTGTGCTCATCATGTTTGTGAGACACTTGACAGAAGCCACGAGACAGACACTGAAAAGTACAGAGAAAGGTCATGAAGGACAGACACGTGAGGAAAAGACAAGAAGAGAGGGGCTTGGGAGCACAAGGAAGGGGCTGGCCTTTGCCACAAAAGAGCCACCCCCACGTCACGGCCTAGAACGAAGCAGCAGAGAGCTCCTGCTCTCAGGAGGTGACTGGCCAGGAGACAAGGCCCGGGGCACATGACAAAAGGTGTGACACAGCCCCTGTGGCCCAAGGATGAGGCAGACTGCCAAGGAGGCACAGTGAGAGTGTGATGGCGCCAGAGGGCAAGGAGGCTACGGACCTGTCCTCTGGCGCAGCCTCCCAGGAATCACTAGAGAAGAAACAACCCACCATGCAGAGTGTGCCCATCATGCAGCATCTTCTGAAAAGAGGCCCATTTCCAGGAGAGCCAGAGGATGGAAAGAGGGCGAGGTGAAGAGAAAAGAAGTTTGTCTCCAAGAGACTGGGGCTTCCAGAGAGCCCAGTGAAAACTGAGGCTGAAGGAAGACAGGGATTGGGGGAGAAGGAGAAGGCCAGCACCCAGAATCCAGGACCAGGGGACCTCAAGGGTGGGCTTTACCAGCCATACAACAAGGGGGCTCCCCGATCCTAGCATGGCCCAAGGGAAGAAGACCATGGTCCTGAACCTCATCATTCCAGATTCCCATCTGTTGATTTAAGACAATCCTGGGAGTCAATTCCTGGAACGAGAGATGTGGGAAAGGGTGTAAAGAGAAGGGCCCTTCTGGATCCCTGAGAAGGGGAGAGAACTTTTTGTCCAATCACTTTTCAAACAGCTGTGCTGACAGTGCTGAAACTCAGCTGGGCCGGCACTTCTAAAAAGCTACCTTTTGTAACAGAGGGCACTGGGGCTCTCAATCACACGAAAGCTGGCCCCTCTCACTACCCAGCTCAGAGCTAGGCCGGACCCTGGGCCTCCTGCAGAGGCCAAGCTCCCCCTCCTCTCTTAGCTACAAATTCAATCCAATTGAACAAACCTACCAGGTGCAAACCAGGTGCTAAACTAGGTGGTAACAAAGATGAAAGGCATCCCCACCAGAGCTGGGGCAGGGGAGGTGTGGTGGGAGGGAGACAAAAGAATTGTATCTGAACGTACTGCAGGTAAAAGGTGATTCGGGTAAAGGAGAGGAGCAAAACGTTCTAGGAAAAAGGGAGGTAATGCGGATGACAGAGCGGCAAGAGATCAGGGAAGGGATTCAGCCTCCAGAGGAGGGTTGCAGGCATGGGACTGCCTCGGGTGCCTGGGAGAGCAGGGGGAAATCTGTCTGGGAAGGGCACCTGAGGGCTTTCAATCAATCAGCTAGGCCTGAAGAGGTGGCTTCATCCTAGAGGCGCCAGGGAGCCATGGAGGGTTTCTGGACTGGGGAGTGGCAGGTCAGGCCCCAGCCTGGGGAAAAATGAAACTGCCCAGCTGTGTGAAGGGGAGACCAACTGGCATTTCACACAACAGTCCTGGCAAGAAGTAAGGCCACGATGTCGGGAGGACCTGAGTTCAAATCCAGCCTCAGACACTTGACATTTACTAGCTGTGTGACCCCGGGCAAGTCACTTAACCCCAAGTGCCACACCAAAAGGCAAAAAAAAAAAAAAAAGCAGCAGCAAAAGCCAGCCCTGATGGTGGAAGAAGTTAGACTGGTTCAGCCGGATGGAGGAGGAGCCTGAGGTCACCAGGCCTGACCCGGCCAGAAGGCCCCAGCACACGGAGGGGCCAAGGCAGCCAGAGGGCGCTCCAGCTCTGTTATGGCCTGTCCCAGCGACCCTCTTCCTCCAGCTTCCCCACCGGACCCTGCCAAACCACCACAAAGGTCACTTGATGTCGGGGATGGTCTCAGACCCCTCCCCTGAGACTTGGACAAACAGAGGCAGAGGGAAGGGAGTGGGTGAAGGCTGACCATCCCCCCAGAACAGCCCGAAGCTCAGGCCCCCACAAGGACAGGTGCTGAGAAAGGCTGCCGAGGGCAGCTGGAAGCCTGATTTTCCCTTCCTTTTTCTTCCTTTTCAGGGACCGTGGCTAGGGCAGGAATGTATTTTGCAGAACTTTCCATCTCTATAATGGGGCTTGTTTCCTTGAAAGCTCCTCAATGGGGGGGGGGAGTGAAAAAGGCCCTGGGCTTTTCTGACCCCCTGGTCTTCCTCACCAGCCAGTGGCTCCAAGTGCCCAGGGCCCACCAGTTCTCAGACCTCCTTCTCCTAAGTCCAGCCCCACAGGTGGCCCTCCTAGACTGTCACCCCCCCCCAATTTTATCACATCCCTCCCAACCCAGAGGCTGGGGTTCCCAGGACTCCCAAATCCCAATATCCCCAGGCCTCCCATCCCACTGCCTCCTGCATGGCCCCAGCTGCACGTCCAGCCAGCCAACGCGTCCAAAAATGACTACAGACTCGCTCCGCCCTTCCTGGTCCTGCTCCCCACACCACTCAATCGATTCAAACATTCAGCAAACCTAAGCAGCCTCAGCAGGCTTAAGAAAGGGAAGAGTTAAAGGCCTTAGCCAATGCCTCCCTTGTCCTACTAAGGACACAAATGACCAAATACTGGACAAGTCCCCACTTTCTCAATGAGGCAGAGGATTTTATAGTCTGACGAGGGAAACCTGAAAGAATGACAGCCTCCAGAGAAAGTTCTCTGGACCATTCCTCTTTGGGCCTCAGTCTCCCCATCTGCAGCAGTGGGCACGGACCCTGACAAGGAGGCTTATCTGAGTCTTCCCAATCCAGCCAGGATTTCTGACAAGTCTTCGCTGCTTTCCCGGCTTTAGTGACCTGAGCCAGACAGTCGATGCCCTACAGGTGAGGATGGAATAACTGAGGAGTTACAAAGCCTCGTCCTCACTACCACAGGGACAGAAGCGTCACAGATCAAAAGAAATGCCAATTACTATGGCCCTCATTTGACAGATGAAGAAACTGAGGCTGGGGTGTGCAGCTAGGGCTCGAAGGGAAGGGAACTTTGGAGTGGGCCAGACAGAAGCCCCAGTGACCTAGGGCAGTGTGGCCCCGTGACTAGGGAACGGCATTAGAGATGGAGAAGATCCAGGAGGCAGGCAGGATGAGGCCCCAGGAGAAAAGGAGCCTTTATAGAAGCACACCAGCTCAGGGTGGAGGGGAGGAGGAGGAGGAGGAAGAGGAAGAAGAGGCTGCCTGGGGCAGAGACCCCCAAGACTATTCTCCAGGGCAGTCTGAGGTTAGAGGTGAGACTAGAACCCAAGGCTTCCCCCAAGTCAGGCAGCTTTCCCCAGGATAATAACCAGACACTCAACCACAGGAAGAAAATGCTGTGTAATTTCTAACTCTCTAGACCCCCAGGGCAGGCGTGGGTGCCTCAGTGGGCTCCAAAGCCACAAGAGAAAAGGCCGAGATGGGGCCAAGTGTAGTCAGAGCCCGAGGGTTGTGGTCCTCGGAAGGAGCGAGGGCAAGGGGGCTGTCATGGCTGTTACCCATTCAGCACCACAGGAGTTATTACTATGGCAAACCCTTGAGATGCCAGCCCTGCAGAGAGCAAAGTACTACAGGGTCATGACGGAAAATAAGGTAGACTGAGGCACAAAGCCCCGAGCACCATCTGTTTACTGGTAAGGCCAGCAACTACTGATAAACGAGGTCTCTCCGCTCCTCTTTTTATAGATAAGAGGAGCCTTCAAAAATAAGGAGGCAGTGTCAGAGATGAGGAAAACCCCAGAGTGGCTGGTAACACGCCCTCCTTCCTCCCGGCCAGTGATAACTCGACAGAGATAACAGAAGTCCTGGAGGTGGAGTGACTGACTCCCAGGAAAGCTAAACTCCCAAACGAGGAGAGCACACAGGACCACCACCTGCAAGGAAGGAGCAGCGCAGCCAGGACGGGCTTCCTTCAATCAAAAGTGATTCATAAGGAAACTGAACTCTTAAGCTTAAGACAGCAGGCTTCTTTTAAGTGTTTTAGTACGAAGTCTGCTGCTGTTCAGCCGTGTCCGACTCTTCGTAACTCTGTGGACCCCGAATGTCCACGGAGTTTTCTTGACAAAAGATACCAGAATGGTTTGCCATTTCCTTCTCTAGTGGATTAAGGCAAAGAGAAGCTAAGTGACTTGCCTAGGGTCGTGAGGCTCGTAAGTGCCTGAGGCCAGATTTGAACTCAGGTCTTTCTGACTCCAGGCCCAATGCTCTATCCACTGAACCACCAGGATGCCTTTAATTGGGAAACTGAACCTTAAAACTTAACGGAGAGTGGAAGACTGGACTTCTGAGCCTGTGAATTTCTGAACTGAACTTGAAGACAAGGGAAGGCGACTTTAGACAGTTTTACAAAACGCTGGTGGTGACATAGACTCGAATCAATTACAAAATGGAATGGGAATGAATTTGATTTTCTCAAGAGAAAAGGGAGGGGAGCAGCTGGTGAAGTCCTTTAGAAATGGGAAGGAGGAGACTCAATTATGCCTGCTGCCCTCAAGGCTCTCCAGGAAGAGCGGATTCAAGTCCTGCCTCAACACGGGGAATGTAGGACCCTGCACAGTCCCCATCAGTCGGTGCCTCATCTGTAAAATGGGGATGACTCTTCCAGGTTTAAACCTGTGACCTCCAAGAGGCAGGGGCTGGGAGCCAGGATTTCCTTGAGCTAGGCAACTCCCAGATAAAGAAAATCCCCTTACCAATGCCGCTAGTGGGTACTGAGAGCTGGCATCAACCATGCAGGCCCACAACACTCCCAGTGAGGCAGGAACCAGATTAAAATGGGACCAGGAAACACTTAACAAAATAAACAAAAAGACAATAAAACGTAGAAAACTAGAAAAACGTGACGTTTTGTAACAACTGAGTGTCTCTGCCCAGAGGATGGGGGAGGGACTGGCCCAGAGCCACACGGACCCATGCTCAGCACCTCAAAGGTCCACAGGGAGGGAGTGGAACATTCCTCAGGTAAACTGAGGCCCAAAGTCCTGAGCAAGGTCACCTTATCAATAAGGCTATCAACTGTCAATAAAAGGGGTCTTTCGCTCCTCCCCAAGGAAAGAGTCCTCCAGTGAGTTCTGGACATCCTTTTTACAGACAACAACTAGAAGGCAGTGTCATAGATGGGAAAACAATAGGATTGGGTGGAAATGTGGAATTCAGGGCCAGCCACAAGCCCTGGTCCTTAAGGAATACTGATTGGTTTATGCAGCCCACCGCATCCCGCAGGGCTCCTTAGGAAGTTAACAAGTCTCCCTAACTGCGCACAGGCAGTAAGATCTGTAGGGTACTGGGGGATGCCAAGCGCACAGAGCTCAGGCCTGGCATCAGGAAGACTCAACCTCCTGAGTTCAAATCCTGCCTTAGACACTTACTAGCCTGTGTGACCCTGGGCAAGTCACTTCACCTGGTCTGCCTCAGTTTCCTCTTCTGTAAAATGAGATGGAAACGGCAAACCACTCCAATATCTCTGCCAGGAAAACCCTAGATGGAGTCATGAAGAGACATGACTGAACAGTTAAGATGTGTAGAGATAAAATATTCTTTGAATTAAGGTGATTTATGGGACAACCTATCTCAGAGAGGAAGGCTGAACTTTTGAAGCTAGGAACAACTCAGACACAAAGAAAGGAGCTTGGGTAGTTATACAAAATACAGAATAGAATCAAGTACAAACAGAATTACAAAAGTAGAATCAATTAAGAACGCAATCATTTTGATTTTCTCATTTTTAGGCATTACTAAGACCCCTAAGTGCTCTAAAAATGTGATCACTATTGCACCCCTCCAGACTCTCCAGAAAAGGGGGCTATTTTCGCCGTTGCACCCCTCCAGACTCTCCAGAAAAGGGGGCTATTTTCGCCGTTGCACCCCTCCAGACTCTCCAGAAAAGGGGCTATTTTCGCCGTTGCACCCCTCCAGACTCTCCAGAAAAGGGGGCTATTTTCGCCGTTGCACCCCTCCAGACTCTCCAGAAAAGGGGGCTATTTTCGCCGTTGCACCCCTCCAGACTCTCCAGAAAAGGGGGCTATTTTCGCCGTTGCACCCCTCCAGACTCTGCAGCAATGGGGGCTGTGATTCCCGTTGCACCCATCCAAGCCCTTTGCAACAGAAGGCTGTGAGCGCTACGGAGACCCTCCCGGCGCTCTAGAATTGCGGAGGGGACTGCTATCACTGTGACCACCCTCCCCGCGCTGCAGACACCGGGGCGGCCTAGGCTCTTGCCCCCTCGTCGCACCCCCGCCTCCCTCCCGGGGCTCAACAGCCTTTCCCCCCAGGGACGCTCGCGCCTCGCCGCCCCGCCCTCGCTGGAGCCAAGAATGAGCGGCGGAGCCGGCAGCCAATGGGAAGGCGGAGAGCGCGCGCGGCCTCGGAGCCCTGGCCAATGAGCAGCGGCGCTGGCGAGAGAAGGTGGGCCCTGGAGGGAGGGAGGGCCTGGCCCGGGCGGACTAGAGGGCCCGGAACCCGGGGCATCCCCGCGGCCGCCCGGCCCCCGGCCAATGTCTGGAGAGGCTCCAGGCCCCGGGCCCCGGCTCCGAGGCGGCCCCGAGGAGAGAGAGAGGCTCACTCACCGACCCTTCACCGTCACCCCGCGCTTCCGGATGAGCTCGTCCAGGGACAGGTCCGCCATCTTGCGCCGCGGAAAACGAGAACAGGCGCCTCTCACGCACTCGGCGCTCCCCCGCCCATCGGTGCCGGAGAAGGGACGCAACTGCTTCCGGTGTCCAGCTCACGGTCCTTCCGTCGACGCACTAGCTCTCGCGACACCCGGCCCCTTCCGATCTGGCCAATGCCGGAGCGAGGCTGACGGGTTGCGTATCCCATGAACCCTCGCGAGGTCGGCCTCCGATTTACATACAGAGAACGGAATGTTAAAGGACCTTTCTCCTCTCCATAGAAGCTTTAAAAATCGTGACGGAAGTTTATTGAGCCAATTTATAAGTAGTCCGGCTTGTGCTCGGTGCTGTCAACTGCTTACGGACTCACCCTAAGCGTAATAGGTCTGGGGACACCCCCCCAGCCACGTTTAGGCGGCTGGTCGTCTTATGCCTTAAACTTATGAGTAAGGAAAATAACGATTCGGGGTGACGCCCGAATCCTCACTACGCATGTGAGAAGAATTTTTGAGCGGGTAAAGGTTGTCCCTGAGGTGACCCGCCTACTTTAGCGGGATGCCTGGGTGTAGCGATCTGCCCGTATCTCATTTTAGGTGCAAAAGAATAGATGGGGTGTTTCGGTGTGTTGTGTAATAGCGTTGATGGCGTGTAACGTACGGAAGCTCCGTGCCACGAGTTGGGGATGATTAACGCTTATCAAATAACGCTTTTCTTTCCACTAAAGTGGTTTAATTTTTAGGTGGGGGGGAGGACAAGTTCAGTGTTCAGCGTTCAGTGGGCAGTGGGGAGTGAGGAGTGGAAAGCGGGTCTCGGACCTGTGTTCCAGCACCGAAGTATAAATTGTAGAACAGGTGCTGTGAGTGAGTGAGAGAGAGCAGGGAGCAGCGATCAGCCATCCCTTGGGCAATTTCCCAAGATGGGAAGAGGTGGCGGCCGATTGAAGGAAATTGGGGCCTCCAAGTAAGGGCAGGTGAAGGGGGCGGGGCGTTTAAATTTTATTTTGACGTGGACCTTGTCCCAATGGGCACCGAGGGAGACTTCCCATCCGGGGTTGGAGTATCCCTGGTCGGAAAGGCTGGGGGGGGGCTTGACTGCCGGTTGCGTTGGGTGCCCCCTAAGGCCTTTTCTCACGCTGGCATTCTAGGATTTGAGGGTTCTCCTAGAGAAAGCGTGTGAACTAGCGTTCACCTGTCCACACCCGCCGCCTCCCAGAAGTGGAGACCTTGGCGAGCGCGTATTAACGGTCTCTTGTCACCAGGGGGAGGAGGTGCGCTTCGGGAGAGAATTGGACCCGACCATATGAGTTTCGTGATCATAAAGAATCATTTGTTACTAGTTATTTTTTCCTATTTCTTTTTTATTTATTCATTTTTAGTTTCCAACATTCACCTCCACAAGATTTTGAGTTCTAAATTTTCTCCCCGTCTCGCCCCCCACCCCAAGACTGCATGCATTCTGAATACCCCTTCCCCTAATCTGCCCTCTCTTCTATCACCCCCCTTTTCTTATCCCCTTCCCCTTTCGTTTTCCTGTAGGGCAGGATAGATTTCTATACCCCATTTCCTGTAGACCTTATTTCCCAGTTGCATGTAAAAACAGTTTTTGACATTTGTTTTTAAAACTTTGGTTCCAGATTTTCTCCCTCCCCCCCATTGAGAAGGCAAGCAACTCGCTAAGGGTTATAGATGTGTAGTCATGCAAAACACTTCCATAGTAGTCATGTTGTGAAAACTGTATTTCCCTTCATCCTATCACACCCTCCATTTACTCTATTCTCTCTTTTGACCCTGTCCCTCCTCATAAGTGTCTGCTTCTGATTACCCCCTCCCCCAATCTGCCCTCCCCTCCTTCTTTCTTGTCCCCTTCCACTCCCATTTTCCTGTAGGGTAAGACAGATTTCCATACCCAATTGAGTGTGCATGTTATTCCCTCCTTAAGCCAAATCTGATGAGAATAAGATTCACTCATTCCCTCTCACCTTCCCTTGTTTCCCCTCCATTGTAAAAGCTTTTTCTTGTCTGTTTTATGAGATAATTTACCCCATTCTACATCTCCCTTTCTCCTTCTCCCAATATAATCCTCTCTCACCCCTTAATTTTATTCTCCAGATATCACTCCCTTCGTCTTCAACTCACCCTGTGCCCTCTGTCTATCTATCTATACCTACATACAATTTTTCCCTCCAGCTACCCTAATACTGTACAAAGGTCTCATGAGTTACAAATATCATCTTTCCATGCAGGAACAGTTCAAATTTAATAAGCTTCTTATGATTTCTCTTTCCTGTTTACCTCTTCATGTTCCACTTGAGTCCTGTATTTGAAAGTCAAATTTTCTATTCAGCTCTGGTTTTTTCATCAAGAATGCTTGAAAGTCTCCTATTTCACTGAATGTTCATTTTTTCCACTGAAGGATTATACTGTTTTGCTGGGTAGTCGATTCTTGGCTGTAATCCTATTTCCTTTCACCTCCAGAATACTATATTCTAAGCCCTCTGATCCCTTAATGTAGAACTGCTAAATCTTGTGTTATCCTGATTGTTTCCACAATACTTGAATTGTTTCTTTCTGGCTGCTTGCAATATTTTCTCCTTGACTTGGGAGTGTTATTAGTTATCAATTATTAAGCCTTCCCATTTGCAAAGTGCTCCCTGGGGCATTATAAACTGAAGCCCAGGGCTGGGGTCGATCCCCACCCCAGGGAATCCTTGGCAGTCTGAGAATCCAGCTCCCCCAGCTTCCAGCCACTGGTTTTATTTAAGTATCTGTAACAGCAGGTTGATAGCTGTGTGAGGCTTCTCAGACCCTCAGCTCCCTTCTCTCTCTCCAACGGGGTTAATCATCCTTCTACTCTGGACCTCCCAGGCATCTTTAAAAGTTTAAAATTTAAACCACAATGTGCTACATACATCAATGTGTGCTCTTATGAGTGAATGAATGAATGAATGAAGAAGCATATACCAAGGACTTAGATGCAGATAAAAATCGAGGCAGTCCCAGCGCTCAGCACTGCCACCATCATCATTCAAAGCGCTAGCATTATTAGCTAACCCCATTCCAGGGCCAAGAGAGTGGAGACAAAAGATCTGGGTTCAAATTCCAACTCTGACATTACAGCCTGTGTGACCTGGAGCAAGTCAACCAACTCCTCTGGGCCTTGTTCTTTCATCTGAAAATTAAGGACCTTGACCCTGAGGACTGAACAAGCCCCCTCCAGTCCTAATCAAGGGAGCAATCCCTAAGGGTTGCTGTGTGCTTGGCCGTGGGCACAGAAGGACAAAAGCTCAAGACTTCTCCCAGTAGGGGAAGGGGATTCCAGCTCTCCCACCCAGGGATCCTAGGTGATTCAAGCGTCTGTAGAATGGAAAAGCCTTGAGTCACTCCTCCAGCCCCGGGCAGCCCCCTAGCCACTCCTCCCCCACCCCGAGGGATTCTGGGGTCCTGTGGTTGCCAGGAAAATGCATACTGAAGCCACTTCAGGCAGCTGAAGGGCAGCTCTCTGTGGACCTCCCAGCCATACCACTCCTCCGGAAGAAAAGGTCTACAATAGCTGCTCACTTCTTGGGCTGATAAGGTGCTGGAAGGCAAGGAGTTGTTTCCATTTTACAGAGAATAAGACTGAGGTCCAAAAGAGAGGAAGAGATCATCTGTCAAGTCGGTGACAGGAACCTGGGTCCTCAGACCCCTGATTCAGTGTGCTTCTATAGGGTAGACATGAGAGGAAGAATGCAGAATGCAAGCTCCCTGTGGGCAGGGACTCTTCTTTTTGTCTTGGGTCTTGTGGTACCTGGCTCAAGGCCTGGCAAAGGGAGGCATTTCATTAATGGAGGAGGAAAGGGGTGTTGGCCTACATCTAGTCGGATGTTCCTACCAACTCCCAAAGCGATCCAGCCAGCCAGCCATTCACAAGCTTTTAGTAAGCATCTTCTGTTGCCAGGTGCAGAGCTAAGCCCTGGGAATACCAGAGACAAAGTCCTGCCCTCAAGGAGCTCACTGGGATAACAAGAGAAGTTGGTACCAAATCAAATTCATTCCTCAAACATCTCTGTATTGGTGTTCTGTCATGTCAGACCCTTCATGACCCCATTTGGGGTTTTCTTGGCAAAGATACTGGAGTAGTTTGCCATTTCCTTTTCCAGCTCATTTGACAGATGAGGAAACTGAGGCAAACAGGGTAAAGTGACTTGCCCACACAGCTAGTAAATATCTGAGGCCAGATTTGAACTCAAGAAGACGAGTCTTCCTGACTGGGGGTGGGGGAACGCCCCATCCACTGCCCCAAGGCAATCAAATCCAGTCCTCAGAAGCACCAGGTAAACCCCTGTCTAAGCACTCATCTCCTGCTTGGGCTGGGCTATCAGCTCCTGGAGGTCTGAGACTGTTTCTTCTTTGCAGTCGTATTCCTGATGCCCGGCACATAGTACTGTGCTTTAACAGTCCTTGGTTGATTGATTGACTCCAGAATACTGAAGTTCAGGGTCAGGACTTAAGTAGAATTTAGTCTCTTTATCTCTCCCACAGGACAGAGGCAGCCGTTGAATGGAGACCCCTACCCATCCCAGAAGAGGCTGAGTTTTCTCCTTACCCTACACAGGAGAAGAGAAGGGCTTCCTTCAGCTCATTTCATTTCCGTTCTCTAAATCTCACAATGGCTGGTTTCTCTGCTCCTTCTGAAGGCCTCTGTGGTGTTTCTGCATGTCCTTCTCTTAGAAGGTAGGGAGGTCTAGAGAGCCCAGGTATACAATGAGTACTGAATGAAGGCTTTTTAATTAATTAATTGATTGATTGGATTAATTGATTAACTTGGGAGGTAGGAAACTAGAGTTGGATTCCTGAGTCTATCAACCAGTTTTTGTATGTCTTTGGGTAAGTAACCTAGTCTCTGTTTCGTTCTATAGAAAATAAGAGATTAATTTAAAAGAAAAACACTAGAAAAAGAACATTTTAAATCAACAATACTAAAATGGAAATCCTGGACATCAAAGGAGAGATAAAATTGAAAGTTAAAAAAATTGAAAAATTGAATAAATATAACTAGGAGCTGGTTTTATGGGGAAAAAACCAATGAACTAGATAAACCATTGATTAGTTTGAGTTTTAAAAAGGAAGAAAACCAAGTTATCAGTGTCAAAAATGAAAAGCGTGATTACGCCACCAATGATAATGAAATTAAAGCAATTATTAGAAGTTACTTTGCCCAAATTATATGTCGGTAAAATTGATTATCTAAGTGAAATAGATGAATAGCTACAAAAATACAAGTTGCCTAGAATAACAGAAGAGGAAATAGAATACTTATTATAAATAATCCCATCTTATTATAATATATAATAACGTATTATAAATAACCCTATCCTGGAAAAATATATTGAACAAGCCACAAATGTGCTCCTTAAGAAAAAATTCCCAAGACCAGATGGATTCACAAGTGAATCCTACCAAACATTTAAGGAACAATTAATTCCAATATTCTATAAACTATTTGAAAAAACAGGTAAAGAAGGAGTCATACCAAATTCCTTTTATGACACAAAGGTGGTGTTGATACCGAAACCAGGAAGAGCAAAAACAGAGAAAGAAAAATATAGACCAATTTCTCTAATGAACATTCATAAAAAAAAAAAGTTAAAATAAAATACTAACAAGGAGATTATATCAATATATCACAAAGATCAGACAATATGACCAGGTGGGAGGGATACGAGGAATGCAGGGCTGGTTCAATATTAGGAAAACTATCAGCGTAATTGACCGTATCAATAACATAACCAACCAAAATCATATAATTCTCTCAATAATTGCAGGAAAAGGTTTTGCTAAAATACAACACTCATTCCTATTAAAAACACGAGAAAGCATAGGAATAAGTGGAGCCTTTCTCAAAAATAAGCAGTTATCTACCTAAAACCAAGAACTAACATTATCTGTAATGGGGATAAGCTAGAAGCCTTCTCAATAAGACCAGGAGCGAAGCAAGGATGTCCCTTATCACCACTATTATTCAATATTGTACTAGAAATGCAACTATAGCAATGAGACAAGAAAAAAGAAATTGAAGGAATAAAAATAGGCAATGAGGAAACAAAACTGTCACTCACACATATGATGGTATACTTAGAGAACCCTAGAGAATCAATTAAAAAACTAGTTAAAACAATGAACAATTTTAGCAAAGTTGTAGGATATAAAATAAACTCATGTAAATCGTCAGCATTTCTATATATTTGCAACAAAACCAAGCAGGAAGAGATAGAATAAGAAATTCAATTTAAAATAACAACAGACAATATAAAATACTTGGGAGTTTACCTGCCAAGATGAACCCAGAAACTATATGAACACAATTACAAAATTCTTTTCACACAAATAAAATCAGATCTAAACAACTGGAGAAATACTAATTGTTCACGGGTAGGCTGAGCCAATATAATAAAAATTACAATTCTACCTAAAATAATTTATTTGTTCAGTGCCATGCCAATCAAACTACCAAAGGTTTATTTTATAGAGCTAGAAAAAAAAAACAAACTTCATATAGAAGAACAAGAGGTCAAGAATATCAAGGGAATCAGTGGGGAAAAAAAATATGAAGGAAGGTGGCCTAGCAATACCAGATTTCAAACTGTCATGAAATCATGGTAATCAGGAAAGCCATCTGGTACTGGCTAAGAAATAGAGTGGTGGAACAGTGGAATACATTATGTACATAATACATTGTAGTAAATGACTGTAGTAAACTAGGGTTTGAGAAACTCAAAGATCCAAGAGCTCGAAGAAAAGGGAAAAGGACCTCTTTGGACACAAATATTCCTAGCAGCTCTTATTGTGGTGGCAAAGAATTGGAAATTGAGGGGATGCCCATTCATTGGGGATTGGATGAACAAGTTTGGTATATGATTGTGATAAAATACTGTTGTGCTATGAGAAATGATGAGCAAGATGCTCTCAGGAAAATGGAGGAAGACTTACATGAACTGATGCCAAGTGAAGGGGGCAGAACTGGGAGAACATTTTACACAGTAACAATGTTGAAAAGCGATCCACCGTAAATGACTTAGCTACTCTGATCAACACAGTGATCTCAGACAGTTCCCAAGGACTCGTGATGACAAATGCCGTCCACCTCCAGAGAAAGAACCAATGAAATCTGAGTGCAGGTGGAAGAGGCCCTTTTTTCACTTTATTTTTTCTTACTTTTTGCTGTTTGGGGTATTTTTGGCAACACGGCTAATACAGAGATATGTTTTGCATGACTTCACACGTGTGACTGACATCATGTTGCCTTCTCGATGGGTGGGAGGGAGGGAGAGAGTCTGGAATTCAAAAAATGTGTAAATGAATGTTAAAAGTAAATAAGAAAAAGTCAATACGGGGTCAGGACGAAGTGGTCCAAAGACCTCCTCCTTCTGCTTGCACAGGCAGGAAAGGGAGTCTCGAGGTTTGCCCTGTACATCCCAGGGGACTGGGGCAGAATGAAGCCTGGGAGGAAGAGCGCTGTCTTACTCTGGGATAGAGACAGTGCGGGGTTACTGTGATTGTGTCCCAGGCAGGCTATGGGGATGGTTATTGACATTCTTCGTGAGGAAAACAGGCCACTTACACTGTAGCCTCTCCTGACACAGACCAGCTGACTGGACTGGGCAGAGAGGTTTTCCACCTCCTCCATGAAGCCTGTCCTGATTTTCTCTCCCTTCTCTCTCTCTCTCTCTGTCCCTGTCTCCATCTCTGTCTGTCATTCTCTCTCCCCTTTCTTCCAAATTCTCTTTACGAGGGTGCTGGGGTCCTGGCAGCTCCCCTGCCTGTCTTAGCTGACGTGCTATAGCCTGGTGAAGGACCCAGTTGGGTGTTAGGGGTGGGCCTAGTACATTTTAAATGAGAACCCCATGAAACTAGGGGAGGTGAGTGGGGCGTTGCCCAGGGTGCCAAATTACAGGGTACCCATGGCACCATCCTCCATTATGCTTCTTGCCTTCCCCTGTCCCCTGAAGCCTCGCCGGCAGCCCACCTGGCCCCTTGCCCTGGGGGTCACTGGTCCTTCAGCATTGCAGAAGCCTCATGTTGTTGGGGCTGGGCACCCCTGCACATGCACACGGCCCACCCTCTCCCCTGGCTCCAGTTGCAAACACCTGCAACTTTTCTCCCATTCCAAAGCCATTCTTCTTCTGTGTTTGTGCAGAATCTCGTCTTTGGCAGAGACCTCAGGGCATGTCGCCCAATCTCTACTTAAGAACCTCAAGGCAGCTAGGAGGTGCCATAGTGCACAGAGCACCAGCCCTGGAGTCAGGAGGAGCCGAGTTCAAATCTAGCCTCAGACACTTACAGCTGTGTGACCTTAGGCAAGTAATTTAACCCCCAACTGCCTCCCCAAAAAAAACCTCTCTCAATCCACCTGCCCACCCACACACACACCTGTGGCTTCCCAACATCCAGCCTCTACTTGAGACCTCCGCTGACAAGGAGCTCACTACCTCCCAAGGCAGCCCATTCCAGTGTGGACAGCTCTCATGCTTAGGAAGGCTATCCTGGTGTGGAGCCCCCAGCCCTGCCCTCCAGAGTCCAGTCCCATTTCCTGGAGGAAAGCTGATTCATTCCTTGACAAAGAAACAGCCACAGCAAAGCAACGTTGAGCGAAGTTTTATTCTATTTTCTGCACAAAAGAAAAACTGTAGCTGGAAGAAAGCCACTATTGGAGAAGGAAGCAGGACAAAAGCATCGCTGGCAGCGCCCGCTGCCCTGACCCCCCCCTGCTGCCCAGGGACCCCGAGGTGCCCCTGGGAGCCGGGCAGAGCCAGGGCGTGGAGAGGCACCTCTGGGGGAGCAAACCTGGGCAGCACCCACAGCATCTTCCCTCCACGGCCGTTCTGGCCCCAAGTTCTGCCCCACCAGGAACGGTCGGTCTGCTTCGAGTCTCCGCAAGGCAGGGCGCTAACGGCCCAACGCAGAGAGGGGCCTCCCATCCACCCTCCCTGTCCTCGGCCCCTTCTCTCTCTGCAGCCCCTGCTGCTGCCTCCTTCTTGGCCACCCCCCCTTCTTCCCATTACCGGGATACACACACACACACACACACACACACACACACACACACACACACACACACACACACATCTCTATGCAGCCTGGCCGAGTGACCCTGTCCCTCTGATGCCAAGGGACTACAATTGTTTGCAAAGTGGCATGTGAAGGGGAAAGTAGCTACTGAGCAGAGGCAGACCCCTCACAAAAGGAAGAAAAACCGCATATCTGGTACAGATGTTACACTGCCTGGCCTCTTAGGGGAGAGGCTCCCCTAGGGGGAAGAACACTTTGGAACCCAGCATCCTCTTGAGGCTGCCATCGGAAGGGGCAGGAGCAGGGGGCTGGGACTCTTGGCTGACCACGCCAAGACCCCTGAAATCTGTCTCTCTCTCTCTCTCTCTGTCTCTCCCTCCTCTCTGTTTCTCTTTCTGTCTCTCACACACATGCACGCACACACACACCCCTTGAATACTTGGACTCCCGCCTGTCACCGTGCCTGGCCCACTCCCGGCTGTGGCCCCCAGGTTTCAGATTCCCCTCCTTATAAATCCTTCACAGCTCTTTGAGTACTTTTTCCCAAAAAACAAGCAGCTTTCTTTCCATTTCCCTTCTGAGTCAGAGGAGCAAACAGACCATCACTACGGGCTAAGGAGGACAGCAGGAGTGAGCCTGCCATCGTGACTTTCCAGGTAACCGTGGGCCCTGCCCTGGCCCCTCTGGAGCTGGCCCCCTCTCACCCCCTTCATGACTTGGAAGCCAGCCCAGCCTGCAGAGGGGGTAGCAAGCGTGTGGGATCCCTTGAGTGCTGCCTATGGGCTCTGCTCAAGCTCCTGAGACACAGACGTCTCCAAGATCCCGGGGATAGGCCCCTGGGTGGGTGACGGCCCCAAGGAGCACAGACCAGCCGTGGCTGGAGCCACCTCCTTCGGAGAAACCCTTTCCTGCATGGGAGCTGGGTTTATTGGAGAAGAAAAAATAAAATTTAAAAATATAAAAAAAGAGGAAGAGACTCCTGACTTTTTAGGCAGCCTGTGACTGAAAGAAATGAACTGTGAAAAGATGCTTCAGTGTTGGGGGATGGCCATGTTCCAGCTGAGTGACCAGCATGACCACCCACCTGGGAAACTGTCACCCCTGGCGGAGAAACGGAACTGCGTCACCCATTCAGCCTGGGAGGGGAAGGTACGAAGGCCTGCCTGCTTTACTAGGGGGGAGGGGCTGCCAGTCTAGAGACCTATGGTCTGGTGTCGCTTCTCAGCACCTGACATGGGCCTATGTTTATGTGTATGTATGTGTGCATATGTGTAAATGTATGTATATGTGTGACGGTGTTCCCGTAAACCAGCTCCCTGCCCTGTGTGCTGCCCAGGTCACTGTGCCCCCCTAAAAAGAGAAGCGCAGGTCCTTGGAGTACCCCACTTTGTCCAGGTTGGGGATGCAGGCATACTGGATCATGGGAGGAGGCCCACACATGAGGATCAGGGGATCGACTTCAGGGGGAGGCAGGTGCTCTCGGATCATGTCCTCGTTCACAAACCCTTGGCTGTAGTCCCAATCTGAAGGGTCGAGGGAGGGGGGAGGAAATAGATTATTTTGAGACTGGCCCAGTGAAAAATGTCCTCAATTCCCCTCTCCCTCCCCAACCCCACCGGTTGACATCTCACCCATCTCTCAAGGCCCTCCTCAAATGGACCACCTTCTCCATGAGGCCTTCCCTGATTTCCCACCCAAGTGTAGGAGCCAGTGAGGTCCGGTGGGAGCCTTGGACTTGGAGACATCCCCTGGACTCTCAGTTCCACTCATAACCCCACTTTTGGGGCCACGTAGGAGGAGCTCCCCCAGAGGCCCAGAGGATCCCTGACAAGGGGGTTGTCAGCCTCTGCTGAGAGATCTCCAGGGAAGGGGTGCCCCCCACCACTGGGATAGCCCCTCCCTCTGAGACAGCCCCCCACCTCTGGGACAGCCCCTCATCTCCAGCATATTCCCCACCCCCACCCCCTCACCTTCAGGGGCTTTATCCACAGTGAACCAGAGCTTAAACCGGGCCGAGTGCTGGTTCCTTAGCTCCTCCAGCTCAGATCGGAGCAGAATGTCCTTTTCTGTCTGCAGGGGGGAGGCCCCCAGGAAAGACAGAGTCAGGAGAGGCAGGGGAGGCCAGGGCAGGGTGGGAGACCCTCCAGACACTTGGCCCAGCTCTCCCTGACGCATGGCTGTCCCTCAAGAGGCTCAGCCATAAATGGGGAGGGGGACGTTCTTCCTCCTTGTGACCCCCCCACCCCGCTACTCCTGAGCCTCCAGGTAACATGGTCACCTCCTGTCTCACAGGCCTGTCATGAGGAAGCACTTTGTAGACCCCAAAGACTTACAAAAATAGGGGTTCCTCTGAACTCTTTTCTTACCGCACAGGGAGAACCTTGCTGGGATTAGAACCTAGCAGCTCTTATTCCTCCAGTGATCCTTAGGGTCATCTAGGCCATTCCCCTGCCTCTGGGCAGGTACCCCTAAAGGACCCCCAGAGGTGAAGAAAGCATTCAAAAGGCCCTCCCTGGCGAGTATCCTGCTCCTCTCCCAGAGGAGGACCCGACACTCTGAAGGCTCTGGCCAAGATGGGCTCTCTAAAGGGCCTAAGAGAGGAGGTGAAGGGAAAGCTGGCCTGAGCAGGAAGCAGGCAGACCTGGGTTCAAATCTAGTCGCTGCCTCTGACACATTCTGGCTCTTGGGGAGCCCAGACAACTCTGTAGACCCTAAGCTGCACAGAGAAGGTCCCCCCAGCTTGGGTAGACAGGAGTCCCCCCAGGTGGCATGACCCAGCCTCAGACACCTATTGGCAGGGTCGCCTTGAGCAAGTCACTAGACTGTCTGCCTCGGTTTCCTCATCTGTAAAATGAGGATGATAATAGCGCTTCCCTCCCAGGGTGGCTCTGAGGACCACATGAAAGAGCATGCAGAGTGCTTGAGAAATGTGAGTCACCGTTGTTGTTGTCATCATTAGTATTAGTACCAGGAGCTCCCTAGTAAGAAAAGGGGGCAGGGTAGCTGTGTGACCCTCGGCAAGTCACTTACCCCCAATTGCCCCCCCAAAAAAGAAAAGGGGAGACAGAAACTTGGTAGAAGGGATTCTGTCGGAGGAGACCTGTGAAAGCAAAGAAAGGCCGCCCAGCCCGCTGCGCCCCTTCACCCGGACCGAGAAACCTCGATCTTCCTACAGTGGTTTTTTTTCTCCATTAATTTCTCTTTACAGATGGGCCCAGGGAGGTCCAGAGGCGCCGTCCCAGGCCATCCAGAGACAGCCGCAGGGAAGACGGGTGGCAGGACGGTGACGGGAGGCGGGGCCCCTGCTCGGACGGCAGCAAATTACAGTCGTGGGATGCAGGAGCCAGGAAGGACCTCAGCTACCAGCTAGTCTGGGGAAGGGATGACGGCAGAAATGTCAAGAACTGTGGAGTCCAGAGAGGGAAGGAAGCCGAAGAGGACTGGAAGTGGTCAGTGGAGCTGGGATTAAAACCCAGGTCCCCCCCGATTCCCAGGCCTGTGTTCTCTCCAACTTGGTCTGTCTGAGCCTCAGTTTCCCTATCTGTGAAAATGGGGATAACACTCTGCCCTATCTGGGATCATACAATCTAGAGCTGAGAAGACCCTTAGAACAGGGAAAGTCAGAGCTGGGAGGGGCCTCAGAACAGGGAATGTCAGAGCTGGGAAGGCCTGAGGCAAATCACTTCCTCCCTTTTAGCCTCAGTTTACTCCTCTGTAACATGAAGGGGCTGGACAGGATAACCTCTAAGGTCCCAGGTATCTGAGGGGCAGGTGCCTAGAGCCCCAGGAGCCCTGGTTCTGGCTATCTCCGCCCTCAGCCTTGTGGCCTGCAGTCATGCCCCCCAAGGGATCAGTGAGCCAGATTGCCAAACAGCAGAGCTCACTGATCAGTTACAGCACCAGCCTCTGTGTCTAGGTCAGGAAGCTTGAGCCCCCGTCGGTGATGGTGGCTGTTTCTAGTGTTGCTGGGTGACACAGCCATGAGCTGGTGCAGAAGCAAAGAGCAGCGTACAGCCTCTCTGGGGACCCCATTTCTAAGTCCAGGTAGACACAGAGAAAGGAACCAGGGCCTGGAACGCGTTCATCTCCTTCTCCCTGTCAACCTCTCCTCAGGCCAGGCCTCTGACAGCCCTGTGCCTACCTGTGAGCCTTCAGGCAGAGAGCAGAGTCACACAATCGTAGGCTTAGAGCCAGAAGGGACCCTAGAGCTCGTGAATCTATCCCCCCCGATTTTACAGAGGAGGAAAAAGGCACAGAGGTAAAGGGATTTGCCCAAGGTCACACAGATCATACGTGTCAAAGGCAGGATTTCAAGTCCAGGTCTCCCCCACTCGAAGTCAGCATTCTGTCTCCCATGCAACCTTGTCCAGGGCCTTCACTTTACAGATGGGGAGAGTGAGGCCCAAGCAGAGGCAGCAAGGCCTGCCCCGGGGCACCCAGCAGCTGGTGCCTCGTCTAGGGCCCTTTCCTGACACCGCATGGCTGATAGTACGTCCAGGAGCTCGGGCAGTCTGAGGGAGCTCTCAGTGGAAGCTGAGCCATGCTGCGTGCATTCTAAAGGGACAAAACTCCCACATCTCCATGGTGCAGTATGAGTGGGTAAGAGAAAGCTTTATCCTTGGGCTGAAAGAAGACTTTGTTTGGGGCTGTCCTGGGGCCTCAGGCCGCAAGGGGCTGAGGACAGATGTCATCCAAGGGTCTGGATAGCAGAATCCCAGGGGATGAAGCATCTATTCTAGTATGAACTTGAACAAAACCTCCTCTACAACACACCCGAGTGGCCGAACAGGCTTTGCCTGAAGACCTCAGTGCTGGGGAGCTCACTACCTCCCAAAGCAGCCCATTCTATCATGGGACAGTGAGAGCCCTGAGGGCACTATCTGTTGAGTGATGAGGTCAGGACCCAGACTGAAGGGCTGAGAAGAGGATGAAGGAGACAGGAGAGGGAGAGGTAGGAGAGTGTGGGCTGAGGGAGGAAGAGAAGGTTTGGAATCATCCTGGGAGAAGCAAAAGGACCGTCTGCAATGAGGGCCCAGGTGAAGCTAGATAGTATGGACTGACAGTGTCATCGTGGCTGCGAGAAGTCCTCAGGCTCCACACAGTAACAGGAAGAGAGGGAGGGAGGGAGGGAGGGAGGACGAAGGAAAGGAGGGAGAGAGGAAGGAAAGGAGGGAGGGAGAGAGGGAAGGGAAGAAAGAAGGAAGGAAGGAAAGGAAGGAGGGAGAGAGGAAGGAAAGGAGAGAGGGAGAGAAGGAGGGAGGGAGGGAGAGAAGGAGGGAGGGAGGAAGAAGAAAAGGAGGGAGAAAGGAAAGAAGAGATGGAGAGAAGGAGGGAAGGAGGGAGGATGAAGAAAAGGAGGGAGAAAGGAAAGGAGGGAGAGAGGAAGGAAAGGAGGGAGGGAGAGAAGGAAGGAAGGGAAGGAGGGAGGGAAGGAGGGAGAGAGGGAGAGAGGGAGGAAGGGAGAAAGGAAAGGAGGGAGGGAGAGAGGAAAAAATTGAGAAAGGTTAGAGACAGGTCCTCCTTTGTCAGGTCAGAGAACAGAGGAAGGGACCTCGGTGTGAGTATGGTTTTCATCTCTTGCTAGCCTTCTTTTGCATAAACAGAGAAAGTAAGAGAGAAAGAATCTGGCCTGAGTGTTGGGGTCACCATGGCAACCGCTTGGGGTCCAGAGGCCACAGTCTGGAATGTGGTTTCACAGTGAATAAGTAACCCAGAACAATACAGGTTTTTCTTCAGACAGCAGTGTCACCCACCAGAAAACTAAACAAAAACTGAACAAAAGTCTTTCCTCAAGGGAGCCCACACCCTGGGAGTCAGAGCTAGCAGGGACCTTTGAGACCATGGCCTGTGGAGAGAGTAGGTGGGGAAACTGAGGCATAGCCTTGCCCTCATACACAGGGTCACAGAGCTGGAAGGTGGAATTTGAGCCCAAGGTCCTTTTAGCTCTACTGGTCATGGGCTCAGAACTTTAGATGGGGGGGGTCATTCTAGTGCACCCCTTCCACTTTGCAGAGGAGGAAACTGAGACTCAGAGCAGTTCCATGGTTTGCTGTAGTGGCACAGCCACCTCATGTCAAAGGGGAGATTGGAAGCCAGACCTTCTGACTCCAAGCCCAGCAGTGTCTCCCCCACCACACCTCCCCTCCTGGGGCCTCCGCCCAGCCGTTCAGACTCTGAGGCACCTCAGTCCTCCCTGGCCGATGTGTGAAGCCCTCTGGAGGGCCCTGCTCCTGATCAAAGCTCCAGTGAGAGCCTTCCTTCAAGGCTTCCCTTCCCCCTCTGAGATGCTGTGGGTCAGTGGTCAAAGAATGAACGGATCACAGAGGCCATTCACAAGCACCCCCAGACCAAGGGTCTGCAGAGGGGGCTCAGGTCACAGATAAAGGCCTGAGAGAGGTCGGCTCCAACAGGAGCCTGAGAAGCCCTGGGGATTATCCCACAGATAAGAGTAGCTGGAAAAGCAGAAAATCCACAGTATGCCATTTGTAAACAAGGGCAAACATCCCCATGGCCTGCCCCCAAACGGGGATGGGAGCTGGCTTGGGCCCTGGAGAGAGAGAGGGGATAAGGGAGGAAGAAGAGGACAGGGGGATTCCCCCTGAAACAGGAATCGTGGGGGCCCTTAGAAGTCATTGATCAATGGGGCAGTGAGGTGGCGTGGTATATAGTGCACCAGCCTTGGAGTCAAGAGGACCTGAGTTCAAATCTGGCCTCAGACCAAACACTTCACACTTACTAGCTTTGTGACCCTGGGCAAGTCACTTAACACCAACTGCCAAAAAAAAAAGTCATCAATTATACAGAAGGTCCCGCCAGAGAGCACAGAGTGCAAGCCCAGAACCAGGAAGACTCCTCTTCCCCAGTTCAAATCCTGCCTCAGACACTCACTAGCTGTGTGACCCTGGGCAAGTCACTTCACCCTGCTTGCCTCAGTTTCCTCATCTGTAAAATGAGCTGGACAAGGAAATGTCAAACCATTCCAGTATCTCTGCCAAGAAAACCCCAAATGGGGTTGCAAAGAGTTGGATGAGACTGAAAAAACTAAACCTCATACAGAATAGGGAAACTGAGGCCCCGTAACTTGCCCAAGGCCATTGTTAGGATCACAGATCTAAAACTGGAAGGGACCTTCAGGCAAGAAGTCCCTTAACAGCTATGAGCCTCAGATTCTTCATCTGTAAAATGCAGATAATGGGAGGGGAGGGAGAGGGGCCAGCAGGGCCTAAGTCTCGTAGAAGACATCCACTGAGCTGAGGGAAAGGCAGAAGGAACTTGGCGAATTCTCGAGCCCTAGAGGTCCCATGAGAGCTGTCATCAGAGCGTCCCCAAACTTGTCTCTCCCCACGAGCATTTATTAAGCATCAGGCCTGGGGTGGGCGCTGGGGATGCCAAGACCTTCCCTAGGTCCCACTGCCCTCAAGAAGCTTCCATTCTACTGGGGGCCGGGAGAGTAGATCCAGGCAGCTTTGTGAGATCAGGGGACGCTTCCCCGGGAAGGTGCCTGAGCTGGGCCTGGAGGGAAGGCCAGGAGGGGCAGCCGAGTCGAGCGCAGACACGTTGGAGCCGACCTGTGCCTTCGGGCTAGGGCATATTCGGAGACCCAGGGACCAGGACTGACCTGATTGGCAAAGAGCAGGTGGCAGACGGTGTGGTCCTCGGGGTCCTTCATGATGGCACGTATTAACTGCAGCATCGGGGTGATGCCTGGAAGAAAACGTGTGTGTGTGGACCCCCTCCTTCCCCCACCCCCAGCTTTGGGCTGGGGCAGGGGGCACAGGCATAAACGAACCCCACATCCAACCAAGAGTGCATTTGAGGCAGAGCCCGGACAGTTGGAGTGCACAGGCCCTGACCTAGGACCCGGGGTCCAGCCGTTGTTCAAGCAGAATGGGAACAGTTCTAGAGCATCAGCAGGAGAATCCCCCGAGCCCAGGGGACGCCCTTACCAACTGTCCACAAGCTGCTAACAACCTTTACCTGCCCTCACTTTCTTGGGCTGCTTCTTACAACCTTGGGGCCTGCCTTTAAGGGAAGAGTGTTGGACATTTTTATCAAAGGGACTGTTTATCTAAACTGCCAGGCTCTGCGTGATCCACCTCCACTGTGGCAGCCAGGGAGGGCCTTGTCCCACCAGGGGGCCCCAGGGAGCCCAGCTTCCAAGCTGAAGCAGGCGGGGCGGGCAAGTGGAGCCCAGCGCCCCAAAGATTCTTCCTCACCTACCTGTCCCTCCTGCGATCATGCCCAGTGATTTCACCATCTTGATGGCAGGTTCTGACTTCTTGTCGGGGCGGATGGCAAACATCCCTAGAAGACAGACCATTATAGGAAGCCAAGAGGGACCCAGGAGCTTTGAAAACGTGCCTCCTACATGGGGGGCAGATGTGGAAGCTACCAAAGCAGCCATGTGAAAAACCAGAGCTAGGGCCAGGACGTGGGCCGTCATCACCCCAGCCTCCATGTGTAACATCCAGAGAGCCGGAGGGATTGCCCCAGCTCACCCACCCAGAACAGAGCCCAGAGGTGATCGAAACGCAGGTCCATCAAAGGACTCCTTCCCCCAAGTCCCACGTGAAGACTACAGAAACCTGCAAGAAAGCTAGGGTCTTGTTTGGATAAATAATTCACCTTTTCTGAATTAAAAGTGAACCTGAAGGCTGCATAATTATAATAATCAGGATGACTGGCCTTGAAGACGAGGTGAAAAATGCACTTTTCACTATAGCGTGGCATGGCAAAGACTACAAACTTTGCCCTGGTGGGGTTTACGGCCGGAATGCAGAGCTGCTTCACTCTCAGGAAAACTAGAAACCCATTTGACCATGTTAAAAACAAAAATCAGGTGATACTGTTTTGTCACTGTTCATTGGGTTCAGTCATATCTGATTCTTTGTGACCCCATTTGGAGTTTTTTGGGTTAAGATACTAGAGCAATTTCCTTCTCCAGCTCATTTTACAGATGAGGAAACTGAGGCAAACGGGCAAGTGACTTGCACAGGGTCACACAGCTAGTAAGTATCTGAGGCTAGATTTGAACCCAGGAAAATGAGTCTTCCTGATTCTAAGCCCAGTGCTCCAGGCACTACAGTGCCACCTCGCTGCCTGATTTTATCAATAGATGCAGAGAAAATTTTCAACAAAATCTAACACCCATTCCTACTGAAAAAACCTAGAAACCAAAACAAAACAAGAAAAGATTAAAAAAAGAAAGAAAAAACCTAGAAACCATAGGAATACATGGCCATGTCCTTGATATGCAAAGTAGAACCTATCTGATAGCAAGAGCCAGTCTTATCTGTCATGGGGGTAAACTAGAGACTCCCCCATAACATGGTGGTGGGGGGGAACAGGATGGCCATTGTCAGCCCTCCCACTCGCCATAGTGCCAGAAAAGCTAAGTGTAGCAATAAGGTAAGAAAAAGAGACAGAGGGAATAAGCAGAATTAAAGAGGAAACAAAATGACGGATTTGGGCCAATGATGTCATGGTCTGAGAGTGTTATCTGCAGAACCAGCTGAGACGATGAACCACTCTGGTAAAGCTGTAGGGCGTAAAGCAAACCCACATAACTCGTCCCTATTTCTGCATATTACCCACACAATCCAGCAGGAAGAAAGAGAAGGAGAAATTCCACTTAAAATAACTATAGTAAATATAAAATGTTTGGAATTCTGCCTTCCATCTGCATCCACAAACACAGGAACCATAGAAGCACAATTATGACTCTTTACACCAGAGCTAAATAACTAGAAAGATATCACCTGCTCATGGGTGGACCAAACTAATAGAATAAAAATGATATTACTTAGATTATTTTATTTATTCATATCAATCAAATGACTAAGGGATTACTTTATGGAGCTGGTAGAAATACAAACAAAATTCATCTAGAGGAACAAAAGGTCAAGAATATAAAGGAAAACTAATAAAAAAAAAAAGCAGTAACAGCCCTGTTGTGTGATGACTAATGGTGATAGACTTAGCCCTTCCCAGCAATACAAGGATCTAAGACATCTCCAAAGGTCTCATGATGGAAAATGGGATCCACAAAGAAGAAAGAACCATGGAGTTTGAATGCAGATCGAAGCAGACTATTTGCTCTTTTTTTTTCCTTCTGTTTTGTTTTGTTTCTTCTTTCTAGTGATTTCTCCCATTGGTTCTAACTCTTCTTTACAACACGATTAACGTGAAAATATGTTTAATAGGAATGTATTTGTAGAGCCTATATCACATTGCATGCTATCTTGGGGAGGGAGAGAAAATTTAAAACTCGAAACCTGGAAATGAATGCTGAAAACGAAAAATAAATTAATTAATAAAAAAAGAGGTTCTTCACTCTCTAACATATTTGTGACTTTCAGTGAATAAATAGTTATAACTTTTAGGGGTTTTTTTTGTTTTGTTGTTGTTTTAGGCAATTGAGGTTAAGTGACTTGCTCAGGGTCACACAGCTAGTAAGTGTCAAGTGTTTGGTCTGAGTTTAGATTTGAACTCAGGTCCTCCTGACTTCAGGGCCAAGTGCTCTATCCACTGCTCAACCTAGCTGCCCCCATGACTTTTAATTTAAAAAAAAAAAGCAGGAAGGGGGACTAACAGTACCAGATGTACAATTACAAAAATAATTAGGTAGTGCTTAAATAAACATGTTGATCAGCAGAATACCAGGTAAGAAACACATAGAAAGCAAATGAGCCCAACAACCTACTGTTTGATAAACCCAAAGATCCCAGCTATTGGGGAAAAAACTCACTATTCTTCAAAAACTGTTTGGAAAAGTGGAAAGTAGTCTGGAAGAAACCAGGTCTAACCTAAACCTTCCACCATGTGCCAAGATAAGTGCCCAATGACTTGGACATAAATGGTAACATAAACAAATTACAGGAGCAAGAAAGAAATTACCTTTCATTACACTGTTTTTGATGCAGGATTGATGCACTTTTAGGTCTATACCCCAAAGAGATCAAAGCAAGAGGAAAAGGACCCATATGTACAAAAATATTTATAGCAGTTCTGTTTGCAATGGGAAAGAATTGGAAGCTAAGAAGGTGCCCATCAATTGGGGAATAGCTGAACAATTTATGGTATATGAATATGATGGAATACTATTGTGCTATAAGAAGTGATGAGCAGGATGCTTTCAGAAAAACCTGGAAAGGCTTGTATGGACTGATGCCAAGTGAAATGAGCAGAACCAGGAGAGAACAATTTATGCGATAACAACAATATTACAAAGATGAGCAGACTTTGAAAGACTTAATAACTCTCAGAAACACAATGACCAACCACAATTACAGAACTGATGATGAAAGGTGCTGCCCACCTCCTGCTACAGAGGTGACAGACCCAGAGTGCAGACAGAAGCACTCAAGCTATATGTTGGCTAGTTTTAATCAACTGCCTTGTTTTTCCTTTGCTTTTTTCCCCTCATTTTCTGTTACGTTCTTTGTTATTCACTGGGTAAAAGGAGAAGGATCTCTTTGGAAGTCAAGGTGATGTAAAAAACACAAGATGGCAAAAGCTGAAACCAATTTACCTTTACCACGGTAGACCAGCAGTCCACTGGGGCCTCTGAAGTCAATGGTGTCACCAATTTTCAGATTCTCCAGGTACTGGGACATCTTCCCGCCAGCAGGAAACTTAGGATTCGTGTCTTTGAAGTAAATCTAGAAAACATTGCCCCCACCACCACCATTTAAGTCAAACCCCAAGGCCAGCAGCCATCTATAGTCTGGGTCAGCCCCTCCTCCTGGGGGCACCTCCCAAACTGGGGGGCTTCTAGCTATCTCCTGGCTGCCCTGGGCCCCCCAGCAGGGCCCATCCTTCTCATTCATTAGCCCTGACCCTTATCTTCCCCCCCCCACCACCACCCTGAGTCCTCAAGGAGCAGTCCTATTGGAAAACAACCTGACCACTTAAGTAAAAGTAACATAAAAATGATTGATAACAATTTAATGTCAGAGCTGGGAGAGACCTTAGCAATAAAATCACCCCTTTCATTCTGTGGGTAGGGAATCATGAGATCCTAGGCATGGAGCTGGGAGGGACCTCAGAGCCCACGTAGGTCCAACATTTCACAGATGGGTAAACTGAGGCACAAAGAGGAAAATATGACTCAGGGTCACATAAGCAATAAGCATTAGAGGTAAGAGTTGAACCCAGGTCTTTGGCCTAGAGGGTCAATGCTCTTCCCATTGCACCATACAGCTTCCCATCATTCAGGTCCAGAGAAGACCGTCATTTACTCAAGGTCACATAGCAACATTAGGCTCCCCAAGGATGCTTGTATCTAAAATTCTAAGTCCCCCCTAGGAAGTGCATACCTCAAGTTGAAATTTCAGACCCTTTGGCAGGCTGGTTAGGGAATAAGGAAGAGAGAGAAGAAGAAAGAGAGCCCTGAATTCAGCGTCTGAGAAGCTGGGTTTGAACCCCACTCTGCTGGTCACGTGATGCTATGGGCAGTCCCTTCACCTCAGGCTCATTGGCCTGGATGGTCTCTAAGGTTCCTCCCAGCCCTGTGTCATACAGTCCCAGGAAAGGGTCTTTGGGGGTGGGGTATTCTGGTTGCCTCTCCAGCCCCTACGACTCCACCCCCAAAACATGCTCACACCACTGCCTGATGCCCTGGGATGACTCCACCCTACATGGCGAGAAGGCCCAGCCTCACCACTCCCTCTCTACCTCCACACACATTGGACCCTAGGGACAAGTGAAAGTCATCAGCTCCTATAGATTTAATGACCATCGCTATCTTGCTGCCCTCACCTCTCCTAAAAGCTGGTCTCACATCTCCAGCTGTCTACTGGGCATCACAGGATGTCCACCAGGCACTTCACACTCAACGTGTTCATCATTGCCCCCCCTCCCCCACCAACTCCTCCTCCCTTCCTGGTTTGCCTATCACCCCCAAGGGCACCACCGGCCCCCAAGTCCTGCAGGTTCACAGCCTTTGGCCCGTTTCATTCTCACCTCTCGCTCTCTCCCACCCCACAGATCCAGATTTTACCTTTGTAATATCTCTCAACACCTCCTGGCCAGCATGGCGCCTCCAAAGGCTTTGCTGGGCCACAGAAATCTGTAAGCCCCTGGCGTGTGGGGAGTGGGGGAGGGAGACGGAAATTCAGCAGATTCTGAAGGATAGTGATGGCTGGATCTCCTTAGCTAGAAGTTAAACAGGGGGCTCCAGTCCCACGATGGAAAAAAAAAAGTAGTGAAGAACAGCTCCTTGATGGCGCAGAAGAAATGCCCAGGCTTCTCCAATGCCAGCAGTTGGCAGCCGCCCGCCCGGGCACCTTGGGGGAGGGGGGCTCACCTTGATAACCAGATCCACGAAGCCCTTGTCATCGTCACTGGACACTGGGGTGTAGGGCCGGATGACCAGGTTCCCATCAATCCGGGCTGAGAGGTAAATGTGCTGACCTGAGGGAGGATGGAGCAGGAGGTGGGGGCTTCAGGGTGGCCCTCTAGGGTAGGAATTCCTCCCCTTGTTTGTGCTGTGACCGCCCTTGGCCAATCAGCCTGGGGAAGCCCTTGGTGGCCCGTTTCAGAATCATGGGGTGAAATCTATTGTTGCTCAGTCGTGGCCGACTCATTGTGACCCCATTTGGAGTTTTCTTGGCATAGATACTGGGATGGTGTGCCATGTTGCGAAATGCATCGCGTGTCGCAAAAGAAACTGATTATATTGGAATATGGCAATTAGAGAGTGAAGCAAGCTTGAAGAGATCAGAGTAAGAAGTCACGATTGAGGAGGAAAAAGAAGAGGAGGAGGAGGAAGAGAAGAAAGAGGAAGAAGAGGAAGAGGAGGAAGAAGAGAAGAAAGAAGAGGAAGAGGAGGAGGAAGAGGAGAAGAAAGAAGAAGAAGAGGAGCAGGAAGAAGAGGAGGAAGAGGCAGCAGCAGTGGGAGCTCATCCCCACTCCCAGCAGTCATGGCCCAGTGGTTGACACCCAGTAATCAGCACCCTGGAACGCCAGAGTACAAAATTGGAGTCCCCAGGCCAGACATTCATCCTTGGCCTTCAGGCTGAGTCACCAGGAGCTCACACGGAAACGGTACGACTTACTTTTTTCCCTTTTATTACATATATGAAAATGCCCATTTGATTTGGCATTTACATTTAGCCTAAATATAAGTTAAATTTTAAAAAATGAGTTCCCAGCCTCAAAGGAGAGACTGTCTCCCCTTCTTTGGCCAGGACAGCTAAGGAAGCCTGCCTACCTTGTCCTACTCCAGGGTGGGACCATCAGTTTGGTTGAACTGCCTTTATTTTCCCTTTCTTTCTTATTTTTGATCACAAAAAGTAGAATTCTGGATGGGGCAGAGAAGGGACACATATCCATCCACACATTTCCATATGTATATATGGGACCTATATGCATATATACAAAACGTACACCCCCCCACCCCACCCCCAAAGAGAGATAATGCCAAATGAAAAGATCACGACCGAGGAGGAAAAAGAAGAGGAGGAAGAGGAGGAGGAGGAAGAGGAAGAGGAGGAGGAGGAAGAAGAGGAAGAGGAGGAAGAGGAGAAAGAGGAGGAGGAGGAGGAAGAGGAGAAAGAGGAAGAGGAGGAGGAGGAGGAAGAGGAGAAGAGAGAGGAAGAGAAGGAGGAAGAAGAGGAAGAGGAGGAAGAGGAGGAGGAAGAAGAGGAAGAGGAGGAAGAGGAGAAAGAGGAAGAGGAGGAGGAGGAGGAGGAAGAGGAGAAGAGAGAGGAAGAGAAGGAGGAAGAAGAGGAAGAGGAGGAGGAAGAAGAGGAAGAGGAGGAAGAGGAGAAAGAGGAAGAGGAGGAGGAGGAGGAGGAAGAGGAGAAGAGAGAGGAAGAGAAGGAGGAAGAAGAGGAAGAGGAGGAAGAGGAGAAAGAGGAAGAGGAGGAAGAGGAGAAGTAAGAGGAAGAAGAGGAAGAGGAGGAGGAAGAGGAGGAAGAGGAGGAGGAAGAGGAGAAAGAGGAAGAAGAGGAGGAGGAGGAGGAAGAAGAGGAAGAGGAGAAGAAAGAAGAAGAAAAATTAAACTGAAACGAAAGGAAGAATGTTTGTGACCAGGAGAGCTCACAGCCTTATTGACCACCTATGGTTAAGACACTGGGTGTTCACGAGAATCTGTCCAGGGACCAGACGGGCCACACAGAAAACGCACAAGAAAATGAAGAGGGAGGCTGGAAGCGGCTCAGCTCAGACCCCTGCCCCATGAGCTCCCAGCACCCACTCCTCCCACCCTCCCCATCCCCACTGCTGGGGCCCAAGCGTGGCCTGTCAGACCCCCCGTGGAGCAGGCCAGGAGAGGACTCACCGATGGGGAGGCCCAGCACGTGCTGTGGAGACGGGAGGGCGAACCGGAACCTCCGTGTGTCATGGCTGATGCTCTGGGAGGGAGAAAAACAACGTTCTAATCAACAGCAGTCAGAGCAGCAGAGCCGGGCCCAAGGCGGGCCCTTGTTGCTGGGTTCTCCCGTGCCAGGACGTCCGCCCCGCTGCACTCAGAGCTTGTCGGTGCCCTGCCTTACAGGCGGCGTCCAGTACGGACCCCACTGCCCCATAGGAGGCAGAGGGGGCAGAGTCCAGGGCACGCTCACCCCTGTGCCTCTTAAACGCATTCTCAGCCGATGGGCGTCTCTGCTTTGTTTGGGGTGTTTGTTACCACAGCCCTTTTGTAGGCGCCTAAGCTGGCAGCCCACAGAAACACCCCCTCCTATCCCTCCTATCCTTCCAAGGCTGAGCGGCCCTTACTCCTCGTGACCCAGCTGGGCTTGAGCTGAGGCAGACAGAAAGCCCCATCTCTCCGGCCGGTGGCTGCTCCCCACCTGTAATCAATGCCCATCCCAGCCCCCCAGGTCCTGGTGGGGACTGTAGCAGGGAGGACCAGAGCCCAGCACCCATAAGAGGCTGGCAGATTGGGGCCAGAAAACCCCAATTAGGATCAGGTGAGCTAACGGAGGCTTAGCCTGGAAAGGAGAAGGCTCTAGTGGGGGCCGAAAGGCATTCACTGTTCTTAAGGACGATTGTTTGACTAGGACCCAGGGCACAGAATTATGGGGAGACTCAGTGTAATGAAAAACCTAAGAATCAGGGCTCTTCATGTATAAAAGTGCTTACTGTTTCAAGGAGGAGGAAGGGAGAGAGGAAACTTAGAAATCAAAATTTCAAAAAATGAATGTTAAAAATTGTCTTTACATGTACATGGGGGGAAAATAAAATATTACTTAAAAAAAAAAGAGGTTTTTCAGAGGTGGAACCAGCCGCTTTGAGAGGTAGTGAGTCCCCGGGCACTAAAAGGTCTTTCAGCAGGGGCTTCTTACCAGGAATGACAGAGAGGGGATTTTCTGTAGGCAAAGGTAGACTAGAGACCAGGTGAGCTATTTTACCAACCTGAATGGTGTCCTCCCACCCAGGTCTGGAAGGGAAAAGCCCGGAGCCAATGGGGTCCCACTCCCCTCACAAAGGAGTAGGGACAGAGGGGCATGGCAGGGCAGGAAGCTTGGCCAGGTTCTCATTCAATCAAGTCCCTCCTCAAAAACAATTCCTAGCTCCTTATTGACCTAATGAACAGACCATCCCAGGAATTCTGCTCTGCCCCAAGCCTCCATTTCCAGCCTCAACTCCTCCTCCTACTGAGCTCCTCCATTACTATCAGTGGGCGGGTGGCTCGGCCACCTGGACTTTCTGGGCCTCAGTTTCCTCATCTGTAGAATGGCCCTCCCAGATCTAGATTAGGGATCTGATCACATGACTACCTGTGTGACCCTGGGCAAGTCACTTAAAATCTCATGTTTCATTTTCTTCATGGTTTTGGGAGGCTTGGAAAGAGCCTCCTGAGGCTTCCTATGCTGACAAGCTTCTTGCTCGGACATCTTCATACTTGACATAACCATCATCCCAGGACAAAATGACTCAGGATGTTTGGTGAGCGGCTAGACACTCCTAAGAAGTCTGGATGCTGAGGGTGAGGCTGGAGCCTGGATTATTTAACTACAGGCATGGTATGGAGGTGGCCTATTATCCCTGGGAAGGAGCTACTCTGGGCTCTACCCATCTTGGAAAAGAGAAGGAAGGAATCACAAAATGTCAGTGCTGGGAGGGGCCTGAGAGCAGGGAATGTCAGGGCTGGGAGGGGCCTGAGAGCAGGGGATGTCAGGGCTGGGAGGGGCCTTAGAACAGGGGATGTCAGGGCTGGGAGGGGCCCGAGAACAGGGGATGTCAGGGCTGGGAGGGGCCTGAGAGCAGGGGATGTCAGAGCTGGGAGAGGCCTGAGAACAGGGGATGTCAGGCCAATTTTGGAACCCTCCAAATTCTGTAAAACCAGGCTCCAGAGTTTGCTGGTAACTCTTTTTCGGGGAATTTCTGGGAGAACATGGACAAAAAGCCCAGAGGCCAAGCAGACCAGGATGGGTTGCAATCTACACTGGTAGAAGGACTATACCCCTACAGATGAGATCCCAGAGAGACCCAAAGGAGAGGGGAAAGGGAGGAAAGAAGGATTTACTAAGTCCTCCTTACGTGCCGAGCACCGCTAAGTGCTTTATGATGAGATAATAATTTCACTGGATCCTCACAACAACCCTGGGAAGCGGGTGCTGTTATCATCCTCATTTTACAGATGAAGAAACCGAGGCAGGCAGAAGTAGAATGACTTGCCCAGGGTCCTACAGCTAGTAAGTGTCTGAGGCTGTATTTGAACCCAGATCTTGAGACTCCAGGCCCAGTGCTGTGTGCACTGTGGTGCCCCCTAACAGCCTCTAAGCAGCAAAGCAGAATGGCTCATCAGGACAGGGCACCCAGGATGGGCTGAAGGAGCTGAGGGTGTTTAGACTGGAGAAGAGAAGGCTTGGGGGACATGAGGGTTGTCTTCCAACATCTGAGGGGCTACCATGTTCTGCTTGGTCCCAGGGGGCAGAGCAGAGGACAAGGGAGGAGAGACCCAGGGGCAGATTTGGGTTGGATAAACTGGAAAGAACTCCTGACCAGCAGAGCTACCTCCAGCAATGGACATGAGGTAGTGAGCTCCTCATCCCTGGGGCAGTTCAGCAAAGGCTGGATGACAACTTGAGTCTACAAAGAGCCTGTGGTCACAGGGCTGGAGGTTGGAAGAGACTTCTCTCAGGGTGCTGCATATTTCCACGCATATAAACCTCTTCACCTCTGATTGTCTCAGTCTCCTCATCTGTAAAATGGGATGACCATGCCTCATAGGGATAAATGTAAGTTACACCGGGTTCTTGACTGCACCGATACAAGACAGGGGGAGGCGCATCCCCACGATATAAGCCATGCTGAAGAAACTGGGAAGGCTTAGCCGGGAGCTGGGTCTCCTGACCCAGAGGGGCCAAGAGGGACCATCTTTCAGTATGTGAAGGTCTGTCCCAGGGAGAGGAACCTGTTTGGCCCCAAGGTCTAACAGGGGTTGATGGGTGGAAATCGCATCTGGCATCAGGAAAAACATGTGGGTAAAGAGAGCTGTCCCAGAGTAAGGTAGTGAGCTCCCTGTCCCCAAAGGCACCAGAGCAGTCTGGCTGGCCACTGGCCCAGGGCGTGGTGGGGCGGATTCTAGCTCCTCTGCAGAGTGAGGCCCCTGGAGCTCCGCTGGGAGAGTCACTCACTGCCTGCCTTGCCCTACTTTGCAGGGCAGAAGAAGGTGGGCATATCAGGGTTGGTGAAAGTAAACAATGGGTCACGTCAGGGAACATTACCTGGCCAGGCCCTGGGAGCCTGGAGCGGGGAGCCAGGCCAGCCATGAAGTCATCCGGGGGAAGAAGTACAGAGGAAAAGTCTGCAGGGCTGGTTTTCAAGTTACTCAACTCATGTTTTAAAAGGGGGAGGAGAGGAAGAGAATTTTAATAGGCGTGTGGGTCGGCTTCAGTCCTTCCTGTTTGTGTGGAACATTTAAGTCTGATCCAGAAAAAGTCAAGCCGGGTTCCCCAGCCCAGAGCCCGGAGCAAATGGAACAAGGCCTGAACCTGGACCTGGCCTGAGCGGCCCAGTGGACAGAGCGTTGGCTTTGGAGTCAGGAGATGCTTAAGCTGTGCAACCCTGGTGAGTCACTTGGCTGCTCCCTGCCTCAGTTCCCTCATCTGTAAAATGAGGATGATAATATCTACTCCCCAGATTAGATGGAAATAACATGGAAAGAATGTGGTTTGCAAGCCTTGAAAGCTCTCTAGGAATGGGAGCTATAATTATCATGCTTGTCATGGGATGAAGGAGAGTGCTACGTAAATGCTGTTATTATGAATATTATTACCATTATTATCAGCTCAGAGGTAGGCACACACGGGAAGGCTAACCCCACACTGAGCATCTTTGTTTCTTTCCTGGCCAAAGAGAGGGCTCTGAATTAAGTCAGGGACCTGGGCTTCAGTCCCAGATCCGCTACTAACCAACTGTGTGGCTTTGGGCAAGTAATTGCACCTCAATCAATCAATCAACCTGTATGAATATGCCCACCTTGTGCCAGGCCCTGGGGACGCAGGCACAAAGAATAAGACAGTCCTTCTTTTATTCCTGTTGGTAAAAAGAGGAGGGCTGGGCCGAATTGGAATCACAGGAGTCAGAAGGGACCAGCCCTCCACCTCATCCAAGAATGCCTGCTAGACAGTCATCTGACCTTTGCCTGAATGCCTACAGTGATGAGGGCAGGGGGAGGCAGGGGGGCTCATCACCCCTGGGGCAACTCCTTCCCAATTAGAACCCCCCAAAGTCAAAAGTATTCCTTATGCTGACCTGAAATCTTTCTTTTTGTGATTTCACCCACCAGTCCTGGTTTCTCCTTCTGGGACCCCATAATTAAGTATAACCCATCGAGGCTGCCTCTCAGACCCTGGGTCCTGTCTTTGCCCTTGTCTCTTCCCCCCTCTAGCTAGGCCTCAGTCTCCCTTTCTGTAAATTGAGGGCCTCAGACGCCCCTTCCAGCTCTGCACATCCAGTTTTCCCTCCTTACTCCCTTCTTTCCATAGATTCTGTCCTCCAGGCTTAACATTCTTTGCTCATTCAGCTGTTTCTCTTAGGACGTGCCTTCTGAAGGCTCAGCCAGGCTGGACGTGCCCCAGGGCTAAAGTCTGGGAACGGTCTCTGATTTCTCAGATTTAGCCTTCCTCAGTCTGACACGAGGTCTGTCCCTTAACTGTGTTCTGTCCTCCTGTCTAGGACACCCTCCTTTCTGCCCTGCCCTTTCTCTGGAATCCCTCCTAGGAACTTTGGAATCAGGCTCTCTAAGTTACTGAGCTAAGCATACATTTTGACCCAGCAATGCTAAGTCTATGCCCCAAAGAGATCAAAGAAAGAAGATAAAGGCACCATGTGTACAACAATGCTGATAGCAGCTCTTTTTGTGGTGGAAAAGAATTAGAAACAGGGGGTGCCCGTCGGTTGGGGAATGGCTGAACAAGTTGTGGGACATGAAGGTGATGTAACGCTATTGTGCTGTAAGAAATGGGGAAGGGGGTGGTTTCACAGAACCTGGGAAGACGTGTCTGAACTGATGCAAGATGAGGTGAGCAGAACCAGGAGAGCAATGTATACAATAAGACATAGCGGAAACAAGCAACTTTGAAAGCGGTAAGGATTACTGATTGATGCAATGACTCATCGTGATGAAGCCTGCAGCTCACCTCCTAACAGAGAAGGGGTGACCTCAAGGGGAATACTCAAACACAGATCCTGGCTAATGCAGGGGCGTGACTAAACATAGGTTGTCACTTTTCTTTTATTCTCTGTGCACAGGGAGGGGGAAGGAGCAAAGAAGAGTTTGTAGGGAAAGAAAATAGATTTTTATTAATTAAAAAAAGAAAGATGTAAAATAAAAGTGAAAAAAATTAATATATAGAAGAATCCTATTGCTTTCTGCATTGAATAGCTTTTCTGATTTTTCTTCAAAGCCCCTCTAGGCCCAGGGTAGGAGTTACTCAGCCCTCCAGAGGTGCATGGGATAGATGAGTATCCCCCCGGCTCTGTACCTAGTCAGAGCTCAGTAGACATTAGCTACTGGTGATGGGACCTGGGATCTGGGATCTGAGATCCAGAGGCAGAGGGGACACAGCCCCCCACCCAGTCCAACCAAGAAGGGGCTAATTCAAAGGGCACTCGATCCCTCTGACTTTCCAGTACAGTGCCCTTGCTCAAAGGCCCCCAGGAAGGAGTATCCCCAATGCGGGGGTGTCTCAGCGTCCCCACCCAGGCTGGGCCCTATCACTCACCTCTTTGTCAATCAGCCTCAACGGGTACTTCACCTCAGGGTTCTCTAGGGTGATGGGGGGAGCCGGCTTCCCAAAAAGCTTCATGAAAAGGCTGTAGATGAACCAGACAGGGGATAGCACAAAGCCACCCAACTGCAAAGAAATGAAAAAAAAGAAAAAGGTCATCATGGGCCCATTGTGAGCCAGTAAGGGGAGAAGAGATGAGGCATCTGATACTTATGTTGGTGGGAAAACTTGGTCTCAGTGAGACCCTTCCTTGGCAGTTTGTCAGGGTGTCCAGCAACGCCAGCTGCCCAGCCCTCAAAGGGCCGGGGGAGGGGGGGGACCCTGAAGGCCGTCGTGAAACTCTTTTATTTTCCAGATGAGAGAACCCAAGGAGAGGAAAGGACTCATCCAAGGTCATGTAGATAGGGCCAGGACTTGGCTGAAGACAGGTCAGGGCTGGCCCACAGCAAGAGAAGGAGAGTCAAGTTGACCTGACTCACCCCTGAATGTGGGTCAGTCCCCATTCTGTGTGCTCTCCCCAGGCAGACTCACTCTGCCCCTAAACCCTATGTCCTTCCCCAGCCTCAGATAAATGTAAAGGATTGTCCCCCTCCCCCTTACACACACACACACACACACACACACACACACACACACACACATACACACACACCCCTCCCCTTCTTATTCTTTGTTATAAGGGATGGATCTCTGGGAAGGGAGCAAGGAGGGGTATGTTGGGAAGTACCAGTGATGTAAACACAAGAGATCAATAAACATATATTTAAAGACAATATATGTGAAAAATGTAAAATATTATTATAATTACCAAGGGGAATTTCTAAAGCTCTCGAGCCCCTGTTAGCCAAAGAGAGACTGCAAGATGGAGTCAGGAAGACCTGGGTTCAAATCCTGCCTCTGACACTCATTAGCCCTCAGACCCTTAAACTCTCCCATCCTCAGTTTCCTTAGCCATAAATTGGGTCCATTGATATCCCAGAAGCACCAGGGCTTGTGAGACTCCAGTAAAGCTCTTGGGAAAACAGCTTTTTAAAAGTGGGCAGCTAGGTGGCACTGTGGATGAAGGCAGGAGGTCCTGAGTTCAAATCCAGACTCATACACTTACTAGCTGTGTGACCTTGGGCGAGTCACTTCACCCTATTTGCCTCAGTTTCCTCATCTATAAAATGAGCTGGAGAAGGGAACAGCAAACCACTTCAGTATCTCTGCCAAGAAAACCCCAAATGGGGTCACAAGAGTCAGACATGACTGAACTTAATAGAAATATTTGTTAGAAAGGTTTCTTGTTCCTTTTAAATAGGAAGCAAAGGTAAATTTTTGTTAATTGAAAATAATTATCACTTTAAAAGAATGAAATACTACAGGGTAAGAGATTTCCAGAAGAAAACTTCCCAGATGAGTGCCCCACAACATCTGTGCTTGGAGTAGATGGAAGGCCTAAAAAAGGGGGTGGGGCAGGGAGGGCTCCCAAGAGCCCCCGTCTTGGGAAAGGCCCTCGGCACAGGTCCGAGGTTATATTGGGTCTCCATGCTCCCAGCCAACTGTGTCAAAAAGCCTTCCAGGAAGCCCCCTCCCCCCAAGCCAGCAGAGGGGCTGAGCCCAGCTATCTCCTTTCCTCCATCCTCTCACCCCAGACTCAACCACAAAGACCGCAGAGTCACGAAGCCACTGAGGCCACTCCATCTGGGCAGGCTCTGAGCCGGGATCCCTGCCTCCTCCAGGAGGCCAACGGGCCGGCCCGGCCTCTGCTGAAGACTCCAGCAATGGAGAACCCAGGCTGCCTGGTCTGCTTTTAGGAGGTCCCATCACTCCATAAGCAACGGGCAGGTATCGGGCTAAGCCCTGGGGATATGAAAAGAGGCAAAAGACAGGCTCTGCCCTCAAGAGGCTTGCAGTCTAATCAAGTCCTTCATTACACCTAGCCAAAGCCTATTTCTCTCTAACTCTGGGTGTAGAGAGTCAGCAAACCCCCCCACACACACACACACAATAAAGACATATACACCTACAACCTACACACACCCCCATACACACTTGTACATCTGAACACAAACACACACACACACACACAATACAGACATATACACCTACAACCTACACCCCCCATACACACTTGTACATCTGAACACAAACACACACACAATAAAGACATATACACCTACAACCTACACACCCCCATACACACTTGTACATCTGCGCACAAAACACACATACACACACAATAAAGACATATATACCTACAACCTACACCCCCCCATACATACCTGTACATCTGCATACAAACACATACACACATACACAATAAAGACATACACCTACAACCTACACACCCCCATACACACTTGTACATCTGACACAACACACACACACACACACACAATAAAGACATATACACCTACAACCTACCCCCCATACACACTTGTACATCTGAACACAAACACACACACACAATAAAGACATATACACCTAAAACCTACACACCCCCATACACACTTGTACATCTGAACACAAACACACACACACACACACAATAAAGACATATACACCTACAACCTACACACACCCCCATACACACTTGTACATCTGAACACAAACACACACACACACACAATAAAGACATATACACCTAAAACCTACACACACACCCATACACACTTGTACATCTGAACACAAACACACACACACACACAATAAAGACATATACACCTACAACCTACACACACACCCATACACACTTGTACATCTGCACACACACACACACACACACACACACACACACACACCTTTTGCTCCAATTCTGTTGGGGGAGGGCCAAGCCAACCCAACCTAGTCTCCCTGGCTCAGGACAGCCCTAAAGAGAATGGATGGGAGAGGCCCCTGGAGACACCCAACCGCCGGACAAGAGGGGAGGAGACCAGAAAGAGAAAGTCCTAGGGAGGCTGCCCCCCAAAAGGAAGGAAAACAAACAAAACCACACTGAGGCAGGAGACCACCTAGTATAAGGAGAAACAAGGCTGCATCCGTCCAAGGTTATCCTGGAGTTATGGCTTAGGAAGGTAATATTAATAGTAATAATGCTTCAATAGCGCTTTACAAATATCACATCCTTTGATCCTCACAACCACCTTGAGAAGTAAATGCTATTATTATGTCCATTGTACAGATGAGGAGACAGATGTGAAGGCTTGCCAGGTCACACAGCTAATCTGAGGCTGGATTTGAGCTCAGATCTTCTGGACTCCAAGTACTGGATAATCAGGAAGATGATCCCAAATTAAAAAAAAAAATTAAAAAGAATCAAACACCTTTGCTCGTCCTCAGTGTGAGGCAGAGAAGTGAATCAGGGAGAAAGAATCCTCCCTTAGGAAGGAGGCTGCACAGGCTGCCTTGTAACTAGCTCTGCAGAGCCTGGAGCTGGGCCCCTCAAACCTAGCGTGGAAACTGAGCCCCTGGAGGGGAAGAAGCTAGAGTTCATGGCTGCTAGATGTGGAGCTGAAAGAGATCTCAGAGGTCACTTAGCGTAACTGCCTTGTTTTACAGATGAGGAAACTGAGGTCCAGAGAGTGACAGCCACAGTGTCCCATCCAAAAGGATGCGGCTTTATCAGTAGCAGGACGGGAGACCTCCAGCTGGGGGGGGGGGCGGGCCCATAGCGCTGGGAAGTGCTTTGCTCCAACGCCCTGAGGCCGTCCTCCTCTGGAACAGCACTGTGACGGGGAGCGCTGCGGAAAGGCAATGAGCCCTTGAGCACCTACTGTGTGCCAGGCACTGTGCTAAGGTTTCACAGATATGTCTGATCCTCACAACACAACTATACAAGGCAGGTGCTATTATCTTCTCCATTTTGTGGTTGAGAAAACTGAGGCAGATAGTGGTTAAATGACCTGACCAGGGTCAACTAGCTAATAAGCACCTGAGGCTGTGATCTGAACCCAGATCTTCCTGACCTCCTTCCAAATGTCCTTTCCACTGTGCCACCAGCTGCCCGGTGCATCCAGGGGCATAAAAAGTTGGCCTCAGAGTCAGGAGGGGCTGGGTTCAAATTCTCCCTCATTATACTTAACCAGCCCGTCAACCCAGGGCAAGCCAGGAAGTGTCTTCCTCTGCAAAATGGATATGTTAGCTGACTTTGGAGTGGAGCCCGTTCCAGTCCATCTCTACGATCTTATGGTTGTTAACACACATCCTGAAACGTAGTGCCCAGAACAGCACACACTCCTCCAAATGTGGCCTGACTGTACCAAGGGGCACTTCCTTCCTCTCTTCCTCTCTCCCTCCCTCCCTCCCTTCCTTCCTTCCTTCCTTCCTCCCTCCTTCCCTCCCTCCATTCCTTCCTTCCTCCCTCCTTTCCTTCCTTCCTTCCTGCCTTCCTTCTTCTCTTCCTCTCTCCCCCCTCCCTCCCTTCCTTCCTTCCTCCCTCCCTCCTTCCTTCCTTCCTTCCCTCCTTCCTTCTCTCCCTCCTTCCTTTCTTCCCTCCCTCCATTCCTTCCTTCCTCCCTCCTTTCCTTCCATCCTTCCTTCCTTCCTTCCTTCCTTCCTTCCTCCTCCCTCCTCCCTTCCTTCTTTCCTTTCTTCCTCTCTCCCTCCCTCCCTCTCACCCTCCCTCCTTTCCTTCCTTCCTTCCTCCCTTCCTTCCTCCCTCCCTCCCTTCCTTCTTTCCTTTCTTCCTCTCTCCCTCCCTCCCTCTCCCCCTCCCTCCTTTCCTTCCTCCCTCCCTCCCTCCCTTCCTTCCTCCCTCCCTCCCTTCCTTCTTTCCTTTCTTCCTCCCTCCCTCCTTCCCTTCCTTCTTTCCTTCCTTCCTCTCTCCCTCCCTCCCTCTCACCCTCCCTCCTTTCCTTCCTTCCTCCCTCCGTTCCTTCCTCCCTTCCCTTCCTTCTTTCCTTTCTTCCTCTCTCCCTCCCTCCCTCTCACCCTCCCTCCCCTCCCTTCCTTCTTCCCTCCCTCCTTCCTTCCTTCCTTCCTTCCTTCCTTCCTTCCTTCCTTCCCTCCCTCCCTCCTTCCTTTCTTCCCTCCCTCCATTCCTTCCTTCCTCCCTCCTTTCCTTCCGTCCTTCCTTCCTTCCTTCTTTCCTTCCTTCCTTCCTTCCTCCCTCCCTTCCTCCTTTCCTTTCTTCCTCTCTCCCTCCCTCCTCTCACCCTCCCTCCTTTCCTTCCTTCCTCCCTCCCTTCCTTCCTCCCTCCCTCCCTTCCTTCTTTCCTTTCTTCCTCTCTCCCTCCCTCCCTCTCACCCTCCCTCCTTCCTTCCTCCCTCCCTCCCTTCCTTCTTTCCTTTCTTCCTCTCTCCCTCCCTCCCTCTCACACTCCCTTCTTCCTTCCTTCCTCCCTCCTTCCCTTCCTTCCTATAAAGTTCCATTATCTTCTCTGACTTTCATCCTGACTCCATAATAGAAAATTCTCTTACATGCATGCCACAATAAAAACAAATTTTAAAATGGTGACTATGTAGGTAACATTTTCAACATTTCTCAAGGTGAACATATTCAAACAAAAGGTTAATTGTGTCAAACGCAGATGCACTGACTGCTCCATGAGTATGAAAACACTCTTTACTACATGGTGATGAGCCCTCTGCTATATTCTTTTCTACTCTTAAGAAAAATGCACACTTACGATTTTGCTAAAGTTTCAACTGTAGGTAAATTAATTCAAAAAGATTTTCCAAATGGAAGGAATTAATACAAATGCCCAGATGCTGTAGAGTGAATATGCATGTAAGATGGACTTCAGCCCTATGGACCTCTGATTTCGTAGGTGTGGGGGCATCCTGTCCTGCCAGAGATTACAGCCCTGTGTGCCCCTGTATACAGTTAACTGAGCTGCTCTGGTTACAAAAAGTCTTCACCCACTGGCTAACTGTGACTGCTAAGCATTTCAGATACTCGGGTTTGGGCTGCCGTGGTACCTACACTCTGGGGCAGAAGTCTTGGTGAGCTGTGGGGCCCCTCCACACCACAGTACCCTGATACCTTACATCTCTAGGCAGCCTTAAAGATGGAAAACAACCTAATGCACATTATCTCATTTGAGCACACGTTACATTAGTGATACATCTGTGTAAAACTTTACTATAGGATCCTTGTAATACGAGTTTACGATCAATCTAGACGTCTACAGTGAAGAACACGGGCGGCTCCCCAACCAAGACAAGCTTTGAAGCCCGCTTGGCTCCAAGCCCGAGCCCAGGCTTGGCTTCCTCCAGTTCTCCGCCTGCCTGTGGGCTTCCAGAGTCCTTCCTCTCTGGCCCCAGCACGTGATCCCCTGAGAGGTGCAAACAGACAAATGCCATGCTTATTATAAAGGGGGATCATTGGATAAAGAGGGCAGTGAGCATTCTTATTCCTCTTTTACAAATGGGGAAACCAAGGTTCACAGAATGGTGGTAGAGGGAAGAGATGATGGAGCCCAGACTTGGATCTGGGGCTATAAACGCAAATTTTTTTCTCCTTTCCCACACGGGCCTTGACACTCCCTATCACTTTTCCAATAAGGAAAATAGAGAAATAGTTTGGAGTTAGAGGCTCTAGGTTCAAATCCTGCATTTGCCACTTTATTTTCAGCTTTCCTCATCTGTAAAATGAAGAGGTTGAATCAGAAGCTGCTTAGCCCGTGAAACTCCAGCCAGCATCTGGTAATTTATCAAGAGCTCAAATTGAACCTATCTGAGTTTGAGAGGTGATCTGGTCCAGCAAAAGAATAGTAACTTGGGAGCAAAAAACCCTGGGTTCAAATCTGCCCTCTGATGCTTACTGCCCATATGACCTTGGGTAAATCACTTAACCTCTTGGGCCTCAATTTCATCCGCCGCAGGATGAAGAGGTTGGAGTACTCACCCTCTGACCCACAATCCTAGGATCTCACCACATCTCTTCCCATGGAACAGTCCTCACTCACTCATGGGTAATACTGAGCTAACAGCAACAAAGTTCCCCTCCCCCCATTTTTTTTAAAGGCACCAAGTTATTTCAATTAAAAAAACAAAGAATTCCAACCTTGGTGACCACACACAGAGCTGGAAGGAAGAGTGAAGCTGTTATCTCATCATGCCAGGTTATTTTGTGGCAGGGCGAGAACTGTCGTTCATAGAGGACCAAGACTCCTTCTTTGTATGTGAGGAGATTCCCCAAGACCCCACCAGGGTGACTCCTTCTGTTTTTAGCCCCCACCAGCCAGCCGTGGAGGGCACAGGGGGTAGGAAGAGAAGCTGACAAACAAGAAGCAAACTTGGAAATCGTCTCTGGTCCAAACTCTCACTCTATGACTGGAGAAACCAAGGCTAGGTAACAGGGAATGGGACGGAGGTCTCAGAGCTAGCAAATGGTCAAGTGGAATTTGAACTCGGGCCCTCAGTTCTTTCCCCCATATAGACAGGACACTGCCTCCTGTCAGTATCAGCTCCTCTGGTTTTTCCATCACTAATGCCCTCCCTCAGCCACCCTACTTACGGGACTAATCTTGGCCAGGCTCTTTTCCAAGTCAACCATTTAATCAACAAACATTGATTAATCACCTTCTGTGTGCCCAACACTGCTAAGTGACCAGCGTACAAAGGCCAACAAAATTTGCCCTTAGGAGCTTCCCTTCTACCATTTCTCAGTTTCCCTATCTGCAAAATGAGGGGCTTATACCAGATATACCCTTCCAGGTTTGACATTCTCCTGTCAAAAAGAGAACATCTGTCCCCTCTGAGTCTCTGTCCCTCCCTGAATCACAAGAAATAAACACCAGGATGCCACCAATGGTCGGGTCCAATCCTAGACAAAGCGTTGAGTCCCCTCAGGAATTTATCTCTGTGAGCAGAGCTGGATTGGGGGGGGGGATGCTCCGCTGGTCAGTGTTTCTTTGTAGAGAACCACAGGAGGTCACAGCAAGGGAGGTCTGGGCTAATCTTGTCTCCCCTCTACCTTTCTCCAAACTGCAAGCTATTTCAAGCAGCAATTCCAGAGTCTGGAAGCCTGTCTCTGGGTGTGGCTGGTCCAGGCTGTTCCAGGGCCCGGCCAGGCTGCGGTGACTCATACCCTCCAACCCACTGAATTCTACCCCAGGCTGGTGCCCAGGCTCCTCCCTGCCAGCCCTGGGAACTAAGGCTGCACCCTGGGGGCCGGGGCTGAGATGGCTCACCTGCTTGTGCCTCAGTCTGCCTCTGGGCCCAGCTCGGCAAGGGAAGTGGGAGGGGAGCAGGGAGGAAGCCAGGGAGGGACCGGGGTGGCAGGAAAGGGAGACCGCCCTTGGTAAGATGGTCAACACCAGGCTAGAGGGCTCTAGAAGAAAGGAAAGGGATCTAGGAGCAGAGGCTGGAATCTAGAACACCCACATTCCCCACCCCAAAGCTGATGAAAAACCCTCAACTGAGAACAAGGAAACCTGTGTTTTAGGCCCAAATTTCCCACTCAGGAGCTGGAGCAGTTCCCCTCCTCCCCTCTACTAACTTCTGCATAATAAGAAGCTGGACTGAACGGTCTTTAAGGCCCCTCCCAGCCCTGACATTCCATGCTCTACGGCTCCTCCGAGACCTGACATTCCATGTTTTAAAGGCCCTTCCAGCTCTGACCTCCCCTATTCTCAGCCCCCTCTCACCTCTGCCATTCCCTGTTCTAAGCTCCCTCTCAATTCTGTCATTCCCTCTTCTAAGGACCCTCTCAGTTCTGACATTCCTTGTTCTAAGCTCCCTCCCAACTCTGACCTTCCCTGTTCTAAGCTCCCTCTCAGCTCTGCCATTCCCTCTTCTAAGGCCCCTTCTAGTTCCGACATTCCTTATTCTAAGGTCCCTCCCAGCTCTGACCTTCCTTGTTCTAAGGCTCTTCCCAGCTCTGACTTCCCCTTATTCTAAGGCCCCTCTCACCTCTTCTATTTCCTGTTCTAAGCTCCCTCCCAACTCTGACCTTCCCTATTCTAAGCTCCCACCTAGCTCTGACCTTCCTTGTTCTAAGCTCCCTCCCATCTCTGACATTTTATGCACTAGGTACCCCCCTCCCCCACTGAGACACAACTGACTAATGCCCAGTGACTATTTTCAAAGGCAGGTTAGTGTCTAGTCCCAGGAGCCTGGTGATGGCCCCAGCCCCCGATCTAGGCCCACAAAGCTGAGCCAGCAAAGCCAGCTCGGCCATTGGACCAGAGAACCATGGAAAGGTCTAGTCGAATGAGCTGTCCCCAAGCCATTCACGGGAGGCCCATCATGCCCCACCCCCATCCTCACAGGGACCTGACACCTGTACCAGGTGCCACCAGGACCTGACTCGAAGGGCAAGGCTGGTCCCCTGGGAGGAGAGCAGAGTCCAAGCAGCTCTGTCCACAGGGGTCTGAATCAGCAGCTCGAAGCCAGAGGCCAGGAAAGACCCAGCACTCACTGGGCTCCTGGGGCTGTACCCGTCCCGATAAGAGAAAACCCAGCCCCCAAGAGCAGGTCTGGGTTGGGGCACACCCACCCTGGGGCCCCCAGCTGCCCTGCCTGGTGCCATTGTGGGCTCTCTGGAAAGCAGGAGCAAAGCAGGGTGTTGGACAAAAACAGCAATAGCCCAGCCGCTATCCTAGGCCTGTTCCCTGCTCCAGTATTACCTCTAACAACCTCACTGGGCCTCAGCTTTCCCTGCTAAATGAGGAATGCAAGGTTTCTGCCAGCCCTAGGTAGGCCAATTCCCCATTCCCCCATTGAAAAAGAGGAAGTTGCATTAGATGGCCTCTGAGGTCCCTTCTGGCTCCAGATCTTGGGTCCTCCCTGACCTCAGTCTCCTCCTCTCTAAGATGAAGAAGTTAGAGGAGACAAGTCCTAAAGTGTTCGTCAGTTCTGAATGTTAGACGTGACGCCAGCATCTCTTACATGCATTTGGGAGCCAGGTGCTATTATGACCCCCCGCTTTACAGATGAGGAAACTGAGGCACAGAGAGTGAGGTGGCTCTGCCAGGGTCACATAGCCAGGAAATAGCTGGGCCTAGATTCAAACTTGGGGCTCCCTGGCTTCCAAGCCAGAGCCCCTCTACCACACACAATGATCTCCTCCTCCTCTTCTTCTTCCTCCTTCTGCAGGTCAGGCCTGCCTCCATTACACTTCCTGTTCACAAATGTGGTTCTCACTCTCATGGGAACCTGAGTATTATTCCTCCCATTTCTCAGAGTTGCTGAACTCTGAGAGCCAAAGCGTCTGGACCACAGTTAGAAGACGGAGAGAGACCTTCCATTCGGGACCAGGGCCCACTTACAGCCTGTGGCACTTAACATTCAATTCCTTTACCTTATAACAACCCTAATAATCAGATCCCCCTTCTTCCAGGGGGTGAAGGTCTCATCACAGCCACCATGAACTGAGCTGAGTGTGGTGAAAGGGCTACTGTCCCACTCTCCCTCTGCCCTCGAGAACTGGGTTAGGCTTTGGCCTGTCCTTTCCTGTTCTAGGCCTGAGTACCGGAGCCCCCTCTGGACCCAAGGGGCCGAGCCACAGAGACTTTGGAGCCAGGATTCCAGCTTGAATACTGCCCAGCCCAGCAGGGAAGAAGCCAGGGTGTTGAGGGGCTTTGGACCAGGAACTTGGTGGGCCGGTCCTAGAGGAACCAAGTTAAACTGTGAACTCAATCTCCTTCCCTTCCCCAGAGCTAGAGAGGTTATATGATGGGGAGGGAGGGGAATAATGTCCCCCAGGGGTTGGGGAAGATACTTGTGTGTCTGTTCTTGTTATACCTTTGAAATAAGCCTCCCTTTGAAAAAGCCAAAAAATAAACCAATCCATGAATAATCATCTATTAAAATTCATTTCTTATAACATCTTTCATTTATATAAAGAAGATCAAAGTCTCCAATGCACTTTTCCCACATCAGCTTTAGGAGGTGGGGGTAGCGCCAGTGACTGAGCCAATGAGCCTCAGTTTCTTCGTTTACTGAATTAGGATAATGCCCCAAGTCATAGAGCCAGAATCCAGACCCTCACAAGCCCTTCTGATCACAAACTGCACCATGGCTCCTTCATTTATTTGGTCAGAGCTGGGAGGGGCCTTAGAACAGGGAAGGAAAGAGAGGGGGAGACAGAAGGAGGGAGAGAGGAGGGAAAGAGAGAGACAGAGAGAGACAGAGACACACAGAGAGAGTCAGAGACAGAGAGAGAATGAGCGAGTGCCTTCATTTGAGAACATATCCCTCCCTGATCCCTTGCAACAAAGAATCAGAGGAAAAGAAACTTTAAAAAAAAAAGGGGGGGAGGAGTTTGGGGAAACAAAGCAACACAAATGTTGCCTGCAACCAGATTGTACACCGAACGGAGAGGCATGAAATAACTTATGACATGGGCCAGGAGGAGTAGAATTACTGACTCAGTTTATTCATCTGAGGGCACAGAATATATAGGGAAAATCTAGCCTAAATTCAAAGAGTCCTCCCCGTGAGATATTCCCCAGAACATCTGCTGAGGATGTAACAATCATGAATTTCCTCCTATCAGGGTTCCTAGATTGGGCTGTAGATTCCAAGGTTTTCCCAGGCGCCTAGGCGCCACCTGCATAGAGGAGTAAATATGTAAACCTAAGGTTCAAAGAGAGAGAAGGGATATCTCAGTGACCTCTTTATCAGGAAGGAATTTGGGGAGCCGTACCACTTAATCCTTCGAGCCCTTTGGGGTGAAAGCCTGAGCAGAGGTCAAACTCTGCCTTGGATCTTAAACCCTTATCAGACTCTTAAGATCGGCCCTCAACACACAAAAAAGTCTGAAAGTAGGCACATTATTTCATACCTGTAGACCCCCCACCCCTGCAAGGAAGTGACACATTTTCTCTATTCTTCTTGGGCCAGACTTGGTCATTATAATAACACAGTATGGAATGCTTTATTGTTAACTTGTACACAAAAGGCCCTGTGCTCAGATACAAAGGTGGAAAACCTCAAAGTCCCTGACCTCATGGAGCTTACAATCTAATGGGCTTGATCTGTTGAGGGATGAGTTGTATACAGAAATAGCTATAATAGAAGACATTGTAGGACAGGGGCTAGTTAATGACAGGTCTAGTCTTAATACTATAGGAAAAATGGAGAGAGAGAGAGAGACAGAGACAGAGAGAGATCACTTTTGAAGTGGGGAGGAAGGTGGGGGGGAGGGGAGGGGGAATCTGGGAGGGTTTTATGGAGGAGGGGCAGTTTCCAAAAACCTAGCCCATCTCTCACTCCACAAAATAACCAGGTAAGCCAGGATGGATGGATGGATGAGTCAGGATGGCCCAGAAAGGCCAGGAGAAAAGGAGACTGAGATGTAGTCAACTCATTAGCAGGTAAGAACAATGTCTACTTTTTTTGGTCTCAGTTAATTGAAGAAGAAGGCTCTCAAGGTATGATGGAAAGCAGAAAGCAGTGTGATATAAAAAACAAAAGGTATCAACAAAAATGCTTAAAAATTTAAAGCAATTGTTAGCCATGGACATTTAATGCAGGACTCTGAGGAATGCCCCCCTGCCAGCGCACTAGGTCTCCCCCATCTCTGTGCTTAACCCCAGGGTCACTTTAAAAGGGCCCAAATCACCTGACCTCCTCCCGTCTACTGTAGGAAAGGTATACAGAAGGTCCCCAGGCCTCCTTAATGGACACATCCTATCTACAACTGGCAGAGTGGGGAACTTGCCAGATCCAAGGTTCCATGGCTACTCCTAAGCCCCCAAGATCTCCCCAAACTCTACTTTGGGCCCTTGGTCCGCTATGCCAAGCTGTCTCTCAAACAGAGCAAAGAGGTACACAAAAAAATGATACAAGAGGGAAGGGGGCAAAGGACCAGGCTGGACAAGAAGAAGGCAAGAAAAAACATTGCAGAGCTTAAATAAATGCATTTTGAGTCATCTGACCTCTAAACCACATCTCACTTATGTGGTCTTGGATAAATCATATACTCTCACTCTGCCTTAGTTTCTCCCTCTGTAAAACGGAAAGCTACTCCAGTATCTTTGCCAAGAAAACCCCAAATGGGGTCATGGGCAGTCAGACACAACCGAGCAACAATAGAGCTAAACAAACAACAGTATGTGGGAAGGTCCTTTCTGGCTCCAGGATTCATCCTCCGAAGCCCGACTTCGGGCTGTCCCCCAAAGCCAGGTAAGCCTCAAAAGGCTTTGTCAGGGCCTTGAGGAGGCCAGCGCACCAGCCAGGCCCAGGCAGGAGGGGAAGGCAGAGAGGGAGGACGTCTCTCCCGATCCCTCAGCCCTCTCTCCAAGGCCAGGGCAGCTGCTGCAGAAACAAAAGCTGGCCACACCCGACCAGAGGTCACCCTGTTCCAGGGGCCCATCCCTAGCCCTGCCCGAGACACTTCGGAACTGAAAAAGGCACAGCTGAAGTCACCCCATCAGTCAATCACCCAACACATACCAGGCACAGACAGGTATACAGTTCTAGGCCCTGGAGATGCAAAGCAAAAACCGAAGCAGAGAAACAAGATGTAGACACACACCACCTCCTTGTGGGACAGATGGGGAAACTGAGGTCAGGATGTGTGAAGTCACACATCCAATTAAAGGGGGTTGTGTTGTTGAGGTCATTTTCAGTTGAATCTGACTTCATGACCCTACTGGGGGTTTTCTTGGCAAAGACACTGCAGCGGTTTGCATTTCCTTCTCCAGCTCATTTTACAGATGAGGAAACTGAGGCAAACAGGGTAAAGTGACTTGTCCAGGGTCACACAGCTAGTAAGTGTCTGGAGTCTGAACCGAATTCAGGTCCTCCCGACTCTATCAACTGATGAAACTTCCCTGATGCCAGTTGGCAAATATCTTTCCACCCTTGGGCTCACGTGATAGCAGAGGGCATGCTCTCCTTTGTAATCCAGTTCCTGGGATAATGGCTGGGAGAGGCCAACTCTCATTTTACACAGCGGGGAAACTGAGGCCCAGAGAGGGTTAAGGGTAGAGGTATGCTGGAATCAGTTCCTACGAAGGACCGATTTCCATTTTCAGTTCAAGCTTTGCATACCTTGAAAATTGGCAAATGCTGCAAATCAGGGCTTGATTTGTGGGATTTGTTTGTTGTCTAGACTTAAGAAAGCATAGAAAAAATGTTAATGACAGAGATTCAACTTAAAGGTTATGAGTTACGGGTACATTTTTCTGGAGAGCCGGTTGTTAAACATTTAAAAGCACACCCCCGGTTAAAGGACTTGCTGAGGATCCACAGGTAATGACAGGGCTTGTTGGAGCCTAGGCCCCCCTACTGCCACCAAATGCAGTCCCCCCCCAACCCCCAGTGTGTGTGCCTGTGTCATAATTACCCTGGGATCTCCCCCCCAGAGGCATCATAGTGACTGGCCCTCAATTAAAACAGCTGCTGGGTAGAGGAGAGGCCCTTTTCTATGAGTGAGCCAGTGAGGTTTAGGGGACTTTTACTGACCAAGGCCGGGAAAGCAGGAACTGACCAGGACTGAGAGTGAGGAATCAAGGAAAGGGACAACAGAAGAGAGAGACGAGCTGGTCACAGGACAGGAGAGAAGAGGCAGATTGAATGGACAGCCCCCTCCTTCCCCATGGATATTTTCCAGATTGGGGAAACTGAGGAAATCCAACCCTCCAGAAAACCCAGGGAATGCCAGAAGGGAGTCACAAGAGTTGGGTGGGCATGGTGCCAGTGCAATGCATGGCATCAGAGGAGGGCATCCCCACATCCAGGAGATCCCAGAGCAATCTGAGAAGCAGAACAGGGAACATTTGTCTATTTAAAAGCCAGCATTGCAATCTACTTCGAGGGTCGCAAAAAGGGGACGTTATTATCTCCATTTTACAGATGAGTAAACTAAGATTTCAAGAGTTTAAGAGACACAGGAAATGGGGGAAGGGGCGTGCTGCTGAGCGGCTGGAAGCCAGGGCTCTGGAGCCCTGCACGGGCTTGGCAGGACAGGGAAGGAAGGGCCCAATCGTGGGGCAGAGACACTGAGCATGAAGCCTAGGCAGACTGACCAGGTTCCAGTCTCCCAGCACGGCAGCCCCGCCCTCGGCCCCACCCCCTGTCAAGAGAGGAACGAGTTCAGTGAGTGAAGGGAGAAGTGTGTGCGGAGGGCAGGGCAGGGCAGGGGCGCGATTCTGTCTGGATTATTGGAGGGTCTGTCAAATGGACGAGACTTGGAGGCTGGGTGATGCAAAAGAAAGGGGAAAACAAGGCCCAGACTGGAAGCGGAGCCCTGGGCTCAAGTGCGGCCTGTGCTGAGGGTGAGTGACTGGCGCCCCCCGGGCCTCAGTTTCCTCGTCTGTAGAAGGAGGTGCTGGCTGGACAAGATGGCCTCCAGGGCTCCCTTCAGCTCCAGGACTAGCCTAGCTCGGCTTCGCCCCCGAGGGCAAGTGCAAGGCGCCTCCGGAGGAAATTGTAAAAGATGCCAGATGAGGCTGGGCCTCCGCCTCCGCTGGGCAGAGCTAAGAATAACTGAGTCTTGGAGGTGGCGGCCCAATGACAATTGGTGCCTCCTGCAGTGACAGGTGGCTGCCCCCGGAAGCACAGGGTGCCTGAGGGCACCGGCTGGGTGGGGAGGGCTGTTGTACTGGGCACCGAAGCCCTCCCGGGTCCCTTCCAGTTGCTGAGCCCGGCCAAGCCTTGCCCTCCGCAGAGGGCTCTGGGTACTGTCCTCCTCCCTGGGAGGCCAAGCAGGGGCAACGCACGACGGAGGCCCCGGGCGTGGGTAACACGCCCGAGCTTGGGGGCTTCTCAGCACCCCGGGGGGGGGGTTCTTGGACAAGTCCCTTCCCCATCTCCAGATCTCAGTTTCTCCTTTCGGAGCAAGACCCGGAGGGCCAGGCCACGGACCTTCCGAGACAGCTCTGGCAGCTTCGGGGAGCAGGCTAGGTTAAGGGGGAGAGAGAAGGAGGCCCTCCACTGGTGCACGACAGCCACCCCTCGCCCATCCCCCACCTCTGGCAAGCAGGCAGAGGGGGGGGAATGACAGAGCCTGCGCGGATCTGGCACAGACAACAGCACCCGCTTTCCTTCCCCCAGGGATACAGTCCCGGGGCCAGGGACCACAAAGATGCGGCCCGCAGCAGGGAACGGGGAGGGGGGAAAGATGAGTCACCGAGCAGGACCGGGGCCCCGGGAGGGGCAGGGCGCGGTCGAAGGGGCCCTCCCCAGCTGCCAGGCCCAGCTTCCCAAGGCGGGGCCCAGGGACCCCTTAGAAGGCGCCCGCCTCCTCCTCCCGCTGCGTCTCCCCAGCCCCAGCCCTAGCCCCTGGCAGGGCCTGGAGGAGGTCTAGCCCGTAACCAGGCCCCCAGCCCCAAGACCCTAGCCCCTAACCTTCAAGGCCACAGCAGGCCCCCAGGCCTGATTCCCCCCTCCCTCCCGGTTCCCTTACCGTGCTCAGCTGGCTCCCCATGGCGCCGCGCAGAACGAGTTGCCCACCACTCTACTCGGCTCTGTTCAGATCGCTGGACCCCCTCCTGCCTGCCCGAGCTGCCAGCACAGCCTGGGAAGCCGCACCCCTTCCCGCCTCTGGCTCCGCCTTCGAGGAGGGCGGGGCCGAGACCGCTCTGAAGGATGGCCAGGGGTTCGGGCGTGTCACACCTAGGGGCGAGGGGAGCAGGCGGCTGCGAGGCCCCGGACAGACCGGCAGACGAGTCCCGCTTCTCGGGCTACCACATCCCAGCCTCAGTTTCCCCACCTGCCGAATGGGAGAGGCTTCCCAACAAAGGTGGGTACCTTTGATGTCTGTTAGCTAGGCAGGCGGCCGAGTCAAGACAAGCAGCACTTATTAAGCGCCTACTGTGTGGCGGCCACTGGAGATACAGAGAAGGGCAAAACCCCAGTTCCCGCGCAGTCTAATTAGAGGGGAGGGGAGAGACAGCATGTATTCCTGACCGGGGGCGGAGTATCCCCGAGTCCACAGATGTGTAGGTACCAAACGAGCAATTCAAGGTGTAAACAATGGGAGTGGGCAGAGGCACGAGGGCCTGAAGGGGTGAGGAAAGGCCCCAGGAGGGCGGCCGAGCTTGCCCTGGGCCTGGAAGGAAGTCAGGCAGTCCAAAGGCAGGGACTCTAAAAAGCCGAGCTTAGGAGGCGCAGCCTTCTGGTTTGAGATGAAGTGTGCGGGAAAGGGAGAAAAAATGGGCGGGAGCCCTGCCCAGTAGGGCCCAAGGCATTGTCTTGGTATTTGACCCTAAAAGCCACAGGGAGCCCCTGGAGCAGCTTGAGCTGGGGAGCGAAGGAGACGCCTGCTTTACCAACCTCACTTTGACAGTATTAGGAGGGACCAGAGACAGGAGACAGACCCTGGATGCAGGGGGACCAATAAGAAGCCAGCTGCAGTAGTCCAGACCAGAGCTGATGGGCCCATCGAGACTGCTGGCAGAGACACGGGAGAGATCCTGGGGAAGCAGGATTGGCATGTGCCTGGATGAGGATGTTGTGAAGGAGGGGGCAGAGTTGAACCCCCTGGAGTCCAGGGTCTGAACTTGGGTGACTAGAAGGAAGGTGGTTCCTTAGAGAGAAAGAAGGCAATAAAGAACAGGGAGAAAAAAGGGAGATCTCCGAGTCAGAGCTGGGAAGGACCTCAGGGATCATCTCACCCAAACCCTTCCTTTACAGAGGAGAGAACAGAAACTCTGCTATCTTTGCTCTAGGACTGTTCTTGGGAAATGTAATGATAACTTTTTCTTTCTTTCCTTCTTTCTTTCCTTCTTTCTTTCTTTCTTTCTTTCAATCAGGGTTAAGTGACTTGTCCAGGGTCACACAGCTAGTGAGTGTCTGAGGCCAAATTTGAACTCATGTCCTTCTAACTCCAGGGCCAGTGCTCTGTCCAATGGCCCATGTTTCTAAAGCACTTTTAGGGTGATGGGCTACAGTGGTGAGAGTTCTGGCTTGGGAGTGGAGGATATGGGTTTGAATCCTGCCTCCAACTTGCTAGCTGCCTGGCTTTAGGTAAATCCCCTTACACTCTTTGAGCCTCAGTTTCCTAAAAAGAAGGTTATACTAAATCAGGTCTACAGGGCCACAGGCTGTACAGGCCTGGACTAGATGTTTTCCTGGCACCTACCAGCTCTATATCCTCTGATCCCTCAGTGCCACGAGTACTGTTATGCCCATTTCACAGCTGAGGAAGCTGAGCTTCAGAGATGTAGTTTCCTGTGCATCTGATTGAATGCATTATGCACTCCTTTGCCCTGACTGTGTCAGCGGGAGATGTTACCTCCCTCCAGGCTCAATATCTGCAGTGCCTAGGAGTATGCTGGTAAATATTGAACAACTGGCTCACTGGATTAAGTTTAGTCAGCTTTGTTAGCACTTTCTCCATCACTTTCTTAAGTCTAGATAATCTAGGTAATAAACAATAAACCAAGCTCTGATCTGTAGCATTTGTGCATTTCTGAGGCACTCTTGCTCACACTGAACATTTAACAATCAGCCCTCCTGAGGCAGCCTGTGCATTCACCTCTTGGGGTGGTCTTTTTCAATCAGTCTCCAATCCTTTCACCAGGCTGCACAGCTTCCTCTGGACACTTTCCAGCTTTGCCCCCAGAATCAAACACAACGTTTCAGTGGTACTCTGACTGGGGCCAGAGAGCCATAGATTCAGAGCTAGAAGGAACCTTAGAGGTCATCTAGTTCAAGCCCCTCATGCTACAGATGAGGAAACTGAGGCCCAGGAGATCACACTGGTAGTAAGCATGCAAGGCAGGATTTGAACCTGCTTCTCTTATGCCAAGGTTCTCTCCATCATCCCACAATACCTCTATCCTCCTGTGCCCCAGTTCCGGATACCTATTTCTCTTAATGCAGCCTCAGTTTACATCTGCTTTCTTGCTTGTTTTCTAATCCTGCTGACTCATATTGAAACTCCCGAGATCTTCATATCAACGGCTTTCAAACCACACCTCCTACAAGCTGTCCCTAGGCATGCATAACTGATTTTTTAAAAATACTTTTTTTATTGATGCCCTCTATTTCTTACATCATCATAGTTATCCCCAGTATCCTTCCCCCTCCTCCTCTGAGAGCCATCCCATATGACAAATAGTTTTTTTTGGGGGGGCAATTGGGGTTTAGTGACTTGCCTAGGGTCACACAGCTAGTGTCAAGTGTCTGGTCTGAGGTCAAATTTGAACTCAGGTCCCCTTGACTCCAATACTGGTGAGCTATCCACTGCGCCACTTAGCTATCCCCCAAGTAGTATTTTTCAGAGAGGAAAAAAATCCACACACCTGATGGATACATTGTAAAAGTTGCCACATGCGAGGGTAGCACTTGTGGACCTGCCGCGCCCGCCAAGGCGCAGGCTGGGGCTGTCGCCTCAGCTCTCTTCGTTCCTGGCCCTCTTGGACTTTATGATTTTGTTACACTTACTTTTGATTTTCGTGTGTCATTTTTTGTTGCATTCACATGGTTGTCATTATTGTATAGAGTGTTTCCTTGGCTCTGCTGACGTTACTCTGTATCAGTTCAGATGGATCTTCCCATGCTTCTCTGTATTTATCACACACGATTCTCACATGGGAATATTTCATTCCATTCACGAAAGGTAACTTGTTTAGCCATTCTCCATTGACGGGCATCTATCTAGCCATCACAAAAAGTGCTGATACAAATATTTGGGAGTATATAGGGTCTTCGTTTGCTGTGGAGTATGTGGCTTCCTTGGGGGAAAAGGCACTAATGGAGTCTCTAGTTCGAAGTGTGTGGATGGCTTAGTCATTTTATGTTCATGGTTCTGAATTACTTTCTGGGGCAGCTAGGTGGCACAGCGGATAGAGCACCGGCCTGGGAGTCAGGAGCACCTGAGTTCAAATCCAGCCTTAGACACTTGACACTTACTAGCTGTGTGACCTTGGGCAAGTCACTTAACCCTGATTGCCTCATCAAAACAAACAAACAAAACCAAATTGCTTTCTAAAATAGTTGTAGTATTTCACAGCTCCACCAGCAATGCACCAGTGTACTTCTCTTTCCACAACCCCTCTAACATGGATTGTTGTCGTTTTTGAGTCATTTTCGCCAATTTGCAGGGTGTGAGGTGAGACCTCAAGGTTGTTTGGATATACGTTTCTCTTATTATTAGTGATTTACAGCATTTTTTTTACGTGGTTGTGAATACTTTGCATTTCTTCTTTTGAGAACTGCTTGTTTGTGTCCTTTGACCATTTATCAATTGGGGAAGAACAGCTGCTTTTTTGAAGTCCCAGGAGAGGCTTTCACACAAGTCATCTCTTTGGATTTCTATTTACCCCCTAGCAAGCTGGATCTCAGTCATCTTAGCCTCCCTCCCTTTTTCAGATCACTTTGGAGCCTGTCATCTAGTGGGTGAGTTATCCCTCCCAGCCTTGTGTCCTTTGCGAATCTAAAACACATGCTATCTCTGCCTTCAGCCAAATTGATTTAAAAAAAGTCAGATCCCTTTGGCACTCCACTAGAGACCTCCCTCTTTATTAATATGCATGCTCTATGCACCTGGATGGTTCTGCTTAACCATAATCTATGACACAGTTCTAGTTTTAAGGTATGACAGGCCCAGTTGTTGGTAGGGGGAAGGGACAGTGAGTGGGTATGCTTAGAGAGCAAGGGCCCCAAGAGTGAGCCCAGGAGGCACCTGGGATCTGTTAAGTACCTTGGGAATCCCTCCAGATATGAGGGACCCAGAATGTCTCTGGGAATGTCTGTGGCCCAGGCAATGTGTGATTTGGGGGTAGGGGAGATGTGCCTCGATGATGGCAAGGAGGCCCTGAGGAATGTAAAAGGCCCAGAGCATTTCTAGGGGCATTTGTGACTCAGATGTCTCTCAGCATGAGGGGCCTAGGTTTTCCCCAGCATATGAGGAGCCTTGAGGTATTTGAGGAGATGCACCATAAAGAACTTTGAACCCTGGCTAAGTGTCTGGACCTCATTTTTCTCTTCGGGGAAGTGAGAGGATTGGACTAAATGTGTGATGAGGAGCCCACACCCCAGGCTAGGGAGGTCCCCTGCCTCCCCCTTTTTCTCTGGGGGAGGCTGAAGCTCTCCCCTTGCTGTCAGTCAGGGTTCAAGTTAGGGTGAGGTAGCCCACAGCCTGCCCACCAGTCACCAGCCCTGTTTTCAGTTGGGGGTTTGGGTGACTGTCCTGTTCATTACTGCAAGGAAACAGAGACAGTCCCACTGAACACAGGCAGAGCCTCTAGGGCTTTTAACGCCAATCCAGGGGAGCTGGTGCTGTCCTCCTGCACAGAGCTCTCAGAGATCTCAGAGCTCCAAGGGGCTTCACAGGCTAGAGGCACCTGGGAGGACAACCCCTTATTTTACAGATGAGGAAACTGAGGCCCAGAAACGCGAAGTGACATTGTCCGTAGCACTTGGATCTAGAGCAAGCATTATTATTATTATTATTATCCATGAAGGTTTTCAAGAGTCTGCTTTGACAATTGTGATTCCATAGAATCAGCTTCCTTGGTAATCCTATGTATTTAAAACACGTTTCTGGGAAGAGTCTAGAGCCTAGATGGGGAATAGGTTCCTCACCCCTTAGGCCTGCACAAGTCACCAAAGGAACCCAAGACACACAGACACACTGATGTCCACAGAGAAGCCCTCTCCTTCTACAGGAAGGGGAAGTGACTACCTAAAAGCCACACAGGTAGGAAAGAGCAGAACCAAGATCTGAACTCAGGTCCTTGGACCTCAAATCCATTGCTCTTTCCTATGACCATGATGCTTTTGACTAAGAATCATTTCTACATATTTCCAAATGTAGACATCCAGCTTCCACTTAATGGGGAGCTCACTACCTTTCATGGCAGCCCAATGCACTTTGGGGCATCTCTTAATTATTTAGGAAATTTTCTCTTCTGGGGCCTGAAATCTGCCTCTGCCTTTACAAATCCCCTTCCTTTTCCTAGCTCACGTCTGCTCCCAATTCTGCCTTTTGGGGCCAAGCAGAACAAAGTGTTTACTGATTTCTAATCCTTTTCTTCTGTAGCCTCACCCTCTTCCCCATCTGGGGGGGAGGTTGGCACAGTCCCCAAGTTGGCCCCACTTTTCCTGGGTTTCTTCCAAGCTTTCTAGGATTGATGATGTCTTTTTTTTTTGAGGCAATCGGGTTAAAGTGACTTGCCCAGGGTCACAAAGCTAGTAATTGTCTGAGGCTGGATTTGAGCTTAGGTCCTCCTGACTCCAGGGCTGGTGCACTCTCCACCTAGCTGCATGGCCCAGCCCAGCTTCTCCAGAGGATGGTAGGAAACAGGAAGACCAGTGGGGAAAGCAAGGCAGCCCATCCCAGAGGAGGTGAGAGGGAGCCTCAGCGGGAGGACTCCGGTGGAAGGCGCAGAGGGGAACTGAGTCAGGCAGGAAAGAACAGCGACTTCCCATGGCTGAGCTATTGTGAAGGCATGCACCTGGTCCACAATGCAAGGTAACGGAAAACAGGTCCAGAGAGGCGGCAGCGGGCGCCATCTCCTGGAGAGAAAAAGATCTTCAGCCAAGCCTGCCAAACCTCGACTCCCCTGGACTTGCTCTTGGGAAGTTCAAAGCCTCCTCAGACTAGAGCTGGAGGGACCTTCCAGGCTGCCTGGCCCAACTGCCTGATTTTACAAAGGAGGAAACTGAGGCCCAAGGTCACCCAGGTGTTAGGTGACCGAAGCAAGATGACTGCAAAGCCGGGCCCCCTTCCCCAGCATCGTGCACTGCCTCTGATTTGCTGAGCCTGAGTATAAATAAGGCTTTTCATTTCTCTCTCATTGTGTGCCATCTAAGTCATCTCAGGCCAGTGTCCCAATGTGTGAAGATCTCTGGATCTTGACTCTGAGATGGGGTAGCTTTCCCTCCCAGTTTGGTACCATCTGCAGAGATGCTGAGCATGCTAGCTAAGTGATTGACAGCACAGAGCTAGGCACAGATCCCTGGGGCACCCCACTGGAGACCTCCCTCAAAGTTGACTTTGAACCATTTATAACATCTAGCCGGTTCCCAGACTCTAGCACAGAATTCTCAATCTTACCCCTACCCCCCAAGAATAGCACAGGTTAGAAAGTAAGCTCCTTGAGGTCAGGGACTGTTATGTTTTTGTCAGTATCCCCAGCACATAGCACAATGCCTTACACATAATAATACATGGTGAATTAATCTGAATTGGGAAATCCTCTGAAAAAATACAGCTAAGACCTTTCCATTGGAGAAGCAAGGGGACTACGTAGACACATACTCTGCTGTTGCATACTCTGTCAGACAGCCATTGTGTTGGATCAGTGCTGCCTGTTTTTCCTTTGGATTGGTGTGACTTTGGCTATCCCATTGAATGTAGGTGGGGAGAGGTCTGGGCTCCAGACATTTCTGCTGAGGGCAGTGGTATCAAGTATGTCCAGAAATGAGAGCAGTGTTTTTTTAAAAGGACATCAATACTTTTTTAAAAAAGAAGATGAAGGATACTTCAAAAAAGTACCTCCCCTCAAAAAAAAATCTAGGTAAAGTAAAAGAAAGCATAGGCAGAAAGGGAAAGATAGACATAAGAGCAAAAAAAAAGGCATAAAAGGCAAAATAAAAGAATGTAGTTGTCTTGTAAGTGAAGAAGATACATTCATGTGAAGAAATCCAGGAGCCACAATGGGGAAGCATGATGGGGAGTATCTGAGGAAGAGATCAACAGAGGCTGGAAAAGAATGACCGTTTCATCAGAGTAGTCTATAGATCACCTGGCCAGAAAGAGGAAATAGATGAGTAAAACATCCCAAGTCTGACACAGAAATGGAGAGACACTTCAATTATGCTGACATATTTGGGAGCTCACTTTTTCCTCTCTTCTCTTCTCTTCTCTTCTCTTCTCTTCTCTTCTCTTCTCTTCTCTTCTCTTCTCTTCTCTTCTCTTCTCTTCTCTTCTCTTCTCTTCTCTTCTCTTCTCTTCTCTCTCTCTCTCTCTCTCTCTCTCTCTCTCTCTCTCTCTCTCTCTCTCCCTTCCTCCTCTGTCTCCTCTCTCTCCCTCCCTCATTTCCTCCCTCTCAAAAGCAGAACAGGGGGCAGCTGGGCGTGCAGTGAATAAAGCTCCAGCCTTGGAGTGAGGAGGAACTGAGTTCAAATCCGGCCTCAGACACATAACACTTACTTAGCTGTCTGACCCCAGACAAGTCACTTAACCCCATTGCCTAACTAAAAAAGAAAGAAAAACCAAAGCAGAACAGCTAATATTTTCTTCACTTGCCTCAATAATTAGTTCACTGTTCATAAGGTAGAGGAACAAACAAGGGAAATTTTTTATTCTGTAGCTGATTCTCACTGATAAGGAAGAAGCAGGTGCTGGCTTGGAAATCATGAGCCCTTTGGGGTGGAGGGGGCCAGTGACCACTAAATCTTAGAATTTAAGGTAGAGGAGAGGAAAGTTGAGCATAGTCTGACATTCCTTTAGGTCTTAGAAGAGCTAATTTCAAAGGGTTCAGGGAAAATAACAGTAGTATCCCATGGACTAAAATTCTGCAGTGAAAGTCTATCCAAGAGAGAGGGGTAATTCTCAAGAATGAAATAGTGAAGATGCAAAGGAAAATAATTCTTATGAGGAGATAAAGGAGCCGTGGGTTAGGGTGATGGCTGTGTATGGAACTCACTAACCACTTAGATTTTTTTAAATATGTAGAGAAAAGTTGGAAGCAAGGACAAATAACCAAGGAAGAATAGAAAAGCATGGCACAGCCTAGTAAGAATAGTGCCCAAAGGGCTAATGCTGAGAATCAGCTGAGGTTAGAGAGAAAAGTTAAGGACAACCCCAAAGGGTGGCATTGTGGAAAAGAGGATTGTGTATAGACAGTGTAGATGGGATGATAGTAACTGAGGAAGCCTCAAATAACCATCACAATGTTTACATTATATTAAGTGTTTACTCTATCAGACTACCTTGGGGAGCTCTCTTGATTGGGGCTCCCTGCCCTGTGTTTGAGACAAGGATCTTAGTGCTGCTAATGGAGTGAGTGTGAAGCAGGGCTCTTGTTAGCACCTTAGGTCTAGGTCCCCACTCACCACATTCACCTGGGGACTGAAGGGTTTATTGTGGGCTAAGCCATCTTGCTGGAGCATTCAGACCTGGGTTCAAGCCCCAAACTTTCCAGTCTCTGCTATTCCCGGGGCAAGTCCTTATTAGAGCTTGCACCAGAGTTGGGGAACCTTTTCTGTTTTAGAGACCTAGATGTGAAACAAATTCTGTTATTTCCAGAGGAAATGCCAGGTCAGGCATCCACAGAGACGCTGCCAAAATCGAACCTGATCCACATAAGCTCAGAGAGTTGCTTTCTTGAGATTCTAGGCCATGGGGTTGTACTACACTTGGGGTGATGGGGAGGGAAAGTTCGCTCATGATTCCATTGGCTTAAACCTTGGCTTAGAAATAGTGTCTTCCTCTGGGGTACAAGTCACCCTGGTCCTGGCCAGAGGTCCCAAATGTGGATAAGTTCATAAAGTTGCATTTCAGGGCTTCATTTTGCCTGCCCCTCCCACTCACACACACACACACACACACACACACACACACACACGCACAGAGTTGAGACCCTGAGAAGAAAACCACACCTTGGCCTATACACAGTGGTTAATAAGGAAATGCTGAATGAAAAAATGAAGGAAGTGATTTGTCTGAGCTTGTATAATATAGCGATGAAAAAACTGGGACATAGGTTTTCCAGTTCTTGGCCCAATGCTTTTTTATTGCTATTCTTTTATTGCCAACCTTTTATTTTACAGATAGGGAAACTGAGGCCCATAGAGAGGACATTGTGGTTTTAGGGTCATAGATCTAGCGCTGTGTCCCAGTTAGTGGACTAGCACTTAGTAAGCATTTACTATGTGCCACGGCCTGGACCGCGGGTACAAAGAAAGACAAAAACTTGGTCTCTGCCCTCCAGAGAAACAGCACACCAGTAGCTAGATTTCTGTAGGATTTATGCCATGTGTGAAGGTAATCTCCAGAGCTAGGCACTAGCAGTGGAGGGCAGAAGGAATGGATGCCTGCAGAAGGTGGGGTCTGAGCTGAATCTTGAAGGAAGCCAGCGAAACCAGAGGCAGAGAGGAGGAGGGGAAGCATCCCAGGTATAGGAGACACAAGCCACTTTGCGAAGGAGATGGAGTACCGTGTTCAAGGAACATTACCAAGGCTCAGGTCACTGGATCAGAGTTGATGAAGGAAAGCACAATGTAAGAAGCCCAGAAAGTTGGGAAGGGCTTTCAATGCCAAATCCAGCAGATCAGAGGGTCTTTCCAAAGACTGGGACAACAAGGAATCAGTAAAAGGAAATTTTAATGGTAGCCTCTGATGCCCTTCTCCCTCTAAATCCTATGATCCTGCGTGGTTTGTTCAATCGCCAGGCACAGGTAGCTGACTAGTAGCTGATACTCAAACCTGGAGCTTGGGAGCTCTTCTGACTCCAGAGGTGGAGGGATGGGAGGGAGGTTTGAGTGGTTCTTGGAATGAGCTCTGGCTCCTCTTCTCTTTACCACCTTATTGACACTCATTTATCCTATTAATCCATCACTAAGCATTTATTAGTCTCCTACTGCATGCGAGGCACGATGTTAGACTCTGGACGTACACAGACAGAAGTGAAACATTCCTTGCCCTCAAGGATGGTACAATAGGGGAGTTGGGGGTGGGTTGAAGACAGCAAATTGGATGTAAAATAGTTCGAAAACGATTGGGGGCAGGGAGGGCACTAGCAGCTGGGGGAGGAGAGACTTCATGGAGAAGGTGACTTGAGCTGAGACTTGAGGGAAACCTAGGGATTCTAAGAGGCAGGAAAGGCATTCCTATGCAAAGGCGCCGAGGTGTTCTAATACACAATAGCAGTACCTCGCATTTCTAGTTTATGGTCACTAGGGGGCGCTGTGGACACAGCATTGGAGACGGAGTAGCGCTCCCGCTCAGGTGTGTGCTCTGCCTGCCCAGCACACGTGCCCTTTCGGTATTCATGTTCCCTGGCCCGGGTGTGCTTTTCCTCTTCTTACATCAGAGGCGCGATAACCTGGAGGAGGAAATGCCCCTTTGCCACTCCTTTTGCTTTGTTGTTTAATTAAATGCCTTTTGCTTTGAATAAATGTGTCTCCTGGTTGACATGTTAAGAGAAGGACATCAGTGGGGGCTCATGAGCAGCAGTGGGGTAGATGCTGACACCAAATGTGCCTTTCTGGGTCCTAGGGAAGCAAAGAGGGGAGGGGGACTCTCCAGTTCCACAGACCTTTCTGCCTTCCAGGTACATAGTAAGTTTTATTACCTAGAGAGAGCCCCGCACACTTGTTGACTAGAGGACAGGGAGGGGCAGAGGCTACCCAACTTCCTGGAGTATCACCTCCTACGTGGATGCCTCCACTGCGGCTCAGAGCAGGGCCCTGCACGAATTAGCCATGGAACCCCAGCCTAGACTCGGGATCCCCAGGGAGGGGCTGCACAAGATGCCCTGTATGATATTGTCTGGTTTTCAGCTGTGTCAGCCTGAAACCCAGGGAGGCAGATTGCGGCTCACTGTGAGGAATGTTTTCCTAACAATTAGACCTATCATCCACAGAGGGAACAGGCTGTTTTGGGAGGTATGGAGCTCCCCATCGCTCATGGTGTTCAAGCAGAGACTCCAGGCTCACTTGTCAGGAACGCTGCAGAGCAGATTACTGCAGATGCAGTTCCATCCAACCAGCATTTTGTAAGCGCCCACTCGGTGCCCTGCACTGTGCCAGACACCAGAATACAAAGTAATGGGAAAGGCAAAGCAGCCCCGATCTCAGAAGCCCACATTCTATTGGGAGTAATGGGGGGGCATGGGACCATCCCAGACAGTCTTCCAGATCCCTAGTCCTGACCTCCATTGGTCCCTTCTCGGCAGCTCCTTAGGTCCCGGTGGGGGCAGGAAGCAGTGGGACCCCCTCGGTTTGCTCTTGACCCTGAGCTGCCCAGACAGCCAGAGGCCTCATTGTATCCTATTTCTTTGTGTTGTTCAGTAGTTTTCAATTGTGTCTGACTCTTCGTGACCCCATTTGGGGTTTTCTTGGCAGAGACACAGGAGGGGTTTGCCATTTCCTTCTCCAGCTCATCTTACAGATGAGGAAACTGAGGCTGTTGTTCTTCCTTCATTTCTGAAGGCCAATGAAATCACAAGTGAGTGATGTCTAGACTTGCTGTGAATTGGATTTAAGTGAGACCAGTGGGGTTAAGTGACTTGCCTAGGGTCACACAGCTAGTAAGAGTGAGTGTCTTCGGCCCATTTTCTCTTAGGCTACTATTATAGTCACTATTAGGCTGTTAATTTAGGGCAAGGGTATGTAATTGTCTAACATCTAATTCAATCTTTATATTACCCCTACCACTGACCACAGAGCTTCCCACATAATAGACAGGTAATGTGAATACATCAGAAGATAATAAAGATCTTCGGCTCAGCCCTGGGGCTTAGAGATCATCTAGTCCAATGGTTACCAAAGGTGGTTGTTTGTGAACTCCTTTCAACAGAAAAATTATATATAGTGTGAAGCCCCAGGGCAGTAACATACCACTCGTGGTATTGGGACATTCATTAAGTGCTTACAGTAAGTACAGGGATCATTTTTGCCCCCCCAAAGTTCAATTAAAATTTATAGTATATAATTAAAATGATAGAATATAACATTTATTCTACCTATAAATATGAAAACTTTAAATACCAAATTATAAAACTACAATTATAAAATAATTGTGAACATTTTATATGGGTCATTTTATAAGAATTAAAAGAAGCATTCGAGCAAGACCTCATGCTTACTAACTACGACTTCATATTAAATTCATTTTTGCAAATTGTGTTGACGTGAACATTTTTGATGAAACAAGTTAGAACTTGGAGAATGTTTAGCTGATATAATCATCATATCTAAATTTTATTTTGATGTTGGGCTTTTTTATTGAGCAAAGGTTTGTAATATTTAGCTCAGCACTAGACAAACCGCCTTGAAAGCAGTTATGCTTTGCGTTTATTTCTGTATTTTGATTTAAAACAAGAATAATTGAAAACATTCCCTTGCACAATACAGGGTGGAGAATGGTGGGAGAATTTTACAAGCTCTTTTGCTGAGAGAGGGAAATTCATTTTTTTTTTATTTTTGGCCACCTTACCAATCAACAAAAAGGAACAGCAGCTACCATATAAAATATTTACTTTTCTACTGGCTAATGACAAGTGCTATATTAAGTGATAACTATATTTAAAGTTCAATGACGCATGGCTTTGGTTTTAAACAACGTTTCTGTAGAAACGAACCTTTATAAGGAACACTCTCCCCCCACGAGGCTTTCCGTTCTTCCACGCTGGTCGCTCTCAGACACTCTAGTGACCGACTGACCAGGGTAAGGGGGTGGGAGGTCGGGCCGATGGCTCTGCCTCAGTGGAGTTTCTTGTGCACCAAATGGGATAATGGGTGAAAAGGGCGATCGCTATAAATGCCAGCTCTAATGAAGATTCAGAGCACGGTGCCTCTGTTAGCAGTAGTGACTGACGATAGCAATGAATAGAGAGCGGGGATTAAGGCAGCCTAGCAGAGCAAGACAAGCGAAGAAAGGAAGACGGGGGCCGGAGGGGGAGGGGAAAGGCGTCCTTGAGTCTCCAGAGACTTTTTTCCCTTCAGCACCGTCTGGTGTCTATCCCTTCCTTCTCCTCGCCCCGCGGCCTGCCTCCTTAAGTCCCTGCCCAGCTAGTCCTTGCCACGGTGCGCTTCACCGCCCAGTCCCCAGGGTGGGAAAGTAGGCGAATTCCCTCTATGACTCTGTAGAGAGCACTGCCAGAACAGCGACCTGGTGCCCTTTCATCCCTCTTCATAGCGGCCCTGGGACCCGGGCTGCTCCCCAGCCTCGAGTGCTAGGGGAGCGGACCCGTGAAGGGCCCCCTGCCTCCAACCTCCCCCACCTTCCCACGTGCCCCACTGCGGGCCGGAGCGGGATCTCCACCAGACCAGGTGAAGGGCAGCCAAAGTCCTTCTCTTCTCTTTCTGGAGATTTCGTGACCGGGGGCGCCCAGCTGGGGAGCCCCGACGCTGCAGCCACAGCTGGCTGGGCGTTCCCCTCCCCTCCTTACCTGCTGAGGGGCGGGGGCAGCGGCCAGGCAGACGGGGCACAAAGGGATTGGTCTTTGTTCCCGTTCAGTTGCTTCTCATTGGACCTCCCGAGGGGGGGAGGGGGCGGGAGGCCCCGCTCCCCACTGTGCACCCCTATCCAAGAGGCCTCAGGTAGCCCGCTCCTCCCGTGAGGCTTATTGGGGTTCAACCCGGCTTCCCTTCCTGCCAGCATGGCGAGCGGGTAAGAGAGCCTGGGCCAGGGCCGGGGGCGAGGGCAAGGCCAGAGCCTCCCCGCCTTCTTGGGAAAGGGTCTGCTTGGATCGGAGTCCGCTAGGCTCTCCCAGGGCGCCCCCCAGCTCCACCGTCCAGCTCCCGCCCCTGCCCCAGTCTGGTCAGAGCTCCTTGCTAACATCCCCCCCCCCCCGCCCCAGCTCCCTGTCAACCCCTCCTAAAACCTTCTAACCAGCTTTCAGGCACCCCTTCCATCCCCCAGCTCTCTCCCTGGGCTCCCCTCCAGGTTCTCTATCCCTCCTTCACCCCTTCCAAAGCCCCTCCCTTCCCTCATCCCCATCTCCAGCCCCTCCCCCAGAGGAAAGAGGGGGGCCCCAGGGCCAGCTTTGGAAGGTAAGGCCATGTTTCATCTCTTAGTAGCTCCCAGATGTCTCTGTCCCCATCCCTCTCGCCTGCCCTTTTGTAAACACTCAATAACTGTTTGTTGACTGACTATTTGATCAATCCCCTCATGGGGGATCCAAAGATCCCCATAGTTCCTGGTCTCAGACCTCAGGCTTTGAATCAGCTGAGTTTGGTCAGGGTTCTACCACTTACCATGACCTTTGTGACCTTGAGCAAGTCATTTCTCCTCTCTGGATGTCAGTTTTGCCCTCTGTAAAATGGGCCCGACAGTTGTGAGGGCAGTACTTTTATACAAAGGTAAATCTGAAAATCCCAGAGACATGTAAGATAATAACAAGAACTAATACATAGGATGAGAGGCTTATGGCTGGAAGGGACCCCAGAAGCCATTCAGTCCAATGCTCTCATTCCACATGGAAGGCAGCCTCGGGCCTGAGATGGGAAGTCAGGATTCGATTCTAGGTCCTTTCCAAAAATCTGTTGCTTTTTCTACCACACCACGCCCTCTCCCTGTATGAAACAGGTGGGTTGGAAGGAGGAGAATGGGGGCACTGGGGAAACCAGGGAGGCCTCAGTGGAGGAGGTGGCATTGGCTGGGCCCTGAAGGGTGAGAAGGACGTTCTGTACTCCAGCCCATGGGGTGGAGGGCAGGTTTTGGGGATGGGGGTCCTGGGCAGGAGTGGACCTCAGGCAGATTGTCATTTAGCTTTCTCCATCTTGGGTAACCTTCCTGGGCCTCAGTTTCCTCATTTGTAAATGAGGATGTTGGATTAGATATCCTCTGAGTTCCCTTCCCTCTGAATGTAGGATTCTTGGGCCAGTCATTCACCTCCTGGAGCCTCAATTTCCCCTTTTGTCCAATGAGGGAGTTGGAGAGCCTCTGGGGCCCTGGGCTCTCCTGGTCAGTGCCTTCCTTCCTGGGGCTCTCTCAAAGATTGGAATGCCAGTGAGTAGTGATTTGGCTTAGCAGTATGTAGGCCCAGGGTTATGGAGCACCCCCCCCAGTGACCTGGGCCCTTTTTGGGGCTGGGACCCTGTTGGACTGGTTCTGGAGGTGGGAGGGGAGGTGATCCTCCCAAACACCAGGCTGCCGAATCTCAGAGAGCAGAAAGAAGGCAGGTTATTGGGGTCCAGGACTCCCACCCAGGGCCTTTCATGCCAGGACTCTGGCTCTGACTCACCAGGTGGTGGGGGAGAGCTTGGGCCCTTTTCTCATTGCCTTCAATATCAGGCATTGGGCATGAAGCCCAGCCAGCCTAGGCCTCTTAGAACCATCCCCCCAGGAGCCAGGCCTGCCTCTTTTCTGGGGGTTTATAAAAAGTTCCCTTTAATGTGATCTAACCATGACAAGGAGAACTCATCAAATGTACAAAAAGGGTAAGATTCCTCCAACTCTAAACCAGGTGTAACAGCTCTTATACAGCCTGAAACTAAATGCACTTAAAAAGCCTCTCCTGAGTCCAGGGGAAAGGGCAGCCAGCGTCCTCTTGCACCCTTGGACACCTTTAGCTGTTTTGAATGACCCCAGCCTCCCAGAGCAGCCGCTGTCTGGAAACTGAAGTCTCCCTTCCAATAGTTAACACAATCACACAACTAGGCAATGCACTGGCCGTGCCAGGCTGAGTATTCCTCATTCCTTACCAACAGCCCCCCACCCCTGCTAAACCATGGGAAGTCCCTTACCCTTTCTTGGATCTGTTTGCCTCAGCATCTGAGAACAGGGAATGTCAGGGCTGGGAGGGAGCTTAGAACAGGGGATGTCAGAGCTGGGAGGGATTTTGGAGAGTATGTATTTCAAGCCCCTCATTTTCCAGATGAGCAGGAAACAATCCCAGAGAAGTGACCTGTTCGTGGCTCCCTCGGTGTCCTTGGGGGACCCTAACCTTATACCGACTTTCCATGCCCCGCTGCCTCTCATCACACTGCGTCCCACAAGCTCAGGCTTCTCTCTCAGCCCTCCTTCCTTCCAGGCGTGGTAGGAAGTGGTATGGTCTGCATGGACCTCCCTGCTGTTCCCAAGGGCCTTGGGAAAAATAGGTTGCTATTGTGTAGGTCAGGTGACTTGACCAGAATCAGAGGATTTGGCCAAAGACGAGGGACCCGTTGCCTGGGTCTGAGCCTGCAGAGGACAGAAGCCCTGGTGTGCTGGGCTCTGTGGGGTCAGGAAGGGTCGGACACAAGAACAGCGCACTTGCATCTTATCTCCAGGTGAAGAGGCTGCCATTCCCTGACCCAAGGCCTCCTCTCACTTCTGACTGGTCTAAGGATCTCTGAGCTAGACTGGAGGAGGTCATTTAATTCAGTCTGTGCCCAAATCAGAATGCCCTCTGTTCTGTCCCTGACTCTGCTGGAAGGCCTGAGAGATGGAGAACTCACTACCCCCCCCATCTTTCAGACAGTTCAGTTTCTTTCCTCCTTTGTAAAAGTATGGGGGTTGGCCTCGAGGACCTCAAAGGTCTTCTTTAGTCTGTCCCTGGGCCTCAGTTTCCCCATCTGTAAAAGGAAGGGGCTGCGGTAGTTGAAGGCTAAGGTCCCTCCCAGCTCTGAGTCTCATGATCTGAAAGTTGCCAAGGCAGAGGGCTGGGGATCCTCTTGCTTTAACTGCCCCCCTTTTGTTTCCAAGCCCCATGTCCAGTCCTGGTTGTACTGTGTGACCCTGGTCAAGTTACCTGCCCTTTCTGTTCTGTATCTACTCTCAAGGAAACTGGGAAAGATCTTTGTGAACTCCCCCTCCCCCACCTCCTAGTGGAAAGACTGGAACATTTGTGAAGTCATTGGCCCCATTTAAACAGAGCAGAAGGGAAGGGAGTATGTATTTATAGAACACCTACTATGTGCCAGGCACAGATTATCCCATTTGATCCTCATAACAGCCTTGAGAGGCAGGTGCTATTGTTATCCCCATTTTACAGGGGAGGAAACTGAGGCAGACCAAGATTAAAGTGACTTGCCCAGGGTCACACAGTTAGTAAGTGTCTGAAGCTAGATTTGAACTCAGGCCTTCCTGACTCCAGGTCTAGCTCTCTATCCGCTGTGCTACTAGCACCCAAAACACAGGGAGATAGTATTAATTTATTATGAATAGATGTAAGAATTATTTGCTATAAAATAAAAATTCAGGCTTCAGGGACATCAGAAAGAAGCTAGTGTAAGTCTTATTTTAGCAAAGCAGAAGCAGAGGCCCCGAGATAGGAAGTGACTTGTCACTGCCTTCCTCGGGAGGACAGAGCTATGGAAGCCACAGGAATGGGCACTGAGATTCTGGCATTCGTTAGAGATGGACCTTCCCTGCCTCCGCAGCCGTCTGTCCAGCCTGACCTCTTCCTACAGATGGGTCCCAGAGAGGCTGCTCAGTGACTCCGCCTGGGTCATTGTAAGTGGCAGAGTCAGACTCAAGCTCAGCATCTCTGACTCCAATCCCACCCTTCCAAGCCAGTAGAGACACCCTCCCTACCCAGCGCCTCGAGTGCTTGATCTGAAAAGGCCTGCTTCTGTGTTTCCCGCAGACTGGTTTTAAATCACGAACTCTCCGAACTTTTTAACCAGCTGTGGGATGCTGATGTCAACCGCTTTGGTCCCAGCAGAGACTACGCCATCTCCCTGCAGGTGAGTGCTTCCAGTGGCTGGTGGCGGCCGGGCCAGAGGAGCCGATCGCAGCTGACGGATAATTGCTTGTCTGGGGACGCTGGTGCTTGGAAGGCGGTGTCCTCCTAACGGACAGGAGGGAGAACAGTGGAAAACGCCCAGTTCACCTTTGGCCTGGCCACCCTTCCCTTAAGGCCGTGTTTTGCCACCTTGGCAGGAAGTGTGGGACTAGGTGACTGCTGGCCTGGCCTGGCTCAGCTGTGAATACCAAATCCAGGGGGACTGGAGGCCCCGAGGAGGGCAGAGAATGGGTTTCACTGGAGCCAGGGTGGGGGTGAGTGAGGTGGAGGGGCTGCAAGGAATGCCAGCGGACAAGGTCACGGAGGTGGCCCAGCTCCTAGTACACTGAGGCAGAGGGGCCTGTTCCCTCGGCGTGAACGTGGAGGTCTTGAGGGCTGAGGACAAAGAGCAGACAGAGGGAAAGGCTGTAAATCCCATTTCACAAAGATGGGAAGAGACCTTGAGACTGTCGACACCAGCTCTTACCTTGTATCTCATTGACCTATGTACACTGCGTATTATCGATCACCTCTTAAGACAGGAACCCTCTCCTTTTTTATCTCCCTGGCACAGTGGTTACAGTACTGGATCTGGAGTTAGGAAGACCTGAGTTCAAATCCTGCCTCAGACACTATTAGCTGTGGGACCCTTAGCTCTACTTCACCTCTCTCTGCCTCAGTTTCCTCAACTGCAAAATAGGAAAATAAGAGCACCCACTTTGCAGGGTTGTCACAAGGCTCAAATGAGAGAACATTTGCAAAGCACTTAGCGTGGTGCCTGGCACATAGTAGGTGCTTCATAAATGCCTGTTAAATCGAGTCGTGCTTGGTTGTGGTAAAGCTTTAGTGAGAAATGATTTCCCAGGCGAACAGTGGCAGTGGGATGGGAGGAGAGGCTCATTTGGGGGTCCGGGGGAAGGAAGTGCGATTTGAGTTCCCTGGACTAAGGGAAAGAACTTGTGAGGGCTGGAGCTAGGCACTAGGAAGACCATGGCGGTAGATGAGGCCAGTTAGAGGGAGGAAGGAGGAAATGCACAGCTTGACCTGGACAGGGGAGTAAAGCCATGTGGGTGGATAAGGCCAAGCATCCCCTCTGGTATAACCCCGCCCCCCCAAAGGAACAACTAGTGCAGGTTCAGGGGGTTCTGTAGGTAAGAACACTTCAAACTAGAGACCGAGCCCCCACCTATTCATTCCCTTTCAATAGTCAGCCAACTGATACAATTCACTCAAAGCAAAGGCATTTACTGAAGTGAACAAAGTAGCACATCGTTCCTTTCATAAACTAGCACACATCCTCCCACAAATACCCACAGTGTAATTGGAAAGAATGGGTGGAGGAACTGCCTCTGGAAGGTGCCGTCAGTGTCCTCTAAACTACCTGCCCAAGGGCAAAGTTTTAGCTGCCCCACACTGGTGTAGGCTCTGTGCCTGCAGTCAGCAGGGAGATCAAGCTTCTGCCCAGAGCTCCATGCCCATAATTATTATTCTCTTGAAGAAGACAGGTCTCTCCAACCTTCAGGTCATAGGATCAGAGACTACTTAGAAATGGAAAGGACATCCAAGGAAATCTCTTCTTACCCCCTCGTGTTTGCAGGGAAGAAAACTGCCTGTTGAAGAAGGTAGGAAGGTGTGTAGGAGTACAGTAGACCAGGACAGGGAGAGGGCAATGTAATCAGATGGCCTGAACTTCAAAGGAGGAGAGAAGATGGATGAAGAGGAAGAGCCTGGAAGTCCCCACCAGCTCCTGCCCCTGGCTCTGTGCATCTGGGCAAGGGTAAAAAGGAGCTCCAGCTTTGGAGGGGAAAACGGAACTCTAGTTTGGCCAGGAGTTCAAAGGAAAGAAGATGAGATGGAGAATGAAAATGACCCCGTTGACACCCAGAATGTTCCCAAAGAAAGGGGAACAGGAAGGTGGATGGGGGAAGTAATGGTGGTGTATTCAGGCAAAGGGATCCTGCAGGTACAGCATCTCCCCCGCCCCTCTGCGAAACCATCCAGTGCTTTCTGTTATAGAGAGGGTCCTGGGGCTGGGCCAACTCCCGAAGTTCCTAGACTTACCCAGGGATCACTTGTTGTCCCTTCTCTGTTTCCCTCCTCCCCTTCTAGGGGAAGGCAGACTTTGTCCCCCAAGGCGTCCACAGAACTGTTGACCATGCTTCTCAGGCTCTCTTCCTCTGGGTGAATGAGAGCCGGTTACAGAGCACCAAGACCTTTGCAGGTAAGAGTCACCTCCCCACCTGGTGGGCTGCACTTCCGGCTTGGCTAGTCTGGTCCTCGGACACTGGACACATCATCAGGCCTATGCCTGCAGTCTCCATCCTTGGCAGGCCCTGTCAGGGCATGCACTTCACTGACAGGGTGTGCAAGAGCCCCCATCGGAGTATTCTCATAGTATATGTATTCTATATCTATCTGCTACCTCCGATGCTGCTTAACCTATCTAACCTTGGCCAACTGGCTTTTCCTAAATTATGACCTGACTTGAGGAAGATTCCCACACACCAGCTTGCTGGCCCACAGCACGTAGAAGCTTAACATTTTCGAAATGCTTTCCATCTGCTATCTCATTTAGCCCCATGACTAAAGGGATCATGGTTCTCCTTTTCTAGCTGGGAAAATGGAGCCTTGGCTCAAGCTTAAGTAACTGGTCAGATGCTTTTAGTTTTTCTTTCAAATGTCCTTTCATTTTCTCCTCACAATACTCTTGGGAGGCATTTTTGTCCTCAGTTCACAGACGAGGAATCTAAGGGTCAGATAGGGAGATATGTCCAAGGTCACACGGCAGCTTAGCTTGGGGCCAAGACTAGATCCTGGGATTTTTTCCCATTGCTCATGGAGGGGCTCCTGCCTTGCCCTCTTTCCCCAGTAAGGTGGTCTCTGGGTTTCTTTTGGCAGCTTTTATCTCCCTTTTGGATAACTACGAGACATCAACGGGAATAGCAGAAGTCGTGACCCCGGAGGAGGAAGCAGAAAACAACCGATTCTTGGATGCAGTCTTAGAGACAGAGGTGATGAAGGTGAGGCCAGGGCCTGGCCTGGGCAGTGGAGGCCTATCCCTACCCCTTCCCACCCCCACTTCCACCCCGTTCTTCCCTTTGATTTAACAAAATTCATTTGTTCAAATATTCAGTAAACTTGTATAAGCACCTACTGTTTGCAGAGCTCAGAGTTGAGGCATCCAGGTTGTACAGAAGATCAAATACTGGACTCGAATCAAGGAGACACTAATTCAAATCCTGCCTTAGATATTTCCTAGCTGTGTGATCCCTGGGCATGTCTCCTAACCCCCCTCGGCCTCAATGTCTTTGTCTGTAAAATGGGCCTAACAATGACTGGCACTCCTTATCAAGTTATTATAATTTGTTACGTAAGAATTTATTATTAAAGTATTTAAATGGGGATAATAGCTAGCACTTATCAAATGACCGTTTGTTACTTTATAATTTGTAATTAAATAATTTAAATGGGGATAATAGCCAGCATTTACCAAATTATTATAATTGGTTGTTATAATTTAGAAATTATTTAAATGGAGATGATAATAACAAACATTTATTAAATTATAATTGTTTACAACACAATTTATAATTAAATTATTTAAATGGGGATAATCAGCCCTTATTGTTTAATTATTATAATTAGTTGTGTTATAATTTATAAATTATTTAAATTGGGATGATAACTAGCATTTATAATTCAATTATTATAATTCAAAATTAAATTATTTAAAAATTATTTAAATAGTATTGTTCCCATTTTACGGATGAGGAAACTGAGGCTCAGAGCACCTGGTTGGAAGTCACAGGTGCTAAGTGTCAGAGCCGAGATCCACAGTGAGGTCCTCTGTTCTCTCTCTGCTTTGCCAAGCTGCCTCAAAGGGGCTTCCATGCCTGGTCCTTAGTGTCTGTGGAATGAGTAATGCACCCCCCACTGCTACTTCTGTCCTCTCTTCCAGCTCGCCCATCAGTATCTGGTGGGAAAAAATTGGTCCAAGCCCAGCCTGGTGGATTTCAGGGCTCAGCTCTACGGAATCTGGTTCCAGCTGTACACTCGGGAGGGCCGCCAAGGGTATGTAGCCCAATCTGAAGGCAGGGGATCGGAGCAAGGACCCCAGCATCTGGAACTGGGTGACTCCAAAGGGGTCGGGAGAGATCTGGAGTCCTAACTCTGCTGCTCCTTCGGGAAGGCTGCCCCTTCTCTTCTCTCTGCCTTAGTTTCCTTCTCTGTCAAGTGAGGGGGTTTGCCAAGATAGCCACTGAAGTCCATTCCAACCAGGATCCTCTGACTTCTGATTAGCTCACTGCCAAGTAGTGAATAGAGCACCAGACATGGAGTCAGGAAGAGCTGAGTTCAAATCCTGCCACAGACACTAGCTGTGTGACTCTGGGCAAGGCACTTAACCTCTGCCTGCCTCAGTTTCCCCGCCTGTAAAATGAAGGGAGCTGGACTAGCTGCCTTCTGAAGTCCATTCCAGCTCTACTATTCTATGATCTAGGTAGAGAAATAGGAGCAGGCATGATGGCAGGAGAATAGGGGGTCACCTTTCCAGCCAAGGGCTCTGGGCTGAGACCCTGCATCCTGACAAGGCCAGCCCCGAAAGTGACTCCCTCCCTGATCAAAGGTCATCAAAGCGATGGGGATAATAAAAATACCCACAACAAACATTTCCATGGTGCTTGAACCTTACCTACTGCTTTTCTCAGAATCACCCTGTGAAGTGGGTAACTGCATGGATTTTACAAATGGGGAAACAGGGTCCACCCTGGGACATGCAGCTAATAAGTACTGGGGGTGGGGTTTGGGCCCCAGTCCCTTCTCACTCCAAGTCAGCACACCTTAGGTGCTGCCCCCAACACAATGGGGATGGAGAAGGGGTGGGGGAGATTGGTGCCACCCATGTGTGATTGGAGTCCCACCAGGGAGGAAGGAAGTACACAAGCATTTATGAAGCACCTGCTATGTGCCAGGCACTGTGCTAAGCACTTTACAAGCATTGTCTCATTTGATCCCCACAACAACCCTGCAAAATAGGTGCTATTATTATCCCCATTTTACAAATGAAGAAACTGAGGCAGGGACCAGTTCAGTGACTTACCAGCTCGTAAGTGTCTGAGGTCAGACACTTCCCGATTCCACTATCCGCTGCACCACCTAGCTCTTCCAAGTCACAGGGTACAGGCTGGGGAGCCCTCTCTTCTGGCTGACACCTGGGAGCCTTACCTGTTGTCTGTTGATTCTATAGGCCTGATTCTTGTGGTTTTGAGCACGTGTTTGTGGGTGAAACCCGGCGAGGGCAGGACATCCTGGGTTTCCATAACTGGGTCCAGTTCTACCTTCAGGAGAAGCAGGGAAATATCGATTACAAAGGTTACGTGGCTAGACGGCACAAGAGCCGGGTGAGCGGGCTGTGGGGGGTCCTGGGGCTCCGGGGGAGCGGCCTCTTCCCTTTGCCTTCCCTCTTTCCTCCTTCCTCTCCCTTTCCTACTTTCTATTCTGTCCTCACTCTTCCCTCCTCCCCTCCCCTCCTCTCTTCCCTCCTCTCTTCTCCCCTTTCTATTCCCTCTTTTCTTTTCTTTCTTCCTCTCCTCTCTCTTCCATCCTCCCTCCTTCCTCTTCCTTCATCTTCCTCCTCTGTCTTCCTACATCTTTATTTCCTCCGTTCCCTGCTCCTTCTTTCTTCTTTCCTCATCTCTTCTCTCTCTTTTCCTCTTTCCTCTCTCTCATCCTCTCCCTCTCCCTTCTTTCTTCTTTCCTCATCTCTCTCTTTTCCTCTTCCCTCTCTCCCATCCTCTCCCTCCTCCTTTCTTCTTTCCTCATCTCTCCTCTTTTTCCTCTTCCCTCTCCCATCCTCTCCCTCCTCTTTTCTTCTTTCCTCATCTCTCCTCTTTTTCCTCTTCTCTCTCTCCCTTCCTCTTCCTCCTCCTTCTATCTTCTGTCCTTGTCTCTCCTCTTTTTCCTCTTCTCTCTCTCCCTTCCTCTTCTTCCTCTTCCCTCTCTCCCTTCCTCTCCCTCCTCCTTCTTTCCTCATCTCTCCTCTTTTTCCTCTTTCCTCTCTCCCATCCTCTCCCTCTCCCTTCTTTCTTCTTTCCTCATCTCTTCTCTCTCTTTTCCTCTTTTCTCTTTCATCCTCTCCTTCCTTCTTTCTTCTTTCCTCATCTCTCCTCTTTTTCCTCTTCCCTCTCTCCCTTCCTCTTCCTCCTCTTTCTTCTTTCCTTGTCTCTCCTCTTTTTCCTCTTCCCTCTCTCCCTTCCTCTTCCTCCTCCTTCTATCTTCTTTCCTTGTCTCTCCTCTTTTTCCTCTTCCCTCTCTCCCTTCCTCTTCCTCCTCTTTCCCTTCTTCATCAGTATTCTCTCTCCCTTGAAGGAACAGACCACTCCAAACTGACTTTTCCCAAAGCTCAGCCTCCCACCTGCTGTCCTTGAGCCTAGAATTCTTGCCTCCTTGCCATTTCCTTAGCTTCCCTCCAGATTTAGTTCAGGTGCCCCCCTCCCATAGGATTGTAGGGAAGATCCAGCAAGATACTGGCTGGAAAGCACTTTACCAGTGTTGGAGCCCTGATGGAAACATCAGCTGTCATCATTGTTGTTACTATGTTGTAATTTCCAATAGAAAGTAAGCTCCTTGAGGGCAATCCTGATGCCTGGCACACAGCAGGTGCTTAATAAATGCTGGTTGGATTGAAGTGAAGAAGGTGAAGGATCCAAACAGATGTTAAGCAGGACAGATATTGTGTACCCACACGGTTCAGCTGGTGTCTAGAAGCTTTGTTGTGAGGCGGCCTTTGGCCTCCAGGGGTCGCCTCTCACCCAGTTTTCTCCCAGCTCAGCTCTCCTATGCCCTGGACAGCTCCCAGCTCCCAGCTCCCAGCTCCCACTGGCCCCAGGAGAGGGGCTGAAATTGAGTTTTACCAGAGGATTGCAAAGGGTCCTCCCTCTCTCTGGTCACCATTCTGCCTTGCAAAGTACTTTCACGTGCATCGTAACATTCCTTGCCCACGGAACCCCTTTGAGGGAGCAGGTAGAGGCAATTGTCCCCATTTCTGAGATGAGGGTGACTGAGGCTTGGAGAAAGGGATTTGTCTCAAGTCACACTGCTAGAAAGTGGTGCAGCCCAGGCTCCCTGGGCTATGCTGCTGACTTACCTAACCCATGGTGGAAACCGAGATTTTAGCTGAATCCAATAACTCACTATTTGTTTGTAATGTTTTATCAATGCCTTTGTTTTTTACATTAGTATTTTCCCAACACCTTCCACACTGAATGCTCCTTTGTAACAAAGAAAACCCAACCAACCTAGTGACCATGTTGCGTGGCTGATGGCACATCCCACTCCTTTGGCATCCCACCTCTTTGCCAAGAGGATAGAAATATGTTTTTAAGCATGTATTCTCCAGGATGCACACTAGTCATTCCAAAACTGTGCAATGACCCATGTGCCAGTCCTGTGTTAGAGATTGTGGGGGTGCCCAGAGTCCAGCTATGAAGCAGAGAACATGATAAGAAGGTCTAGAATTGAGTATCTGAGGGTGTTCAATGAGCAGGAGAAAGTGGTGAAGCTGTCACTTGAAGGCATACTCACCCAGCATCTTGGCATTGGGGATTAAAACAAACAAACAAACAAAAAAACCCAAACATCTTTGTCCTCAAAGAACCTGCCTTCTACTGGGGAGGAGTGGGGGTAGAGAAGGACAATAGCAACAAAGCCAAAGCAGCTGACATTTATATGGTGCTGGACCTGGAGTTAGGAAGATCTGGGTTCAAATCCTCTCTCAGACCTTTGCCAGCTGCGTAAGTCACTAACTCCTCTGAGCCTCAGTTTCCCTGTCTGTAAATTGAGGTTGCAGGGATCTTAGAACACGGACTATCAGGGCTCAGAGGGCTCTTAGGACATAGACTAGCAGAATGGGGAGAGACTTCAGAACCTGGGACATCAGGGCAGGGAGGACCTTCTAACATTCTATCCTCTTGACTCCAGCCTGATGAAGATGACCAGGTGTTGAACCTTCAGTTTAGCTGGAAGGGTTTGGTGAAACCTGTGGGCAGCACCTTTCTGGGCGTGAGCCCCGAGTTTGAATTTGCCCTCTTCACCATTGTGTTCCTGCAGTCCCAGGAAAAGGTCACTCGGGTGCTCGTCTGCATTGAAGAGTATGAGCTGCAGCTTGTGGTCTACCGCCACGGCCGCCACATTGGCTCTGCCTACCCTATCCTGCTCAGCAGCGACAATGAGGACCTATACTGAGCCAGGGCTGGGCCGGGGGCCGGGCATCTCAAACTGCAGGGATTGGAAAGAAAACCTTCTTCACGGAAGTCTTTGGTCATTCATTAGGGTTAGAAAGCAAAGAGGGGCACAAGCTATTGTCTAGGGGAATGGACTCTAATGCTTGGGAGGACAGAAGTCCTCAGCTCGGGTGTCTACTTTGTACTTTGTGTCTCCGTGGACAAGTTCGGGCTAATCTCCACCTGTAAACATGGGACTATTCTCCTCAGATCTGAAAATTTCTGTTCTAAGGCCCCTCCGAGCTTTGGCATCCCCTGTTCTAAGGCCCCTCCAAGCTTTGGCATCCCCTGCTCCTTTTCCAAATGCTAGCTAGTATAACTGAGATTTCTCCTGCTTCATTCAGACTCGCTTTCTGAAGTCTGCTTGGAGCTAGTTCTTGCCAATTTTTCTGGGGAGAAAAACTCATCAAAGAACAGCGCTGAAAGGGCCCCAGGGGCCGCCTGCTTAACCCTTTCATTTTACAGTTAGAAGTGGGGCCCAGAGAGGGCAAGTGCCCGAGGTCATACAGCAAGGTAGAGGTAGAGCCTGGAGCCCCAGGTCCTGGTCCAACAGCCCTTCTCCAGCTTCGGCCACATTCGGTAAAGGTCGATGTCCTCTGACGACTAGCCTCAGGCAAAGCTTTCAAGATGCCGTCCAATGGGAGTTCAGGAGCCGGGTCTATTCTTTTAATGCTGAACTCAAGACAAGAGAGTGAGCCCTTTCCTTTGCAACTGAATAGAAAAGGATTGTCCATGAAACTCTCTTATGTACACTTCACCTCTTTAAAAAATGTCTACAGTAAATTCAGCGGGAGACTTTCAAAGCTGTCCTGATGGTACTTCCCTCTGGTTTATTCTGTATTTTAAAAAAAGTGACCCTCTTTGTCTCCTTTCTTTGGCATCTCTATTCCTTTTCCTCCTCCCCACCCCTTGCAACTGAAAAGAAAGGAAAAAATAAGCCGCCCCAAACCTTGTAACAAGTATGAATGACCAAACAAAACAGCTTTCTACATTGGCCCCGCCTGGAAATGCCCCCCTTGTTCTGCAGGTGGGTCTGCCCCATCCTGGTCTGCAGGTGGCAGCCTGCTTTATCCTTGGTCCTCTGTAACTGTGGTTGAGCGCGGCACTAATCCGACTCTCAATATGGTGCTTCCTCACAACGTAGTCATCGTGGTATAATAGTCCTGGTTCTGCTTCCTTTGTGCCCAGGCTCCCAGGTTTCTCTGAAGCTATCTTTCTGATCATTTCCCAGAAAACCAGGGCTCTGGAAAGGCATTGATGCATCACCCATGCCTGTATCTATCTGGTACCCCATGGGGCATCTCAACTAGCGATACACTGTCTATACGTATTCACCCAAGAAGGGGATGGGAATTTTATGAAAACACTGAACAGGTTTATCATCCCAAAGTATTCCTGCCTGAGTGCCCATAATGGTGCTAGTCATTCTCCCACCTGCAAACTGACAAGCTTTGGTTGGCCTGATGCCTGATCACTACTTCTAGCCTCGTAAGAGCCTTTGAAACCAGGACACTAACTTCTTAGAAACTTAGAAAGAAGCCAGTTCTGCTTTGGCTTCCATTTTGGACATGTTTAGAATTCTTTACTAAAGCCTTTTCCTTTTATACTTCAATCATTTCCCCTAAATTCTTTGTCCCATACTGAAGTCTCCTTTATGTTAAAAAAAAAAAAGGCAACAGCAATTATATCCAGTGGTGTATATCATTTTTCACATTTGTAGCCCCCCTCACACACTCACACACACACACACACACACACACACACACACACACACACAGAGCTATGTTTCAACATCTCTGCTCTAGGATTAAGATTATTTATTACAATTAAGCTTCTGGCTTCCTTTCAGTAAACCTTAGGCTGTCTTGGTCGTTCTGTGAATTGTCCCCTTGCTTCCATTTCTAACTACACTCCGCTTCTGTTCACCCAAAGCATCCTGTATTTCTCTATTTTTTTCCTGTTCATTGTTTCTTAGTGTCAAACACTCCCCCACTGCATCTGTGTTCTACAGCCTATTTAGCCATCCCCTATTGGCAGGTGTCTGCTTTGTTTTCACTTCTGTGGTTTCACGAAGAGCGATGTTATGAGTGTCTTGGTACATACACATGGGGACTTTGTTTTTGTCTTCAATGCCCTTGGAAGCCCCACATGCTCATGTATCAGAACGTCTGAACAGGGTAGTGACTTTTCTTGAACAATTTAATACGGTCCATCCCTAGCATGGAGTTAAAATGAAGCTCCACTCCTAGTATAGAATGGGAGCGATGGTGTCCATCCCCAGAATGGAAAAGGAAGAAGGAAGAAGTGGCCCAGGGAAGCTGGTTGTCTTCTTAGCTACTTCTAATGGAATGACAGCAAACTGGCTTATCACCTCAAAATTGTGTCCCTTGAACACCCCAATGATGTTTCGGTCACTTTCATCCACAACCTTGGCAGACTCTGTAAAACACTTGTTATGGAAGCAACATTGTTGAGATGATACCAAAGAAAACACTTAACTCTGCTTGAGAAATATTTTGTGCTTAACCAACCATTATCTTCAGATGGATTACAGCTTCTATGGGGAAAACACATGCCTTTCACAAAACATCCTGGCCACTGAGTGTAAACATCTGAGTACACACTGCATGGACCAGACCAAGGCTGTCAATGCTCAGGGGCAGCCCATCTACTTTCTAGGGCTCAAAGCAGCCTGAAATGACTTTGAATGAGTCTGCCTACTCTGTGCCAGGCACTGGCATTACAATGAAACGGTTCCTGCCTGCTAGGAGCTCGCAGTCTGTCTGTTAAGAGAGTTTGCAACTGGAGGCTTTGACATTGCCTTGGTCCTGTCTGTAAGCTTCTGTGACACCAGCGTCCTTGCTGATAATGTAATCCCCCAATTATGCCATTTTTTTTTCTGGTGGAAAAAAATTCAATCCATTTCAGGATCTTGTTTCCAGGAGTTCCTCACCCTTCAGAAAGTCTTGTTTTCTGTATTTATTCATTCGTTTGTTTTTTATTTATTTCAAGTGAGTCTTAGTGATGCTTTGTTTTTGCCTCATGATAATCTCTGGAGGTGAGGCAGTATGGCATAGTGGACAGGGAACCTTCCTAGGAGTCAAGAAGACCTGGGTTCAAGTGCCCCTCCCGACATATCCTGGCTTCTGTGACTGGGGGGAAGGGCACAGAACCTTTCAGTGTCCCAGATGCTTTCTGGAAGGGTAAATTGAAGAGCAGGTGCCAATCTTCACTGCCAGAGGGAGTCCTTCAAAAGGATAACCACAGCCTTAGGTCAAAGCAAACAAAACAACAAAATCTGTCTATCTCCTGCCGTGGCCCCAAATTGTGAAAAGTTGCTTGACAAAACAGATAGAAAAAGTTCACCAATTCAAAACTTGCAGCAAACCCGTTACCAATCAAGTGACTTCAGTTTTGTTAAATGCATTTCCAGATTGCTTTACACAGAATCAACATCTCATTAACAGTTAAAACTACAAATTTAAAAGAGCATGCTTACCCAAGTTCAGAGGCCAGCTTCTTTACCTTGAGCAGGATGTGCTGAACCTGGGTGATGCTTCCAGGTTGCCCCAGGACTCAAGGCTGTTGCCAGCGGGACCCAGGCTGTAGCTACTCCCCTCCCCTCTCCTTCCTTTCCCAGGTGGGGGAGGGCAAAATCAAGGGTGAGGGTTAAAGGGTGAAACTCTCTTCTCCTATGAGAGGAATTAATGATACCCTCTTAACTCAAGAGAAGGGAGTGACCGAGGTTGTAAGGAGGTGTTTCAAAACTCCTTAATGATCAATCACAAAACCTCTAGAATCTGGCAAGATGTTTGTAGCTGTTCTGACGTTTCCCTGCAACCTCCATGGAAGAGGATTCGGGGGTGCAGAGGGAAGGGAGTAAATAGGCCTCAGGGAACCAAAAAGCAACTGCAGTTTTTCCCACTTCCCTAGTGCCCAGAGAATGGACAGAATTGGGCATATACTTCTGGATAGGGCATCCATCCTTGTCCTCTGTGCTGCAGAAGGTGTACCCAGGTCCATGGCCTCGCACCGACCCAGTGGACCGAGGGCCTGAGAGTGTCAGGCTGAGTGTGAGACAGCCTCGTAACTGTCTGCCTGAAAAGCACCTCCAAGCCTTGGTGCTTGGAGAGCGACCCCAACTGCAGAGCAAGAAAGGCGGAGGGAAGAGGTTTACAATCCTTCCAGTCTTGGCTGAAGAACTTGGGTTTAGGCATTTCCAGGAACAGGCCCCCAAAATGTTGAGGTTTAGGGGTTCTGTGACCCCAAAATCACAACAAGCAGGTCCTGTCCGAAAGAATTCAACCCAAGCCTTCTTTCAGCCAGACAAGGTTTATTAGAACATCTGTCATATTGGGCAGACTCTTAAGGAGTCTGAACATTAGTGAGCTAGCAGCTAGATTATAAGAATCTGAGCCTTTGGCTAGATTTTCAGAATCTAAGCCGGGGGAAGCTCTTGAAAAGACAAAGCTAAATGCTCCCCCTGGAGCCCAGAGGCGTTGTGGAACTGGGGTTATGGACAAATGTGCTGATTTTACCTTGTTTATCCGCCTCCAGAGAAAGAACTGATGGAATCTGAAAGCAGATCGAAGCATATTATATTCACTTTTTTTTTGGTAGTTTCTTTTTGGCTTATTTCTTCTTTCATAAAATGACTAATATGGAAATATGTTTTAGATGATTGCACATACAAAACCTCTATTAAATTACTTACCGTCCTAGGGAGGGGGTGATGAAGGAAGGAGGAAGATCATTTGGAACTCAGAAAAAAAATTTTTTTAAATGAATGTTAAAAATTGTCTTTGCATGTAATTGGAAAAAAACAAAATACTATTTTTAAAAAAGGAAGAACTGAGTTCAAATCCAGATTAGCTATGTGACCCTGGGCAAGTCACTTAGCCTCTCTTTGCCTCAGTTTCCTCATCTGTAAAATGGAGATAATGACAGCACCTACCTCACGGGGCTGTGGTGAGGATCAGATGAGATAATAAAGTGCTCAGCACAGTGCCTGGCACATAGTAGGTGATATATAAAAATGTCAGCCATTATTATTATTATAGAGAGAACCAGGGAGGTATGATAGACACAGTATTGTGACCTAGATTCAAATTCTGCCTTTCCTAGCTGTATGAACAAGGACAGATCATTTTATTCCTGTGAGACTCAGTTTTCTCATCTGTGAATTAAAGATTATAATCCTTACACCACAATCACAGAATCTCAGAGCGAGGCTACCTAGTCCAACATCTTACAGTTGAGGAAACTGAGACCCAGGGAAGTACAGTGACTTATCCAAGGTCACACCATGAACTGATGGTCAATCCTTTATGAACCCTTCAAGCTCATCACGTGTAGAAATCCAATTTTTCCTTTGATGCATGTGCTCATAGGACCCTAGATTTAGCAAGAATAGCTGACATTTACATAGCACTTACTATTAAATTAAATAATAAGTTATATTTAAGGTTGGAAGGGACCGAGAGGTCATTTGACAGATGAGGAAACTGAGGCCTCATGTGGTTTAGGTGACTTGCCCAAGGACATACAGAGAGTGTCAGAGGGAGGATTCAAACCCAGGCCACCTGACTCTAGGGCAAATGCTCCTCTCCCCAAAGCCTGCAGTTTCATCTGGCCCGCTCCCTTGATCTGAGAGTCTGAGGGCTTGCTTGGTGACTAGTGGTGGTGGGGCTGCTTTCCCTGGGGACCCCTGGCTTCTGTGGGAGTCCAGGTTCCCTGAGCCTCCTGCGGGGGTTCTCTGGTTTCTCGGCAGAGGAGCCAGTCTTATGATGCTGGTAGTTTTCAGACCCAGCGCATTCCCTGGGGCACACCCTTCCATCCTCGGTGCCGAGTCACTCTTTCCAATGCTCTGGTCTCAGCCATCTATAAATGGGCATGCTGCTCTGTCTGTTTTGGGGAGGGGTGAGAACGTGGGAGTCAGTGGGAGGGGAAGACCAAGAGATGGAATCTCTGCCCATAAATCCGCTGACCAGCTTGCCGTCAGACTTGGCATCTTGTGAGTCCACGAATGGTTGGCACAGGAAGGGAGCAGCTGGGTAGCAGAGGGAGGGGGCCCTTGATCCCTGTCTGGTCATGTGATTCAGAGCTCACCATTCTGGCTCAGCTTTGGATTCCTGATGTGACCAAAGGCCAATTACTTCTCTCTTCTGCATCTCAGCTGTTGGATCTGTAAAACAGAGGAAGGGGAGAAGGAAATATTTTGAGTCTGAAGGGCCTGGGTGCTAATCTTGACTGGGCTGCTTCTTAGCCTGGAAGCCCTTGGGGAAGACACTTCGCCCCCCTTCCTGGGCCTCAGTTTCTAACACTGTAAACTGGAACTAAAGAGGTCTTGGGAAGGCAGCCTGGTATTGCTAGAAAGCTTGCTGACTTTGGAATCAGAGCCTAACTTTGCTACTGATCACCTATGTGTGGTCATAAGCACATCACTCCCCTCTTGGGCATCACTTTCCCCATCCATAAAAGAAAGTTCATTGTTGTTCAGGCCATTTTCAGTTGTGTCTGACTCTTCTTGACCTCATTTGGGGTTTTTGTGGCAAAGATACTTGGATTGGTTTGCCATTTCCTTCTCCAGCTCATTTTACAAATGAGGAAACTGAGGCATACAAGGTTAAGTGACTTGCCCAGGATCACATGGCTGGTAAGAGTCTGAGGCCAGATTTGAACTCAGGAAGATGAGTCTTCCTGACTCCAGGCATAGCGTTCTATCTATTGAGCCACCGAGCTGCCCAGGTTTAGGCCAGAAATAACCATAAGCCCACCCAGCTCTTCCTTTCTATCTTCTGTGCCACAATCTCTAAGATCCCTCCAGGTTCTAAGATTCCATGGTTCTCTGACTTGACCTCAAAGATCCTCTTAACTGGTATTTGCTGAGGGCCCACTGTGGGCCCAGCCTTGTGTCAGGCACTGTTCTGTTGGGGAAAAAGAAGTCAGCAACTAGTCCAATTAACAAGCTTTTATGAAGCACTGTCTGTGTGCCAAGTACTGTGCTTAGCGCTGAAGCCACAAGGTCAAAAGATAGCACCTGCCCTCAAGGAGCTTCCAGTCTAATGGGGGAAACAGCATGCAAAGGGCTCCACACAAATGGAAGAAACGGATGATATCAACAGATAGAAGGCATTATCAGGGAAGCCAGGGGGTAGAGACAGGGACAGAGAGCATCCCAGCCATGCGGGCAGCCAGCGAAAAACCATAAGAACACTAATAACACCATTTATATAGCGCCTTAAGGTTTGCAAAGTGCTTTACATATGAGCCTCCTAACAACCCTGTGAGATAGTGCTATTATTATCCCCATTTTACAGATGAGGAAATGGAAGATCACAGCTAGTAAGTATCTGAGGCAAGATTCGAATTTGGTTCTTCTAGACCCCAAATCCAAATCCAGCATTCTATCTGCTATACCCTCGGTTTGCCTGGCTGTAGATGTGGGAGAGAGGAAAGGTGGGAAGGGGTGCACATGAAAGTTGTTTTAGAGAGATGTTATAAGTAATGGGAAAGTCAGGAGGGAGAGAAGTTGGGTTTGAGGAGAACGATGATGAGGGCAGTTTCAGACACGATGAATTTGAGGAATCTGCTGGCATCTGATAAGCGGCTGGAGCCTGGAGTCTGGAGTCCAGGGGAAAGATTAGGGCTGGATAAACAGATCTGAGAATCGGCTACAAAGAGACGCTAAGGGAATGGTTCTATAGGAGCTGATGAGGTCATCCCCAGACGCAGTCATGAGGAGGAAGGGGAGAGCTGGCAGGACCAAGCCCTGGGGGACACCCACGGTTGGAAAGCATGACCCGGACAGAGAGGCAGCAGAGGACATTGAGGGGAATGGTCGCATGGATGGGAAAACCAGGAGAAAATGGCATCCTGAGAACCCAGAGGGAAAGCAGTACCCAGGACAGAGTGAACAACAGTCAAAAGCGACCGAGGTCAAGAGGGATGAGGATAGAGAAAAGGCCATTGGATTTGGCCATCAACAGACCACTGAGGAGCAGCTGGGGGGTACAGTGCACAGAGCACTGAGTTCAGAAGACCTGAGTTCAAATCTGGCCTCAGACATTTACAGCTGTGTGACCCTGGGCAAGTCACTTAACCCTGATTGCCTCCAGAGAGAGAGGGAGAGAGAATGAGGAAAGTGCATTGGTGAAGACTCCTATCCTCTCCCTCAAAGAGGGCAGTATAGTGCAGTGGTAAGAATCCTGGACATGTTGCCAGGGCACTTGGGCTAGGAACCTGGCTCTAACTCGAATTGTGTGATCCTGGGCAAGTCACTTCCCTTTGCAGCCTCAGTGTCTTCATCTATAAAATGGGGATGATAACCAACCTACTTCCTCTCTCCATGCGCTGTTGGGACCTAAGCCCTTCATCAACCTAGCAGCATTTTAAAAATGGGAGCAAATCATGATCAGCTGGGCAGCCTTAGAGACTAGAGCAAGGCAGGGTGGAAGCCAGAGATGACTTTGCATTTCTGTTTTGACACAGTTGTATTTCACCCATTCCCCCAATATTTAACAAATGAGATAATATTTGTAAAAGTGCTTAGCACAGTGCCTGGCACATAGTAGGACCATCTAAATGCTTATTTCCTTCCCTTTTTTGCAGCACCTATTAGGTGCAGGGCTTAGTCCCAGCACATCTGTCTGTGCTAATGGGCAGGGCTGCAGCCATGCAGAAAACTCCCTCCCTCCATCAAAACTACTACGGCCCAACCATCACACCCCCAACCACAGATTCTTGGGTAACCCAATTCCTGTTGGTCTCTGGGACTCCTGCACACTCTGGGAAGCCACCCATAGTCCTGAGATGCTATCGTTGACTCCTTTCTCTTTATTAAATTCTTTTTGTTTTGTTTTTCTTTTGGCAAGGTAATTGGGGTTAAGTGACTTGCCCAGGGGCACACAGGCAGTAAGGGTCAAGTGTCTGAGTCCAGATTTGAACTCAGGCCCTTTTGACTATAGGGCTGTATCTTACTGCACCACTTAGCTGTCCCTCTCTTTATTAAATTCTCCCAGGAATAGCCTAGTGGTTTTTTGGGGGGAAATGGGAAGAAGTGCAGGGAAACAAAGCCCTCTGAATGTTGATTATCCCACAAAGTGGTAAAATCATTCACAGAGAAATAGGAATTGGCTATACCTGAGTTCCTCTTCCAGGAAAGGAAAACCTCCCACCTCCTTCCAACCCTCCCCTCCCTTAGCCCAGTGCCAGGCCTGAAGAAAGAGGCCAGGCAAGTCAAGGGACTTGGGGTGTAGACCTGCCTCGGCCACTCAGTCAACAAGCTGGGTGCCCTGCAGGTGTGTGTCAGAGCCCCCTAGTATAAAGAAAAGAGTGGAGGTGGAGAGGAAGACTGTGCCACCAGCTGGCAGCGTGACCTTGGCGAGCTGCTTAACCCTTCTGAGCCTCAGTTTCCCCTCTGTAAAAGAGGATCATCAGTCTAGGAAGGACCTCGCGGATATTTCATTCAAACCCTTCATTTTACAGACGAGGAAAGGGAGGCCCAAGGAGATCAAAGGGACTTGCCCTAGGTCACACGGTTAATAAGTACCAGAGATAAGATTTGAACCTACATCCTCTGACTGCTTCTAACTCTCCTTTCTTCCCTGATGTCACCCAACCCCCCAAAAAAAGTTAACCAAGAGGAAGAACGGCTGGGAATAAAAATAATTGTAACACGCAGAGTCAAAAGCAGAAACAAGAGCCCAAGTCCCGCCAGCGGCCATGTCCAGAAAGGTGCCCCGTTCTGTCCATCTCCTCTTTGTCCGGAAGCAGCCAACATCAGCGCTGGAGCCCCGGGGCTGCTCTGTCCTTTGATCGGTGTTCTGCAGTCTTTGTTTTCCCTAAGAATGTTGCCGTCCTGGTCTAAATTGTCCACTTGGTTCTGCTCATGGCAATCTCCGCCGGTTCATGCTGCCGGGATTCTCTGAAGCCATCTCTTGTATCATCGTTCATGGGAAAATGTATTCTATTACATTTATGTACAACACGTGTAACCATTCTGCTGTTAAGAGGCACCCCCTTGGAGTCTAGCTCTTTCCTTTCCCCTCCCTCTTAATTTTCCCTTTAGGGTCAGGAAACTGTTTGTGCTTGTGGTAATTTCCTCTCCAATATTAGCCTCCTTCCCCTTTCCCTATCCCTATTTCCCTCTTGAGTTTGATGTATTTCTACCCCAAACTGTGTGTGCCCAACCCTCCTTTATCCCCTTCTCTTCTTTTCAACTCAATCATGAGAACTAGAAAGTTTGATCCCCCTTCTTCCTCTTTTTACACTAGTTTGTTCCTCCTTTTGTCCTCCCTTCTCATCCTCCTCTTCAAATCCTCAGAACAGAGCCAATCCACCCTCAGGACCTCCATATTTCTTATTTCAAGGTTTTTCTGGGCTCTTATATTATTCCCATTTCAAAGTTCCTACTCAGCTCTGACTTTTTCATCAGAAATGCTTGAAAGTCCTCTATTTCACTAAAGGCCCATTTTCCTCACTGTAGCATCATACTTAGATTGTCAGGGTCAGTTACTCTTGGGCATTAAACTGTATCTTTTGGCTTTTGGAATTTTATGTTCCAAGATCTTTGATAGTTTCTAGTAGAAGCTGCCAGGTCTTGTGTGACCTTGACTGAGATTCCTTAAGACGTGAACTCCTTTCTGGATGCTTGCAGTATTTTTTTCTGGATTTTAGCTATGACATTCTTGGGGCTTTTATTTTGGGGAATCAGTGAGATCAGAGGATTCTTTCTAACTTAACTTTGCCCTCTGGCTTGAATAGATCTGAGCAGTCTTCATTTTTAATTTCATAAAATCTAATATCTAGGCCAAAATAACCCCACCACACCCCATTTTTCAAAGAGTCTAATGAATCTTAAGTGAGTTCTTTTTGACTTTTCAGAATTAGCTCTATTTTATATCAGATATTTTACATTTTCTTCTGTGTTTTGTTCTATTGATTTTGTTTCATATTTCTGCTGTCACATAGAGTCATTGATTTCTGTTTGGCCTGCACTACTTTTCAGGGAGGTTATTTCTTCAGTTAGATTGAATACTTTCTGTTCTAAAGCATTTTAGTGTCTTACCAAATTCTCCTTGAGCAACTTTTATTTCATCTTTCAAAATCTTTTGCTTCATTTCTCAAGTGATAGAGACACCACCATCTTACCCAAGAGGAAATTCCCTCAAGTTTCTGGGAGGTGAGGTAGATATCAGAGGGGCGCTGAGCTGGCTTCCCCTTCTCTGTTCTCTTCCTCTCTGGAGTCAGGCCTCAAGACAGGTTAGAGCCTCTTGTCTCCTCTTCCCAAGAAGGAAGAAGTTCTCTTTTTGCCCAGTTTCTCCCATCAATTCCACTCCCTCCAAGTGACACACAGCCTAGGGGGATTGTTCTTTCTAGCAGTGCAGAGAGTCTTAAGCAAATGCTCACGTTTGAACTCAGGGTTACATCATGATGGAGAATTTGAGGCTAAGGGAGATGAGGTCACCAGCCTGAGGTAGTTTTGTGTCAGAGCTGGGACTCATACTCATTCACTCTTAACTGGGGGTATGCGGGAGGGTGGGGAAGATGATTTGTGACAATGGGAGAGAGCGGTTTGAGTGGAGCTGGAATCCACAAAGTGGAGAGATTAGTTAGAAGGGCAAAAGGTGAGTTTGGAGGGATGAGTAGGAGGGGAGATGGAGAATATGCAGAGATGGGTGGAGAGGGGTAGAGAACAGAGAAAGGGATCTTGGAAATCATCATCAAACTGCAGATGAGGAAACTGAGGCCCAAAGAAATTCACTTACTTGTCCAGGAGCAGGGATTTAAACCCGAGGCCAGAATTCCAGAAACAGTGCTATGTCTGCTACACCAGGGATAGGGCATAGGAATGGAGGGGAGCGAGCAGGCCCTCCCAGCATGGGAGTTAGGGCTCTGAGGGGAGGGGACGAGGAAAGCTCCCATTCAACTGCTTGGGAGTGGAGGATGATTAGATTCAGAGGAAAGACTCCCATGTTCTTGGACCTGCTAAATGGGGCCCGATGACAGAAGCCACCAGGAATCTGGGTATGGTTTCCAAGAAGCTCATACTTTCATGATTGGGCTGATGCCAAAGGGGCCTAAGCCCTTCGAGCATCCTGACCATTTCAGGAGGAGCAGAATGGAAGCCAATAGGAGAACCTCTAATCAGAGCTGGTACCACACAGGGGAGCCAACCAGAGTCCATCCTGAGTCCTCGATGGGAGATCACAAGTAGAGAGAGACATTACAATTTAATATTTAAACAGCATGTTTAATATTTATACGGTGAGGCAGAGCTAGACCTTTATGAGCTAAGGATCCCAGAAACACTTCACTGCTCATTGATTCTGGACGCAGCCAGAACGTTTATTAAATAATTTAATGACGTACACGCCGAGTCCTGTACCCCCAAGCCTGTCCATGTATTGCTTTTGCCAGAGGGGAAAAAAAAGGTGAGGGGGGTGGGTAGGGAAGGTGCTGGGATTTCTTTTGCACACACGCTTAAGTATCGATGCCCTAGGGTCCTTGTGAACAGAGCCTACTTCTGGAAGGAAAATGAAAGGATATTAGATCTGGAGTTGGCCCCTCTAGCCCAACTCACCTATTTTGCAGAGGAGGAAACTGAGGCCCAGAGAAGGGAAGGGACTTGCCTAAGATCACCAAGCTAGTATCTGAGGCAGGATTTGAACCCAGAAGCAGTGTTCAACGCATGCCACAAAGCACAGGAAGCCTGCCACAGCTCATCCTTCTTCCTGTAGCCTACCACACATCCTGGGCGTGTGGGACAAGACACAAGGGCTCGGTGTAGCCAAAGTCTGTGCAAAACTCTCATCTGGAACTTGAGGAGAATCCAAGTTTGGGGCAAGACAAGGGGAAATCAATGGTCCCTGCGCTAAAATCCTCCTCTGCTGCCTCCTTTTATCATGGGGCAGACATGGGCTCGGAAAGGTTGTGCCACTGGCACCTACAGGAGAAAGCCTGAAGACAGTCCATGATA